>NC_037339.1:83218739-83832475 GCF_002263795.3 Bos taurus | reverse complement strand
CCATCTAGTCAAGGCTATGGTTTTTCAGTAGTCATGTATGGATGTGAGAGTTGGACTATAAAGAAAGCTGAGCACTGAAGAACTGATGGTTTTGAACTGTGGTGTTGGAGAAGAATCTTGAGAGCCCCTTGGACTGCAAGGAGATCCAACCAGTCCATCCTAAAGGAGATCAGTCCTGGGCTGGGTGTTCATTGGAAGGACTGATGTTGAAGTTGAAACTACAATACTTTGGCCACCTGATGCAAAGAGGTGACTCATTGGAAAAGACCCTGATGCTGGGAGGCATTGGAGGCAGGATGAGAAGGGGACAACAGAGGATGAGATGGTTGGATGGCATCACCGACTCGATGGACATGAGAGTCTGAGTAAACTCTGGGAGTTGGTGATGGACAGAGAGGCCTGGCATGCTGCAGTCCATGGGGTCAGAAAGAGTCAGACATGGTTGAGCGACTGAACTAAATTGACCTGAATGTCTTCAATCTCCATTATCTATATCGCAAAACTTTCTAACAGTTTCTTTGCTCTAATATTAACACATCGCCATAATAGTTCCAAAATAATTTCTTGAAACTCAAATTGCTTATGCCACAGCTTCAAGTGACCAAACTGTAGACCAAGGGCCAGAGAAGTTCTCTCAAAGTGCAGATAGTTAAGTTTTTGGATTTTGTGATCTACCCAGTTTCAGTAAGTGAAAGTTGCTCAGTCAGGTCCGACTCTTTACTACCATATGAATTACATAGTCCATGGAATTCTCTAAGCGAGAATACTGGAGTGGGTAACTGTTCCCTTCTCCAGGGGATCTTCTCAACCCAGGGATCAAACCCAGGTCTCCCACATTGCAGGCAGATTCTTTATCAGCTGAGCCACAAGGGAAGCCCAAGAATACTGGAGTGGGTAGCCATTCCCTTCTCCAGGGGATCTTTCCAACCCAGGAATCAAACCGGGGTCTCCTGCACTGCAGGTGAATTCTTTACCAATGGAGCTAGCAGGGAAGCCCCAGCTTCTATAACAAAATCACAGAAGCAGCCCTAGACAATACTTAGATTAAGGGGAGTATCTGCTTGCTGGTAAGTTTTATTTAGCAAAGACAAAGGGTGAGATTTCAATGGGTTGGTGCAAGCTGGGCCCATGGGCCAAAACCAGCCTGCCTCAGCCCTGTCTACACTGGGTAACATGTCACCCAGGCACTGTCCACACAGCCTGAGGTGGTTTTCACACCACATGGGCAGAGCTGAGCAGCTAGTTGAGACACTCGTATGCTTCACAAACTGGAAACCATTTGCATTCTGGTATTTTACAAAAAAAAAAAAAAAAAAAGCTTGCTGGCATCTGCTCTAGAAAAGAAAGTCCAAATCCCACTGCTCAGTACATATGTCTTCAGGGTCAGGCTCCTGCTTACTTACATCTGCCAGGGCCCCCATGCATCCTACTCTCGGACTCTGCCAATTGCCAACCCAAACTACAGATCTCTGTCTCTTTTTATAGATTGAAGGGTAGTTGATTTACAGTGTTGTCTTAGCTTCTGGTGTGCAGCAAAGTGACTCAGTTATACCTATACATATATGTTCGTATATTTCATATGGGCTTCCCTGGTGGCTCACACAGTAAAGAATCTGCCTGCAATTCAGGAGACTCAGGTTTGATCCCTGGGTCAGGAAGATCCCCTGGAAAAGGGAAGATTCTGTCTCATATTCTTCTCCACTATGGTTTATTACAAGATATTGAATACATTTCCCTGTGCTATGGTTGTAGGGTGTTGTTGTTTATTTATTTGAAATATAGTAGTTTGTATATGAAAAAAGTGAAAGTGTTAGTCACTCAGTTGTGTCCCACTCTCTGCAGCCCCATGGAATGTAGCCCGCCAGGCTCCTCTGTCCATGGGATTCTCCAGGCAAGAATACTGGAGTGGGTTGCCATTTCCTTCTCTGGAGGATCTTCCTGACCCAGGGATCAAACCCATGTCTCCCGCATTGCAGGCAGATTCTTTACCATCTGAGCCACCAAGGAAGTCCAATTTGTATCTGCTAATCCCAAACTCCAAATTTATCCCTTCCCCACCTCCTTCCCCCTTTAGTAGCCATAAGTTTGTTTTCCATGTCTGTCTGTTTCTGTTTTACAAATAAGTACATTTGTATCATATTTTAGATTCTACATATAAGTGATATCATACGATATTTGTCTTTCTTTGACTTGCTTCATTTAGTGTGATAATCTCTAGGTCCATCCATGTAATAGCAAATGGCATTATTTCATTCTTTTATGGCTGAGTGGAATTGCATTGTATATATGTACCACACCTTCCTTATCCATTCATCTTTAGATGGACATTTAGGTTGCTTCTATGTCTTAGCTATTGTAAATACTGCTACTAAGATAGATGTTTTACAAATATCAATACAAAAAAAATTCTCAACAGTTACGAGCAAATGAAATCATAAACATATAAAAAGGATTATATACCTGATCAAGTAGAATTTATCCCAGCAATGCAAAGTTGGCTTAACACATGAAAAGAAAGCCATGCAACACACCATATTCATAGTATAGAGGACCAAAAAATACATGGTCCCTGCAGCACACAGAGAAGCATTTGGTAAAGCCCAACAACATTCCTTACCAAAAACATGCAACAACCTAGGAAGAGAAGGGCTCTGCCTTAACCTGATAAAAGCCCAGAGCTAGTATCAGACTTAATGGTGAAATCCTGACAGTTTTCCCTGGAAGATCAAAACAAGACAAGGACGTCTGCTCTTACCACTTCTATTCATGGTAATGGACTTTCTAGCCAGGAGAGTCAGGCAGTAAAAGGAAGTAACGGGCACCCAGCCTGGAAATGAAAAATAAAACTACCTCGATCAACAAAGACATGCTCTTGCATATAGAAAACTCCAAGAAACCTGCACCAAAAAAAACCTTTAAGAACGAATAACTGAAATGAGCAAGTCTGCTGAGCACAAGATCAACCTTCAAAAATCAATTACGTCTCTGTGCACTAATAATGAACACATCAGAATGAAATTGGGAAACATTTATTTACAGTAGCAGCCAAAATAATGAAAATACTCAGAAATAATTACACCGGAATTTACAAGTAGCCAATTTTGTTTTCAAAGACAAAACGGCATTAGATAAGTCGCTTGGGGTTCTTCGCACGCCCATGCTGGTGTGAAGTCTACAGCTCCTCCTCTATTCCTCCATGGCCTGCAGGTTTGAAGCCTTTTAAAACATGTTTCACTCTCAGCATACCACCAACGAAAACCTTACATTACACTTCACTGCCACACTCCTGATTAGTCTCTTACTTCGGAAATTTCTCAAATCGACTTCATATCAGGAACCTGAGCATCCGCAGCGTCCCCCCGCCCGGGCCCAGGTTTTGTGTTTCCTACTCTCCACAGTTCACCAACCTTGACAATTCTGTCTTGATCTCCTCCTGGGGCTAAGCCTCAGTTCTGAGCCATCCTCTGATGCTCCTGCTTTCATCTCCACCAGATCCTCTTATCCTTAACCAGTGAGCCAATTCCTAGACTTCCACAGTTCACAGAGATTCAGTCATCAAAGAAGTATTTTATTAGAGCCGGAAGGAAAAAAAGAAAAAAAGGAAATACAGCAAAACTACTTGCCTCATTATCTCTCTTTTTTTTTGCCTTTTACCAATATTAAAATCTGAAATAATCAGATCTGGACTTGCTTCTACCAAAAACCAAAATTACAACAACCTGTCAGTGTCACCTCAGGCCTCCTAAGAATGTCTTTGATAAATGCATTGTCCACAAAGCTAACTTTAAGCAAGTGTCTAATAGACCCAAGAGATGTTTTACTACAAAACAATGGCCCTCTCATAGGAAAGCCCTAATCTCAGCACAAAATCACTGAAGAGCTTAGCTGTAAGACAGAATAACAGATACAAGACCAGAAAAGAGGCGGCTCCTCACTTTAACAATGCCATTTATAATTATAAACAGATTGGATCATTCTCAATTTTTAAAATTTCTCTCAAGTCCTGAATTAAAGTCTTCCATGTATTATTATCTCAGACATATACATTGACTTGGGGGAACCTACAAAGTATTTCAGACTCTTGTACCCCAAACAGGCAACTAAGTACAAAACTCTAGCTTTAATTGTTGGCTTTCCAGGCCCATCTGGCTTTGTTTGGGAAGCAGAGCACACTTTTAAGGAAGAAGTAATACCAATTCTTCACAAAAACTTTCAAAAAATGAAAGATGAGAAAATGAACTCTAGCTTTAATTGTTGGCTTTCCAGGCCCAACTGGCTTTGTTTGGGAAGCAGAGCACACTTTTAAGGAAGAAGTAATACCAATTCTTCACAAAAACTTTCAAAAAATGAAAGTTGCCAACTCATTCTATGAGACCAATATTACTAAAACCAAGCAGATATCACAAGAAAACTATATAAAAATGTTTTAAGAATATAGCTGCAAAAAATCCTCATCAAAAAAAAAAGCATTTGAACTTTAGGAACATATGAAAACAACCATACACCATGATCAAGTGGGATTTATCCCAGAAACGCAAAGTTGGTTTAACATGTGAAAAGAAGTCCGTGCAACACACCACATTAATAGTATAAAAGACAAAAGCCGTACGATCATTGAAATAGATACAGAGAAGCATTTGATATTGTTAAAAACACTTAACAAACTAAGAAGTGAAGGGAATTTCTTCAACATAATAAAGGAAAGTGAAAATGAAGTTGTTCAGTCGTGTCTGACTTGTTGAGACCCCATGGACTGTAGCCTACCAGGCTCCTCTGTCCATGGGATGCCCCAGGCAAGAATCCTGGAGTGGGTTGCCATTTCCTTCTCCAGGAGATCTTCCTGCCCCAGGGGCTGAACCCGGGTCTCCGGCATTGTAGGCAGATGCTTTACCATCTGAGCCACCAGGGAAGTCAACATAATAAAGGCATTCACAAAAAACTTAGGCCTAGCATCATATTTAATGATAAAACCTGAAAGCTTTCCCTTGAAGATCAAAACAAGACAAGGATGGCTGCTCTTACCACTTCTATTCAATACAAAAATGCAGGTTCCAGCCAGGATTATTAGACAATTAAAAAAAAAAAAAAAGGTTTCCAGACTGGAAAGGAAGAAGAAAAACTATTTCTATCAACAAAATGCATCCTCTTGTATAAAGAAAATCCTAAGGAATCCATACCCAAAAAAAATCTATTAGAACTAAAAACTGAATTTAGCAAGTTTTCAGGATATGAAATCAACATACAAAATTGATTCTATTTCTATGCACTAATAATGAACAAGCCAAAATAAAATTAAGGAAAAAACCTACTTAAAATAGCAACAAAAATAATGAAAATGCTTAGAAGTAAATATAACAGAAGTTCAAGATTTGTACAATCAAACTTACAAAACATGGCTGAAAGAAACTAGAGACTGTATAAACGGATAATCCATATTCATCAATGAAAAGTCAAAGTATTATTAAGATGGCAATATTCCCCAGAATGATCTACAATGATTCAACACAAATCCTATCAAATTTTAGCAGACTTTTGTGAAAAAATTGGAAAGCTGATCATAAAAGTTATATGAAAAGGCAAAAGACCCAGAGTAGCCAAGACAGTCTTAAAAAAAAGAACAAAATTAGAGAGCGCACAAAGTTATGTTTTTCCAGGAGTCATGCACAGATGTGAGAGCTGGACCACAAAATAGACTGAGCACCAAAGAACTGATGCTTTCACACTGTGGTGCCGGAGAAGACTCTTGAGAGTCCCTTGGACAGCAAGGAGATCCAACCAGTCTACCCCAAAGGAAACCAACCCTGAACATTCATTGGAAGGACTGATGCTGAAGCCAAAGCTCCAATACTTTGGCCATCTGATGCAAAGAGCCGACTCATTGGAGAAGACCCTGATGCTGGGAAAGACTGAGGGCAGGAGGAGAAGTGGGTGACAGAGGATGAGATGGTTGGATAGCATCAGCAATTCAATCAACATGAGTTTGACCAAACTCTGGCAGATTGTGAAGGACAGAGAAGTCTAGTGTCCATGGGGTCACAAAGTGTTGGACATGACTTAGTGACCGGTGGTGGTGGTTGAGTCGCTAAGTTGTGTCCAACTCTTATGACTTCATGGAGTGTAGCCCACCAGGCTCCTCTGTCCATGGGATGCCCCAGGCAAGAATACTGGAGTGGGTTGCCATTTCCTTCTCCAGGGGATCTTCCCGACTCAGGGATCAAATCCGGGTCTCCTGCATTGCAGGCAGATTCTTTACCAACTGAGCTACAAGAGAAGCCCAAGGGAAGACTTTGCAATTAGACAACAACAGCAGAGAGCTCACAATGACGATTTCAAACTGACTGAACAGTGACAACAATCAAGATGCTGTGGTAATGGGATAAGGACCATAGATCAACAGAATTTAATTGAGAGTCCATGAATAAAGTTACATTTATGGTCAATTAAATTTTGACAAGGGTACAAATAGGAAAGAATAGTATTTTTAATAAATGATGCTGAAAAGCTTAGTATCCCCACATTGTGAAAGTGTCTCAGTTGTGTCCTACTCTGCAACCCCATGGACTATAGAGTCCATGGAATTCTCCAGGCCAGAATACTGGAGTGGGTAGCCTTTCCCTTCTCCAGGGGATCTTCCCAACCCAGGGATCGAACCCAGGTCTCCTGCATTGCAGACAGATTGTTTACCAGCCAAATGACAAGGGAAGCCCAGTAGTCCCACAGAAGAATAAAGTGGGACCCCTGACTTAACACTATATAGAAAAATTATCTCAAAATGGATCACAGACTCAGAGACCTAAAAAATAGTGCGGTTCTACTAACATATGCAGCTCACACCATTTGCAACACATCACACAGGCTCAGAGGTACCTTACATGGTCCCTGCTGCTCAGAGATGGGTCCCCTGACCAGTTCCCTGGATGTCACAGCAACACCACACTGTCTAAATATTCCTAAGCACATTCTGTCAACATCTGTCCATTAAAGACCAACAACAACAACCAAAAAAATCCATGAACCAGCACTGGTCCATCTAAGAGTGCAAATTACTATCGTGATTGTCTAAAATGTCACTTTTAAATGCAAGTACCCCAAGCAGTATACACAAATCTTCCTAGAAATGGAGCTCATTGCTAATAAATTGTCACACCCTTAAAATCCACAGCAAATGACATGCCAGTGGGTACCATGGCAGTGATTTCAAAGTAAATAATCCCTTTTTCTACACTTCTGATCTACTCTTATGTCCTCTGACACTCAAAGTACTTTCTGTGAAAAAGTTTACTTGGGCAAATAACACTGGAAGGTTGACTACAGAGGCCAGACTCAGAAATGCTCTCAAGACACTGACGGAGTGAGGTTGTGTTTAGAAACATTTTTCTTGTGTCCTGAGATTCCATTTTGAATACTGCTGATGTAGTACCTTCATATCAGAAAATATACCATTATTCTAAAAGTAACTTGGTACCAGAAGTTTTTTTTTTTTTTTTCACTTACTTGCTTGAATGGCTTGTCTTATTTAGTATTTCAAATATGCATTTTTCCTAAGTCTGGGTGCTCAGAGCTCTAAATGGATTTACACATAAGAAACAGGTAATAGCATTTATATAGAAACGTAACTACGAGAGTACGAAGTAAAATTTGATTTACAGCATCACATTCATGGGCCAGCCCGTTTCAAATCAGTGTGATCATGAAGCAAAGGGGAACATATTTTATAATATCTCACCTCAATCTGAATTAAAAAACACTCATATCTTTTGATAAGAAAAATCAGTGGATCCACCTAGAACGGTTAGAAAGTCATAATATGCTGGAAGCATTGTTTGAGTTTAGAGAGTTCCATTTTATTGCCCAAGGAGAAATGCATCGTCAGCAAGGGTTTTGCCAGGATCTGGCAAACGCTGCCCTTGGAAGACTATGCCCAGAGAAAGGAAGAGAGCAAATATTGGTTTCTGTTATGTAAACAAGTCATGTGCTTCTGTTCTCCAAGTTGAGCTAATGGGAAAGTAGACAGCTCTTAGCATGGACTGGGCCCCTGGGGTTAGCCATGTTCTCACTGCAAACTGATCATGCCTGATAAATATATTTTGTTAATGTGAACCACATTTAATAGAGGCATTTCAGTAATTACCACATAACAGATCTTTCTCTGGTCCTTTCTGCTTCTGCAACCTTATGAGGAGACAAAGCCGAGTATGTATTATAAGTAAGAAATGAAAGAAAGCAAAGCACATCCATTTTATCAGATTACCCGAAATAAGCCATTTATCATAAAGATTACATTGACCAAGTTCAAGACCTATCTCATACCTAGAATAACACTATGTAATAACTGCATGCTAAAAACGAGTGCTAAGCACAATTTAGTAATATGTCGTGTGAATATATTATTTTTATAAAGCCTTACCATGGGTTCCTTAAATACTAAAATAGCAAATCTTTTATTTTTTCCCTGATTTAGACTACTTACATGTTACAACTATTCAATGTAAAACGGAATTTACATTTTACAAATGTTATCTAAAAATAAAAACATACAATAACGACTTTCATTTACATTTTCTAAAAAGTCATTTCTCTAAACGTGTTCATCTAAACAGAGCAAATAAAAGCAGCTTGACATCAAGGATACATAACTTACAGGATTCATCTCACATATAAAATTCTGCTTTAGATATCCAAATTTAGATGAGTGAAAACAAATTCAGTGTTACCTGAAATAACTGCAGAGCATTTATAAAGAGCATAAAATTTCCATAATACACTTAATTTTCAAACATCGTTTTACTAGAATATCCAAAGTAAATATTTAACATCATATTCATCATGTCTATATAATTTAAAATGCAGTTTCCTACCAGAAATGTTATCCTGACAAATTTGGCTTGAGCGTATTCCTGTGTACAACTGAATCAATTTCACACTTACTCACCTCCCTGTCTCTGGGAGGTGGTCCATTCACTGGCTTGACATTGCCATGGCAACTCTGCAACACGGTAACATGCCAGCCAAGCTCTGCTCTTCCAGCCCCAGTATATAGTGAACTGCCTCATGCAAATAGCATCACTGCGCCTTTATAGGCGGGTCTTTTCCACTCTTAGCCTGTTATTTTAAAATTGATATTTTAACGCCTACTAAAGATAATTTAGCACTAGGAAAGCAAATGTAAGTTTACTTCTTTTTGTTAGAGAGTGTGTGTTGGAGGGCATATCTAAAATTTTCCAAAAGCCCTCATGAAAAGAAGCTGAGCTCACTTGTATTATCACTGTGACAGGTGTGAGAGGACCTGTCGTTTACCCGAACAATGTTTAAGTCACTAGTGTTCAGGGTGAATCACAGGTCACTATAGTATACTTTCAAATAAAAGGCAGTTCTCTAAAGTGATGGTGGTACTGTTCCTTGTTTTTCTGACAGGATCTTCCTGGAATGTGTGTTTGTATTGGTTTACTAGGACTGTCGGAGCAAATCGCCACAAACTGGGTGGGTTGAAACAACAGAACAAGATTCTCTGGCAGTTCTGGAGGCCAGAAGTCCAGAATCGAGGAGTGGGCAGGGCGGTACACCAGGGGAGGCTCTCCCACGCCTTCCTCTCAGCTCCCGGTGGCTGCCCCCAGCCTTGTTCACCGCGTTTGCTGCAGCGTCACCCCAGGCTCTGTCTCTGTCTTCCCCGGGCTCCCTGCCCTCTGTGTGTCTGTGTCTCTTACCAAGACATGGGTCACGTGAGGGCTGCTCTAGGGCCTCACCCTGGGGCTTCCCAGGTGGTAAAGAACCCGCCTGCCAATGCAGGAGACTCAAGAGATGACAGTTCGATCCGTGGGTCTGGAAGATCCCCTGGAGGGGGAAATGGCAACCTGCTTCCAGTATTCTTGCCTGGAGAATCCCATGGACAGAGGAGCCTGGGGGGCTATGGTCCAGGGGGTCACAAAACAGTCGGACACGCCGGAAGCCCCTGAGCATGCACACATCTTCGTGAATTACGTCTTAAACACTTCCAAATAGTCACATGCAGAGAGGGAGGGGCACTGGATTTCAACAGCTTGGTGGCGCGGGGGAAACAAATTCAACCCGCCGCGGGGCTGCTGAAGGGAGGTTTCACAAAGTGCAGAAGGACCAAAGGCCTCATCAGGCCCTGCTCCATCCATCCGTGCGGACAGGCAGCGCTAAAAGGCGCTCGCCAACGTGAGGACAGTAAGAAAACGATTCAGCACGTGCCAAGGGACGTGAGGCGACGCCTGCCTTGGAAGCTGCACTCTTCGCTGGCACCTCGCTGCGCTCCAGGGCATCGCTGGGGTCTCCGAAGCAGGTTCCCACCCACTTGGGCACTCAGGGGGCAGAGGAGCCAGAGGGAGGAGCCGGCCCTGCCATCTGGTGCTGGGAACACCCCCCGAGGGCACAGCATTCATAATCCATCCGCGAAGCCGGGCGGGCGGTGGTTTTGGCAGGACAACGATGAACGCACACCCCGCTCACGTCCCTCACACACATTTCCTCCGCAGACATCCCACGAAGCAGAGCCTGCCCTCTGCCTTTCTCCCCACAGCTGCTAATTTCCTTCGAGAAGACCCCCGTCGCAGGGCCCTCGCTCAGGACATCAGGCCCCCGGCAGCAGCTTCGCCCTGATTCACAGGGGAGCTCAGGAAACAGGACCAAGGATGCTCAAGTTCACCGGAAGTCTCCTCCGAAAGGCAAGTGGCCGGGAGACCAGGGACTTGTCCTAAAAAAAATTCGGTGGGAGCCCGAGCTCGGCAGGAGTCGCCCAAATCAGTTGGACCCCAACATAAAACCGGCAAATCGGCACAATGAACAGCCTGAAGACAAGAGAAGGGAGCCCACTGGTTATGGCACCTGGCACGTTATCTTTGTCAGGAGAGTAACTCAAGCCCTCTTTGTGGAAAACTGAAATCACAGTATTTTTTTTTTAATTTCACTGCAGCAAAGCTCCTAATATTTGGATCCTTCTTTAAGAAAAATGACAATAATAAGACTTCAATAAAAGATTGCCTTAATTATTCTCAAGGAATGCTGGTGGTTGGCCGCTAGATTTAGTCTAATATCATGAAGCCCTACTATGTGAAATGTGTGTGTGTGTCTTTCATTTATCTATCTATCTGTGTATTTGTATACAGACATTCAATTTTAGACATGCTGTTAATCACAATCTAGCAATCAAGTTAAATGAGAGAAAATGCATGTGCAGTACTCAAGGTTTTACTGGCATAATCCCTTTGGCCTTTAAAAGAGATTGCTGAATGAGTAAGCATGGCAGCTCTTTCTTTTGAAGAATTTATTAACCCAGTCTATTTAGACAATTGAAAAATTCTATAAAGTTTTAGAATAAACATAACTTTTTCCACTTTGAGGACAGAAATCGATAGCAATTGTCCCCAACTGCAAGTAAACTACAGTGAACGTGTTCAAACTGTGAAACCAGTTTAAGGGGTAGCAACCAGCATTGTCAGTAGACTTGAAAATATCAGTCTGTCTCATGGAGTGAGACAAGTATTGCTTTGTGTAACTTTTTTTTTTTTTCAGTTGTAAGCTACAGTTACAAGTGTCCATATACATGTGCCTGGGGTAGTTTGGTGCAGCACTAAAAACATTACCTAATGTGTATCATGGTAAAAAAAAAAAAAGTCTGAAAGCCACTACCTCTCAGGGACCTACCCATTGTGCTTGTACCTAGCAGACATGACCTGAAGTCAGCTAACCTGTGTCCCTGTGACTTTATTCAACTTTGAGCTTTAATTGACAAGGAGCACTTGATGAAAGTCTGTTGAATGCTGAAGAAATGGTTTAACATTTAAAGACCCTTTTTTAAAGAATAACCAATTGATTAACAATGACTTCAATACTTGCTAGATGTCCAATGATAGCAAATAAAATAGAATATATAAATTAGACAGCTTTATGGTCTGAGAAGAGCTACCCTGGTGGGTCAGATGGTAAAGAATCCACCTGCAATGCAGGAGACCGGGATTTGACCCCTGGGTCAGAGAGATCCCCTGGAGAAGGAAATGTCAACCGACTCCAGTATTCTTACCTGGGAAATCCCATGGACAGAGGAGCCTGGAGGACTATAGTCAATGGGGTCGCAAAGAATCAGACATGACTGAGCCACTAACATGTCTGAGAAGGTGGCTTTTATTAGATAATACCCAGATCTTTTCTCTTATAAAAGACCGTCGCCAGAAGATGAACTGAGGCACCTCATTTTCAGATTCAAGATGATAAAGGTAGCCTGGAGAAGCGAGTAGAATCTGCGGAATATTAAAATCTCCTGGAAGCAGACAATAGTAAGATCACAGCTAATACTCAGAGAAGATGGCAAAATTAATCATTTAGAACAGGGAGCCAAGATAATAAAGGTAGCCACTCAAAGAAGGGATCAACACTCTGTGACAGGTATTTATAGAAAAGATTGGAAGATAGCACATACCTCAAATATCTACCTTTGGTTAAAGAAAAGCAAAAGAAAAAGACCCAAGGAAAGAAGTCAAATAATAATAAAAAAGATTAGAGTAGCATGACAGGGCAGTATCAGAGAAGAAATATTTCAGGAAGGAAAAGCATTGCCATAGTGTACAATTTCCGCAATTGTTGGCAAGTCAAGAGAGCACAGATCTTGATCCATGAACAGAGTATAAAATAAAGAGAGAATGAAAGTGAAAAGAAGGTGAAAGTTGCTCAGTCGTGTCCGACTCTTTGCGACCCCATGGACTACAGAGTCCATGGAATTCTCCAGGCCAGAATACTGGAGTGGGTACCCTTTCCCTTCTCCAGGGGATCTTTCCAACCCAGGGATCGAACCCAGGTCTCCCACACTGCAGGCGGATTCTTTACCAGCTGAACCACAAGGGAAGCCCAAGAATACTGGAGTGGGTAGCCTAGCCTTTCTCCAGTGGATCTTCCCAACCCAGGAATCGAACCAGGGTCTCCTGCATTGCAGGTGGATTCTTCACCAACTGAGCTATCAGGAAAAACCAAAGAGAGAATGTTTGCCCCCAAATGTAGAGATCCCCCTGCTAAGAAGCTTCACAAGGCACGTGAAGGAAACCAATGCCCCTGTGAGAGAGCTCGGCTGCTTTGGGACATTGAAGGACTGGCTTCATCCTCCTTCTCCGGCACTACAGTCGTCAGCTGCAGACAACAGGGGGCAGCGAGGCGGGGAAGGACAGCAGTGTGGTGACCTAGTCCACAGGGCAGCTGAGAGGATGGTGCCAGGAATATGCACGACATGCCCCTTGCGATTTCTTAACCTGTTGGTGGAGGGCACAGTCTTGAACTGGAACCAGCATATTTGCAACTGGGAGTGGGAGCCAAATACAGAAAACTTCGCTATCAAACCCACCACCTCATACTCCCCCACGCTGGGACAACTCAGAACGCCAGCAGACACAAGACAAAGTTGTTGCCCAGAGCCTTTCCAGTCCAACGTGAGAGAGCAAAGCAGCACATGTGAAATTACAGTCAATCGTAATTAAATACTACCACAGACAGAGACAAAAGAAGCATTGTCTTCTGGTCCACACTGGAGGCTCCTGGATGCTTCCGAAGGGAGGAGACGCAAGATCAGACCTTGAAGGGTGAATGAAAAGTAGCCTTGAAAATGGAAGGTAGATAGATGGAGAGGGGCGCCAGGTCATGGAGACACACCATCATGTGAGGCTAGAGCCAGGCAGCATTGGAGGTGATGCATTTGAGAAAGTGTGGTGGCTGAGACAGTAATGAATCTGCCAGCAGTGTGAGGGGCCTGGGTTTGATCCTTGGTTGGGAAGATGTCCTGGAGAAGGAAATGGCAACCCACTCCAGTATTCTTGCCTGAAGAGGAGCCTGGCGGACTATAGTCCGTGGGGTGGCAAAGAGTTGGACACAACTGAGTGACTAACACTTTTGACTTTTATTTGGAAACATTTAATTCAGATTGAAGGACAAGACATATGAACAGGTTGCACAAACTCTTATACAAAGCATTCAATGTAAACTGCGGGCAAGTTAGTATTTCATGAGATAAAGGCAACTGGCAGGGCATGTGTAAACAGAAAAGTGCACAACACAGGCTGAACCCGGGCGAGTGTCGGGGAGCTGTGAGACGTGCCAGGACACATGGGGTAAATAAAAACAAGGGCCAACAAACAGGAGTACTGCCTGAAGATGGCACGACGGCAGGACCACACCGTGATCTTGCACTTCTGAGACGAGAGCTCTGTCCCCCGAGTGGGCCACCCACCCACGACACTCAGGATGTCACGTGTGGTGACATCCACATGTGTGGATTTGACCCCACGTGTGGTCTAGGCCCTGGAAAAGCAGAGAAAACCCACATCCGACGGCGGTCGATGAGCGAGCCCCAGCTGTGGCCGGGTAAACCTGTTCTCTAAAACAGGAAGCGTGTGACATCAGCCCAGGAAGCCTTATATCCACAGGCCCCTGGTTTGGCCCTCAATCTGGGTGCATAACCACACCATCACCATCCTCAGCTTGTCCCGGGACTCAAGGGGTACATATGGGCCTCCAGCTGCCTGACCCTATCATATACACATTCCCGCACCCAACTCTTTGCCCAGCTCTTGCTGCATGTTTCAAATTAAGTTAGTGGCATTTTAATTTGGTGAGCTTTTCTGTTCCTGTGACCCCTGGGACAGCCTGGCTGGTACTGCATCTGGAAGCTACCCTTACATCAGGATCATTCCCCCAACAAGAGTATCCTTGAGGAAACCACTGGGAATTCAACATGCTTGGAATATTAGATGTTAGCTGTGAAGTGGCCAGAGACAAGCTGAGAAAAACAAGACAGGCATCAAACCATAAGGCTTATCTACAAAGCTTCAGGTTGAAGAAGGGTGAAGAATTTATCCCTTTGGCAACGCCAAAACCTGGAAAGATTTCACAAGAGGAAAAATGGGATGATGCGTGACATGCTTCGGGAAGAACTACTGAGAACAAAAAGGAAGGGAACCAGACTCGAGGAAGAAGCAACAGTCAAGATGGTCACATACAATTGCGATAGGAAATAAAGAAGCCTCGGTGCAGGCTTACCTGTGCAGTCTTGGGTGATGACAAGAAAACAGACTCAAGAGATGGCAAGCGAGCAAGACCAGGTGACGGGAGGACTGAGAGGGCTGCAGTTACAGCCAGACAGGAATAGCTGCTTCTTTGTGGAATGAAGAAATGGCAGTTGCAGGGGGTAGGTGATGAGTTCGGTCTCTGACCCAGGGAGCTAGCCACAGGATGGGGTCCTGTAGGTTGTGGTGTAGACGCATCTGAAACTTAGGAGAAAGACTTGGACCTAAGAGTAGATAAGGAAGTTACCTGGAAGAATGGCAAGATGAACCCAAGGGAACAGCTGCAATCACCCCAGGGGACTGTGTAGTGTGAAAACAGAGATAGAACAGATGGCTTTTTCAGTACCCCAATATTTAAGAAAAGTACAGATAAAAATAAGCACGTGAAGAGAGGAAAACAAGCATGAGCTGCTCCATCACAGGGGACAGTGAGATTTTGGCATTTATACAAAAGGCAAATAAGAAGTTTCAGCACAGTGCCGAGCGCTACACAGTATGGACTTGCTGATACTGTATTTATCAAATGCGTGAAATGTTAGATTCCACTTTAATCATGCAGTATGGCTGTGGATACCATATTTCTCTTTAAGACACAGTCTCAGAGAGCAAGTTAACAAAGATACAAAAAGAATTAAAGAGAAAAATAATGGAACGTTCTTCCCCCAAATGCAATAATTCATTTTCAAAGCATTAGCAGGGATTCAATAAATGTTTTTTAATTGAAAAAGCAAATTTAGAAGAGAGAGACGGCTCTGGTAAGCATAATAAAATAAAGACAAATGGTGATCATTACTTTCCTCTTTCAATTTAGTTTATTACTATTACAGATCCACAGACATTATAATTTAAATACATCGCTAAGTACTATAAATGATTCAATATTATTTGCTTTAGTTAAAAGTCACGACAGAGTACACACGGCAGATCTAACATCACCAGCTTGGCTTTTCTATTTAAAGTTGGGTTTGTAACTCTAGCACGTGAGAGAAAAACTATTTTTATACTTTCTTTAAAGAACCCCAAAACTCCTTATTCTGGTCCGAGGTATTAAGTCGAAGGAAAGCGTCGACATCACTTGGAGGATAATTTTCTGACGTCACTCGAGCGTGCATGCTCCACGTCTTTGCCCACAAGTTACGTGCTGGGAGTTAAACGCTCAAGGGCACAGCAGAGCTGGACAACCAAGCAACTGCAAAGACTTTTGTTCCCTCCGAGACTCTGCGCAGTTGCCAACAGGCTGACGCCACTGGCAGCGGCACCCCTAACCTCTGTCAAACGGCGGATGGGGGGCCCGGTGTCGCCAGTGACTGGACCATCCCTGAAGGCGGCTGTCTCGCCTCACAGCTCACGTGTTCTCCAGCCGGCCCATGGGCAGTCGAGGCTGGGGCCGAACAAAGACAGTGAGACGGTGTGCCAGCCAGCTGGCCCCGTCAGCATCCTGGTCGTGAAACGGAGCTGGGTTCCTTTCCAACACATGGGAGACCATCAGAGACAGAAAGCCCGAGCATCTTGCCCAGGCAGGGACCAAAGTGAGCTCATGGCTGTTTCTTCTGCTTCACATTATGACCAAAACTAGCTTTCCTTTCAGGTCAGATTTGTCCAAAGTTTTTAAACGAAGATTTTATATTTTTAGAGAAGACTCTTGAGAGTCCCCTGGACTGCAAGGAGATCCAACCAGTCCATCCTAGAGGAAATCAACCCAGAATATTCATTGGAAGGACTGATGCTGAAGCTGAAGGTCCAGTACCTTGACCACCTGATGTGAAGAGCCGACTCATTTGGAAAGACCCTGATGCTGGGAAAGATTGAAGGCAGGAGGAGAAGGGGGTAACAGAGGATGAGATGGTTGGATGGCATCACCGACTTAATGGACACGAGTCTCAGCAAACACCAGGAGATAGTGGAGGACAGAGGAGGCTGGCGTGCTGGAGACTGTGCGGTCGCAAAGAGTCAGACACGACTTAGTGACTTAACGACAACACTCATTTATTGATTTTTGGCTGTGTCTTGTGGGATCCTAGTTCCCTCACCAGGGATCGAACCCAGGCCCTCAGCAGTCAAAGTGTGGAGTCCTAACCACTGGACTGTAAGGGAATTCCCACAGAGCAGCTTTAGATCCACATAAATTTGAGGGGAAGGTACAGAGGCCTCCCGGGTGCCCCCTGCTCCCACAGTGCACAGCACCCCCCAGTATCAGGATCCCCCAGAGGGGACATTTGTTACAAATGATGGGCCTGCATGGACACATCAGAGGCATCCAGAGTTTATAGTTTATGGTACAGTCTGCTCTTGGTGTCTACCTTCTGTGGGTTTATCCACCATAATAGAATCATGCAGAGTATTTTCACTGCCCTAAAAATCCTCTTTGATCTGTCTATTCACACCCACCCCCAACTCTTAGCAACCACTGATCTTTTTACTGTCTCAACAGCTTTGACTCTTCTAGAAGGTCATACAGTTATTAATAAAACCATACAGTATGTGGCCTTCCAAAATTGGCTTCTTTGCCTTAGTAGCATGCTTTTAAGGTTATGTGTGTGTGTGTATAATTGAAATAGCATTTTAGAAAGGCATAAAATTATTAGCTTACTTATAGACTGTACATTAGATAACATAAGATAAAACACTATTAGGCTAAAGATTATATTATGTAAAAGATAATTCACCATGAGTTATGTCTCAAAATATAAACAAAGACACCTTTCATGCTGAGGTCTTCTAGGCCAAGAGAAATTTTTTTCAGCATGCTGAATGCTTTGAAGGTAAGCAGATGAGCTAAAATTCATAATTTGAATAAGTAATATTTAATTTCTCACTAATAACTATAGACCTCTTGGTTGATATAATCCCGAAACACATATCAGAATTTACTAAAAGGCAATATTAGTTTCTCAAAAGGTCTCTGACTTTCCCAGCAAGGCTGGAAATCTGCGTGAGGAGACTATAAAATCTGACCAAACAAAAACCGGCTGACAGCAAATAAATTGGAACCAATAAGTAATCATCATACCTTATCATTTAATCTTTGCAAGAAACAAGACAGATATTCTGGGCCATTCCCACCCAACAAAAACAACCATTTAAAATCCTGATTTCTATTATAGGGTGCACTTGGCACTGGAAGCACTGTCATGATGTAGCCGGCATTCTGATTGATTACCTCTTTACCATTTTCTCCCAAATGAAATGCATCATTGTTGATACAGCGCATGTATGCAACTGCATGCGTGCACACGCACACACACACAGCAACATCGCGTACACACATTTCCAGCAGAACCTGGCCTCACTCAAGAAAATAACAAGGATACGTTTAGTCTTTTAAAAGTTTCCAGTGGAAATGGGCAGTTTCAACATAATAGTTACCTACATTTTAAGCGAGATTGTGCTAATTGGAATGAAAATAGAGCATAAGTATTACATAGAAAGTATAAACAAAGTTCTTAATTGATAAGAAAGGCATGGATAGCTCTTTAAAGACATAAACTTACTACAGACACTGAATGGCATCTTTCTGCACCTTAAGTCTCTCACGCACGTTCTGTCTGATTTCTTATGCCAGGCGTGAATCATGTTAGGACGGGTGGGAGGATTTATGTAAATACTAGATAACTTTTCTTTCCTGTAAACATACTTTTTGTATAGAACCTCTTTTCTTTCTTTCTCATCTTACAAAAGTATTTTAACACACGGATGGCCAAGGCAAAGGAGACGGAGAAGTTAAGCAGGCTGGGGAGCCTTCAAGGTCCATAGGAAATTAAACTGCTTGTTGGCCTAATGCCACCAGAGCTTCCCCCCAAATAATGGAGAACAGGACCTTGGGTAACTGAGCACCAGAAGGAATGTAGGCATTGGAATTCCTTGCCTGTTCCATAGTACTAACCACCCTAATGTAACTAGTTACAACAATTAATTAGCTCCCAAGGAACTTTACTTGCTCACTTGAATCTGAAAGACTCGAGAGGACAGTCAAAGGAGGGGTATTAATTAAAACCCCCACCATTATCCCCATCATCCCCAACATCATCATCCCTAATGTCATCATTGTCTCCAGCATCACGTCACTGCCTTTAGTATCAACTCCACCGTGCCATCACCAACATCATCATCACCATCTTCCTATATCAGCAGTGTTACAGCAGTGAACACTTATAAGCTGATTTTTATCATTTGAATACATCATTTTCCATCAAAACAAGCTTGCAAAAAAAAAAAAACACGACTTTTTAAAAAAGATTACTTCATGTATTTCACATAGGAAGACAACTTGGGCTCAGATCAGTGAGGACACTAAGGGACCTGCCAACACCTTCTGTTTGAAAGTAACAAACCTGTTTTCAACCTAAACTTTCTGACGACTCAGGACTCATTCCTCAAAACCATGCTGTCTCTCAGAAAGCATAAACAGGGTAGTATCTGAACTAGAAGGGATGATACAAAGAATGATCTGAACCAGAAGTAGAGGATGGGGCCTGCCCTCGTGACTCAGTCTGGACACTGAAGAGTCCTGCTTGTTTAAATTCTGTTAGCCAAAGCTGCTCGTGCAGGCATGGGAAACCCCACCCACCTCGGCACGTGTATGGCTGACCGTTAGACAACCGATGCCTAATGACGTCAGAGCACACCCTTTATTCATCCGTTTACCAGTTTTACTGTTAAGCTCTGGATGACAGGGTATTCTGTGCTCTACATCTTTATAGCTGCTAGAGTCCATTGTGCTGCTCTTGGGAATAACAGAATAAAGATCCAGTAAGTGACCCCCTGAATATCCCAAAAGGTGTGCATCTCTTTCCAGCTCCGAGTTCAGTAACGTCATGTCAGTGCCTTGAAACCCGCCATAGTAAGACTATACGTACTTCAGACACTAGGAAGTGCTGCTATCAGGGTCCCCTCCAGCCCTGGGAAGGGCCAACTGTTAACCCTATGGACACTGCTGCCTGCAGGCACAGGTGAGATGGCAACAGCCTCTATTCAACAGCCCTGGAGTTTGCTCTGAGTCCTGATATGTGTTTAGTAAGCGATGCTGAACCCAGCTCCAATTTCTGCTATCGGTCTTTATTCTGGAGAATCATGGTTACCAGTTGCCAACCTCATGTGAATTCTCTCCTGAGTTATTTGAAAACCAGTTTGGACATGGGGACTGCAAACACAAAATTCTATTATTTTGGTTTTCCTGAAACATAAAAATGAGGTAAGAAGTGGAAACACAAGGCCTCGCCTCTATCGATGAGTCCGTGTTGTACTGACTTTGCAGTGAGAGAAATAAAGACTCTGACATCTTGTACATTAAGCTCTGAAGATCTCAGTTACCAGTTGAATGCTCTGGCTGTGAGGATTATCTCTGCTAAACATTCCGAGAGCAAATGAGGGAAGTAAACGTTTAGCACTGGTAAGAGCCAGCAAGCTTTATAATAACCTACATTTGGAGCTGTGTGTGTATGTGTGTGTGTGTTGGGGGGGGGGGTGAGGCGGGGAGGTCTGAGATAAATCTATTCTCCAGAGATATTACATTGCCAAGTTATACACTTTACAAGGTCCTCCTGATGTTTTAACACGCTTCAACTAAATGCCCTAGAAAAGCCGACTTTGAGAAGAGCCCCCTACAGAGGCAGGCTTCCCCGATGGCTCAGCAGTAAAGAATTCACCTGCAATGCGGGGAATGTGGGTTTGAGCCCTGACTTGGGAAGATCCCATAACCTGCTCCAGTGTTCTTGCCTGGACAATTCCATGGACAGAGGAGCCTGGCAGACCACAGTCCTTGGGTCACAAAGATGACTGAGGGACTAAGCACCCAAGGCCCTCAAGAGGGCACTTTCAGTTTTTATATGCAAAACACCAGAATAAAAGATGGACAGCTGACCACGGGAGCCATGTACTCGAGACACAGCCCAAAGGGCTTCAAGCCAGCAGTGACCTCTGCCCCCGAGAACCCTGGTGTTATTCAAACGCCACTACTCCAGGCACGTCTAGGTGGGCCATACCTCACTTTCGAATGTACCCCATTTTCACATGCAGATCACACTCAGGCCTGTGTGTCTCAAAATCATGAGGTTCTGGCTCATGCAGAGCAGTGGGGCCCAGCCTAGCTTAAACAGAGTCATGCCACCATGACCAGGGTCCCAATCTCAACATCATGGCAACCTTGACCTTCAGTAACTAGAGCACACTGAGAAATCATTATCCACACATTCTCACATCAGGTCCTCATGGAAACTATGAGAGAGACACCTCTGATTCACAACAGCTGAAACAATCTGAGCACAGAGATGGCGACTGCAGCCACGAAATTCAAAGACCCTTGCTCCTTGGAAGAAGAGCTGTGGCAAACCTAGCATCATATTAAAAAGCAGAGACCTTACTTGGCCGACAAAGGTCCATCCAGTATAAACTATGGTTTTCCCAGGCATCATGTATGGATGTGAGAGTTGGACCATAAAGAAGGCTGAGTGCCAAAGAACTGATGCTTTTGAACTATGGTGTTGGAGAGTCCCTTGGACTGCAAGGAGGTCAAACCAGTCCATCCTAAGGGAAATTAGTCCTAATATTCACTGGAAGGATTAATGCTAAAGCTCCAATACTCTGGCCACCTGATGTGAAGAGCCAACTCATTACAAAAGACTGTGAAGCTGGGAAAGATCGAAGGCAGGAGAAGACGGGGACGACAGAGGATGGGATGATTGGATGGCATCACCGACTCAGTGGGCATGAATTTGAGTAAACTCTGGGAGTTGGTGAAGAACAGGGAGGCCTGGCGTGCTGCAGCCCATGTGACCACAAAGAGTTTGACACGACTGAGAGACTGAACACCAACAGCAACAGAGAAAGCGGCAGTATTGGAGCCCACCCTCGGCCCTGACCCCACGTGTCCAAGTCCCGGTGACTAGCAGGCACCGCGCTCAATGTGGCCCCAACTCCGCTCCTGCTCAACAGCAACCTTTGGTTAAATACGGCTTCACAAGGCCTTCTATTCTCATCTAATATCTAGGATATTCTCATCTAATAGCGAAAATGATGGGAACATTTCTGAAGACTTGTGCCCAAAGGGAGATTCACAGAGGGTAAGAACTGGCCTCTACATGCATCCTATAATAAATCAGATCACAAATAAGAATTTTAATGAAACACATGAATATATCCAAGTGTCTACAAACCACTGAAATTTAATACTGTACAGTTTGGGAGATTAAAAAAAATACACTAAGGAAGGTATCATTCTCTCTTATGATAAAAAGCATTAAATGACAGCAAAACAGTTTGTCTGGCATATTTACTTTGATTAAAGAAGAGAATCTAGGCTTCTAGTTTGCTCAAATAAAATCTTATTTTATAAAGGTATATTAGCTTTAAAATATACCAAAATTACTTACTGGGTATTATGCATTTTATAATCACAATAATCATAGATGTTGGCTGAGGGTAATTAAACTTTAAATACTTGAAAATTTCTCTTTCTTCAAATAAATAAGTCTGAGGAATCATTCTTTATTTTGTTCATTTAATAATGAATTTCCTTATATTTACCAAATATTCATTTGATATTTTCTATAAATAGAAGCTTGTGAATTTGATACTGAAAAATGCTTTTTATTAAAACAAGTAAGTAGGATATTTTAGGATGAAATCAAGCATCTGATTTCTGGGGTAAAAGACAAAACAATATTGTATCTGCTCATAACCATCTCCATGTAGATGTTAATGTATCATAAAGAAATCACCACATCTGTTACATAACAATAAAACCTTAATTTAACAATTAATGGCTTACTTAAAAATTAATAAAAGCATAAAATCCAGATGAGCTTCAGCATAATTCTCCCCAACTCACACATTTACTCTAGTCAGAGAAAACTCTTTCTCAATGTATTATTAAAAATTATAGACATAATCAATTTTCTCTTTCATACCATTATGGGATAAATTCCAGTACCTTGTCAAAATATCAGTAGCAACATTTATGTAAATTTCTCTGTGTTTACTACTTTCTGGGAATTTGTAGATAAAATTTTAAAATGCTTATCCGAAGGATAAATTTGTTTATTATCCCACCTCAAGAAATATTACAGAATTTCAACCACTGAAGAAAGTCACGGAGCACGAAGCTCCAGTAACTTTCTTGTTAAGAAATAAATATTAATAGTTTAATTTAGAGTATCAGAATATTTCCCATACTATTCTATTTCCATGTTTGTCAGAAACTTTTTCATGCTAAAATGTTGAAAAGGAAGATGAAAGAAAATGCTGAGCCCATGACTTTAAAGCATAACATAAAAAGTATGGAACAAAATCACCTAGTAGCTAAATTGATTATTCACTGAGTATTACAGTGCATTGAAAATGCATTCTTTCTAGAATATTGTGTATATGCCTATATTCATTTTAATATTCACACAAATATATATATATAAATATGTATAATGGATAAATATACATAACATAGATCACAAAGAGTTGGATATGACTGAACAACTAACACTTTCACTTTTGGGGCTTCCCCGGTGGCTGAGATGGTAAAGAATCTGCCTTCTAATGCATGAGACTTGGGTTCGATCCCTGGGTCAGGAAGATCGCCTGAAGGTGGTCATGGCAACCCACTCCAGTCTTCCTGCCTGGAGAATTCCATGAACAGAGGAGCCTGGCAGGCTATAGCCCACGGGGTCCCAAAGAGTCGGACAAAAAAACAGCCAGGGGTAGGGCGTCATCTGAGGGTATTGAGGAACTTCCAGTTACAAGCATTCAATAATACCAATTCTCCTTTGGAAATCCTGTGGTCTTCTTGGAAAAGTCTCAGTTCATCTCAAATGAAAAGAAAAAAAACAAAAACATACCCTCTGTCTTCATATTTATCTCACCTACAATTTTTCCTGATCTTCAAATTTCTACTTATCATGTGAATTTGGAATAATACAATTGAGCTTTATAATTTTAACATGTAGAACATTAAAATTCTGCTATCACTTTGTGAGACAGAAGTTTCTCCTTCTTGGCCAACTGACTTGGAGCCCGCATTCTTTAGAACAGTTCTGCTTCTGGAGAAACACAAAGTTGGATACACTTCTGATCCAAAGAAGCCATTTCACATTATTTCCTAAGAGAGACGCTTCAGAAACAGAGTCTTTACGACTTTCCTCTTAAGATAAAAATGGAAACAGGTGAAGAAATGGGAATGGTATATTCCTAACTAAAGAAGACATACTGCAACACCAAAACGATTATATGCCTCTTTTATGTGAATGGGAAAAAAAGAAAACTCCAATTTTCTAGCCTTTAATAGAACTGAGCTTTGAACATCACTGTTTAAAACCGTACAAATTATAAACAACCTCTTTCTTGTGTGATATTTTTTAAGTTCGTTAATTTTTCATTGGAGGCTAGTTGTTTTACAGTATCGTCTCAGTTTCTGCCATGTGTCAGCATGAATCAGACACAGGCAGCCATGTATCCCCTCCCTCCTGAACCGCCCTCCCAGCTCCCACCCCATCCCACCCCTCCAGGTTGGCACAGAGCACCTGCTCCCTGCACATACAGCAAGTTCCCACTGGCTGTCTGTTTTACACATGGTAATGAATATGTTTCCACGCTACTCTCTCCCCTGCCCTGCGGTGTTGGAGAAGACTCTTGAGAGTCCTTTGGACCGCAACGAGATCCAACTTAAGGATGGACTGAATGTCCATTGGAAGGACTGATGTTGAAACTCAAACTCCAATACTTTGGCCACCTGATACAAAGAACTGACTCATTGGAAAAGACCCTGATGCTGGGAAAGGCTGAAGGCAGGAGAAGGGGACGACAGAGGATGAGATGGTTGGATGGCATCACCGACTCAATAGACATGAGTCTGAGTGAACTCCTGGAGTTAGTGATGGAAAGGGAGGCCTGGTGTGCTGCAGTCCATGGGATCGCAAAGAGTCAGACACGACTGAGCAACTGAACTGAACTGAACTCCCTTACCCTACTGTGTCCGTAAGTCTGTTCTCTTATGTCTGAATCTCCGTTGCTACAAACAGGTTCATTAGGACCATCTTTCCAGACTCCATATATATGCATTAATATACAGCATCTATTTTTCTCTTTCTGATTTATTCCACTGTGTATAATAGGCTCTAAGTAAAGAGGAACTTTCAGTTACCATACAGACTAAGGTCCATCAAGGTGTTTCTTGATCACACCAGGCTCCTTTCTTTTGGATGACATCTCCAAGCCCCATTGTGAGTAAAATAAAGGCTTCTTCCAAATGGACAAGAGAAAAAAAATTTTCCAGTATCCTCATTTTACACAAGAGTTACTGTGATTTAACTGTTCTTCAAAATATTGGCTTTTCCACAGAGCAAAATCCACAAAAACAGGCATTCCAGATTGACACCACAAAGCGCTTGGCATTTCTGCCATTTATGCTGACCATTACATGACTGTGCAGATATGAATATCAAATATTTTCTCACCTGTGTCCTTTATTACAGTCTGGTTTATGTAGAATCTAATTCAACAACTGTGTCTGAAAAGGGATGAAGCTAGTCTTATACCTACAGAAAACAAGCTGATTGTTGTCCCTAAAATTTTTAATCTTTTTCTCAAGAAGGTTCTGTTGATGATGTACCCTTCCCCCATCACTGTGTGCTATTAATTTGAATTTTAGTGACAAATACTGGTTGCATAATCCTGGAATGTGACTATCATCTTCAATGACACAAATAATCTAATAATACTCTTTGTCCAGCCCTACACCCCCTTGAAAATTATTGGAAGGACTGATACTGAAGCTGAAGCTCCAATACTTTGGCCACCTGAAACAAAGAACTGACCCACTGGAAAAGACCCTGATGCTGGGAAAGATTGAGGGCAGGGGGAGAAGGGGACGACAGAGGATGAGATGGTTGGATGGCATCACCGACTCAATGGACATGAGTTTGAGCAAGCCCTGGGAGTAGGTGATGGACAGGGAGGCCTGGCGTGCTGCGGTCCATAAGGTCACAAAGAATCGGCAGTCACGACTGAACAACAAAGGCCTCCTCAAAACAGAGCGAGGAGAATATATGTGTATTTCCTCTTCCTAGATGACCAATGACAAAAGACAAAATAAAATATTGATCTACTCTTTGGACTGAGCCTTCTGAGGTCTGTAACCATCCTCTTCTTAGCTGTGAACTGAGCAAAATCCAAAATTGATTATCCCTCACTTCTAGATCTGAGCTTCATGGATCTTCAACAGCTGACTAGTTAATTAAATACAGTAACAGAACACCAGATTAGAACTTTCTTTATAAGCCTGCCGTTAATGAACCTATTTTTCATTGTAAGAAACATCAGCACATAACCACTATAATATTCTTTTTTAACCACAGCATTTCATTCACTGTTTGACCGACCCTAAGTTATTTGACCCACTGGGAGAAAGATCATCAATTCACAGTTCCTTGTCCTGGTTTCCTGGCTAAACCCTGATGTTTAATATACATTTGAGGTCGTTCATCATTCATTTGCTCAAAGGATAAAATGCCAGCTCTCTAAGAACTGAAAACTGAAAGAATGTTCCAAGTCTATTGTTGCTGGGCCAGCAACAGGGAAATGTGAGCCTGGTCTCCTGTGCATGTCCATCAGTGAGGACTCAGCCTGTCAAACAGCTCGGAAGCGAAAGCTCTTCTGCAAAACAGGTATTTAGTATTATTTGTCTCTGCCTCATGTGAATTACTAACATCAAGAAGAATATTTTCTTAGGAAGACACAGTCTTTGGAAAACACTGATGAAGTCCATTTCCCTTAACTGAAGCACAGAACATGGAATACTGAAAAGCCGTTTTTGGGATAAATGACACCTCAGCACTGTGTGTTTTTTTAATCTGGTGGCGTAGCGAGAATGCAATGTCATCTGGGAAAACACCCGCGGGAAGACACAGGGCCCCGGGGTGCAGGCGGTGAGAAAGGACTTGATGGTGTGTCTTTTCCAGTTGAAAGAACTAAAAAAAAAGAACATTTAAAACCAACGTCCACTCTTGTTGGAACTTAGATCAAATATTCTTACAGACAGGGGCCACGTCCAACTCAGCACTGGCGCCTGGAATGGCACAAAAACCAGCTTTATGTTGGCGCGTCAAGAGAGGCTTTTTCTTTCCTTCCACAGATACACTTTTGAGTGTTGTAGCCACTGTGCGCAGCTCGAGGGATAAAGAGAAGAATCACAGGGAGACCTGTCCTTTAAGACCCTGGATGGAATGAGAGAGAGGCAAGGAGACCAAAAGGACTCAGTCCTAACTGGACCTAGACAACTCTTAGGCCCAGAGTGACAGGCTGCCAGGAAAATGTCCTGGACATTTCATCCTGACCATCACTGAGACCGTCCTGGCCTCTGCTGCTCTGAGCCTCATTGTCTTCCATTCTTCCAGGGACCACCCCCACCACCCGCCCTTTCTAAATCAGGTCTTTATCTTGCAATTTCAACCTATTTCTTCCAGTTGGACAGGTCCTTCTATATCCAAACACTCTTCAGAATCAACCTATTTCTTCCAGCGGGCCCGATCCTTCTGCATCCAAACACTCCAGAATCGTTGATTTTACAGCATCCATCTCCTTCCATCTCATCAGCCCCCACTCTCCCCATAAACAAGCTGGAAGCTGTGGCCAGCTCACTCCACACCCCTCTTCAACACACTCCAGTTTCTCTCCTGAGGCCACTGTTCTGCCCAAACAGCTCCGCTGAAGATCACCAATAAATCCTCTATTGCTTACACTGGTCCTCATTCGACCTGACCACTTAGCAGGATTTTACACACTTGATTATCCCCTCTTCTTGAAATAATTGCTTCTTTGGCAAACCCACTCCAGTGTTCCTTCCTGTAGAATCCCACTGAATGAGGAGCCTGGCGGGCTACAGTCCAACAGTCCACGGGGTTGCAAGAGTCAGATGGGACTTAGCGACTAAACCACCACCATCCCTGGTTTTAATAGCTGCCCATCTTCTCACACTTGCCCATTTTTCTATCCTAAAGTCCCCATCCGTCTGATCTCTACAAGCAGGATTCCTCCCAGTCTGGAGTCAGCCTTTTCCCTCACTCGGACCCTGTCGGCTCACCCACACCCACAGGCGTTCATTGCCAGCGGTGCACTCTGATATTTCATTCCCAAGACAGGCCTGGCTGGTGAGCTCTACGGAGCACAGACGTGCCCCCCTCATCCCAGGATTCAGTGTCTCCCCCACCAGCAGCTGGGATCAGAAATCTGATCAATTTCTCCGCATCCTCTTCTTCCTCCAAATCCCACTTGAGCTCTGTCCCCAAGTCCTGGTGGTCGTGCTTCTCACGGGGTCTCCTCAACGCAGGCTGCCCTGGACCACAGGCTCCCGTTTCAATGCAGACCACTAAGAGGGCCCTGACTGCACGCCCTCTGCACGCTCCGCCCTCACCTAACACCGGCTACGCCGCCTTCACCACTCCACCTACAAGACAACCAGAGTAGTCTTTAAACTCACTAAACCATGCTCTTGTCTAAACACCTCCATCTCCCCCGGAACAAAGACTCCTCCGGTCCCGAGGACAGCCTTAGAGCCCTGCTCACTGTGACCGCTGACCATCCTTCTCGATTGCTCTTCACCCATCCCCACAGAGCTGGAAATGAGAGGAAGCCTGGGGGGCAATCAATTCAGCACTGATTTCATAAACAGGATTCAGGATAGGGCTGTGTTTTTTTATTTCTTTTTCAGAATCGTTTGTGACTTTTTCTACCAATTCAGTGATGCTCTCCACAAATCAAGTATCAGGTTCAAGGGGGAAAAAAAAATAGCCTTGAAGATGATTAAACTGGGGTCCATCGTCTGACGCCCCTAACGGTCCATTCGTCTTGACAGCATTTTTTTAGTCCGTGTGTGTGGGGAACACTACCAGCTCCAGTAGAGCAAGGAGCTGACCCTGGTTTTAATGGGAAAATACAATTTCAAAATAAATAGAGGGACTACTCTTCTTTCCCACTGGAATATCTGTGAGCCTCCCAAAGAGGGCACTTTATTAAGTTATAAAAATAGGTTTAATGTGAAACTGTGTAAGGTTCCAGATTGACAGTTCAACAAATGAGGAAGTAAAGTATTTAATAAAGAATGGATTCTCTTCAAGAATCATGGTAGGTGCAGGAGCAAGAAAAGAGCACAAAAAACAAACAACCAGATCCTACCTTACAGCACAGGGACCAGATCCTACCTTACAGCACAGGGAACTCCATTTAATATCCTGTGATGAACTGAGATGGAAAAGCATAGGGAAAAGAATGTGTGTGTGTAACTGAGTCACTTCACTGTATAGCAGAAATTAACACAGTATTGTTAATTCACAAAATTCAATAAAATAATTTTTAAAAATGTAATGGAATCAGTTACTAAGGAGTGGACTGCAGCTGTAGTGAGGTCTACTTCAGAGGCATGTGGAATAAGGAGGAAATCATAAAACAAGGAGCGTATCTTGGAAGTCCATGAATAAGTAAGAAAACTAACATCCTCAGGTTCAAAGAATCTTTTCACTGGCACACTTGTGAACACAGAGATTTTAGAAAAGCAGACTGAGAAAAACTTGTTTTTTAAATAAAGTAGGCAAAGCAAACAGGATTATTATTGAACCAAGATTCCTGTTTTAATAATCCTCTCAAATGAAATGAGTAAGTTGTGAAACTGCCCTCTCCTGTTTAAAGAATCCTTTTAAGTGACATATGCTGTCCTCACGTAGATGTTACAGCAGCCAGGCTACACAGACTGATGACTCGTAGACAATATAAGTCAAACTGCCAAACAACTTCTGAGCTCCTATAGGAATCTCTGCTAAAGAATCTCTTTACGGAGTGAGCATGGAAATGAAAAACTCTAAGCCCCATATTCTTTCACTCAGCCTTTACTCAAAACTATAACCACAGCCAGAAACTCCAGACCTTAATTGATAGTTTAAGAAGGAATTGTGAAAAGAATTAGGGCTTCCCAGGTGGCTCGTCGGTAAAGAATCAGCCCGCAACGCAGGAGACACAGGAGACACAGGTTTGCAGGTTCGATCCTTGGGTCAGGAAGATCCCCTGGAGGAGGCAATGGCAACCCACTCTTCTTGCCAGGAGAGTCTCATGGACAGAGGAGCCTGGAGGGCCACAGGTCAGGGAGTCACAGAGAGTCTGACACAACTGAGCACAAGCTCGATGAAAAGAATTCAGGGAAAGTTAATACAGGGAACTTAATGAGATAAAGCACACGTTATCTATTACAGCTTATTAAAAAGGGAGGAAAAATGTTGTAAAATTTAGTTACTGATTACCATCGAGTTCAAGGTCACTTACATTTAATCTGTCACTTGCTATTATAAACTTGAATTTCTAAAGAAACTCAGTTTGTTTATAATGGGAAGAACAGTTTTCCAAGAGATATTCCAAAATAGGCTTAAATAGTTTAAAGGTTCCAAGGGCTGTATTTCCAATTGCTTGTTACAAGAAGCTACGTTCATTAGAAATTTGTCTCTGAAAGCTATACTTGTTGACTTAATATAAGCCATTCTGTCACAGAAGGTTGATTTTATCCACTGATCTGATGATAATTAACTCACCATCTGTGGTTTCACAGTATTTTGTAACTCCATCCAAATTTAATAACTTGACCTAATTGTCAGTGAGAGAGCAGAGATGATGCTTTGTGATGACTTTCTCTGAAATCAACCTATTGCAGAAGGAAGATATGAACCCAGGCAGTTTGACAATAAATTCCTGCTTTTAACCCTAACACTATAATGCTTCTTCATGAAAGAAATGAAATATTAGAAGGAATATTAACAGTAGAGTTGGTAGCATGATGACTAGCAGAGGAAGACCAGAAGTTAAATAGAATATTCACTGGAATATCCCATGGACTAGTTAATGAAACACTTTGACCCAAATTCAAATTTAGTGGATTGAGGAGTAAATGGGAAGGGCAAAAGAGGAAATGGTAGGTAGATTATAATTTTGGATTATTAAGATCCTTTCTTTCAACTATATAATGTAAATTAAAATAATTTCATTTATAAGATTTATTAATATAGTAACATCAGGATCAGCAAGGATCCTGTTTAACCATCTGCATTTTTGAAACACTCTATTTCAGTGCAATTAAACCATTAAAATGATCAGCATTTTGAGGGGGGGAATATCTCCCCCCAAAATTGATGGCTCAGATGGTAGAGTCTGCATGCAATGCAGGAGACCCAAGTTCAGTCCCTGGGTCAGGAAGATCCCCTGGAGAAGGAAATGGCAACCCACTCAGTACACTTGCCTGAGAAATCCCAGGGACAGAGGAGCCTGGTGGGCTACAGTCCATGGGGTCACAAACAATCAGACACGACTGAGCAACTTTCACTTTCATTTTCAAAATGTTGCCATAAGCACAGCATATTTTAAGAGTCAGTTAGATATTAGCAGGATCACTCTTCACCTATCTGAAAGTTTCCTACTTCTAAGACAGATGCTTCCACTTTAATCCAGCATTTTGTGACATATATTTATCCAGTTGTATTGAGCAGAAATTCAAGCACTACCAAAATGTTAGTGAATTAATAAATTTTAAAGTGCATTTCCAAGGCAATAACATGTCGAGTCGAAAATTTTCCTTAGATGTGGCATCTGTAACAAAGCTTCCAGTGTCCAAATCCCCCCAAATTGCAACATACGCTTCTGAGAAAAAGAATAAAGTATCTGTTCAGTTACTGGTAATCCTAAAAGGGCAGGAACAGCTGCCAAAATCATTAGAGGTTGGTAATCCATGTGTGTCTTTTTTGAGGGAGACAATCTGTAATTAATTCCGCATTCGCCAGCTGGTGTCACTCCCGTCCCTCTCCTCCCCCGCTAAAAAAATCAGTCGTGGGAAGATGAAGAGTAGTGTCTGCTGCCAGACTTAGAAAAAGAAGAAAAGAAACTGGCGCCACATGCCCAATACACTCAGAAAATGTGTAAAATGAGTAAGAAGTAATTCTACTTCATTCGTTACCTGCAATACGCTCGTTGAAGGAATTATCAATGTACGGATTTTAGCTTCAAGTGCGGTTGTCGTTGTTCAGTCGCTCAATTGTGTCCAACTCCTTGTGACCCCGTGGGCTGCAGCCTGCCACGCTCCTCTGTCCTCCACTATCTCCCAGAGTTTGCTCCAATTCAGGGCCATTGAGTCAGTGATGCCATCTAACCATCTCATCTTCTGTTGCCCCTTTTCCTTTAGCCTTCAATCTTTCCCAGCATGAGGGTCTTTTCCAGGGAGTCAGCTCTTCACATAGGTGGCCAAAGTACTGGAGTTTCAGCTTTAGCATCAGTCCTTCCAATGAATATTCACGTTTGACTTCCTTTAGGACTGACTGGTTGGATATCCTTGCAGTCCAAGGGACTCTCAAGAGTCTTCTCCAACACCACAGTTTGAAAGCATCAATTTTCAGCGCTCAGCCTTCTTTATGATCCAACTCTCACATCTGTACATGACTACTGGAAAAACTATAGCTTGGACTGCAAAGTGAGTCTTGTCAAAGCTCCTTTAATCAGATAACAAGTCTAGGAGGCATTCGAAAGCAACCATGAGGTGAGGCACTGATAGGTGTTCTTCACAAAGTATTGAATATTTGGCCACTTAGTGGAATGAAAACTAGAATTACAGAGTTGGCACTAATATCTAGATCAGTGGTTTTCAATTGAGGGTGATTCTAAACCCTAAACATCTGGCCTTGCCTGGGGACTTTTCTAAGATTTTAAAACCTGGTGCAGGGCGTGGCTTCCAGCATCTCAGGTGGAGGCAGGGATGCTCCACCCTGCCTCCTTTAGGAGGAGGGTAGCCTCCAAACACCCAGCAACACACAGGGCAGCACCACAAACACAGAATAACCTGGTCCAAAATGTCAGTCCTGCCCAGGTTGAGAAACCCTGATGAAGATTCCAGACACTAATGAATTTCCCACTTTATAGGTCTCTCTAGTGATGCTTCCACAGAATCAGAAAACATCCCTTGGGTCAGGATGTGCCTGCAAGTCCCACGGTCAGTCAGCTGGTGGCAAGGCTGGGACCAGAGGCTGTGAGAATCCCCTTCTCATCCCGTCTCGTCTCCTGAGATGGAAAATACAAACTACCCAAGGCCACTGCAAGACTGGGACACCACACCCTTCACACTCAGGCTCAACGGAATCACACGACGTGACACCTTCCCCACACGGCCCAAGGATCACACACAGAACACAACCTTCACACGGTTTAGCAACTGGTCTTAGTTCATCATTTTTATTATTTCCATTATAAATGGAAAAAAAATGCCTAACACTTGTTACTTCAAAGTTGGCAGATCCAAATAATTTAGCTATCGATCAGACTGTTTCCTAACATATATGTTCAGTCATGCTGTTTTTGAGGCAATAACACTTGCTGTGAAATGTAGTGATGAGTGAACGAAGTAAGGGAGCTTGGTTTGCACCTTCCACACTCATTCCCTCTCCGTCTCCTGGTGACCTAAGGTGGTTCGCACTGCGGTTCTTGGCGGGACCCAGGCATACCATCTATGCCGGCTACGGGTGTACCTGTGTGGTCCCCAAATAGACCTCTTTTTACTTTGATTTCACTTCTGCACTTGGACTAGTCATATTATAGCTGTTTTATTTTTTTTTTTAGTTTTAAAAATATAAACCATATGGCAATCATTTTACCTTAAAATCAGAAATAATCAAATATAGGGAAGCTGATTTTAAAAGTCACCTTCACATTTTCAAAAATAAATTGTATGTAAACTATCCACCCGTTAACAAAACTCTATATCTAAATTCCTCCTATCCTTTATCCTACCATCTACTACCATCTCAATCTTTAGTTTATCACTTCACTTAAATATGTCACTTGTCCCATCATCACAGCATAACCCTTGCTTGGCTCAGGTGTGATTATGTGACAACCACAGTCATTTTCCATCAGGAGGCAGCACAGGAACCAGGTCCTGAGGGATGGGGTTAACAGGAGCAAGGATGAAGTTCTTCTGGGAAGAAGACAATGAATATTAGCACAAAAAGAAACAGAAGAGGAAAAGCATAGCCGCGTGCTTGCAACGGTCCTGAACAGGGGTTGGCTGTTAACAGGCAAAGGTCCCAGAACTGGGGACAGAAATAAGACAGGGCCACTTAGCTGGGATGTGGTTGAAGGACTCATGCATTTTGAGGGGAGGAGGGTAAACCCCAGGACTTCTAAAGTCCACTCCCAAGCTGAGATTCTTCTGCCCTACTGAACACTGACGTGAGAAATGTAGGTCAAGGCCAGGCTGTGAAAAGATTTGACTGCTTGCTGGGGTAGAGAGCTTGAAAAGGACTGACAGCTAGGGAGAGGATACGGAAGGTTTGGGACCTGCAGAGCAACGACCCGAGGTACCACGGTGACGAGTCAGGTATCGAGATGCAGGATGGATGATGACGGTGGGTGACAAATTCAGTGCATCACAGGAGGCTACCAGCCACGTCACTGATGTTCTGGAACTAAGGTTGGGGTGGGGGACAGCAGAGAAAATGGAAGGAAAGGAAAAGACACAAGTAATTTATGAGATTCCCGGTCTAAAAGAGTGTAATGGAGGAGCGCACGAAGACCCAGATTCCACTGGTCCATGAATGGAATTCAGAATTCAGGAGCTGCTGCAAATTCAGTTAGAAAACTGAGTTTCCTTTTAGACAAGTTACGTGTGAGGTGCATGTTCACCAGAATTCCAACACATTCTTCAACTCTCAGATTCTACCTCCTCTGTAACGACTTCCTCGACGTCCTCAGCCACGCGTGACAGCTGTGACATCATCACCACCACTACACAGAGACTCTCAACACCTACATCTTGCTCTGTCTCAGGTTCTGCACTTAATCTCATCCTCTGTCTAGGAGATTCCTATGTAGAAAGGATGGGGGCCTTTTTTTAAACACACTGTTATGGGCTGAATTCAAGAACTAAACACTCCTGAGATACCAATTTTAAATCCAAGGGGAAAAAACGTGACAGATATTAAATATAACTTATCTGTCTATTCATTTGCTCATTCAGTAAACAAATAGAGGTTTGCCTTCCTGCACTGTATTTGGATCACATAATTCAAGAGGACTTTCCTGGTGGCTCAGATGGTAAAGAAGCTGCCTGCAGTGCAGGCATAGACAGGTTCTACCCCTGGGTCAGGAAGATTCCCTGGAGAAGGGAAGGGAAACCCACTCTAGTATTCTTACCTGGAGAATCCCATGGACAGAGGTGCCTGGTTATAATCCATGGGGTTGCAAAGAGTTGGACATGACCGAGTCACCAACACTAACTCAGTTCTTGTCTTAACACTAATTCAAAGAAGTCGCTGCTCTCTGTACAGGAAAGAATTCGATCATCTCCAGAATTCTGGCCCAGTTCCAGCTCCATCAGAGCACACGTATTAAAGCAGACTGTCCTTTCTAGTACGACGTCAGTAACTGTCCACCACAGGCTCTGTACGTGTTTCTTTTCTTCTTCCCTGTGTGAATTTTGCTTTTACACTTAAAAAATAAAAACTACCTATTCAGCATCCTTTGTACCCAATGCTGAATACATTCTACTGAGGAGAAGAAAGGTTGGAACAAGTAGAAAGAAACAGTCACAGAAACCTACATCACAGTTACGTTGTTTGAGACTAATAATCATGAAGTTGTGCTTATGGCATACCTAGAAAAAAGGAGAAAAAATACACAACATCAGGAACATTTAGGAACATTTCTAAAATGTGTGATGCCCACATTTCTTTATTTTTTTCCACATTCTAATTCAGTCAACTATCAAGCCAACGTGCTTATAAAACAGATCATTAAATATAATTATATTTACGAGTAAAACTACTTAAGATCCCAACTACCAGGATCAGAGGCAGATGATCAAACCTCAGGAGGACAGTCGTCAGTTTGCGGACTGCTATTTACCAGGCTGGTGCTCTATGGTGGCGGAGTAAGCAGCGTGCAGACACCTAGTACAGTTATATTACAGCCAACGGTGTGTGAGATGGAAGAAGCTGGAAAACAGGACTGCTGCACAGGTATCTGTGCTAGAAATAAACCTTGCAGACAATTAAAATCAGTTGGAATCCACCAGGAACATTTTCATTGTTTGCATTATGTGCTACCTCACACTGAGATTACAAAACAGAGTCGGTAAAGGACCGTATCTTATCATGTAACCTTGACTTTTATTATCCGCATAACTTAATTGTTTCTGACCTTCGGGCATCTCAGGAGACCCACAACACTCCCATGAGGTCTCGCCCACCCACTTCAGTCTCACTGATCTGCTGTGTTTCTGGACCGCTCTTGGACTGCAAGGAGATCCAACCAGTCCATCCTAAAGAAAATCAGTCCTGAATATTCACTGGGAGGACTGACGCTCAAGCTGAAACTCCAATACTTTGGCCACCTGATGGGAAGAACTGATTCTTTGGGAAAAGACCCTGATGCTGGGAAAGATTGAAGGTGAGAGGAGAAGGGGACAACAGAAGATCAGATGGTTGGATGGCATCACCAACTCGATGGACATGAGTTTGAGTAAACTCAGGGAGTTGGTGAAGGACAGGGAAGCCTGGTATGCTGCGGTCTATGGGGTCAAAAAGAGTCAGACACGACTGAGTGAGTGAACTGAACTGAACTGGACTCCCTGTCCACCTCAGTCCTGTTGGGACATGTCCTCATAGGCTGCCTTGCTGTTTGCTCATTTCCCACCCCTCCGTCTAGAGTGTGACTCCAGAAGGAGAGAGAACATGCCTCATGCTGCTTGGATCTCACAGCTGGCACCACAGGGCGCTAAGCCCTTTGGATAAAAGGAGTAAGGGAAGGAAAGACAGAAAGTGGAGCCAGGGAGGAGGACAGGGACGGGAGTGGGGAGGGCAGGAGGGAACACACGCGACAGGGACCTGCCGTCACACAGAGGAACCCAAGTCTATCGGCCCAAATCCTGATCAAGGCCAATCCTCTACCAACTGGAAGAGGCCAGCGTGTCAGAGCCCCTGCAGCCAGTGATCAGAGAAGGCTGGAGAGGATGCCTACAGCCACTGAAATGGCTTTACCTCCGAAAAGACACCCTTTCATTCAGTTGCAAGTTCATTTGTCTTCTTTTTTTCACTGAAATATAGTTGATTTTTTCCCATAGTCATGTACGGATGTGAGAGTTGGACTGTGAAGAAAGCTGAGCACCAAAGAATTGATGCTTTTGAACTGTGGTGTTGGAGAAGACTCTTAAGAGTCCCTTGGACTGCAAGGAGGTTCAACCAGTCCATCCTAAAGGAGATCAGTCCTGAATATTCATTGGAAGGACTGAAGCTGAAGCTGAAACTCCAATAGTTTGGCCACCTGATGCGAAGAACTGACTCATTGGAAAAAACCCTGATGCTGGGAAAGATTGAGGGCAGGAAGAGAAGGGGATGACAGAGGATAAGATAGTTGGATGGCATCACCGACTCGATGGACATGGGTTTGGGTGGACTGCGGGAGTTGGTGATGGACAAGGAGGCCTGGCATGCTGCCGTCCATGGGGTCGCAAAGAGTCGGACACGACTGAGTGACGAAACTGAACTGATAGTTGATTTACAATGACTCTGAGGTACACTAAAGCGATTCGGTCCCATACACACATGTACAAAACTTTCCCGGATTCTCTTCCATTCTAGGTTATTACAAGACACTGAATACAGCTCCCTGTGATCCAGTGAAACTTCTTCTCACCTACCTATTTTACAGTAACATAGTGGTGTGAATCTGTTAATTCCAAATTCCTAATTTATGCCCTCCCCACTTTCCCCTTTGGCAAACATAAACTTATTTTCTAGGTTTGTGAGTCTATTTTACTTTTGCAAATAAATTCATTTGTATCATTTTTTTCAGAGTCCACATATCATACGATACTTTGTCTGACTCATTTCCTTGGTATGAGAGTCTCTGGGTCCATCCACGTTGCTGTGAACGGCGTTCTTCGTTGTGCATAGCCGAGGAGCATTCCACTGTATACATGGACCACATCTTCTTTATCTAGTCATCTGGCAGTGGACACTTAGGTTGCCTAAATATCTCGACTATTGGAAACTTGTCTTCTTTGCTTATGAATTCAATGCACCCATACCACAGAGTGTGTTAAAAGTTTATTGACTTAAACACATATGAAACTAAGGAAAGTTCCAATCTATAATTTAATAGAATTGCAAAAATACACCAGACTGTCAATAGATTTTTACAAGCCTGGTTTTCTCCTTGACAAATACCGATTTTGTTCAGTGTACCATATTTTATTAGTTCAAGGTTTCAAGATCATTAATTCTCCCACATGAGTCTTTACTGGCAAGATTCTATTAATAAAAAAATAAATCTCAAATTCACAATGTAGATAAAAATAATTTGATAATTATATTTAATTTATTTATAACTATATTTATAAATAAGCTCAGACGGTAAAGAATCTGTCTGCAATGCAGGAGACCTGGGTTGGATACCTGGGTCAGGAAGATCCCCTGGAGAAGGAAATGGCAACCCACTCAGTATTATTGCCTGGGAAAGTCCAAGGATAGAGGAGCCTGAAAGACTAAAGTGCACGGGGTCACAAAGAGTCAGACAGGACTGAGTGTGCACGCACACACACACACACACACACACTTTACTCACAAACACAAATTATATTTTTCAAGTAGAGATACGTGATAGTAATAGATACGTGTATACACAGAGTGAATATTACAGTCTTGAAAATGACTTTCACAAGCATCATTTCATTTGGCCCTCACTAAAACTGAAGCAGATCAGACAGAATTTATGATGCACACTTTATGAAACATTATAACAGTCACACAATGATGTGAGTGACTTGCCATGGATCACAAAGAAGTGGAGAGAGAAGGAAAAAGAAGACAGCGAAGGAAAGAGAAAAGGAAAGCTGGTGAATATAAACATGCTAAAGGCTTTATTCTCATTTTTCTTATTTCCCCAGTGGCAATATTCTCAAAACTCTAGTAAGTTGCTGCCCTGTAAACTGATGGTTCCAGAGTCATAAAAGCTAAGCTTCCTTTAGATGCAGTTCAGTAAATCAAACTCTTTATTAAAACAGATGGGTATCAAAATGTACAAGTGCTCAATTGTTCACAACTTGCATTTTTGTTTATGCAATGCCCACAATGCCAAGTCCTTCTTTTAAAGGAATGAGGAGACAAGAGAGCCACTTCCTAGCACATTTTCTCTGAATCTCACAAACAGCCTTCCCATCATTATTTTCTTAATTTTACATAATGTCCACTTATGATATAGTTTTTATAAATGATCAGAAAAGATTCGGACTTTGCTAAAAGTTGGAACTTTTTGTTCCTGATATATATGTGTGTGAGAGAAAGAGAGAAAGAGATACACATATTACATATTGCTTATTTTAGCCGAATAAGTTTCATTTTTACTATTTTTTCAGTTCAGTTCAGTCTCTCTATCATGTCCAACTCTTTGCGACCCCATGGACTACAGCACACCAGGCCTCCCTGTTCATCACCAACTCCCGGAGTCCCCCCCAAACCCATGTCCATCGAGTCGGTGATGCCATCCAACCATCTCATCCTCTGTCATCCCCTTCTCCTCCTGCCCTCAGTCTTTCCCAGTATCACGGTCTTTTCAAATGAGTCAGCTCTTCCCATTAGGTGGCCAAAATACTGGAGTTTCAGCTTCAATATCAGTCCTTCCAATGAACACCCAGGACTGTTCTCCTTTAGGATGGACTGAGGGGATCTCCTTGCAGTCCAAGGGACTCTCAAGAGTCTTCTCCAACACCACAGTTCAAAAGCATCAATTCTTCGGTGCTCAGCTTTCTTTACAGTCCAACTCTCACATCCATACATGACCACTGGAAAAACCATAGCCTTGACTAGACAAACCTTTGTTGGCAAAGTAATGTCTCTGCTATTTAATATGCTGTCTAGGTTGGTCATAACTTTCCTTCCAAGGAGTAAGCGTCTTTTAATTTCATGGCTGCAATCACAATCTGCAGAAATCTTGGAGCCCAGAAAAATAAAGTCAGCCACTGTTTCCACTGTTTCCCCATCTATTTGCCATGCATGATGGGACCGGATGCCATGATCTTAGTTTTCTGAATGCTGAGCTTTAAGCCAACTTTTTCACTTTCCTCCTTCACTTTCATCAAGAGGCTCTTTAGTTCTTCTTCACTTTCTGCCATAAGGGTGGTGTCATCTGCATATCTGAGGTTATTGATATTTCTCCTGGCAATCTTGATTCCAGCTTTTGCTTCTTCCAGCCCAATGTTTCTCATGATGTACTCTGCATATAAGTTAAATAAGCAGGGTGACAATATACAGCCTTGACGTATTCCTTTCCCTATTTGGAACCAGTCTGTTGTTCCATGTCCAGTTTTAATTGTTGCTTCCTGACCTGCATACAGGTTTCTCAAGAGGCAGGTCAGGTGGTCTGGTATTCCCATCTCTTGAAGAATTTTACACAGTTTATTGTGATCCACATAGTCAAAGGCTTTGGCATCGTCAATAAAGCAGAAATAGATGTTTTCCTGGAACTCTCTTGCTTTTTCCATGATCCAGCAGATGTTGGCAATTTGATCTCTGGTTCCTCTGCCTTTTCTAAAACCACCTTGAACATCTGGAAGTTCACAGTTCACATACTGCTGAAGCCTGGCTTGGAGAATTTTGAGCACTACTTTACTAGCGTGTGAGATGAGTGCAATTGTGCAGTAGTTTGAGCATTCTTTGGCATTGCCTTTCTTTGGGATTGGAATGAAAACTGACCTTTTGCAGTCCTGTGGCACTGCTGAGTTTTCCTAATTTGCTGGCATATTGAGTGCAGCACTTTCACAGCATCATCTTTCAGCATGTGAAATAGCTCAACTGGAATTCCATCACCTCCACTAGCTTTCTTTGTAGTGATGCTTCCTAAAGGCCCACTTGACTTCACATTCCAGATGTCTGGCCCTAGGTGAGTGATCACACCATCGTGATTATCTGAGTCATGAAGATCTTTTTTGTACAGTTCTTCTGTGTATTCTTGCCATCTCTTCTTAATATCTTCTGCTTCTGTTAGGTCCATACCATTTCTGTCCTTTATTGAGCCCATCTTTGCATGAAATGTTCCCTTGGTATCTCTAATTTCCTTGAAGAGATCTCTAGTGTTTCCCATTCTATTGTTTTCCTCTATTTCTTTGCACTGATCACTGAGGAAGGCTTTCTTATCCCTCCTTGCTATTCTTTGGAACTCTGCATTCAAATGGGTATATCTTTCCTTTTCTCCTTTGCTTTTCACTTCTCTTCTTTTCTCGGCTATTTATAAGGCCTCCTCAGACAGCCATTTTGCTTTTTTGCATTTCTTTTTCTTGGGCATGGTCTTGATCCTTGTGTCCTATACAATGTCACGAACCTCCGTCCATAGTTCATCAGGCACTCTGTCTATCAGATCTAGTCCCTTAAATCTATTTCTCACTTTCACTGTATAATTGTTAGGGATTTGATTTAGGTTGTACCTCAATGGTTTTCTCCACTTTCTTCCATTTAAGTCTGAATTTGGCAATAAGGAGTTCATGATCCAAGCCACAGTCAGCTCCCGGTCTTGTTTTTGATGACTGTATAGAGCTTCTCCATCTTTGGCTGCAAAGAGTATAATCAGTCTGATTTCGGTGTCGACCATCTGGTGATGTCCGTGTGTAGAGTCTTCTCTTGTGTTGTTGGAAGAGGGTGCTTTCTACGACCAGTGCATTCTCTTACTATGTTTTCCATTGTTCAAATTTTAGATGAGATCCCTTTAGGTATAAATTTATTTACATATGTAGTATGTTTACCCAAGCAAGGAAAAAACTAAGCACCGTGGACTCCACGACTTGGAAAGAAGGAATGGAGGAAGGGAAGAGAGGGAAAGGGGGAAGAAGGAAGACAAATTTTCTACCCTACAGAAAAAGTCACCATCCACTTTTGTTTTTCATAAAGCAGGTTGCATTACAGGGACAGAACTGGCTTCCTCAGAGCATCATTGCTGTGTTACAAATTGTTGTTGGCCACTGACCCTGAGCCATCTGCTGAAGAAGCCCAAAGCGTTCTGTGCTCAGCTGTGTGAAACCTGGACTTCTTGCCTCTGGTAAGATGACCCTGATGCAGATTAAAGAAACTTATTATGCCACTGCTATCTTGAGAATTTAAAAAGACTTAAGCAATAGCATCTCCCTTTCTTTCTATTTTCTTGACACTTTTAAAGCAGCATCTCTTCCAAACGCTTAGGGACAGTATTTCTGAAGTACATCAATTTCAGGTCACATCATTAAATGCATGTCCATTCTTTGACCTGAGAATTGAATTCTGTTAAATTGTCTTAGAAAAGTAAAACAATCATTGGGTTTCTAACACACATGGATTCTGACATCCTTCTTTCTCAGTAGGAATCCCCTCCCCTATAATTCCTGTACTTCTGTCAGTCAAGGTTATTCTGAACTAAGTAAGCTGGAGGTCTACAGAAGACCCCATAAAGGGTATTCACCTTGGAATGTGATTTTGCACAACTTACTTTTTCAATGTGTCTGTCTTGCTGTTGCTGCTGCTAAGTTGCTTCAGTCGTGTCCGACTCTGTGTGACCCCATAGATGGCAGCCCACCAGGCTCCCCCGTCCCTCGGATTCTCAAGGCAAGCACACTGGAGTGGGTTGCCATTTCCTTCTCCAATGCATGAAAGTGAAAACTGAAAGTGAAGTCACTCAGTCGTGTCCAACTCTTAGCAACCCCATGGACTGTAGCCTACCAGGCTCCTCCATCCATGGGATTTTCCAGGCAAGAGTACTGGAGTGGGTTGCCATTGTCTGTCTTAAGGGTTACCTTTTCCTTTGTTTTCACTTTATCCTTTTTTCCAAGTAATAATTACTCACATGGAAAACAGGTGCAATTGTCTGAATCACTTTACAAATGGTAAATGGAAACTATAATTTAAGACTAAGAAATATCTCCCTGTTCAAGATGTACAGAAATGTTTTCAGCAGGATATTTAAGGTTGCCTAGGATTTCTCTGATGGGAGTGAATTTTTCCTGCCTCTCCTGAAAGGAAGATACAGAATCACATAAGACAATTCCTAATTTTAAAAATCTCCTTTTTATCCCATTGATTTGTGTTCTTTGGATAACCTTGACTAATATATCCCTACTTTCAATAATGTCTGGAACAATCAGACAGAAGACCAGCAAGGAAAGAGAGGACTTGACCATTATAGACCAAGACGGCTACCAGACCTGAACACTGCACCCAGCACCAGCAGCAAGCTTGTCTTTTCCAGGGTGTGCCATTCTCCAGAGGAGATCACGTAACACATTTAACCACAAAACAAGTCTTACAAACATAAAAGGGTGGAAGCCATAGCCACTGAGTGAAACCAAAAATCAGTATTAGACAAGTAACTGAAATATTAACAAATATGTGGAAACTGAGCAACACAGGCTTGAAAAACCAATGAGTCAAAGAAAACATCATAAGGGAAATTAAATAACATCTTGAGTCGAATAAAAGCAAAAGCACAACATACCAAAAACACAGGATGCAGTAAGTCAGTACCAAGAGGAAAGTTTACAGCAGTAAACACATGCAAAGGAAGAAAGATCTCCAAACAAAACAAAACTTTACACATCAAGGAAATAGGGGAAAAGCAAAACTGAGCCCGAACTTACCAGAAGGAAGGAAATAATAAAGACTAGAGCAGAAATAAATAAAATAGAGAATGGAAAAATACAGGATCAATGAAGTCAAGAGTTGTTTATAGAAATGATCAATAAAATGACAAAGAGAAAACTCAAATACGTAAATCAGAAATGAAAGAGGAGATATTGTAATTAATGCCACAGACATAAAAGAGTATAAGAGATCACTATGAACAATTATATGTCAATATTGGATAACTCAAGAGAAATGAATAAATTTCTAAAATACACAGCACTCCAGTACTGAATCATAAAGAAACAAAAGTTTTGAGCAGATCTCTACCTAGTAAGGAGACTGAACGAGTAATCAAAACATCCAAACAGAATTCCAAGCCCAAACGGCTTCACTGGAGAATTCTACCAAACATTTAAAGATGAATTAATGCCAATCCTTCTCAAATTCTTCCCAAAAGTTGAAGTCAAAGGAGTGTTTTATGAGGACAGTATTACCCTTATACCAAACCAAAAATACTACAAAGAAAGAAAACTACAGATGAATATCCATGACAAGTATTGATACAAAATACCACCAAACTGAATTCAACAGCACATTAAAAGTATAATAAATCATGACAAAGTGGGAATTAGTCCTAGGATAAAATATGTTTCAGTACATTAAAATGAATTAATATCCCTGATGCTGGGAAAGATGGAAGGCAGGAAAAGAAGGGGATGACAGAGGATAAGATAGTTGGATGGTATCACCGACTCAATGGACAGGAGTTTGAGCAAGTCCGGGAGTTGGTGATGGACAGGGAAGCCTGGCATGCTGCAGTTTGTGGGGTTGCAAAGAATCGAACACAACTCAGGGACTGAACTGAACTACATTAACAAAACAAAGGATAAAATTCACATGACCATCACAAATGACATAGATAAAGCATGTTGCAAAAGTCAACATTCATTTATAGTAAAAATGCTCAACAAACTAGGAATAGAAGAAAATTACCTAAACATAAAAAGCCATATATGAAAAGCCCACAGCTAACATCATACTCAATGGTGAAAAAAGACTGAAAGTGATTCCTCTAAGATGACTAAGGTTGAGTGCCAAAAAATTGATGCTTTCAAATTGCGGTGCTGGAGAAAACTCTCAAGAGTCTGCAAGGAGATCAAACCAGCCAATCCTAAAAGAAATCAACCCTGAATACTCATCGGAAGGACTGATGCTGAAGCTGAAGCTCCAGTACTTTGCCACCTGATGCAAAAAGCTGACTCTTTGGAAAAGACCCTGAGGCTGGGGATGATTGAAAGCTAAAGGAGAAGAGGGCGGCAGTGGATGAGATGGTTAGATAGCATCACCAACTCAACAGACATGAAACTGAGCTAACTCTGGGAGATAGTGAAGGACAGGGGAGCCCGGCACGCTGCAGCCCATGAAGTCGCAGAGAGTCCCATGTGGCTTAGCAACTGAGCACAGTAACAAAGATCAGGAAGAAGGCGAGAACGTCCACTCCTATCACTTCTCTTCAACACAGTACTGAAGGTCCTAGCCAGAGCATCAGGCAAGAAAAAGAAGTCGAAGACATTCAAATCAAAAGGGAAGAAGTTACACTGTCACCAGTAAGTTCTTATTTATTAAGGAGAGTCAAGTCCACCATGGCACTTCCTCTCATTGTTTAGATTTGGCAACAATAGCATGTGAAATGGCAACACAAACTTTTAAAAATAACTCAGACTGTCACAGAATAAAACATTCAGCAGAAGCCCTAATATATGAAAGTCTATGGCAGTCTATTAAAGTCCATATCAGGCTAACAGCACCTGCAGTTTACAAAGTTTCTCAACCAGTCCCTCCTAAAGGAAATCAGTCCTGAGCATTCATTGGAAGGACTGATGCTGAAGCTGAAACTCCCATACCTTGAAACTCCCTGATGCGAAGAACTGACTCATTGGAAAAATACCCTGATGCTGGGAAAGACTGAGGGCGGGAGGAGAAGGGGACAACAGAGGATGAGATGGTTGGATGGCATCACCGACGCAATGGACATGAGTTCGAGTAAACTCCAGGAGCTGGTGATGGACAGGGAGGCCTGGCGTGCTGCAGTCCCTGGGGTCGAAAAGAGTTGGACACAACTGAGCGAATGAACTGAACTGAAGCATATACTGGAAATTTTATCTCATTTAATCCCACATTTAACCCTACAAGGCAGGCACTCTGCTTATCCCATTTCACACATGAGTCTTAGAAAGGTTTCTCATGTATTCATGGTCCCAGAGAAATATGAAGCAGAACTTGAAATCCAACATAAGCTTCTTTACCTCAAATTTACCATTTATGTAAACAACATTTTGGTTTTTGTGCCTCAAGGCTTGTCATTCCATGTATTAGAAAAACCCTACTTACCAGGCTTATTTGAACTTTATCATGTATCTATAGTTCCAGCAAACCCCTTCCAGGGAAATAATGTATCTCAGGTCCACTCTGAAACACTATGATTTCTTTCTACAGGCTATAAAGTGAAACTAGCAACCTAAAACCATATGAAATATTCTGCAATATTCCACTCAACTAAATTTCTTTCTTCTTTATGTCAAAGTTCTTTTGTCTTGCTTTTGCATTTAGTTTTAAATTATTGAAATAGATGTAAAGTGAATGACTCGCTGTTCCAAATTATAAAGATAAAAGGCATATTAATAGACTTTTTAAAAGAAGATTTGGGAGGTCGTGAAATGATTTCCACCCAGGGACTCCCAACTACATATTACCAAGCTGCTTATAACCAAGAATCTAAATTAGAAAGAAAATGAGCAAGTCTGAATAAGACTTTATCATTCTTAAAGGAATTAGTTAATATTTCAAATGTGTTCATTAAAGATACACAGTGCCACAGGCCAGAGGCTTTAACTTCCCAAGCTTATTTTTAAAACCCTAATTATAGTAATAAAAATGAAAAAAAATGCACTCCATACATTATTTATAGAAAAAAAAGCATATTTGAATGCCTATTTTTATGTATAATTCAATTCCTCTTATAAGAATTTGAATATCAAACTCAGCTTATCCATACCCACAATGATATTTTTTAACCAAAAGTGCCCACAGTGATTCTTACGAGGACTTATCTGATTTAACTTACATTACTTAATAGTAGTGATGCCTTTCATGGTAATTATTCATGGGTAAGTGAGAAGCATCAAAAAGGGAAAAAATAAACACAGGACCTCAGCCATCTGAATGAGGTATGAGTTATGCCTTGATTCTTTTCTTCCTAAAATTCAGTTAATGTGTCTAGTTTTTCCCAGTATTAAAATTATTTACCAAAGTTAGTTTCCACATAAATTAAACTGGTTACACCTCCAGTCCCATTGTTCCTCTGGGACTGCAAAATTTTTCTGCAAAGAGCAAGATGGTAAATATTTTAGGCTGCAAGGACCATGGGGTCTCAGTGGGTCACACAGCTTTTGTTCTTTATTGTTTTTTGCTTATTTGTTTGTATTTGCTTATTTGTTCACAGGCTGTACATAAATAGGACTTAAGTTACATCTGGCCCTCAGACTATAGTTTGCTGCCCCAGCTGTGATGGCACCTGTTAAAGAGGCTTTTTTTTTTTTCTCTTAAGAAAAAAGAAGTTGGATTTTTGCTGACTGATAAAACCACTACAATATTGTAAAGTAATTAGCCTCCAATTTAAATAAATAGATTTATATTAAAAAATAAAGAAAAAGAAAAGGCTTTCAGCTTTTCAAAAAGAAAAAAGAACTTGGATTTTTGCTGAGTGATAACTTCTATGAGACTTACTCTCCTATAAGCTAGTGGTACAACTTTGAACAAATTACTCAGTCTCTCTGAGTTTTCTTTTCTGATTTACCTATAAATGAGCAGATGACTTTCATGGGAGGGAGGAGACAGACAGATCCATGGGTCTCGGGGTAGGATGTGGAGTGATAGGAGAGAGGAGAGCCCCAGTAGGAAGTGGGTGGAGGTTCCGCGTGGTCAGAGCTTGGGAGCTGTGGAAGCCAAAATCTCCAAACGGCGTTTGTAGGCAGCTTGCCTTCTGCCAGCTGCAATGGTTACATCCATCCATGTAACATCTATGAAATCTGGACACCTACACAGAGATGAATAAAGTATTCACCTCAGCACAGTTGTAAGTCTGATATTCAACCGGAGACACAGGTTCGATCCCTAGGTCAGGAAGATGCCCTGGAGGAGGAAATGGCAACCCACTCCAGTATTCTTGACTGGGAAATCCCATAGACAGAGAAGACTGGTTGGCTACAGTCCATGGGGTCGCAAAGATTCGGACACAGCTGACCTCATATTGCCCACCCCATGAGAGCTCGATAGACGGAGTTGTTGGGAAAAGGAATAGAGACTTTATTCAGCAAGTCAGCCGATGGAGAAGAACCTGTCTGGAAGAACCATCTTGCCTGAGTTAGAATTCAGGTTTCTTTTATACTAAAAGGGGTGAGGCTTACTGTCACACATTACGTGGCGCTGGCCAGCTTCCCAAAGGAGGGGGGCGGGGCCTCTTTATGTCTTCTTTATTGCCTCCCTCCACAGGTGGGCCAGATCAGGAGGGGAGGTCAGAAAGCTGGACATCCCTGGGGAGAGTTTCTCGGGAAAGACATTCTGGATTTGACCCCAGCCCTGAGCAAAGACAGAAGCAGCACCTTCCCAGCTTGAAGGAGCAACAATCAGGTCTGTGGGTTAAGAGATGCTAAGTTCCATGTGGAGGGGCACATGCAGGTTGGGGTGGTCCAAGCAGAAGACAGGAGTCAAGAGAGTCGAGAGGAGGTTGGAGGGTGGGCAGGATGAAGTCAGGAAGGACAGCACAGGTCGTGCGGAGCAGCCCATGCTGGGCGCTGTAGGCGAAGGGATTCACGGAGGGCTTTTCAGCAGGAGGCCTCAGGGTCAAACCCACATTTCTGATAAATCACCCTTGCGTCTGTTAGACTGGATGTGAGGGAACAGGCTAGAGCAGGAAGATGAATTAGAAACTGATCCCTTATCCTGGGCAGGGGGTGATGAAGCCCTGGCTAAAAGTCATAAAAGGTCAGAATAGAGAAGATGAATCTCAGCAGTACTTATAAGGTAGAACTGTAAAGACTCGGGGGCTGATGGGAAGTACTGGGAGGGAAAGGGAGGGGCGGAGAAATGAGGAGACTGTGGACGGTGCTTCCCACTTCACTGGGTGGGAGAGAAAACCCAGGAATCAGAGGCCAACCGCGATTAGGGACTCCAGGGCAGACACATGACGGTGCGGAAGGTCCAGGAAGGATGGAACACCTGGGAAAGGTGCCCTGTGGGCAGACGTGGGCCAAAAGGAAGGTGGGCAGAAAGGAGGACCACCCAGGAAAGGAGAGAGGGGCGGGGAGAGAGCACTGATGTGAAAACTGACACCCTACAGACCCCCACCGTCACACCTGGCGGACACTCCTGTGGGCAGAAAGAGCAAAGCCTAGACCACCTACAGACCCCCACCGTCCCACCTGGCGGACACTCCTGTAGGCAGAAAGAGCAAAGCCTAATAACCTTGCCAAGATCGAGTTCTGGGATCTTGACCAAAATGACCCAAGAACTCTGGGCCTCCTGTTCTTCATTTGCAGAACTGGGGCTTGAGTAGTTTATCTTACAAGTTCCTTCTCACCCAGCCTTCTCTCATTCTATAACATGTGCTGTCACTGGCCAGGATTTGCCCTGATGATAAGACCTCAAAGAGGCAGATATACTTCTGCGGTCCTCAGCTAAGCACATGCTCAGATTCAAAGAAACATCATATTCAAATACCCCAGTTCCATAGCAATGTCTCTTCTCACCTATGCAAATGTAATAAATGCAAAGATCTGCAAGTCACGTGTATACAGATAGGTATGTACACACATACATATGCATAATATAGGAGCACACAGGCATTATACAAGTTATGGTTTCCGCAACAGATTACTTTCCTGAGTTCTTAAGTAGGAGGAAATGTTTCTATTTCTATTCAGTCTCCCTCGAGAGCGTTCGTGCTCCGCACAGGCTTATACCCAGTGGACATTCTGTCTATCTGAAGGATACTGATTTACCCACAGATTACAGTGATGACCCACCCCTGTAGCTACTGGAGCTGTTATCAAGCGTCCTCAGACCAGAAGAAGCGAATCTTTAAAGTATTAACTGCTTGTGCAAAATAAACTAGCTATTTCAGATTAAAACATACTAACTACTATGCCCAAAGTAGATAACCTACAAGGACCTACTGTATAACACAGGAAACTACAACTAAATATTCTGTAGTAACCTATGAGGGAAAAAGACTCTGAAAAGCAAAACATAGATATGTATTCAGTTATATATATAACAATATCTATTCAGTTATATATTTTTAGTTTTAGGTGTATAGCACAGTGATTCTGTGACCATACATACTATAGTGTGTGGCACACAATATATAGTTATACAGGTATACACATATATAGTTATATATATATTAAACTGCATCACTGTGGCTATACATCTGAAACTAACACAACACTGTAAAATTATAGTTTAAAAAACACTTCAACTATCTTACTGTGTACTAAAACCATTTCACTCCCCCAAATTTTACAGGACACAGATAAGCTCGACCATACCATTATAAAACTGTACTGATTAAAAGTATTTTTCCTTTAATAAATAAACATCCCACTTGGAATGATTTTTTTATAGCAAGTACTATATCCCTGGAGCATATCAGTCTCTAAAGCAATGGCATATACTCTGGTTTCCCAAAAGCCCATCAGCTATAACCTCATATGCACACACAGGCTGATCACATATGATTAGGGACCCTGGCAGTTGAGTACGTATCACACAAGCTTGTGTAATAAACTAAACAGCGTCACACAGACAAATAGATATGTTCAGGAGGACCCTTAACCCAAGGATGACAAATCACCTTCAAAGCCTTTAGACTTACCCGAGCAAAATGTAACCCACCCTGGCAGCTAGGCAGTAACCCCATAAAGAGGCTGCTAGCCGGCCCGGGCGGGGGTGTGACTCCCCTGCCTTCCTCCCAGTCCCACGGTTTCGTTTCAGGATCTAGGGACAACCTTGGAGCCTCTTGCTCTGAATCACTAGGAAATTCATACAGTCTGTAGGGGGTTCATAAATAACGGCCCCCCCCCCCACAAAAAACAAACAAACAAAAAAAAACAAAGCAAACGTTCGAGACATTTTAACCTTCACCTGAGCAGAAATTCCAGCCGCCCTTACGAGATCCCCAAAGAAAGCCCCCTCTCAGAGGATGAGCGCTTCCGGAGCTTTCGCACTTAGCAGGATAAAGACCGCCCGGCGCGCCCCCCTTCCTGCCCACGGACTGCTCAGGCCAATTCACAGCAGCTAAGTTTTCTCGGCTCCGCTGAGCAGAAGACAACCCTTCCTCCTCCAATGGCTAAGAAATTCTTCTCAGTAGCAAACGCTTAACACACAACTGAAATGCCTTTGGCTCCTTCCCCCCCAAAACTGGAGGTCTGAGCCCCCCGGTGAGTAGCTACAGCTTTTCCATAAACGACAGAAATGCTAACAGAACTTGATGACAATCACCTGCCTTACCTTTCCGGGAAGTGGGGCGTACAAGGAACCATTAAACCCAACATTTTCACAGACCTCCTTGGTTTCCCCCAGCCAGGAAAGATGGGGCGGGGGCCGGCTGCGGTGGGTGCGGGGGGAGCGGGAGGCCCGAATGAAGAGCCCGGGGTGGGGACCGCGCCCCTCGCCGACGTGGCCCACCCCGTAGTGGCCGGACCCCTGAGACAATGGAGCGACATTGTCCCGCGAGGGGTCGCGGTCAAGGGTCAGTAGATGGGTGGAAGGCGGCCTGGGGGGCCTCCTTCACCCCTATATCTTTGTTTTCTGAAGTAGTCGCCCTCTTGCATCCCCAAAGAAAAAGAGGAAGAGGCCGACCCCTCCCTCGCCCCCCAGGAGTGGCCGCGGAGGGCCCCCAGCGCCGCTCCTCCCGTCTCCCGTGGCAACCAGAGGCTTCCAGCCCCTATCAACGGGCAGCCTGTCGTCTCCTCCCGGGCTGGTCCAGAGTTCGGAGGGTTCCAGCTCTCAGCCCGCGTCCCCTTCCGGGAAAGAGATCGCCAGCCCCCTCTCCACGCCCGCTCCCATCTCCACCCCGGGACTCTGGCTGGGGAAGGGGGAACCCGGCGAGGCAGGTGCCAGCAGCCCACACCCTCCCGGGGTCGCCCCGCCGAACCACGGGACCGGGAGGCGAGGCTGCCCGGCCAAAGCACCCCGCGCTGGGGACCGCGCCCGGCGCCCGCCGCAGCCCCTACCTGCTGGACAAGGGTGCCCCGCAGCCGGGACCCCGGGAGTCGACTCCGAGTGCGCCCCGCGAGGGTGCGCGGCGCGCTGCTGCCCTGCGCTTCCCCGGGGCCGTGGCGCGCTCGGGGCGGGCGCGCCGGGCGCACCCGGGGCCGGTGAGCGCCGTTCTCGTCCCGGCCGGCGGTGCGGGCTGGGCGGCCGGGGTCCGGGTTCCGCGGCCGCGCTCGGGCTCCCGGGCGCCGCTCCGGCCGCCGGGGCTCCGCGGGGCCCGCCTCCGTCCGGGCCGGCCGCCGCCTCCTTCCCACGCGCTCGCGCGCCGGGACCGCGCCTCTCTGCTCTCGCTGCGCCTCCGGTCCCCCCTCCGGCTTCTCCCGCCTCCCGCCTCGCAGGCCAATCTAAGAACGGGGCTCACTCTTCAAACTTCTGCGTCCGGGCTCGGCCAGAAGCGGGGCAGCGAGACCGGAACGCGGGGGAGGCGGCCCGGGCGCGGGGCCCCTGCGCGGTGGCCCGGGGCTGCGACCTGGAGCGGGCATCCCCCGTGAGCCGGCCGACCCGAACAAAGGCCATCGCGAGGACTGTGGCACTTGTCACCCGAGCAGATGAGTAACCCTGTTTAAAGACGCAGAGGCCCTGGCCCTGACCGTCCTTCCCGCTCTGGTATTCGAGAGCCCCTCAGATTCTCCTGAAATCTCCGAAATAACTAACTTAAGCCTGGGACGACCACCCCAGGCAAGGAAAAGCCCGACTCCAGGCAATTGCGCTCTGTTGCAGTTTTCAGGACAGAATAGAAAGCTGCCCTGCCCACTCCCCAAGATTTTGGTTTTGGTTGGCTGTGTAAACATATTTCACTGTCCACATTTTGCTATGAGGGCCGTATTCGATATTAATTCCAGAGTTAATGTGATATACATATATATATGTACAGATGAGTTTGTAAACATATGTACAGACACATAATAGTATATAGTAGCAGGCGGATAATAGCAGAGGTCTTGTTTATAACACTCGGTAACTTTATTCCAGTGAGATTGTAATTATATTGATTATTAATTATCGGATATATTGGCACAAACCCTATGCTACATGTGCATATGAAAAATAGAAGATCTAGGGATGTCTGCATGGACTGTAAGTTTCATATTAAATGACATTATACCAGTGCACGTTCAGGAAAGGATTAAATAATGACTTTGAGATACTGTCTTGATTTTCATTTATATCTCATATATTTCTGTTATTCGAGATACATTTTTTTGAATTTCAAAATAGGATCAATGAAATGAGCTAATTTACTTTGTAATGATGTGAGACTGTCTGGAGACACTTTCTCTATATAATGTGAGGAGAACGAATCCCAAGCCAGATTTAATTTCTTATAAAAATAATTTACAACACCATAGAATTTACCAAAGCAATTCAACAATAGTTTTAAAAATAATGTAGACTAGTAAGAATGAGTATGAATTCAAAGGAAAACAAATATTTTAGCACCTAATTGTTTTCTTGTCCTTTTGTATATTAACACCAAGAGATAGATATGGACTGTGAGGACTGTTGCTCATTTCTGTGTTTATTGTGTTGTATAATATGTGAAACCATTCCATTTCTCTCTTTTTTTAACATTTTATTCTGTATTGTTAACCATTGTGATCACTAACAATGTTGTGATAGTCTCAGGCATATAGGAACGGGACTCAGGCATACAGGCACATGCATCCATTCGACCCCAAACTCCCCTCCCATCCAGCTGCCACGTAACATTGAGCAGAGTTCCCTGTGCTGTGCAGTAGATCCTTGTTGGTTATCCATAGTGGAAAAGAGCTAACCTACCCAAAGTTAGCTCTGGTAACTAGCTTTTAAGCTCCCTGGTGCTTCAGACAGTGAAGAACCCACCTGCAATGCAGGAGACCCAAGTTCAGTCAATCAGGAAGATCCCCTGGAGAAGGGAATGGCAACCCACTCCAGTATTCTTGCCTGGAAAATTCCATGGGTAGAGGAGCCTGGCAGGCTCTAGTCCATGGAGTAGCAAAGAGTCAGACATGACTGACTGCTATCAAACTCTGCACACAGAAAATAAAAAGTGCCTATTAAAATACTAATGTGAATTCAGCATGAGTGTTTACTGTGAGTATGACTAGCATGCTTATATTCCTCAAATATAGGTTGTGTATTTGATATAGGTTTATATATATTATATATGTTTCTGCAATAGCAGCTTATAGTTATAGGAAACTAAAAGAAAATATGTTCCTAAAAACCTATGAATCATAAACAAGATCACATTTATATTCTATCTATTCCCATCACATTCTGCATCCTGTAGTCATATAACAGTGGCTTAAAATACACAATTGATGTTGATAAGGTTGTAAAAAATGATTTTGCTAACCAAGCATATAGGCAATATATTATGAAGAATGTCAATGTTGGTTCAGTTCCCAGAGGTAATTTTTCTCTTTACAGTGAGATATAAATGCTGGTTTGCCACTGGTGAGCACTGTTTACAAGAAGACACCACTTCTGAAATCGTGATTCTCTCGAGAGCACAGAAGCAGGCCTTACCCAGCTTCGGCAGTCCCGGAAGGTGTGCGGTGGTGAAAGAGGGTTGCCTCGAGTAGAAACTCCAACACAGCTACTTTCACATCCTGACTGAGAGCTCCTGTCACTTTTCAGAACATAAAGTATTATGGGAAAGGGTGTGCGCTAAATGCTTTGTATTTTATTACACTCATAGTCCATGTACCTCTCACGTACCTATCTTGAATGAACTGGAAATTTTAAAATGAAAATGCAGTAATTTGCTAATTCTTAACATTGTGGGCAACGGAGCTCTTTATTTCCCATAAAATAACACATCTAGATTAAAGTTATGTCCTTAATATTCGGTATTGCTATGGGACAGCAAAAAGAAAATTTCATGTCTTTCACTGGGAAACAGGATCATGTTTAAATCAATGCACAGTTATAACTCCTGAGTCTCCGAAGTATATGACAGTCCAGTTTCCCTATTTATTTCCTGTGAACTGAGTGCTTGTATGTCTCTGAAATTCATCTGTGTATATCCTCACCCTGAGGTGAAGGTACTCAGGGGAAGGGCTTGAGGTCATGTGGGTGGAGCCCCCATGATGGGGTTGGTGACTAGAAGACAGAGAGCATGCTTGTTTGCACTGTATTCTCTGCCATGAAAGAACACGATGAAAAGACAGCCATCTGCAACACACAAGAGGGCCTTCCCCAGAGTCCGACCATGCTGGGGCCCTGATCTGACTTCCGGCCTCCAGAAATGTGAGAAATGAATTTGTGTTGTCAATAAGCCTACACTAATTTGGGTTTCCCAGGTGGCTCAATGGTAAAGAAGTCAAGGTTCAATCCCTGGGTCAAGTAGATCCCCTGGAGAAGGAAATGGCCACCCACTCCAGGGTTCTTGCCTGGAGAATCTCATGGACAGAGGAGCTTGGTGGGCTACAGTCCATGGGGTCGCAGAGAGGCTGACCAAACAGCAGCAGCAGCAGATACTTTGTCATGGCAACCCAAACAAAGACATGGTTCTATCAGTTGTTGAGGGAGGGGTACTCAAATCTCCAGCCATGATTTTGAATTTTTGTAGTTTTCTTCACAATTCTGTGAGTTTTTACTTCATGCATCTAGAATTTCCATTTTCAGTGTGTAATGTTTAAACTTGTTCTGCACTTCTGGTGAATTGATCCCTTTATCATTTTGAAATGATAGAAATGGTATGGACCTGACAGAAGCAGAAGATATTAAGAAGAGGTGACAAGAATACACAGAAGAACTATACAAAAAAGATCTTCATGACCCAGATAATCACGATGGTGTGGTCACTCACCTAGAGCCAGACATCCTGGAATGCAAAGTCAAGTGGGCCTTAGGAAGCATCACTACGAACAAAGCTAGTGGAGGTGATGGAATTCCAGTTGAGCTAGTTCACATGCTGAAAGATGATGCTGTGAAAGTGCTGCACTCAATATGCCAGCAAATTTGGAAAACTCAGCAGTGGCCACAGGACTGGAAAAGTTCAGCTTTCATTCTAATCCCAAAGAAAGGCAATGCCGAAGAATGTTCAAACTACCACACAATTGCACTCATCTCACACGCTAGTAAAGTAATGCTCAAAATTCTCCAAGCCAGGTTTCAACAGTACTTGAACAGAACTTCCAGATGTTTAAGCTGGTTTTAGAAAAGGCAGAGGAACCAGAGACTTCCTCTTCAGAGAGTCTTTAGAGACTTCCCTGTAGCTCAAACAGTAATGAATCTGCCTTCGAGGCAGGAGACCAGGGTTCGATCCCTGGGTTGGAAAGTTCCTCTGGAGAAGGGAATGGCAATCCACTCCAGTATTCTTGCCTGGAGAATTGCATGGACAGAGAAGGCTGGCGGGCTACAGTTTGTGGGGTCAAAAAAAGTCAGACACGACTGAGTGACTAACCCAGTCCACAGAGGAACCAGAGATCAAATTGCCAGCATCTGTTGGATCATTGAAAAAGCTAGAGAGTTCCAGAAAAACATCTACTTCTGCTTTATTGACTATGCCAAAGCCTTTGACTGTATGGATCACAACAAACTGGAAAATTCTTCAAGAGGTGGATATACCAGACCACCTGACCTGCCTCCTGAGAAATCTGTATGCAGGTCACGAGCCAACAGTTAGAACTGGACATGGAACAACAGACTGGTTCCAAATTGGGAAAGGAGAATGTCAAGGCTGTATGTTGTGACCCTGCTTATTTAACTTATATGCAGAGTACATCATGAGAAATGCTGGGCTGGATGAAGCACAAGCTGGAATCAAAATTGCTGGGAGAAGTATCAATAACCTCAGATATTCAGATGACACCACCCTTATGGCAGAAAGAGAAGAGGAACTAAACAGCCTCTTGATAAAAGTGAAAGAGGAGAGCGAAAAAGTTGGTTTAAAACTCAGCATTCAGAAAACTAAGATCACGACATCTGGTCCCATCACTTCATGGCAAATAGATAGGGAAACTGTGGAAGCAGTGACAGACTTTATTTTCTTGGGCTCCAAAATCACTACAGATGATGACTGCAGCCATGAAATTAAAAGACAGTTGCTCCTTGGAATAAAAATTATGACCAACTTAGACAGTGTATTAAAAAGCAAAAACATTACTTTGCCAACAAAGGTCCATCTAGTCCAGGCCATGGTTTTTCCAGGAGTCATGTATGGATATGAGAGTTGGACTATAAAGAAAGCTGAGCAGTCAAGAATTGATGCTTTTGAACTGTGGTGTTGGAGAAGACTCTTGAGAGTCCCTTTGACTGCAAGGAGATCCAACCAGTCCATCCTAAAGGAGATCAGTCCTGAATATTCATTGGAAGGACTGATGTTGAAGCTGAAGCTCCAATGCTTTGGCCACCTGATGCGAAGAGTTGACTCATTTGAAAATATCCTGAACCTGGGAAAGATGGTAGGTGGGAGGAGAAAGGGATGACAGAGGATGAGATGGTTGGATGGCATAACCAACTCGATGGACGTGGGTTTGGGTGAACTCTAGGATTTGGTGATGGACAGGGAGGGCTGGGATGCTACGGTCGGTCCATGGGGTTGCAAAAAGTTAGACATGACTGAGTGACTGAACTGAACTCCTAGTATTCTTTGGAATAAAGTTTACTTTTTCTGATAATGATATCTCCAGATTTTTTTTTTTGGTTAGTAGTTTCTTGGTGTCTCATTCCCTCTTTTAAACTTAAATTATTTGGGTCTTTATGTTTAGAGTGTGATTCTGTGGGAGGAGGTTATGGACAGGATGTGACCACCGGTTGACCCCTGAGTTGCGTGTGGGCAAGCAGGAGCTCCTCACCCGTCCCCTGAGCCTGGGATGTCCACTCTGCCCACTGTCCCCACAGCGGGCACTGAGTTCAGGGATGCAATCCTCAGGTCACTGTGAGACCATCTGGACACTGCCTGTGCCTGAACTCCACTAAGGTCTTTCTGTAAACTTTTAACATTCTACTGGGCAAGTTCGGTGGTCCATTCGTCTTGCAGAGTCCAGGACAAGCCTTGGAGTTAAGTCTCCTTGCTTATTACCCCTGCTAACTACCATCCTGGAGAAGCTGCCTCTTTCTTGATCTCTCCTTGCCCTCCAGGACAGGGCCAGTTTCAGATTTCACCTGGGGAATTTCTGAGGCTGGGAACCGTCATTTTGGTGCCTTCGTTACCGTGGAGATACTGATATCATTTGTATAAGTGGAGCCTATTGACAAAAAGATGAAGCTCAGCCAACTCCAGACATTGTGTCATGGTGGTTGGGACCACATATGTGGTGTGAAATCTATTTATACATCTGTGTGTTGTTCATGAAAGTGTTTGCCATTTTATAAATGGTACCAACAATCTAGAAACACTTTTAGTTTTAAAACATTCTGACTTTCTAAAATATCATTGTTTTTCTTCTGGTTTAAATATATTTAACCTTTAATTCATAGCTAACCCATGATTGTTGTGCCACCACTGATTTCAGTTTCCAGGAGTCAGAACAAGGCAGTGCTCAAGTGGTCCTGCAAACCCCTTAGGTAAAAAAAGATCCTCATTTCTGCTAAATTCTCTGACTGGAAAAACAGCATCACTACACACTATAGAGTTTTTCTTAAAACTATTGGATTGCATCTTTTTAGCTCTTTGTCTGTTGCTGGACACTTAGGTTGTGTCTATGTCCTGGCTGTTGTAATAGTGCTGCAGAGAACACTGGGGTGCGTGTGCCTTTGTGAATTCTGGTTTTCTCAGGGTGTATGTCCAGGAGTGGGGTTGCTGGTCATATGGCAGTTCTGGTTTTGGTTTTTTAAGGAAACTCCATACTGTTCGCCAGAGTGGCCACACCAATTCACATTCCACCTACAGTGTAAGAGGCTCGCTATTCTCCACGCCCTCTCTAGCACTTACTGTTTGTAGATTTTTTGATGATGGGCATTCTGGCTTGGTTATATCAAAAGATATAAGAGTAGCTGTCGTTGTTTAGTTGCTAAGTTGTGTCCAACTTTTTGTGACACCATGGACTATAGCCCGCCAGGGTCCTCTGTCCACGGGATTTCTCAGACAAGAATATTGGAGTGGGTAGCCATTCCCTTCTCCAGGGGATCTTCCCAACCCAGGGATTGAACCTGGGTCTCCTGCATTGCAGGCAGATTCTTTACCGTCTGAGCTGCTAGGAAACCCAATATAAGATGGTACCTATCATCAATCATATACCCTATTGAATTCAGTTATAAATGTTGTAAGATTAAAAAAAAAAAAGTAAGGGAGAGAAACTGAAAGCTGTGTTGTTAAAAATAACTGTAATTACAACAATTTCAAAGAATGTCTTACTTTTCTTGTCTAATGAGCATGTAGCACAATAATAATTACAGAAATCAGTAGATCTGTCAGATTTAGCTGGTGGAAAGCATTTATTGCAATAATACAGTCAACACACACGTGCCAATCAACAGGAATTATTGGAATTGTAATAGGGTCATATGTTCACTTGGGCTTCCCTAGTGGCTCAGCTGGTAAAGAATCCACCTGCAATGTGGGAGACCTGAGTTCAATCCCTGGGTTGGGAAGATCCCCTGGAGAAGGGAAAGGCTCCCCACTCCAGTATTCTGGCCTGGAGAATTCCGTCAACTGTATAGTCCATGGGGTCACAAACAGTCGGACACGACTGAACACCTTTCACTCACTCATGTTCACTTACTGGGTCATTTAATCATATCTTTAAAATTTGAAAGTTTTTTCCCCTGTGCTTAACAGTAGGTTCTCATTATTATCTCTTTTATACACAGTGCCGCTGCTGCTGCTGCTGCTAAGTCGCTTCAGTCATGTCCGACTCTGTGCAACCCCATAGACAGCAGCCCACCAGGCTCCCCTGTCCCTGGGATTCTCCAGGCAAGAATACTGGAGTGGGTTGCCATTTCCTTCTCCAAAGCATGAAAGTGGAAAGTGAAAGTGAAGTCACTCGGTCGTGTCCGACTCTTAGTGACCCCATGGACTGCAGCCTACCAGGCTCCTCCTTCCATGGGATTTTCCAGCAAGAGTACTGGAGTGGGGTGCCATTGCCTTCTCCGTTATACACAGCAGTGTGTATAATTCAGGAGATGGATGCTGGTGAGAGTTGCTCGACAATGTATATGTACTTTAGTGCCACTGAAGCACACAGTTAAATATGGTTAAAATAGCACTTTTCTTATTATTTGACTTTTACCACAATAAGAAAAATTTAAAGGTATGAAGTTAACACTAATTAGAAGTGGAAACGAGCCACGCTGTCCAGTGTATGTTAACAACACAGTAATAGGTAAAGTACCCGTGTCAGGACAGAAATGAGTCACACAGCTACAGTTCAAGCAGCTTTCAGAGATGGAGACAGACTCAGTTTCCACCTGAGGGCTTTGATCTGGGAAGGAAGTCTCACTAGAAGTAAATCAGGGTTCCGCATCTTGCTTTAGGTCATTTTATTTCAGGTCCGCAGATAACAAGTTCATTTGCTTGAAAAAACAGGGGTAGCTGAGGGAATAATGAACCTGGAATCAGAGGCTGTGAGTCGTAAAGCCTAGATGGAATGAGTCTAAGGTAGTAAGACCAAGATGAGTCTACAGGACAGAGTGAGGATCGCTGGAGGAAAAAGACTCAGTTTGTGAGAAATATCCAGACTGCGGAGCTCCTGTGACAAACACACCAGTGTCACAGGTCTAGAGGTCCAATCCCTGGGTCGGGAAGTACGATACGGTCATAAGACCAGCATCCTCCTCCTGCTTAAAAAAAAAAAAAGTTTACTTTCATATTGTTTTAAATTGCTTAGCAACAAATTACTTTCTTCCAAAAGAAAAGAGAAAATTTTTTTAAACAAAACCGTTTGAGTGTTGGAGCTGACCTAGGACAGGAAATTTATTTCTAATCAGGGCAAATGATGATTCAGTCTTTTCCATCTTAGACATCAGGAGATACCCTTAAGAGCAGGTGGAAACAAACAAACAAACACTGAACAGTGAAGCCAACTGGACGGAGACTAGAAACTCCTAAAGCCAGTGTCTGATTCCATCATTTCCCTGTACCTTCGTAGTCAAGAAATGAGGGCTGATAGAAGTTCCTCCAGAAACATTTCACATCTACACAAGTCTTAGAAAACCATCCGCCTGTGGGCGGATGCACCAGAGGCCATTATGATGCTTAACCAAGGTCAAGTGTCTCTTGCTGCTACTGCTGCTAAGTCGCTTCAGTCGTGTCCGACTCTGTGCGACCCCACAGACGGCAGCCCACCAGGCTCCCCCGTCCCTGGGATTCTCCAGGCAAGAACGCTGGAGTGGGTTGCCATTGCCTTCTCCAATGCATGAAAGTGAAAGTGAAGTCGCTCAGTCGTGTCCGACTCTTAGCGACCCCATGGACTGCAGCCTACCAGGCTCCGTCGTCCATGGGATTTTCCAGGCAAGAGTACTGGAGTGGGGTGCCATTGCCTTCTCCGGTGGGAGGATGCACCAGAGGCCATTCTGATGCTTAACCAAGGTCAAGTGTCTCTTAACTGTGGTAAAATCTTACATGTGAAGCTCCTTAGTACCTGGGGCCCCACTTGTTTCACTGCTGAAATCTCTGTAATCAGTCGCTTTACTGTATTTCAAATCAATTGCATGGATACCGTCACCTCTGGGCATTTTAGGAATTTCTCTTGTACTGGAAGGTCTTTGTCAGAGAAAATGAGGCATCGCTTCAGAAAAATCTCTAGAGACCAAAGTGGTTTGTTTTAGCCATCAGATTTTCATGTGGCTCCTCTGTATTCCTGTTTTATTAGAAAATCACTAAGAATAAAAGCGAAGTATCACTGGCCTCTGAAAAACACAATGCTCAAAACTTGAATGTTTAACAATTATGTCTTGTCTTTTTAACAATATTGAGTACAGTTACGATGTCAGATAATAACTCAGCATCGTTAATGTAGTTTTATGCATTTTTAAAATCTATGTTTTATACAAATATATTTATATACTTACAATTATACATATAAATACATATTTAACTTATAAATGCATGAATCTAATTTATAGATTATATATAAAGACAATTATCACAAACATAACTTATAAACAGTATTCTGAGATATCTATTTATTTATTTTTATTTATTCTTCTCTTCCCTCCAAAAGGACTGAGAGCTTACAAGGAGAAATAAAGTGGAAAGAGATGAATAGATTTAAATAAAAGCAAAGGCCAAACAGAAGCAAAATCATATGATGAAAGAAGTTATTGGTATAAAGCTCTGTGTGTTGCAAAGTTTCTGGTATGGCGATTTTGATGAATAATTAATAATATAGTGAGCATGAATGGCTGCTAAAAGTGGTCCTCATCCTTGTTTAAGTCGAAGCCGTAAAGTGAATGCAAATATAGTCTACATTATATTTACAGATGTGTCAACATTTGTATTTTTCACCAGATACACGTGTACTATTTGCTGTGGAGGAGGTGCACTTTCTTTCCTTGTTTTTTGGTCTGGGAAACATAGCTTCCACGGGGCATTTTATGTAGAGACACGTATAGCGAGGCTGTCAAAGAGGCAGTGTTTCAAAAATGATTGTAAGTGAGAACCAGCTGCACACCTTGGGGAGCTCAGTGCTCCCTGGGGACCTAAATGGAAGAGAAATCCAAAAAATAGGGGTACGTGTATACATACAGCTGCTTCACTTTGCTGTACAGTAGAAATTAACAATATTGTAAAGCGACTATGCTCCAGTAAAAATTAATTTAATAAATAAAATGCTGTGTGTGCTCAATCACTCAGTCGTGTCTGACTCTTTGCAACCCCATGGACTGTAGCCCACCAGGTGCCTCTGTCCATCCAGGCAAGAAAAATAGAATACTATATAAGTTTAAAAGTAATTGTAGCTAACTTTACCAGTAATAATATACAGGTGTAGAATATCTCAAGTATTTCAAGGTAGAAGCAAAAAAAATAACATGTATTTAGTACTAGAAAGCTTTCAAATCCCTTTTCTATCTTTTAATCTTACCCTTCGTGTAAAAGCATTAGTATAACTACTCCCATTTTATGTCTGAAGTCACTGGGCTTCCAGATTTTGAGCAACAGATCTAACTGGGTGAGGGGAAAGGTTTAAGACTCGAGTTTTGATCCCGTGATTCCAAATTGTATGATCTTTTCACCTGCCTCTCCCGAAATGGAGGCATAAAAGTTACATTCTAAACTGTCATTTATATTTTTAATTTACCTTAAAGAGTTTTTCTTCTGAATTTCGATCTGAGGTCAGCATATCTTAATGTATTAAGGAGAATTTAAATTAGCACATAAAGTTTATCCAAGAAACTTTTTTTTAAGTGTCAACAGTCGTTTGAGTGTCTGCTGTCTTTTTCTTTCTTAGTCACTCAGTTGTGTCCGACTCTGTGACCCCTTGGACTGTAGCCCACAAGTCTGCTCTGTCCATGGGATTCTCCAGGCAAGAATAGTGGAGTGGGTTGCCATTCCCTTCTCCAAGGGATCTTCCCGACCCAGGGATCGAACAGGAGTCTCCTGTGTCTCTTGCATCGCAGGCAGTTTCTTTTCCCAGGTGAGCTATCAGGGAAACCCCATCTTCTATCTACAAAGGTGGTTCAGAAGGCTGTTTCTCAGCCCTGAATGCACATGTGAAGCACTTGGGAATCTTATAAAAGTCCAGAATCCGACTCAGTGTTTGTGGGGGAGGGCCTGCCCTGATGCACTCACCTTTTCCACCGTGCCATGTTGATCTCCAGCTTTTCCCTGCTCTCAGCTTTTGGAGCTCTTCTCTGTTTACAGATTTCACTATAAAGTGTCTCCTTGGAGAATTTCAGCCTTGTTTAATGTGTCTGCTGTGCACTGATAGTATTGCTCTTATTTTACGAATAAAACAGAATCTCTGGAGGAGGTCAGTGGTGCTCAAAACCATTCCCTTGACTGGGGAGACATGATAAAGCCGTACCGAGGGCCAGTTCCCTGATCCCAAAACTCTTTGCAGCATGTCACCCCCACCCCAGAGAGACTGCTGTGACCTCTCGTCAGGCACAAGGGACGCTGCATCGGCACCAAGGTGGGGTCGTGACCCAGCCTGGCAGAGACCACTTGTCCCCAGCTCCTATCCTTCCAAGACAAACCGGTGAAGAACTGCTTGGTGGGGGCAGCTTTCTGGACCAGGCTCTCCCCTGGGACCCCAGAGCGGGTGGAACTGTGCTGACTCCCCCCAGCCGTCTGAGCCCACTTCCCAGTTCACGAGCAGCTGCTCTTACCCAGCTGTCCCCCTCGCCTCTCCCATCCGTCACGCCTCCTTTTGCCTGGATTCATCTCCATCTCTCCCCTCAAGGACAGTCTCCACCTTCACTTGCTGCTGTTGCTGCTATTTTGCCCCTCAGTCGTGTCCAACTCTGCAATCCCAGGGACTAGCCTGCCAGGTTCCTCTGTCCTTGGGATTCTCCAGGCAAGAATCCTGAAGAAGGCTGCCCTTCCCTCCTCCAGGGGATCTTCCTGACCCAGGGATCGAACCTGTGTCTCCTTCATTGGCAGGTGGACTCTTTACCACTGAGCCACCCTCCATTATCTCATCTATAGCTTTTGTTTCACTTCTTTCCCTCTTTAGAGCCTCCTAAGAGGAAACTTACCTGTAGACTCAGCAAAATGGTCAAAAAGACATTCTTAGGGGCTTATTTCTTCTTGTGGAAAAAATGCAATTGCTCAGGGTTTTTAATGCTTGTGTCCTTTAATCCTCTAAGTTTTCCCACCTTTGTTATTTTCCTAGCAGAGTCTTTCCATCACAGTCAGAAGAATCCATTACATTTGACTGACTGACTCTCGGCTGAGTTCTGCACCCCAGGGCCCCATCCTCAAGCTGCTCGGCTCATAAATGTTGAACGATAGTAATGATGCTTGCAGAACCATTTCACAGCAAGCCCAAAAGGTGTGACTGGCAACCACCGGTAAGAGAAACACTGTAAATTTCCATGAAAAGAAAACCGTGATGACAATGACATACAATGTTGGCAAGGTGATGTTCCAATCCAAAAGCGTCAGGAGCCTCCGGTGAGTCTCATGACGTCCGCAATAATATCATTCAAGAAACACAGCTTATAAATGAGGGCTGTCTTTGCCCAAGAAGATTTAAAAAGCAATAATAATGCATACTGCAAAAACTGTCTTTTCCCCCCAGTTCAGTCAGTCAGCACAGCGGGCATGGACACAAAACAGACGAGCAGTGACTCCCTGCTGGTCCAGTGGTTACGACCTTGTGCTTCCCACGCAGGGGGCGTGAGTCCAATCCCTGGCCAGGGAACTAAGACCCCACATGGCGCACATCACGGCCAAATTTTTTTTTAAAATATACCATTGAAAAAGAGCACAATTCCCTGCCCCAAATAGACTTGTTGTTGTTGTTCAGTCACCAAGTCATGTCCGACTCTGTGCGACCCCATGGCCTGCAGCAAGCCAGTCTTCCCTGTCCTTCACTATCTCCTGGAGTTTGCTCAAACTCGTGTCCGTTGAGTTGGTGATATTATCTAACCATCTCATCCTCTGCCACCCTCTTCTCCTTTTGCCTTCAGGCTTTCCCAGCATCAGGACAGAATTAATTTTAGCAAGAGCAACTGTGTATGTTTTACATGTGTACGTGTGTGTAAGACTATATGCACATATAGATAACACGGAAGAGAGCAACTACATATACGTAGCTACATATATTTACATATGTAGTTACACACATGTATGCTTTAAAATATAGGTGCTATTATTATTATTCAGGTATGATTAGGCCAATATTTCGGAAGATGACTCATTGAAAAGATGAATTGTTTTCATCACAGTTCCCAAGAAGGGGGGCACATCATGCCAGGCGGGCACACAGGGAAGCACCTCTGTGGGTCAGAAGGCAGAAGGGACAGGCAAAAACATGACCTTTATTGTGGTTTCTGATGGCAGAAATAGAGCAGCCAGTAGGCAGACTAAGGACTGGCTAGTCTGAATAATTTCTGCTTGCTCTGGGGGGCAGGGACGTCCTTCCTGGTCTGCTCTCTGGCTCTGCAGTGACTGGGGTCAAGAAGGAGGGGATAGGAGGGTGGGGATCTGGACTGGCTGATGTACATGTGACAGGCACCCTTGCAGACTTCGCGGGAGTCCCTGACTATCTCTAGAAACTGGCTAACCCTGAGCAGGGAAGTCTCTCCAGGGTCCTCAGCCTCCCAAATCCCAAAGCATCAAAAATGCAGAAAATAAACAGACCTGGCCAGTAGAATACGTAGCAGACTAAAACATTTATGCAGAGGGTTCTATCTTTCAGTGCATAGGAGCACAATAAAAGAGGTTAAAAAGTATGCTTATAAACACTTTTGCAAATCATTCCTCACTTCAGTTCAGTTCAGTTCAGTCATTCAGTCGTGTCCGACTCTTTACAATCCCATGAATTGCAGCACGCCAGGCCTTCCTGTCCATCACCAACTCCCAGAGTTCACTCAAACTCACGTCCATCAAGTCAGTGATGCCATCCGACCATCTCATCCTCTGTCATCCCGTTTTCCTCCTGCCCCCAAACCCTCCCAGCATCAGAGTCTTTTCCAATGAGTCAACTCTTTGCATGAGGTGGCCAAAGTACTGGAGTTTCAGCTTTACCATCAGTCCTTCCACAGAATACCCAGGGTTGATCTCCTTTAGAATGGACTAGTTGGATTTCCTTGCAGTCCAAAGGACTCTCAAGAGTCTTCTCCAACACCACAGTTCAAAAGCCTCAGTTCTTCAGTGCTCAGCTTTCTTCACAGTCCAACTCTCACATCCATACATGACCACTGGAAAAACCATAGCCTTGACTAGATGGACCTTTGTTGGCAAAGTAATGTCTCTGCTTTTCAATATGCTATCTAGGCTGGTCATAACTTTCCTTCCAAGGAGTAAGTGTCTTTTAATTTCATGGCTGCAGTCACCATCTGCAGTGATGTTGGAGCCCAAAAAAATAAAGTCTGACACTGTTTCCACTGTTTCCCCATCTATTTGCCATGAAGTGATGGGACCAGATGCCATGATCTTTGTTGTCTGAATGTTGAGCTTTAAGCCAACCTTTTCACTCTCCTCTTTCACTTTCATCAAGAGGTTTTTTAGTTCCTCTTCACTTTCTGCCATAAGGGTGGTGTCATCTGCTTATCTGAGGTTATTGATATTTCTCCCAGCCATCTTGATTCCAGCTTGTGCTTCTTCCAGCACAGCGTTTCTCATGATGTACTCTGCATAGAAGTTAAATAAGCAGGGTGACAATATACAGCCTTGACGTACTCCTTTTCCTATTTGGAACCAGTCTGTTGTTCCATGTCCAGTTCTAACTGTTGCTTCCTGACCTGCACACAAATTTCTCAAGAGGCAGATCAGGTCGTCTGGTATTCCCATCTCTTTCAGAATTTTCCACAGTTTATTGTGATCCACACAGTCAAAAGTTTTGGCATAGTCAATAAAGCAGAAGTAGATGTTTTTCTGGAACTCTCTTGCTTTTTCCATGATCCAGCAGGTGTTGGCAATTTGATCTCTGGTTCCTCTGCCTTTTCTAAAACCAGCTTGAACATCTGGAAGTTCATGGTTCATGTATTGCTGAAGCCTGGCTTGGAGAATTTTGAGCATTACTTTACTAGCATGTGAGATGAGTGCAATTGTGCAGTAGTTTGAGCTGAACTGAACTGATACAGCTTGTTTTTCTTTAAAAATGTAATCTATCTATTGTGAAACTACATTGCTGATGGGTTAAACATTTCACTGTTAACATGAAATCATAACAGAAGTAGGATAAATTATAGGTGAGATTTTTACAGTGTTGAGTTTAAGGATTTCTTAAAATATCCACTGTTCAGTTATCTACTGACATGCAACGATTTCTCCAAATCTTAGCAGCCAGAATCAATAAGCGGTCATCATCTGCGTTTCTGTGGATTAGGAGCTGGGCGTGGCTTAGCTTGGAGGTTCTGACACGTCACAGTGGATGCTACAATCGGGGTGCCAGCCGGGATGCTATTATCTCAAAACTCAGTTTGGAAAATAAAAGGTCCACATTTGCTCACATGGACCTCCCAGCCTCTCCACAGAGCTTCCTCCTGGGTTTTCTTCAAAGGATAGGGGGGCACATGACAAAATCCACAACCCATTTTGTCCTATAAACTTGGAAGCAACTTCTCACCACTTTCTCCACATTCTGTTCATCAGAAGTCCCTACGTTCGGCCTGTGTTCATGGGAGCAGCTTACACAGGGCAGGGAGTGGGTTTAGAAAATGTGGGATACTTAACAACCTGCAAAAATTAAGCAGCTGGTAAAGAGCTTATTAAGGGTCTAAATATACAAAGAGCTCTTACAAATAATTATTAATAAATAATAAAAAATTAATTTTTAAGAGTTCCCAGAAAACCAAAAGGCAGTTCAGAAGAGAAGGAATTCATATTCCCATCAGACATATAGGAAAAAAAATTCAACCATACTAGCAAAGAAAAAAAAATACTCATTAAAAAAGTAAAATTATGGTTTCCAACATCAGATAGGTAAAAAGGAAAAAAATAATATCTAGAGAAAACATACATGACTAATGGTAGTAGAAACTGGTATAGTTTTTTTTGAGGAAGCAAGTTACCTGTGAGTACAATAAGCTTTTGCTTCCCGATGGTGCAGTGGTAAAACATCTGCCTGCTGATGCAGCAGATACGGTTTTGATCCCCTGGAGAAGGAAATGGCAACCTGCCCCAGTATTGTGGGCCTGGGAAATCCCATGGATAAAGGAGCCTGATGGGCTACAGTCCAGTGTAGTCGCAGAGTCAGGAACGTCGGAGTGCGCACGCACACACACACACAGACACACACGGTAAGCTCTAAAAAGTGCTTGCACGCTTTACACAGAAATTCTCATTCCAGGCCTTTGGAAGAAGAAAGAAGATGTAGAGGCAGATTCAGCAGAGATATTCAGCAGATTCATCAGAGAATGACGCGTATGGGAAGAAAGTGAAAGCATTTGAACCTTCAGCACGAGGGAAATCGATCCTGCAAATGCGAAAGTGGCGCTCACACCACTCACCTCAATAGGAAGCAGGACAGCGCAGGCGTTTGTAGGTAAGAGTCTAAGTAAGGAGGCCAGGTGGAGGGCGCCCCTTCTAAGTCAGAGAATATTCCAAGAAGTTGCCCCAGTGCGACTCAAGGAACGACATCATCCGGAAGATGAATTGTTTCCTAAAGTACGAAGGACACACTCCGCTTTGCTCCTCAGAGAGCAGGGACAGACGAGTAGGTGAACACGCAGAAAAGCAAGAAGAAGGAAGAGAGATAAATGCTGAAATGCTGGAAAATAAAGTCTGAAACTGGAACCTTAAAAAAATTTCCTCAACCAGGACTTTACTATGAGCAGTGACATCTGTTGTCAGCCTTCAGGTTGTCTGCATTGTCCAAGGGGGACCCCTCCAGCTCCCCAGATCCTCTGTCAGTCACACATACAGATGCCTTCCTGTTATTTTTATTAAGGAAAATACCTGAAATTCATATCTGGGTCCGTGTGGCACTGAGGAGATCTATGTGAAATGGTGAGAAGATTCTCGGGGTGAACTGATTTAATTGAAAAGCTCAAACATCCAGTTAGGATGGATGGTGAGAAAATGACACCTCTAGTAATTTACGGAAATCCTAATGAGGTCACTGGACTTCCTGTCTATCATGTGGGGATTTTGAGCCAATCTCTTAGACAGCTTAGAAAGCAGGGTGACTCTGATTGCCATGTCAATTGCCCAAATCGTAGAATTCTACCCAGCCATTATAAACAAAGCTTTAGAGGAGTGTGTAGTGGCAGAGAAGGTGTCTAATGTTTATTATTTAGTGAATAAGCCAGTGCAGAATAGTATAGCTGATATTGTTATGTAATCATACATATATGGAGAGACATTGAATACATAAACTGTGCCCAAAGTGCCTGTCTGTGGACAGTGGGGTTAAAGGGAATTTTATCATCTCTGTTCATGTGTATTTTATACAATAAAAAGCAGTGCTTGCTATCTGAGATAATCAGATATCCAAGCCCTTGGAAAGGCTGTCTGTGTGTTGATACCTCTTGGTCAGGCTCCCAAAAAGCAGAGCCTGAAATGGGAGTCCTTGTTTAAGTAATTTACAGTGTTTCAGCAGGAAGCAGTCTAGGACAGGTGGAAAAACTAAGCAATAAGGTTTAGGCATCTCAGGCATTCCAAAATATTCCCATTTTCCCTTAAAAGTGAATTCTTACATGGTATTAAACTCCAGCACTAGAAGATTTTAATTTACAAAATGAATACATGCTCATGGGTAGTTAAACTGTTTTGAATTTTTCCTGTGAATTTTCTGTAAGTGGTAACTTAAAGATACAAAAGATATATCCGTCTGAGTGCAGAGTTTCAAAGAACAGCAAGGAGAGATAAGAAAGCCTTCCTCAGTGATCAGTGCAAAGAAATAGAGGAAAACAATAGAATGGGAAAGACTAGAGATCTCTTCAAGAAAATTAGAGACACCAAGGGAACATTTCATGCAAACATGGGCTCGATAAAGGACAGAAATGGTAGGGACCTAACAGAAGCAGAAGACATTAAGAAGAGGTGGCAAGAATACACAGAAAAACTATACAAAAAAAGATCTTCACGACCCAGATAATCACAATGGTGTGATCACTCACCTAGAGCCAGATATCCTGGAATGTGAAGTCAAGTGGGCCTTAGAAAGCATCACTATGAACAAAGCTAGTGGAGGTGATGGAATTCCAGTTGATGAATCCTGAAAGATGATGCTGTGAAAGTGCTGCACTCAATATGCCAGCAAATGTGGAAAACTCAGCAGTGGCCACAGGACTGGAAAAGGTCAGTTTTCATTCCAATCCCAAAGAAAGGCAATGCCAAAGAATGCTCAAACTACCACACAATTGCACTCATCTCACATGCTAGCAAAGTAATGTTCAAATGTCTCCAAGCCAGGCTTCAGCAGTACATGAACTGTGAACTTCCAGATGTTCAAGCTGGTTTTAGAAAAGGCAGAGGAACCAGAGATCAAATTGCCAACATCCATTGGATCATCAAGAAAGCAAGATAATTTCAGAAAAACATCTATTTCTGCTTTATTGACTATGCCAAAGCCTTTGACTGTGTGGATCACAATAAACTGTGAAAAATTCTGAAAGAGATGGGAATACCAGACCACCTTATCTGCTTCCTGAGAAACCTGTATGCAGGTCAGGAAGCAACAGTTAGAACAGGACATGCAACAATGTATTGGTTCCAAATGGGGAGAGGAGTACATCAAGGCTATATATTGTCACCTTGCTTATTTAACTTATATGCAAAGTACATCATGTGAAATGCTAGACTGAATGAAGCACAAGCTGGAATCTAGATTGCTGGGAGAAATATCAATAACCTCAGATATGCAGATGACACCACCCTTATGGCTGAAATAGAAGAGGAACTAAAGAGCCTTTTGATGAAATTGAAAGAGGAGAGTGAAAAAGCTTGCTTAAAACTCAACATTCAAAAAAATGAAGATCATGGCATCTAGTCCCATCAGTTCAGTTCAGTTCAGTTCAAGCCTCCCTGTCTATCACCAACTCCCGGAGTTTACCCAAACTCATGTCCATTGAATTGGTGATGCTGTTGTCCTCTTCTCCTCCTGCCTCAATCTTTCCCAGCATCAGGGTCACTCCATGGTAAATAGATGGGGAAATAATGGAAACAGTGACAGACTTTATTTCCTTGGGCTCCAAAATCACTGCAGATGGTGACTGCAGCCATGAAATTAAAAGACGTTTTCTCCTTGAAAGAAAAGCTATGCCCAACCTGGACAGCATATTAAAAAGCAGAGACATACTTTACAAACAAGGGTCCGTCTAGTTAACGCTACAGTTTTTCCAGTGGTCATTATGGATGTGAGAGTTGGACCATAAAGAAAGCTGAGCGGTGAGGAATTGGTGCTTTTGAACTGTGGTGTCAGAGAAGAATCTTTAGAGTCCCTTGGGCTGGAAGGAGATCCAACCAGTCCATTATAAAGGAGATCAGTCCTGAATATTCATTGGAAGGACTGATGCTGAAGCTGAAACTCCAGCACTTTGGCCACCTCATGCAAAGAGTTGACTCATTGGAAAAGACTGATGCTGGGAGGGATTGGGGGCAGGAGGAGAAGGGGACGACAGAGGATGAGATGGCTGGATGGCATCATCGACTGGATGGACATGAGTTGGAGCAAACTCCGGAGTTGCTGATAGATAGGAAAGCCTGGCATGCTTCAGTCCATGGGATCACAAAGAATCGGACATGACTGAGTGACTAAATTGAACTAACTGGTAATTTAAAGACCTATAGCAACTTGTACAGCAGGAATCATTCAAGACTGACCTCTTGTTCGATGATGTGTGTTGTCCAACACTGAAGGCAGGATCCAAGCTAATCAGATATTAGGTCTAATGAAGTACACATATTTTCCTGTAAGAATGAACATGCCATGATCCACGTCTACCTTGGGTGCAAAGTGAGTTTCTCAAACCTTCTATGTACCCCACTTGTCCAGGCTTGGTGACAGAGGATGAGATAGTTGGATGGGATCATCGACTCAGTGGACATGAGTTTGAGGAAATTCTGGGAGATAGCAAAGGACAGGGAAGCCTGGGGTGCTGCAGTCCATGGGGTCACGAAGAGTCAGACACAACTTAGTGACTGAACAACAACAACATATTGTACTTTAGTCTTGGCCATCAAAGCACAGGGTGGCTCTTTTTTCCATCTGCTTGGGCCAAATTCCTGAGAGTAAACCTGGGTCTTCTTTGCACATGTAATTCAGGAGCCAGTTCTCCTGACTCTTCCTTCAAATTGCAGACACAGTCTCCTAAGATACTCGCGTCTCATCACTTGGTTGAACCGTCCTTGTTTGTGACTTGGGCTGTTGAATTAACCTCCACACTGTTCTCCTCACCACTCGTGGCTCAGCTGGTAAAGAATCTGCCTGCGATATGGGAGACCTGGGTTCGATCCCTGGGTCAGGAAGATCCCCTGGAGAAGGGAAAGGCTACCCACTCCAGTATTCTGGCCTGGAGAATTCCATGGATTGTATAGTCCATGGGGACGCAGAGTTGAACACAACTGAGTGACTTTCACTGGTCTCTTCACACAATCACAATGGGCATTAGGTCTCCATAGGCTAATCTTCAAAGAATACAAACATTCAGACCTTCAGTTCAGTTCAGTTGCTCAGTTGTGTCCGACTCTTTGTGACCCCCATGGACAGTAGCACGCCAGGCCTCCCTGTCCACCGCCAACTCCCAGAGTCCACCCAAACCCATGTCCATTGAGTCAGTGATGCCATCCAGCCATCTCATCCTCTGTCGTCCCTTCTCCTGCCCTCAATCTTTCCCAGCACTGTGGTTTGTGTATTACTAATTGTTCTGTACCCTGCCCACAGTGTTCTTGGGTCTAGTCTTCATTAACTGGAATATACTCATGCACACTTTTTAGCAGGAAATTACTCCAGCTTCTGTCCCGACTTCAGTTCCTATGGATACTATTACAATAAACACATTTAACATGGAAGCAAACCCAGTGTAAAAACTAAATTGAGCTGAAACCCATGCAAGAGAGCATATTTGAATTTTGTTTGAACAAAACACAATGAATGTAGCTACTCTTTTCTCTTGCTCTTTAATTCTGATGAATTTTTAGTATTTCTAATATGAACTTATGTAGACACACAATTGCAACATTCAGGTGCAGACCTGTATTTACACCGATACTAGCCTGGTGTTCAGCCTCAGATACAAGTTTATTCTGGTCTTCATTATACATGAACTTGATTTTAAGCTATTTCAATAAAACAGTGAAAACCATACACACACTAGAAGTGTACCATTTGGGCTTTTATCCTTGGGTGTGAAAGAGGCCGGACAGTTACAACTGTGCCTCTCTCCTGAAAATTCATATGTTGAAGCCCTAAACACCAATGTGAACATCTTCGGCGATAATTAATGCTAAATGAAGTCATAAGGGTGGGGATCTAATTTGATAGAATTGATGTCCTTATAAGAAGAGAAAGAAACACCAAGACTCTCGCTCTCTCTGTCATATATGGACACAAGCAGAAAGAAAGTGAACATCTGCAAGACAAGAAAGAATTTCTCACCGGAAATTGAAATTTCTAATATCTTGATCCTGGACTTCCAACTTCTAGGACTGTGAGAAAATCCCTTTCTATTTTTTAAGCCACCCAACATGGGCTATTTCGAGATGGCAGCCTAATACCATGACATAAACCTGCTGAGAAAAATAAGTTGTAATTTAACTGCGACCCCTGCTGTATAACCATGGTGAGGGTGGATGGCATGTTCAGCTTTCCTCGGGAATCCCCTCGGTGGGCATCTGCAGCAGGTGTGGGGTGAAAGGGTTAAGTAATGTTTAACCAGGATGTATACTTAGTTCCCTTTATCTCCCGGAGACTTATTAGCACTCTGAGTATCAATTCCCTAGGAATGACTAATACCTTGAATGACATCAGCTTCCGCCGACATGTAGAGGTTACTATGGCAATGGAGAAAGTTTGTCAGAGCACAAAACAAGGACCGTGCTTGATATATTAGTCAGCCAGGGAGAGCAGTCACATATAAGCTCCAGCATTCATTCGATGAATAGTCATTTATGCAGCATGCATGTCAGCAATTCCGCTGTGTTTTTCCGAACATCAAAACTTTGGCAGTTGAATTGAGAATCTTGGCGGATTTACAAAAGTGGGAGCACTCATTTTCTGGGCCTAGTTTGTTGGGTTTTGTCTTTTTTTTTTTTTCATTCTTTATTTCTTGAAACCCATATTTTCTAAAGGTTCACAGGGTTTCAAATCCAAGCACCAAAGTGAATGTTTTCTGCTGGGGTTCACACCACTGTCCACGGCAAAATCAGCCCTGCTTTTGCTTCCAGTCATTCAGAACTTACTTTCATTTTATTAATTATATGTGGCCTTGTTTTTTAGTACAATGTTTTATTACACTGCATCTGGTTCTATCAATCATTGTTAAATTCCTCCTAATTGGTCTTTTCAAAAAGGCTATAGAGAAAGAATGAATGACCAAAGTACAACATACTATAAATAAAATATTAGTAGGTAACTAGTAAAGACCTGCTGTGTAGTTCAGGGAACTCTCCTCAGTGCTCTGTAAAGGCCGTTATGGGAAAAGAATCTAAAACAGAGCGGATATGTGTGTATGTGTAACTGATTCGCTCTGCTGTACACCTGAAACTAACACAGTATAAATAATAAAGCAACAGTACTCCAATAAAATTTTTAAAATAAAATAAAAAAATTAATGGCCAATCTATCCTCATCAGGTAGGGTGTAGATCTGACTTCAGTATGGGGGTAAGAACCAGTTCCTTCCCCCTGAACAGATTGCTTGAGAGAGAAAGTAATCATTAAACCCAGAACCAAAGCAAGTTCTCTAAATCCAAGGTGTGCAAGGGAAACTGTGAGTCACTCAGTCGTGTCTGACTCTTTGGGACCCCATGGACTGCTAGCCCGCCAGGCTCCTCTGTCCATGGAATTCTCCAGGCAAGAATACTGGAGTGGGTAGCCATTCCCTTCTCTAGAGGATCTTCCCGACCCAGGGATCAAACCCAGGTCTCCCACACTGAAGGCAGATTCTTTCCATCTGAGCCACCAGGGAAGACCACAAAGTATAAAAAACTGAACATCATTCGTTTTCTTACTAACATTATTACACAGAAAGGAAAAATCAAAATCATACAGTATGTCTTGATTTTAGGGCACTCAATAGTCTCTCATGGGATTATTTTGCATGAAAGTCCCAAATTCTAGTTCCAGTAGGAATTTCTATGCTGAGAAACCTGGAGCAAGCTGAAGCCAAGGTTGGCAAGGTCCAGGCCATGTACTGGATCTGTGGTAAGAGGACCAGAAAGTTGGTGATGCCTGTGATATGGACAGTAACACTTGGTATCAGATGGGCAGGTGTGCAGAGCAGAGCTGGGTCTGCCGGTCACTCCATGATCACCCGACTCCCCTGCTTTGGACTTGGTGATTATCCAAAACCTGGGGGCACACAGAATCTTCTGTCTCCCCACTGTGGTGTGGCTAATGGTTTAGTGAGGGAATGGACATAGAAAACTGGAAATGAGTGTTTCTGAGGAGTCTCAGAGGGACCCCACTGAGATGGATTAGAGAGGGATCAAGCAGTGACTTTTTCCCCTTACACACTTGTTTATTTTGCAATTAACCAATTCCAGCATTTTTGTCAAGAATGATGAAGGGCCACCACCTTTAGACTTGAGTCATCGAAAGAAAGATGATCTTCAAGACAGAATTCATACAGTTATGTGTTTGGCTTCCTCTGATTTTTTTTTAAGTCAAAATATAAGGAATGGTTCTTCAAAAGCAATGATGTAGTTGCTGGAGTCATCAGATTCTTTCTTCTTTCTGACTGATGCACCCAAAGGCAACTCAGCTTTGCTTTTCCTGATCATTTAAGTTTTTAATGTGGGACAATTTAAAACAGCTTTGGCGACCCAGTTATTATAATTTTAATTCTGCAATGATAGAGCCCATTAATCTACATTTATATGCATAAGTCATTTGGGAGATTTGCAACTTGTTTTTCTCCAAGAAGGAAACAAATGCAGAGTGATAGTTTAAACAGATCATCAATAATGCCTATTAAAGACCCATCTGACAGTTTTGGTTTCAGAACACATCACTATATTCAACTCAGAGGAGAAATAAGTAGAAAAGGCCAAACCACAAAGTCTGGTTTCAGTTCCAGGGCTCACCACAAGAATGACTCCAACGCAGCTAAGGTTACTTTCACTTGGGGTTACGATAAAATGGGTAGATGCACAGCACAAAGGCTCCCGAGAGATCCTGAAAGCGCGAGTTGTGCGGGAGCTACCTGTGCCCCCTGTCTTCCTGACAAATTCTTACCTGATTCGGGACCTGAAGTCCGGAGGACATCGATGATCCCTCAGCTCTTTGTTACCTGGAATCTCAGGATAGCCTGGGGATCACGGGCAACGCTGCCTTGTAAAGGCTGCAGCTGCAGTACCAGGGAGAGAGTGAGTGCCCAGCGGCAGCTGGTGGGCCTTCCTTGCCACATGCGTGCACCTGCTTCTTTGTGTTTCGGGTCTTCACTGAGTCCTCAGAACTGTCCTCCTGGTCGGAGGAAAAGGGCCGGAAGTCGCCTGCCTTATGCATGACACTCTGAGAACTACTTCCAACCGCTATTAATTTAAAAACTGAGAAATAAGTTAAACTAGTCGGAGAAGGCAATGGCGCCCCACTCCACTGCTCTCGCCTGGAAAATCCCATGGATGGGGGAGCCTGGTGGGCTGCAGTCCATGGGGTCGCTGGGAGTCGGACACGACTGAGAGACTTCACTTTCACTTTTCACTTTTACGCATTGGAGAAGGAAATGGCAAACCATTCCAGTGTTCTTGCCTGGAGAATCCCAGGGACGGGGGAGCCTGGTAGAGCCTGGTGGGCTGCCGTGTCTGGGGTCGTACAGAGTCGGACACGACTGAAACGACTTAGTAGCAGCACCAGCAGCAGTCATGAAGCTGTCAGGCTATAGGGAAGGGGGCAGATGCTATAAATTGTGGGGCGGAGGAAAAGCACAGCTGAGATTTCCAACTTTCAGAAGAAACATAAGCAGCACGAGAGTCCAATAAATTTCATGATGCACCTGAGTTAACCTGTGTAAGAACAGTGTTTGCAAATACATGCCTGAGCAGCAGGACAGGGTCAGGGCACGCTCTGTGCTCTGTGGCTCCAAGGTTCTGCTCCTTAAAATCAAAGTGCCCATGTGCAAGGATCTTCAAATACTCCATGCCTTGGTTTGCTCATCTGTACTATGCGCATGACAATGGCAATTGTCTTGAATGTCTGTTAAGAGAACAAACGAATGAACAGCCCTCCCAGCATATAGTGCAAATTAAGTATCTAAACTGGTATCGTGATTCCTGCAGGATCCCTGGACTCTACAAAATGACCTCTAAGCTCTCCAAATTCAGGTTGAATTCTTTTGCTGCTTATTCATCCACTACTGAAGACCATTCATTTCCACTGGGAGAGTCTCACTTTCCTTAGCTCTTCCTTTTATGAAATACCCTTTGGATGAAAAAAAAAACGTTTGTTTCCTGTCGAGTCTTGACTGTCGTCATCTCTGCTGTTAGAAGAGGTGAAATTAATGAGCAGGTGCAGGTCTGGGAACTTCCGGCGGTGAGAGAACGGAACTCAGACCTGAGATGGGAAATCCTGAATGTAGACGCAGAGGAATGGCCTTGGACATGAGTTCCTCGACCATCCAGGCAGCCCTCAAGGTCAATGGCAGCTTCCCGAAGAATCAAATAGTGGTAAAGACAGTAATCCTAAGAGCAATCGCAGAAGCAGCCACGTCACCAGGCACTGTTCCAACGGCACCAACAAATGTGCCCACGTTTAATCCTGACACTAGCAGCTTCTACTGCTACTCTTCATTTTATGATAGAAATCGGACCCAGAACCATGCAACTCGCCCAAGGTCACACAGCTTCAGACGGGGCTGGTCAGACATCAAGTCCACACTCTAAAACAACAGCCCAAACGGACTCCCAGGAAGTACTTGGAACTGAGACACACAGCAGGAATCTTATTAGAAATCCTAGAGTAGTTGATGAAAAACATCTCCATGTGTAGCGCTCCTATAGACCTGGCTTAGCTTTCTACACAAGATACTGTTTGAAAGTGCACGTAGCTCTGCTTAGAAGCAATAATTCCGCTATCACACTTTAGCATTAGCTTCATAAAAAGAAACAAAAACAACTAGTAGAGAAGTTTAGAACAGACTTTCTCTTTCGAAGTCAGATTAATGCAACTGCACACTACTGCTTTTTTTTCTGTCATTATCACTCTGAAAATATATTTTAAAAAGCACTGCTACTTTCAGATGTCTAAAAGAAGCTGTTTGTCTCTGAATCATAAACAATCCTCCCCTAGGATTTTACTCATAATTCTGCTTTTCTATCTCAGATTGACTGCTTTTGTTGTGGCAAAAATAGAACAAGATTTGTGCTGTCCAAATCACATACTTCAAAACCAGTTTTCTTTCTCTTGTTATCGGAATTACTTTTCTGGTGAAAGGACTGAAATAATTCAGTAGTGCAAGGGATTATCAGGACAAATTTTAAATATCATTTCTTTTTTCATTAAATTCCTATGTAATGGGTTAGGGGGTATGGCACCCCACTCTAGTACTCTTGCCCAGAGAATCCTGTGGACAGAGGAGCCTGGAGGGCTGCTGCCCATAGGGTCACACAGAGTCGGACATGACTGAAGCGACTTAGCATGCATGCATGCATTGGAGAAGGAAATGGCACCCCACTCCAGTACTCTTGCCTGGAGAATCCTATGGACGGCGGAGCCTGGTAGGCTGCAGTCCATGGAGTCGCTAAGAGTCAGACACGACTGAGTGACTTCCCTTTCACTTTTCACTTTTACGCATTGGAGAAGGAAATGGCAACCCACTCCAGTGTTCTTGCCTGGAGAATCCCAGGGATGGGGGAGCCTGGTGGGCTGCCATCTCTGGGGTCGCACAGAGTCGGACACGACTGAAGCGATTAGCAGCAGCAGCAGCCAGTATTCTTGCCTGGAGAATCCCAGGGACAGAGGAGCCTGGAGGGCTGCCGTCTATGCTGTCTATCGCACAGAGTCGGACACGACTGAAGCGACTGAGCAGCAGCAGCAGCGTTCAAGATAGGCCACTTCCTAAGTGGTGCCAGTGGTACAGAATCTACCACTGTGGGAATCTGCCAGTGTGGGAGACACGAGAGACTTGGGTTCGATCCCTGGGTCAGGAAGATCCCCTGGAGAAGGAAATGGCAACCCACTCCAGTATTCTTGCCTGGAGAAACCCGTGGACAGAGGAGCCCGGCTGGCTACAGTCCATTGGATCTCAGACAGTCAGACATGACTGAGCCCACATGATGTAAGAGGTAGAGAAGCTGCCTTCACAGAATAAGCATTTTAGGGGAGGAGAGAAATGAAAGAAAAAAGGCAAGAAAGAAAATGGGAGAAGGGGTGGGGAGGAAGGAAGGAACGTTAACATTCTTTAGGACTGAGAAAGAAGGCAATTATAATGAATCGATCAGCACAGACCTACTTGGAAAAAGTTGGTTAGGGAAGACCATCTTTATCTGTGAATTAGATTTTGAAAAAAATTACATTTCTCAACGAGAAAGAGAAATTTCATTCACGTGGTCTAGTTCTGATTTACAAAAAGATAGTTTTAAAACATCAGTAATTTCCAAATAGTCTCCAAAAGCAAGATTCAGACATGCTTTAGAATATTCCCTCTGCTCTTTTTTATTTTTCCTGCTCAGAATGGCTCCTTACAAGAGAACTTAGAGAAACCCTGTTCATCCATTCAGATCCTGAAGAAGCACTGAATTGCTCTTCTTTGGTTTATTTTGTTCGTAGTTTTCATGACAGTAGCTTCGATTCAACGTTGAGTACTTTTCCATTTTCTTTTATTTCAATAAATGTTTAAAGAAAATGTTAAGACTGAGCTTTGAAAAAATCAAGCGCGCACACTTGAAATTGGTTTCATAGCTTTTATCTGATGAAGAGCGTCTCCCTTCTAACATGGGCCTGTGGTTCTGACCTTACATGTCAATCATTCAGATCCCTGAATAATATCAATGAATATTTTAGAGACAAGCTAATCATCACAAGAAATAGCGCTTCTTTCTCTGCTGTCTGAAACATGCACCCGCTTTCGTTTTTATCAAACATGAGCTTGGAAATCTTCTGTTTATCTGGTTTACTTTCATTTACAGTCTATTGACAGCCTCTAACATTCCAACTAACAATTAACTGTGTGTGCTGAGGAACGATTTTGATAGTTAAATATTTGATCACTACCAGATGCCTGGGAGATTTAAAGGCTCTACGCTCTGAAAAAAAACCAGCACCAGATAATTGTATACAGTGGGTGGTGTGCCTAGGTTGCTTCCTAAACTGGGCCTCTTTATTCCCCCATGTTGCAAAAAATGCTCATTATTATTCTGTTTTATTATAAAAGCAATAAAAGAATAATGTGGGGAATTTGGGGAAAAGTTAAAGTATCATTTACCTGTATCTCCACCACTCGTAAATAATCACATGTACTTTACAAATGATTCTCTTACGAAGCTGAAGACACACTGCTCTTACAAGTTACAATTTCTTGGTTCACTTTAAAATTTAAGATTTTTCTTTTGATGTACTTTTAATTTTAAATACCCTCTAAGAAGATAACTTTTGGTGATTTATTGAACATTTTTAGAATAAAAATACTAGACTGCAGAATACCCCATAGCATGAATGTACCAAAACTTAAGCGTGTTGTTCCATTGTTTGACACTTTTTGAAATTTAAATTTTTTAACACCAAAAACCATTGTCTGACATGTTTGCTGCTTCCAAATTCTGTAAACAGGACTGGGGTTGACATCCTTGTTATAGAAAGCTCTTACTGTATCTCTAACCATCTCCTTGGGATAAATGACAAGTGTGATCAATGAATTAAAAGACATAAAATTTATAGCACATTTTATGTGCACAGTCAAATTTTAAAATGTGTCCAAACTCACATTCTCCTTAGCACAGGATGACTGTGCTTACCCTCACCCTTTTTACACTGACTGGTTTTACTTTGCTGAAATCTGGAGGACATATAGTCTTCAGAGGAAGAAGATACCTATTTGACATGTAACACAAATTTAAGATGTGGGTTAGGCAATGCTTACGTGAAATTTACTGACCTAAACATTAATGTCATTAGACAAGAATGAATTAAATTAAATTCCACCTTTGGAGTAGATCCTGCCAATCAGCTCTCATGTTGCGGCCCAAGTGTCTTTCTAAATGCAAATTTCATTCTGTCTTATCTGAAACCCTTACTTCATTTCCTGTTCCTTCAGGATAAAAACCTAATTCCTTAGCTTTACGTATAAGGGCTCTTAATTATCCATTCGCGGCTTATCTTTTCAGCCTTAAATCTTACCAGCGCCCGTTCTCATTTGACTCTTACTACACAAAAGATAATACCTGCAGTTCTCTGTTCTCATGCCTCCAGACTTGAGCACATCCACTCTCAGCTATAAATGACCCCTCATTTCTTCAGTTCAGTTTAGTCGCTCAGTCGTATCTGACTCTTGTGACCCCACGGACTGCAGCACACCAGACTTGCCTGTCCATCAACAACTCCAGAAACTTACTCAAACCCATGTCCACTGAATCGGTGATACCATCCAGCCATCTCATCCTCTGTCGTCCCCTTCTCCTCCTGCCCACAATCTTTCCCAGCATCAGGGTCTTTTCAAATGAGTCAGTTCTTCACATCAGGTGGCCAAAGTATTGGAGTTTCAACTTCAACATCAGTCCTTCCAATGAACATTCAGGACTGATTTCCTTTAGGATGGACTGGTTGGATCTCCTTGCAATCCACGGGACTCTCAAGAGTCTTCTCCAACACCACAGTTCAAAAGCATCACTTCTTCAGCGCTCAGTCTTCTTTATGGTCCAGCTCTCACATCTTTACATGACTTCAGCTCAGTTCACTTCAATCGCTCAGTCGTGTCCAACTCTTTGCGACCCCATGAATCGCAGCACGCCAGGCTTCCCTGTCCATCACCAGCTCCCGGAGTTCACTCAATCTCATATCCATCGAGTCAGTGATGCCATCCAGCCATCTCATCCTCTGTTGTCCCCTTTTCCTCCTGCCCCCAATCCCTCCCAGCATCAGTCTTTTCCAATAAGTCAACTCTTTGCATGAGGTGGCCAAAGTACTGGAGTTTCAGCTTTAGCATCAGTCCTTCCAAAGATATCCCAGGGCTGATCTCCTTCAGAATAGACTGGCTGGATCTCCTTGCAGTCCAAGGGACTCTCAAGAGTCTTCTCCAACACCACAGTTCAAAAGCATTAATTCTTTGGTGCTCAGCTTTCTTCACAGTCCAACTCTCACATCCATACATGACCACTGGAAAAACCATAGCCTTGACTAGATGGACCTTTGTTGGCAAAGTAATGTCTCTGCTTTTCAATATGCTATCTAGGTTGGTCATAACTTTCCTTCCAAGGAGTAAGCGTCTTTTAATTTCATGGCTGCAGTCACCATCTGCAGTGATGTTGGAGCCAAAAAAAATAAAGTCTGACACTGTTTCCACTGTTTCCCCATCATTTGCCATGAAGTGATGGGACCAGATGCCATGATCTTCATTTTCTGAATGTTGAGCTTTAAGCCAGCTTTTTCACTCTCCACTCTCACTTTCATCAAGAGGCTTTTGAGTTCCTCTTCACTTTCTGCCATACAGGTGGTGTCATCTGCATATCTGAGGTTATTGATATTTCTCCCGGCAATCTTGATTCCAGCTTGTGCTTCTTCCAGCACAGCGTTTCTCATGATGTATTCTGCATATAAGTTAAATAAGCTGTGTGACAATATACAGCCTTGACGTACTCCTTTTCCTATTTGGAGCCAGTCTGTTGTTCCATGTCCAGTTCTAACTGTTGCTTTCTGACCTGCATATAGGTTTCTCAAGAGGCAGGTCAGGTGGTCTGGTATTCCCATCTCTTTCAAAATTTTCCACAGTTCATTGTGATCCACACAGTCAAAGGCTTTGGCATAGTCACTAAAGCAGAAATAGATGTTTTTCTGGAACTCTCTTGCTTTTTCGATGATCCAGCGGATGTTGGCAATTTGATCTCTGATTCCTTTGCCTTTTCTAAAACCAGCTTGAACATTTGGAAGTTCACAGTACATGACTTACTTCTATTTAATTCCTTTTATTGCTGGATGATGGGAACCAAGTGTCACCTCTTTTGGAAAACCTTTGTTCTTCTGACTACCCCTCCATCATCTGAGCCACCTTGCTCTCCTGGGAGCTCTCTCAGCCCTAGAGTGGGGCGTCTTGCCGTCACAGGACCATTTTGCTGCTTCTTGACGGTCTATTAACTTACTCCTTTCCTCCATCCACTGCTGCTGGAGAAGAGAGCAGCATCGCACCTGTTTGTGTTCTAAGTCCCACCTGCAGTGACTGGTACTTAGTAAGTGCAGCATGGATGTTAACTGAATTAATACATGAAAATTATATTTGGATTAATTTACTATGGTCAGTATTCAGTATTACTGAGGACAATACTCAGAAGTGTGTGTTGATTCTGTAAATAATCATGTTGCTACTGCTGCTGCTAAGTCATTTCAGTCGTGTCTGACTCTGTGCGACACCCATAGACAGCAGCCCACCAGGCTCCCCGTCCCTGGGGTTCTCCAGGCAAGAACACTGGAGTGGGTTGCCATTTCTTTCTCCAATGCATGAAAGTGAACAGTGAAAGTGAAGTCACTGAGTTGTGTCTGACTCTTAGCGACCCCATGGACTGCAGCCTACCAGGCTCCTCCATCCATGGGATTTTCTAGGCAAGAGTACTGGAGTGGGTTGCCATTTCCTTCTCCATAAATAATCATAGTTAGTGCTTAATTATAATTATTTGTGAATTATATATGTGAATTCACAAATTATATGTGACTCATGACATGAATTATAATAATGTCATAGAAGTCATTTTCCTGACTTTTTAATCAGGTTACTAAGATTGCTGGGAGAAATATCACTAACCTCAGATATGCAGATGACACCACCTGTATGGCAGAAAGTGAAGAGGAACTCAAAAGTCTCTTGATGAAAGTGAAAGAGGAGAGTGAAAAAGTTGGCTTAAAGCTCAACATTCAGAAAATGAAGATCATGGCATCTGGTCCCATCACTTCATGGCAAATGATGGGGAAACAGTGGAAACAGTGTCAGACTTTATTTTTTTTGGCTCCAACATCACTGCAGATGGTGACTGCAGCCATGAAATTAAAAGACGCTTACTCCTTGGAAGGAAAGTTATGACCAACCTAGATAGCATATTGAAAAGCAGAGACATTACTTTGCCAACAAAGGTCCATCTAGTCAAGGCTATGGTTTTTCCAATGGTCATGTATGGATGTGAGAGTTGGACTGTGAAGAAAGCTGAGCACCAAAGAATTGATGCTTTTGAACTGTGGTGTTGGAGAAGACTCTTGAGAGTCCCTTGGACTGCAAGGAGATCCAGCCAGTCCATTCTAAAGGAGAACAGCCCTGAGTGTTCTTTGGAAGGACAGATGCTAAAGCTGAAACTCCAGTACTTTGGCCACCTCATGCAAAGAGTTGACTTATTGGAAAAGACTGATGCTGGGAGGGATTGGGGGCAGGAGGAGAAGGGGACGACAGAGGATGAGATGGTTGGATGGCATCACTGACTCGATGGATGTGAGTTTGAGTGAACTCCGGGAGTTGGTGATGGACAGGGAAGCCTGGCGTGCTGCGATTCATGGGGTCGCAAAGAGTTGGACGTGACTGAGCGACTGAACTGAACTGAACTGAAGGTATAAACGCACCATGATTTTTTTCAGCTTCCCTAAACTCGCTCACATTATTCCTCTGCCTGGAATTCTCTCTCCCTTGTCACTGATCAAAATCCCTTCTTTCCCTGAAGAACCCCAAAGTTCTACCTCCGGGCACACCTGGAGCCCTATTCTCTGCCAACTCAGGCACCCCCAGTCCTCACCCGTTTTTGCCAAGTTATTTTTTTCTCATTGACCTTCTCTCGATTCCAGTCATCTCATCACACTTCATAGTCTAAGTAGCTAAGAGTTAAATTTTCTGGGAAGGACTCTAGGTCCTGAATCCTAGTTGGGTGACAGCTAACATCCCCAAATTTCTCTTCTGGCCTCAGTAACAAAGGAGGACCTGTATCCTTTCTCTCTGTGTTCATCAGTATTAAAGTCAGCAACTCTTCAGCTTTTGCCTGCTGTTGCCTTTATTTTCCCATTCAAAAAAGATATCAAACTTATATAAAATAATAAACAAGAGTGAAATGAATGCCATGTATTCACCGTCCATTTGGAACTATTCTCAATATTTTTCTAGTCTCATTTTATCTGATTCCCTCACACTGAAAGCAAACAGCAGACATCATGCCCCTTAATCTCTAATAACCTTGATCATTTTCCTGATGTTCCAAATAAATTGCTTTTTATAACTCTGTACTGAAATGATGGTTAGAATTAAGAAGCAGAGTGGAAGATACTAGATTAATAAAGTTGCATATAATTTTCCACATAAAAATTACACTCAGTTAAATTTTTTCACCCCTATGGGCTTCAAAGATAACTGAAGCCCTACAGAGTCTATTCATTTTAAATCTTATTCATTTCATTATGAACAAAGCAAGTAGTAAGGTTTTATGCTTGGCCCTAACTGACTTGATTAACTCTAGTTCAAAAGATTTATAAGGTTAACATGAAGTCAAGATTGTAAAATAAAGGCAAAACATACCCAATCAACTTCTGTTTCCAAAGCTCAAGTGCTTTCACGAACCTGGACTTGGGTCCAGGACGACTGCCCAGTAAGGAGGTACTAGCCTTGTCACAGCATCGCTATGGAAATGCCTGCCTTAGGTTGCCAGGGTTGCCATGAGAAAGGGCTGCAGACTGGGCAGCTTACACAAGAGAAATTTTATTTTCTCACAATTCTGGAGGCTGGGAGTCTAAGATCAAGTGTCCCTTTGAGGCCTCTCTTCTTGGCTGGTGGATGGGTATCTTCTGCCTGTGAGTGTCTGTGTCCTGATCTCTTCTTCTTATAAGAACGATGATCCTGTTGGATTGTGCATGCCTGCTAAATCACTTCAGTCATGTCTGACTCTGTGACCCCACGGACTCTAGCCCACCAGGCTTCTCCATGGGATTCTCCAGGCAAGGATACAGAAGTGGGTTGCCATGCCCTCCTCCAGGGGATCTTCCCAACCCAGGGATCGAATCCACACCTCTTACAACTCCTGCATTGCAGGGGGATTCTTTTCCACTGAGGCACTGGGAAAGCCCCATGTTGGATTAGAATCCACTCATATCCTTATTTCATCTTAATTACCTCTTTAAAGATCCTCTCTTCAAATGCAGCCACATTCTGAGGTGCTGGGGGTTAGGCTTCAATATGTGAATTTGGGGGGGACACATAACAGTGTCTTAGCTGACTGTTAGGAGGATTAAATGAAATAAGGTTTGGGAAAGTTACTGGCAGACCACAAAGCACGACAGAGTATTTGTTTATTGTTTGATCATAAAAGTGAAAGGGAAGTCGCTCAGTCGTGTCCGACTCTTTACAACCCCATGGACTGTAGCCCACCAGGCTCCTCCGCCCATGGAATTCTTCAGGCAAGAGTACTGGAGTGGGTTGCTGCTCCCTTCCCCAGGGGATATTCCCAATCCAGGGATCGAACCCAGATCTCCTGCATTGCAGGCAGATTCTTTACCATTTGAGCCACCAGGGAAGCCTGGTTTGATCGTAATGCATCTTTTAATCCATTATGAATTTAATTATGTGCATCTAATACATTCAGTGGGGGGCTTCCCTGGTGGCTCAGAGGGTAAAGTGGGAAATGGCCCCCCACCACAGCATTCTTGCCTGGAAAATCCCACGGACGGAGAAGCCTGGTAGGCTACAGTCCATGGGATCGCAAAGAGTCAGACATAACTGAGCGACTTCACTTTCACTTACACTTTCTAATACATTCAGTAAGGGGCTTCCCTGGTAGCTCAGCTGGTAGAGAATCTGCCTGCAGTGTGGGAAACCTGGGTTCGATCCCTGAGTTGGGAAGATCCCCTGGAGAAGGGAATGGCTACCCACCCCAGTATTCTGGCCTGGAGAATTCCATGGATTCTGTAGTCCATGGCATCACAAAAAGTCAGACATGACTGAGCGACTTTCACTCGATACATTCAGTGCTAAGGGAGCTGCTCTCAGAGTCCTTGTATTTTAAGAATCCATAATCTTAAAGAGAAATCAAAATGAACACATATTAAATGAAAAGCAGGGTATGTATGATCAGTCCAAAGAAGGGGCTGTCATGAGGCCAGCTGGGTGGTGTCTGAACAGTGTTTTAAAGAAGAATTAGGATTGTCTATGGTGGGATGAAGATGCAAAAATGACTTCGTGTTTTCTGGATACAGAATGAAATCTGGCCATACCCTACACTCTGCTGAAAGGTCGTGGGAAACACATTTAAATGGGCAAAACAGGGCTAGATTCAAAAAGACTTGAAAAATCTGGCAGATGATGATGAAGGTTCGGGATGATGAAGAAAATTAGATCTAAGCCACAGGTATAATTATTTCTACAGCTATGTGTTCATTCTTGATTTAACTATTTCCTAATAACAAAAACCAACAACCAAAAGGAAACTCCTGAGTGTGATAGATACGTCTGCTGTGACTTTATTCTTTATTTTCTGTTCACAATGATATTGGGCCAGTGTATTAGCTATCTCTTGCTATGTAACAAATTTGCCCCTGAATCTTAGCAACTTAAAGCAACAGTTATTATCTCACATGCTTCCCTGGTGGCTCAGTGGTAAAGAATCTGCCTGCAATGCAGGAGACCCAGGTTCGATCCCTGAGTCAGGAAGCTCCCCTGGAGAAGGGAATGACTATCCACTCCAGTATTCTTGCCTGGAGAGCTCCATGGACAGAAGAGCCTGGCAGGCTACAGTCCACAGGGTTGCAGAGTCAGACTGAGCAACTAACAGTATTATCGACATGGTTTCTGAGGGTCGTGTGCCGGGCAGTTGCTTAACCTAAGGCTTAGGCTCAGAGCTACTGGTCCTGGCTCAGAATCTCTGAGGTTGGAGTCAGGCTGTCAGCTGAGGACGTGGTCATCTCAGTGTCCACTCGGACTGGAGGATCTGCTTCCAATTTCACTCCTGCGGCCATGAGGAGGCCGTGGTTCTTCACTAGCTCTGACCGCTGACTTTGAGCATTTGACCATTTACTGTTTGTTGCCATTTACTTACGACTTGGCAGCTGGTTTCCACCAGATGGAGTGGTTTGAGAGAGTAACAGAGAGAAAAGAGAGAAAGGAGAAAAGGTGAGACAGACAGACAGACATTCTGTCTGACAGAAGAGGGATCAGCTTGGAGGCTGTTTGCTGGAGCCAGTTACAAGGACATGCTCTCGCTTTTAAAGTAATAGCTTTTGTCAATATTACATTGAAATTTAATCTTTATATTATCAAGGGTTAATGAGTTCTCACCTATTTCTTTTCATTATAAGAAGTAAATCGGGGTTAAAATCCTTCAGGAGCTTTGTATACTCTTCAAATACCTTCTTTGGTGGAATGAATTCTAAATTGAATGGCTGCATTATCTTGCCGTTTATCAACCAAAATTTACTACTTTTGCAATTTTGTAAGCAAAATTTCAGGTATAGAGTAAAGGTGAGGAGTGGATTCACATGGGTTTAGGCAGTTAAAGGAAGTCACTTGCAGCAGTCCCACAGCAGATGAAGAAAAGATTGGTGAGATACTCAAGAATCTTTTGCTTGAACTGAATAAGATAGAAGGTGTTATTTAAAGACTATTTAGCACACAAATTGCAGGAAATTTAAGTACAAAATAACACTCCTGGTGATACAAGTGATGCTTATTATTTCTAGAACTCATGAAAGAAGCAATTAAGCTGGGTAAGCAGTGTTTTGACTGTACTGGTAGGAGGTGACCTGAAATGCTAGTTCAAGGGGACAGATGGAGAACTCATGACTCCGTGAAATGAAGTGGAAGGCGAAGAATCTGGAGCAATTGTCACTTCTAACTTCTTGGATGTGAACTCTGAATTGGATATCAGGCACAAACACGAGGACCCGATATAAATAAACACTTTTATGAAAAAATTATGAACAGCGTCTCTCAAAATATACAAGGAAATAAACAAGAAAAGAATCAATCTGAATTTTCTTGATTTGTGAAAATTAAGAAATATGCATATGAATAGCAAACCATCAGTTCTCTGTCACTGGTGTTTCTGAAAAAGATAAGCTGTGGGAAACTCTGAAGCAAATGACTTGTAAGCTCCCAGCATTGGTGACATACGTGTCCCATCAACCTTAGACAGGAGAAGTCTATGGCCTTAGGGCAGGAACCAAGAGGTTTGTGTGGACAGGGCAATATAGTGTGGGAAGAACGTGCTCTGGGTGTGTGTGTGTGTGTGTGTGCACAAGAGCACAAGGGAGGGTCAACCAAGGCACCTTCGGAAGCCTGAAGCCAAATGTTATGTAAGTGTGTAAAACTGTAAGGGCTCCCATGGTGGCTCAGTGGTAAAGAATCCTCCTGCCAACGCAGGAGATGCAGGTTTGATCCTTGGGTCAGGAAGATCCCCTAAAGAAAGAAATGACAACCCACTCCAGTACTCCTGCCTAGAGAATTCCCTGGACAGAGGAGTCTGGCGGAATACAGCCTATGGGGTCGCAATGAGTCAGACACAACTAAGCCACTGAACAACAACATAATAAAACTGTAAACCATGGAGAGGTGTAGGCTTACATCCCTCAGGCTGTATCTGAGGGATGATTATTGAGTCATAAGCAACAACTTTTCAAAACAAAATGCAAATGTGGGTTTTGACCTCATATACCCTTCATCCAACGTCACTGTCATGAAATTCTTAATCAGATTGGGACAAAGCGCCCCTCTTTCTATTTTGCACTGAGTCCTGCAACCCATGCAGCTCTTCTGGGCCCCTGGTCTCACGTTCTTTCTGTGGTTGGCGCAGTACAGCCTTGAGAGAGTCATTGGTCCCACCCGATGCCGACGTTCCTGGGGTGAGAGCCTCCCGTCGTCTGTGCCGCTGTCTCCTCACCCCTCAAATGGGGCTGCGAGCAGGTTCACGTCATAGCATGCCCCTGAACTAAGATGGCCCTGGCACCCATCGCAGCCTGGCATGAGTAAGGGCATGTGCATGTTAGCAGCTCTTGTTTTGTTTACGTTTCATGGTTTTATTGGTTTCCTGCAAAATTGGTAAGAGGAAAAAAATCCAGTCCAGACTGCCAACCACCTTGTGCAAGAAACACTCAATCCAGCCCAGCTGCGCGTGTGAAAGTGACACACCAAACCCATCAGACTCAAGGTCACTTTGTACACTTTCAGTGAAATAACTAACGTGACTAGTTGGTGATAAACGTGTCAGATAAACCACACACGCACACACACACACACACATACTACTACTATTTAAGGCCGTGACAGGACTTAAAATTAGTTGTATCTTTGGAATATAGACAGGGGTTTGTTGTGTTCAAAATAAATACTAACCATTAAAGATAAACTCCTTATCCAATTATGAGCAAACCTGAATGTAAGAAGGGACCAGGCCTGGGGGGGTTGGAGGAAGAGCAAAGGGACAGTGGGTAATGACAGGGGAACAGGAAAAGCATCATGAGCAAAGGCACATGGTGGTGTGGAGACAAAATCACCCTGCATATCCTTCAGCAGCCACAGTTTTGTTCAGGGAATCCATGGACCCATAATCCCATCAAGCATCCCCTCGGGAGTGATCTAGGTCGCCCCCATTTCCTTCAGCTCTCAGTTCCAAAGAGAAAGCATCCCACGGAGATAACTATGCTTTTGAAAGAGTGAAAGCATAAATTCAAAGTCCCTCCACACCCCCCTGCAAACGAATAAGGCGTGTATGAGAAAAACCCCACCCCCATAGTGAATACATAAGAAGAAGCCACTTTTTGCTCATGTTTGAAGGCCAAAGCTCATTTAGAGTCTAGCTGCTTTAAAGGCACTCATTGCCAAGGTGCTGTCCAGGAAAACTCTTACGGTTACTGCAAACCCTGTGAACCAATACGTAGGGGACAGTAAGCCTAACTATAGTACAGGACTTTTTGAAACTTTAACTAATGTGAATCATAACATTAGCCAGTTTGCACACCCCTAATGTCACCTTTCCCTGGCAGAGAACAGCAAAACAGACAACCCGCCTGATGGAAACGCAGCACATAATGAAACTGGAGGAGGGTCATGGGTCCCCCGGGTGACAGGTGTTATTAAAATTTGAAAGGACATTATTGTTACAGTTGGGCAGGGAATTTCGAATGTTGGCACTGCGGGCCATTAAGGCCATCTGTCTTGTGCAATGTGCCTGGTGATATTAAAGAAAACAGGAATGAGATGCTATAATTTGAAATAAGGCACAATACTTACACCACTTATCTTAAAACAGACACATTCTCAATAGGATGCCATTTCTGAGTCTCTGACACTGATGCCGCCTATGCACAGAATCAACTTGTTTTCCTCCTCTCTGTTTACATCTTCCCAATATTTTTTAAGTGGAGGTTTCACGGCCAGAGAGAGGAATGCAAATTCCTCATACTGCGTTGGGATCTATCATTTGCCTGCAATTAGATGACTCGCATAATACTGTGCTCTTGGGAAAACATCCCCTGAAGAATGTCTTCACTATTTCTTCCACTACACAAAAATTATGGGGCTAGAGCAGTCTTGTAGACAGCCTTCCTTGAAAATGTCTGCTAAGTAAATTCTCTTCTGCCTCCGATGTTCACATTTCTGGATCCTCTCAAACGTTATCACATCTTTATGCCTCTGAGGGTTTATGCCTCTGAATGTCTGTCATAGAGTTCGCTTCTGTCTGCTTAGAATCCTCCGGCTTCACTGGTATGACAGATGGAAGGATTATAAGACCTCGGGGTACAATGATTCCTCGGTTACAGCCGAAGTCACCCTGAATTTGCCTGCTCGTCGCTTCAAATCTCTATCTGTTTTGCAGTCTCACGGGTCTTTCCCAGCCCTCCAGCCCATGGCCTTTTGAGTATTTGCCCTCCTGATTGATCCGAATTGCTGGTCTCTGGATCCGTGAACTCACATTATTCAGGCTAAAAGTTACCTTGTTATTTCCTGTATGTATGTGTAACTTCCCTTGTTCTATTTTAGATATTGGATTCCTCTCCTTGGTGATGTTTACAACACTTACCAAATTGGGATCAGTTTAGAAATAACAAAGTAATTGCTGTTTGTCCTCATTTCCCCAGCCAAAAACACAGATGCACAGTAAAGGCAGTCAGCGTTAACCCCCGTGGGCCTTCAACAGCAGCATGTCTTGAAGCCAGTACACTATAATTTAGTTGGATTTGTCAGTGTTTGGTTCTATCATAGTACATAATTGTGAAATAATTTCAGTTCTTTGTCTCCTCACAGGGAATGAGGTAGCTTTGAAAAGAATTTTGTTTTCAACTTACAAGGTACTTTGCACCACGTTCTCGTGAAATAGTGAAGCCTGGTGGCTCAGCAGTAAAGAATCTACATCTCCTGCACTGCAGGCAATTGAATGAGGGTTCAATTCCTGGGTCAGAAAGATCCCCTGGAGGAGGACATGGCACCCCACTCCAGTATTCTTGCCTGGAGAATCCCATGGACAGAGGAGCCTGGCAGACTACAGTCCATGGGGTCGAAAAGAGTCAGACATGACTGAGCATTCACACATACATTCCTATAAAGTGTAAATTCATACAGATTCCCCTGTAAATTAAGAAAGAGTTTAGGAGAAAATTCTTGTGCCACAAAGGAACCAGTTTGATGGGCCTTTGGGTTCATCTGTAATGTTTCACTAAGAAAACAGGAGCTGAGAAGGTAGGTGACTAAGCAAATCCTCTGTGGTGTCTATAAAGAGTCCTCCAGGAGTTCATGCACAGGATTTCTGTTCTGAGTTGCTCCATACTAAACCTAGGGTATGCTCCATACTAAACCTCCGTTGGACAGGCTAGGGTGTGTCCAATGGAGCGGCTCCAGCTGTGGGGGTATTGCAAAAGGGGGCTTTTTGAGGAAAGCTGAAGGAAAGGAGAATGGTCAGCTTGAAAGTGAAAGCTGAGAGAAGCGCCATAACTGCCTTGTGTGTGCTAGCGTGTCATGCTTTATGCAAGGCATGATGCTTAATTGTGTTATTTCAGGGGACAGAAGAGGAAAATAGTGGGAAGCTTTCTAATAACCAAAGATGAGGAAACTGGAATGGACGTCCTTGGAAAGACTTGAGTTCTCTGTCATGAAAAATCGTGCAAAGGCTGCAGAAGGTTAGGATCTTCTGAAAAAATAACAGTTTCTAACGAGAACAGCCACTCTCAACTCCTTCCGCTAGGACAGTTTCCTCTGTGTCCGGGTCATGGGAGGGGCGGCACCTGGTGACGCCTCTGAGTTGCTGCAACACAAAGAAACGCTGTAACCGATGAGCCACCCAGCCAGCACGGTCTTTAGCTCAACTCCACATGAAGATACAAACAATGGTGATCAGACATGACCGAGCTTGATGGGGACCATCTCAACGCACTTGCTCTGAATCTAGATTTCTTCACCTACTGGTCCTAGCTGCCACGTCTGTAGCCTGGAATCAGTCATAGACAGAACACAGTGAGCGTGGCTGCTCGCCAATACAGCTGTAGCTATGGCCATTGACATTTGAACTTCACGCAAATTTCATGTCTTATCAATTCTTCCTCTTTTGATATTTGCCAACCATTTAAAACTGTACAAATCTACTAATAGTTCATAGGCCATCCAAAAAAGAAAAAAGGGATTTGGCTTGTAGACTATAGTTTGATCTAGGATGTTCTAAAAACTACTGCCTTACTTAGAAACGGTTTGGGGATATGATATGGCCACTCTCGGGATTCAGAGATAATTGTGGTGATTGTGATCTTTATTTACTATGTATGCTGGTGGAAAGGTGGCTTTTCTTTTCTTTGTTTTAGACATTTTTATGTGAACCATTTTTGAAGTCTTTATTGAACCTGTTACAATACTGCTTCTGTTTCCTGTTTTGGTTTTTTGGCCAAGAAGCATGTGGGATCTTAGTTCCCTGACTAGGAATCAAACCTGCACCCCTGCAATGGAAGGCGAAGTCTTAACCACTGGACTTCCAGGGAAGTCACTGGAAAGGTGATTTTTCACAGGGTATGCACAGAGAAGTGCCATGATGGTTGCTGTCATTGCTGTGCAGCAGCCAAGTCTCATCTTGTCTGAGGCACAACTGCTCTAGCTCCTGGAGACAGGTGGGGTGAGCACAAACGCCTGTGGGATGCAGTGAAGGACAGCATAGTTTCATCTGAGAGAATGGAAGCTTCAAATTTCAAAGTCCAACTTAATTGGAGGAGTGTACCATACCTGCTGCTGCTGCTGCTGCTAAGCTGCTTCAGTCGCGTCCGACTCTGCGCAACCCCAGAGACCGAAGCCCACCAGGCTCCCCCGTCCCTGGGGTTCTCCAGGCAAGAACACTGGAGTGGGTTGCCATTGCCTTCTCCAATGCGTAAAAGTGAAAAGTGAAAGTGAACTGGCTCAGTCGTGTCCGACTCTGCGCGACCCCAGAGACCGAAGCCCACCAGGCTCCCCCGTCCCTGGGGTTCTCCAGGCAAGAACACTGGAGTGGGTTGCTAGTTCCTTCTCTAGGACCATACCTACGTGACAGCAAAGAAGCCTGTGATCACTTTTGATCCCACAGAAAATCTGAGAATAGCTTATCAAGCTTGTTTAAATAGAATCTGCTGAAGGTACCCTAATAATGGCACAATTCAGTGTAGCCGCTGGGTTTACTTCCCTGACATTGGCACGATCCATGAAGGACGATGGTGACTCTCACTTATTCACTACTGTTTAGAATTGGGTAATGGAAAGTGACAAGGTTATCTAAACACAAATTCAATGTAGGCTTAATCTCATTCTTTTATAATAGAAATTTCAGCCAGGAGCCGGTCTGCTCTGAAAGATGCCTTTCTCTAGGGCTGTGGCTTCTACTCCAATCCATGATTCAGATATCAAAGAAATGGAAATTAACAACCAACTCCAGTATTCTTGCCTGGAGAGTTCCACGGCCAGAGGAGCCTGGCGGGCTACAGTCCATAGGGTTGCAAAGAGTCAGACACAACTAAAATGACTTAGCATGCAGGTACATCTATAATAACACATACTTATGTTTATAAAATAAAATGCCATAGGTGAAAATAATGCAGAAACTTGGGGAAAATATAAAGCAGCTAGCATTTCCAAGTCTAGAGAAACTTGAGATACATTAATCATTGAAAGCCAAGTAGAACCAGTGGTTCATCCGCTGACACATCGGTGGAGTTCATCCCAGCTTCGGGATGGGCATGAGAACTGAACCCACTCACAGACAGCTTATTCAAGGGCAATTTAGACCCGAGCCAGAACAATTCTATCTCAAAAGATTCTGGTCTTCCGTACCCATGGCAGAAGTTCAAGTTGGGCAATATCCTATTTCCAACCACAAAATAGCCTGGTCGAGATAGATGCTTATTAGTCTCATCTTGGATGCTTACATTCTTAGCTTTTCTAAATTCTCTTCTAAATTCTAGTATCTGTTGGCATTATTTACCAATTTTCTTCCTCTTAAATTGTATGCTTCTGTCTTACCTTAAAACAACATAGAAATTAACATACTTTCCTAATAAATCAAATGTGGGCATTTCTTTGTTTTGAGATGATTCACGATGCAATGATCAAGAAGTGGATGATGAATAAGGCAAAAATGGGAGCATGATTCCAGGAGCAAATTCTTATTAAAAAAAAAAAAGATAACTTACAATATTCATCCTTTGAACCAGCAATTTATTTCAATTTTAAGATTTACCCTAGGGAAATTATCAGATTTTTCTTACTAGAATAGATGTTGAAGCATGACTCATCAAAGGAAAATTGGAAATAATTTAAGTAGCTAATGCTTTGACTGAGCTTCTTCAATTTGAACATCCCTTTAAGAAAAACCTAACTAGTATTTTGTTGTTCCTGAAATGAGCCATTAAGCCCATCAAGGCATCTGGCTATTTCACACTTCACTAAATTAAACCAACGTAGGCTCTTCTGCTCTACAAGTGTAGAAATGCCAGGTAGCTGTTAGAAGGGCAATCAAATTAAAATGGAAAATCCTGTACAAAAAGAAAGGGGTGCAGTCAAGTTATGAAAACTCCGTAGGGAAAAAGTCCTCATAACAAAATCAAAGAATGCTTTGCAGGATGCTATATTCAATTGAACATACTCAGTTGAAATCACTTTTTAAAACAATTCTGCACATTTTTTTTTCAAGGCAATTTGCAAGAATAAGATTTCATTTCGATGGGAAATAGAATAACACCCCAGATGAAAACTTTTCTATTTTTTCTGATTAATTGCCATTCAATAGAACACATATTGTTTTGGACACAGCCCTCAGCTGCGGCAAAGACTTTAAGGTTCGAAGAGTTTGCTTGGATTGTGTTCAAGCGGTTTTGTGCCCACATCAGAGAACCTGATTATATGGTTGCTTTTCATGTCCTGTCATCTGTCACAGAAAGCTTTTCTCTCATATAAATTCTGTTTACTGAAATTATCTTGTAAACCACTTATTTTCAATGTTATGGGAAAGAGGAATACATTTCATGAAATCCAGTAAATCATGAAATTCCAGTAAGACTGGGGAACTTTCCCAGACTGTTGTTGTTCAGTCACTAAGTCATGTCTGATTCCTTGCAACCCTGTGGACTGCAGCACACCAGGCTTCCCGTTCGTCACTATCTCCCGGAGCTTGCTTAAACTCATATCCACTGAGTCAGTGATGCCATCCAACCATCCCATCCTCTGTTATCCCTTTCTCCTGCCTTCAATCTTTCCCAGCATCAGGGTCTTTTTCAGTGAGTTGGCTCTTCCCACCAAGTGGCAAAGCACTGGAGCTTCAGCTTCAACATCAATCCTTCCAATGAATATTCAGGACTTATTTCCTTTAGGATTGACTGGTTTGATCTCCTTGCTGTCCAAGGGACTCTCAAGAGTCATCTCGGGCACCACAGTTAGAAAACATCACTTCTTTGGTGCTCAAAGGAAAAAGAGTAGCAAAGTCTAGAGAAAACTGTATTTTAAAAAGGAGATGGTAAAGTGCCAGATGCTACACAGAAAACAGAAAAGAATGCATTGAATTTAGCAACAAGGCGGTCACTGCAGGATTCAGGCAGTGATGAAGGCCGAAGCTAGAGATCATGAATCTTCTTTATTATTCTTTCTCCAGCACCTGGAAGATTGTAGAAAATCAATAGGTTTGTGGAATTAATAAATGAATATATTGACAAACAAATTAATTTCAACAGAGGAAGAGATTAAGAGAGATTCATTTATTCGAGAAAAAAGGACTGAGATGATCTCTATGCGGCCGGATCTACTGTAGGTGCTGCTGTTAAAACAGTGAACAAAACAGAAAAGTCTTCCTCCTCTCAGGGAACTGCGGTTTAGTCGTGTGGAGCTACAGGATGAATAAATAAGCGGCTGAACAACAACAACAAACTTTCCTTTTATATCTCTGGCCAATTCTCAGCCTCCTTTGCTGTTTTCTCTCTTCTCCCTCATCTCTGCAGTTGGTGATCCTGAGACTTGGCTCAAATCCTTCAGTTTTTCTTCTGAATGCTTTACCTGGGCAATTGTACACATCTTCATTTAAAAAAAAATATATTATTTACATGTTGATGGCATCAAAATGTCTGAACTCAGCTAAAATCTCTCCTTATTCTCTTAACTATCTCTAGTTCTCAGAACAAAGTCTGGCAAATGGTAGGCTCTTAAATTTGTGGACTCATCTGTTAGATGGTTCTTTCCCCTGAGCTTCAGGATCAAAGCTCCTGTGAGCATCTCTGCTTGAATATACCATAAAACAGGCTCCAAAGAAAGCCCAACACTTCCTCCACCAAACTCCCAGCTTCCATGCTGCTTCCTCATTGAGTGGAGTTGCCATCAACATGGCTGTCCACACGTTCCGTTCAGTTCTGTTCAGTCGCTCAGTCGTGTCCGACTCTTTGTGACTCCATGGACTGCAGCATACCCAGCCTCCCTGTCCATCACCAAGTCCACAATAGACTTCCACACCATTCTTGAGTTCTTTGCCTCAGTCCTCTACATCCAACTGGCCACTGAGTCCTCTTGTTTTATCATTTAATAGTCTTTCAGTTGACACGGAGCAGAAATGTCAGCTTCATCTTCAGTGAAGATGGAGATCCTTCAATCGCCCAACCCCTCCCCTCTCCAAAAGCAGAGTGTTGCCCAAGGGATTTCAGGAGAAGGCACACTACCTGCTCTGTATGCACACACTGAGGCCATTTCCCGGGTGGGCAGTGGTAAAGAACCCGCCTGCCAACGCAGGAGATACAGAAGCTGTGGGCTTGATCCCCGGGGCAGGAAGATCCTCTGGAGTAAGAAGTGGCAACCCACTCCAGTAGTCTTGCCTGGAAAATCCCATGGACAGAGGAGCCCGGCGGGCTCCAGTCTATGGGTCACAAAGAGTCCAACAGGACTGAGCACGCACGAGTGTACATACTGAAATGACCAGTGCTCTATTTGCATCCACCAACTAGAGGTTTTCAAGTGATTACACGAACTCTGAATTGGGAAATATTGAAAGTTAGTATTATCAGAACCAATGAATCATATATATCCCAAAATGGCTATTTGAATGCAACTATTGTTAAATCTTGAAAATATATACAGCTTTAATATATTTCTGCAATCAGAATTGCCTTTAAAAACACTAGCCATCCGTTTATTTTTAAATGAACAGAAATTCATTTTACTTAATAGTTCTAAAAGTGAAAAGATACAAGTGACAAAATAGGAGTGTGGATTTCCTATTGATTTTCCATGGATACAAATAAAACTAAATACTATTGTGTTTGGGGATAAAAGAGTTCTTTTTAAAATAATGGGTGGAAAATATCTCAAAACAACACAATTTTCCATAATACTACCTTCAAACTCAAGAAAAATAGGGGCAAACATAAGGCGGTTGATTTTTCACAAGCCTGAACAACATTTAAACCACACAAAAAGCCTTTTAGATGAATCAGAAAAAAAGAAAAAAGTTCACAGAGAAAAGTAGAGTATGGGTCAAATTTTTCAGTAATATAGGGAATGTGTACAGCAGCTTTTTACAAGATGACTTCAGGATGTATTTAAATGAAAAATGACACAAATAATTAAAATTTTTAGCTTGTCCAAATTAGATAGCATTAATTTCACATATATTGGCCGAGCTGCTAATATGTTCCAAACACTTTTCTGGGCACTGAGAATTGAGTGGTGAATAAGCCATTTGCTCAAAATCTTCCACTGCCTCAGAAGGCGGTCTGAACCTGGTGCCCTGACCGGAAGTGAGCGGGAGTCCCGCCCCCGCGCGTCACGTAGGGTTCCTGCAGCGTCTAGAATCTCAGAAGCAGATCATTCAGGCTCTACCTCAGCTCGTGAGTCGTTTTGCCCAGTCTTAACAATAGTAAATAAACACTGTGCAAACCAACCAACCAACAAATCTCCTCCGGACCCTCTTTTTATTATGCTCCTTTTGCATAATTTACCCTGGTGGTAAATCATTATCATTATGCGACTGTTACATTTGTTCTTGGAGAAGGAAATGGCAACCCACTCCAGTATTCTTGCCTGGAGAATCCCATGGGCAGAGGAGCCTGGCTACAGTCCATGGGGTCACAAAGAGTCAGATACGATTGAGTGACTAACATTACATTTGCCCACATAAGGAGCAGAAGATTCTGGTATAAATGAAGCCTTCTGGAAATGATGAGGATCTTAATGCCATGAAAAGACTCTCAAGTCCTAATGAACTACAGGACTCATTTTAAGCGTTTCTCAAATCGATTAATTCCTGTTGAATGATCACTTAGACACATTCTTTGAAGTCTTTGGTAGCTGATTATCTATACTTGTAAACTATCTTTCTAAACAGCTTATTTATTTTTCAAAATTTTACCTGAAATGTCTTTATTTTGCTTTCCGTTTACTTTTACACATTTTTAAAACGTTAAAGTTTACTTTCCATTTACAGTTGCTACAAAATATGGACTGTGCTCCCAGGTAGTACAGTGCATCCTTGGTCTTTCTTTTACCTAAGAGTTTGCTTCTCCACCTCCCCTCCAACCCTGCCCCACTGGTGACCACGAGCTTGTTCTTTGTATCTCTGAGTCTGCTGCCTTTATGTTATATTCACTTGTTTGCTGTCATTTTCAGATTCCACGTACAAGCGATATTATAGGGTATTTCTCTTTCTCTGACATTTCACTTAGCATGAAGTCCTCCAGGTCAATCCATGTTGCTGCAAATGGCGGCATTCCATTCTTTTTATAGCTGAGCAGTATTCCAGTGTGTGTGTGTGTGTGACATATTTTTTATCCATTCATCTGTTGATGTCCACTGAGGTTGTTTCCACGTCTTGGTGATTGTAAACACATCTGCTATAAACATTGGGGTTGGTTTTTTTTTTTTTTTTTTTCAGATGTATACTCAGGAGTGGAATTGCTGAATCATATGGTAGTTTTATAGTTTTTTGAGAAACCTCCACACTGTTTTCCTCAGTGGCTGTACCAATTTACATTCCCACAACGATCTTCAGGAGTTCCCTTTTCTCAGCAACCTCATCAATATTTTGTTGTTTGTGAACTTTTTGATGATAGCCATTCTTACAGTTTGTGATTTTGACATTCATTTCCCTGATGATTACCACTGAATCAGTTTATTGAAAGCTGTGGTAAATAAAAGGCAACACCTGGTCCGTTAACTCACAAGTCCGGAGGTTTGTGTTTGTAGATACAGGTGGGCAAGACCTGAAAGGGGTATATTCACCTTGACTCTACACAGAGACTAGAAAGTCAAAATAAAAGACTCAGTACACCTGTATGGCTATTAGTAATAAATACCTTGATTATAAATCTTTCAGAACACACTGTAAAAAATTGTTAAATTTCTATCTTAAACCCTTTCACCAGCCAGGTATTGGAAATATTAGTTACAAAATAATTTTTTAAAAGATAAAAATGAAACACTTTAATATTAGCATGTTCTATTACTAGATAAGATATTTCTAGTTTCCTGTTTCACTTGCGTTGGAACAAAGAGTTTAAAGTGTATAGAAAACATTCACACATCAAAGTCCAGCTACTGCAATATAATCAGCTCCTTTTTATACAAAGAATAATAAAGCTGTTGCTAGACTGGCTGTTCTTGCTGTCTTATATAAAGTACGTTTTAGTTCAGCACTCTCTAAGCAGCAGAGAAAAAAAAGGGATTTTATCATAATCTGTACTGGCTATATCAATTAGTTTTTTGTAAACCTGGATCCAGAATTTAGCATCTATTGCCTCATCTTTAAAAAAGGAAATGATAACAAGTGAAAAGAAATGTAAATTTGATTTATTGTATCAAAGATAATTATTCTTTTACATTTATAATGCATTCAAATTCTGCATGAAGAGGAAACTAATTTTAGCTAAATTCTTAAAAAAAAAAAAGGCACAAGCATAACTCCTTAAATTAGTAAAAATCCTACAGTTACAGCTTACCTCTTTAATCAAGACTTGACAGACGTATTTGGATGTTAATACAAATGGGTTCTTAGTATTTGAATACTCTTTCCATTTTTATGTGATTTTACTCTTTTGTTCTGCTTACAGTCTTCTGTGAATTCAAAGAAAAAATGTTAATCCTCCTACACTGTTGGTAAGAATGTAAATTCTTACCACTATGAAAAACAGTAAGGAGGTGCCTCAAAAACTAAGAATAGAGGCACCATATGATCCAGCGATCCCATTCCCGGGCATATACCCCGAAAAAAACTCTGATTGGAAAAGGGACATGCACCCCCAAACATTCATAGCAGCACTGTTGACTATAGCAAGACATGGAAGCAACCTAAATGTCATTGAAAGAGGAATGGATAAAGAAGATATGGTATATATATATACACAATGGAATATTCCCCATAATAAAAGAATGAAATAATGCCATTTGCAGCAGCATGAATGCACCTAGATATCATCATGTTGCGTGAAGTAAGTCAGACAGAAAAGCAATTCTATGATATCACATGTGATTAGTCATTCCGTTGTGTCTGATTCTCTGTAAACCCATGGGCTGTAGCCCGCCAGGCTCCTCTGTCCTTGGGGATTCTCCAGGCAAGAATACTGGAGTGGGTAGCCTATCCCTTCTCCAGCGGATCTTCCTGACCCAGGAATCAAACCGGGGTCTCCTGCATTGCAGGCAGATTTTTTACCCGCTGAGCTACCAGGGAAGCCTGGTATCACCTATATGTGGAATCTAAAATAGGATACAAATGAACTTATTTGCAAAACTGAAACAGACTCAAAAACGTAGAAAACAAATATGGCTGTCATAGGGAAAGGGGGGTAAATGAGAAGCTTGGGGTTAGCAGATACACACTGCTGTACATAAAATATATATTCAGGATCCTATATTCAATATCTTGTAATAACTTCTAATGGAAAAGAATCTGAAAAAATAAGAAACAAGAAAAGATATTCAAGAGAAACAACGCTCGTTTCCTGCTAGGTGTTAAACATAAACACGAGTCAGTTTCTCATAATGAGGCAAACACATTTATCCTCAGAAAAACAGCAGAGATGCAGCAAGAAGCAGAGAGCAGTGCTTCCTGGTCGGTCCCCAAGAGCTGGGAAACGGGCGTTGTTGTTGTGTAGCTGCTCAGTCATGTCCACCTCTTTTGCAACCCTTTGGACTGTAGCCCATCAGGCTCCTCTGGCCATGGGATTCTCCAGGCAATACTGGAGTGGGTTGCCATTTCCTGCTCCAGGGGAACTGCCCCACCCAGGGATTGAACCCGAATCTCTTGTGTCTCCTGAATTGGCAGGAGGATTCTTCACTGCTGAGCCACTAGGCAAGTCAGAAGCAGGCGTGACTTCCTGGCAAAGAGACCCAGAAATCAGTTCTCCTGAGAGGCATGAAAGTGAATCAGCTGCATTTGCAGGCGCTTCAGAGGGTGAGGGTCCACGTCTCTCCAGACCCCTGCTCCCCTGCTCTAGACCCAGCCAGGACTGACAGGACAGCTGCAGGAGGAACATGCCATCTTGATTAGAAACCAAGCAAATTCATTCAAGGACAAATTGCCTATGGAAAACTAGAAATTAAGCCTTAATTGCATACAGCAAATGAAACCAACAACAAAATGAAAAGGCAACCTACCAGATGGTGGAAATATTTGCAAATCAGGCATCAGGAGTTATCATGAATCGTGTATAAGGAGTTCATATCCAACATTTATGAAGAACTCATGCAACTTAATAACAAAGAACAATCCAATTTAAACATGGGCAGAAGATCTGAATAGATATTTTTCCAAAGAAGACATACAAATAGTCAGCGGGGACCTAAAAAGACAGATGCTCAACATCACTCTTCATTAGAAAATGCAAGTCAAACCCATAATGATATATCACCTCATACCTGTTAAAATGCCTTTTATCAAAAAGGACAAGAGAGTCTGTGTTTTGTCAAGGATGTGGAGAAAAGGAAATCCTTGTGCACTGTCGGTGGGAGTGTAAATTGGTGCAGACACTGTGGAGAACAGTATGGAGATTCGTCCAAAACCTGAAACTACTGTGGGATCCAGCAATTCCACTTCTGGGTGCTGAGATGTGAAAGGAAGGCAGCTTACAGGTTCCAGCTGATGTTTTCCAATGTGGGGAAAACTCAGGGATAAACACGATTGCTCTTCTTGAAAACGAACTTGATGGAGAAGGCGACCAGGAGGCGCACAAGCTTTCTCTTAATCCAGGACTCTGGAGGTAACTGTCGATTCACCCCACAGTTGGTTAAACTTGATCTGTTTGGGCAAGCGGCTCCCATGGAGAGCTGGGCATCTTGAGTGGTATGAGAACAACTTCCCACCCGGCTGACTGAGCAGAGGGCATCCTCCCCACCCCCAGCTCCTTTCTTGGTGTTGAGGCTCCAGTGGGCTTGCAGACCCTTAGGACGGGGCTCAGCGCCAGGCAGCTTTGTGTGCAGAGAAGCCTCCGTGCTCAACTGCAGGTTTGACATCATCTGTTAGCTGGTTTCCTTGTCTTCAAAAGGCTTGTTTGCCTTTCTCTTTCAACTGGATGGTACGGTTTTATTTGCAATTTGATTCCGAATTAGACAGCCAGTCTTTGTTTTCTCTGATGCTTTCTTGCCCTTAGCATTTTCACAGAGGTTCAGATTTGACTTGCTTAAATCGGTTTTCACTATGTGACCGAGAGAAGTTATTGACAGAGCACATTGTCTCAGTATTTCCTGTAATTTTCTTTCTTCTTGTTGCAGACAAGGAGCCAGGATCGGTGATTCTTTCATGAATTCCTTCTCCTCCCAAGCTTTTGGCCAGGATGGAAGCAAAAGCAGTCTGTTTCCCGATGGGGAAACTGTAAAATGCTCAACCCACTGGGGAGATGACCCTGACTTTCCTGGAGAGTCCTGGGCAGGAGGGAGCCTTGAGAGACAGGAGATGGGGTGGGGGTCACAGAGCACCTGGAAGGGGGTGAGATCCATGGGTCTTGCGCAACACAGGTTTGAACTTCGACAGCCCACTTCTACACACAAATTTTTTTCCACTGTCAATACTTCAGAACTACTTAGTCTGGAGATTGGTTGAATCCCCAATGCATCAGTGGGCTTGGAGGAGACTTGAATGGGCGGATATGACCATAAGTTATATCCAGATTTTCCTCAGTCAGAAGGCTTAGTACCCCTGACCCCCACCTTGTTCAAGGATCAACTGTGTATGAAAAAACCTCCACAATGTTAGCACAATTTGGTGCTCAAATGCTCAGTCGTGTCTGACTCTTTGTGACCCCATGGACTGTAGCCCACCAGGCTCCTCTGTCCATGGGATTCTCCAGGCACGAGTACTGGAGTGGGTTACGATTTCCTTCTTCAGGGGATCTTCCCCAATCAGGTATAAAACCACTCACAAAAAAATATTTAAAGCACACAGGTGATGTGAATCCAGTCCCCATTGACACAGGAGGGACAGCCTGTGGTTACAGATGAATTTGAGGGAATGTATTTGGGGTGTGCTTTTTCCAAAACAAGCTGCTGGCTCATATTTCTGTATACTTGGTCTTGACAATTTTAATATTTGAGAGCTTTAGTACTTGCTTGGTGCTTAAGCCTGCATTAAAAAAAAATGTCTGAAAGAATTATCCAGCATTTTATAGAGTTAATGTATGGCTTTCCTGATTGGCCATATTGTCATTTCTGCAGCTTTGTCTCTGCTTTGTTTCTGATCTTACTTTCAATACACAAGTAGTAAGTTGTTATGGAGTCAAATTTGTCAATATTTCATTTGCTATAAAGGTTACAACTGGTGGCATTTCTACTGACCAATGTGATACTTTTAATAGAATTAAAGAGAATTGTTTTGAAATTGTGGTGCTAGAGAAGACTCTTGAGAGTCCCTTGGACAGCAAGGAGATCAAACCAGTCAATCCAAAAGGAAATTAACACAGAATATTCACTGAAAGGACTGAAGCTGAAGCTGAAGCTCCAATATTTTGGCCACCTGTTGTGAAGAGCCAACTCATTGGAAAAGACCCCAACGCTGGAAGACATTGAAGGCAGGATGAGATGCGGGTGATAGAGGATGGTTGAATGGCATCACCAACTCGATGGACGTGGGTTTGAGAAGACTCTGGGAGACAGCTGAGGACAGGGAAGCCTGGCTGCAGGTCATGGAAGCTGCAAACAGTCAGACGTGACTTAGCGACTGAACAACAACAGAACACAGTTGGACAGGAAGCAGGGAATCCGTGTCTTTGTGACTTTCGGTTCTTTGTCATTGTTGTATTTACCTAAAATTATAGAATAACGTGCTTTTTTGACCTCAGAAAACACCTAAACATCTGTATATGTGAATGTGTAACTTTCTAGTTGAAAGGGAACGTAGAAACTGTAAAAGTAATTTTATTAAAGTGGAATCCGTTTATGTTTCTTCTCTTTTCTTCTTGGCTCCAGGGCATAACAGTTTACATCTCTAGAATTTTTCTCACCACTAAAGCAAATGGCCACCAATTAGACAAATTCTGTCCTGGACTTTTGACTACTGAAAACTCAATTCCTCATCTAGTTAAACTTGTTTTTAAAAAAAAATCTCAGACGTATTATTGCCCTTCATTTTAGAAGATACACACAAATGTAGTATCAACACATCCTAGAAAAACAAAGCTAAATTGATCTAGAATTTTCTATGTCCTCAGAAAACACCAGGAAATATCCAGGAAAGCAGGATATTAATATAACAAATTTAAAAGCCAGAGATCAGTAAAGCAATTGGATTAGTGCTTATCACCATGCCAAGCAACTATCATAGTTTTAAAGTCATGTTGATATATGGCAAAACCAATACAATAATGTAAAGTTAAAAAACAAAATTTAAAAAATATTATACAATAAAAATAAAGTCAGGTCTGCCATTGATCTGTTTAACTGACCTATTGCTGGTAGTCAGCATTTTAAATCAGAATGCTTCATTAGGTGACTGAAGCTTTATGAACACCTTAAAACTGGAAATTAGGTTTTCACATTGCTAAATCAATTAATTGGTCGAGTGAAGAAGAGTCATAGGAAAAAATATGGTGATGTCATAAAAATCAAATAAGAATGTGATATACTGGTGTGTACATGTTAAGCCCAGAGTCCTACTTTATCCCACTGTGCCCCCGCTGCCCCATGCCAGACTTTCCCCTCTGATAACCATAACATTGTTTTCTTAGTCTGAGAGTCTATTTCCGTTGTATAGGTAAATTCCTTTGTATCTTTTTTTTTTTTTTTTTTAGATTCCACATGTATAAAAAGTGATATCATCTGGTTTTCTCTTTCCTGTCTGGCTTTCTTCACTTAGTAGGATGATCTCTAGGTCCTTACATGTGCACTATATATAAAATACATTAGCAATCAACAAGGATCCACCATATAACACAGGGGACTCGACTCAATATTCTGTAATAACCCAGACGGGAAAACAATTTGAAAAAGAACAGGGCCATGTATATGTATAACTGAATAACTTTGTTGTTCATGTCTGAGTCTTTCTGACCCCATGGACTGCAGCACACCAGGCCTCCCTGTCCATCACCAACATCCAGAGTTTACTCACACTCAAGTCCATCCAGCAAGTGATGCCATCCAACCATCTCATCCTCTGTCGTCCCCTTCTCCTCCTGCTCTCAATCTTTCCCAGCATCAGGGTCTTTTCAAATGAGTCAGTTCTTCGTATCAGGTGGCCAAAGTACTGGAGTTTCAGCTTCAACATCAGTCCTTCCAGTGAACACCCAGGACTGATCTCCTTTAGGATGGACTGGTTGGATCTCCTTGCAGTCCAAGGAACTCTCAAGAGTCTTCCCCAACACCACAGTTCAAAAGCATCAATTCTTCGGTGCTTAGCTTTCTTTATAGCCCAACTCTTACATCCATACATGACTACTGGAAAAACCATAGCCTTGACTAGACATACCTTTGTTGGCACGTAAAGTCTTTGCTTTTTAATATGCTGTTTAGGTTGGTCATATCTTTTCTTCCAAGAAGCAAGCATCTTTTAAATTCATGGCTGCAGTCACCATCTGCAGTGATTTTAGAGCCCAAGAAAATAAAGTCTGCCACTGTTCCCCCATCTATTTGCCGTGAAGTGATGGGACCGGATGCCATGATCTTAGTTTTCTGAACGTTGAACTTTAAGCCAGCTTTTTCACTCTCCTCTTTCACTTTCATCAAGAGGCTCTTTAGTTCTTCTTCACTTTCTGCCATAAGGGTGGTGTCATCTACATATCTGAGGTTATTGATATTTCTCCCAGCAATCATGATTCCAGCTTGTGCTTCATCCAGTCCAGCGTTTCTCATGATGTACTCTGCATATAAGTTAAATAAGCAGGGTGACAATATACAGCCTTGACATACTCCTTTCCCTGTTTGCAACCAGTCTGCTGGTCCATGTCCAGTTCTAACTGTTGCTTCCTGACCTGCATACAGGTTCCTCAAGTGGCAGGTCAGGTGGTCTGGTATTCCCATCTCTTTCAGAATTTTCCACAGTTTATTGTGATCCACACAGTCAAAGCCTTTGGCATCATCAATATAGCAGAAATAAATGTTTTTCTGGAACTCTCTTGCTTTTTCGATGATCCAATGGATGTTGGCAATTTGATCTCTGGTTCCTCTGCCTTTTCTAAAACCACCTTGAACATCTGGAAGTTCATGGTTCATGTACTGTTGAAGCCTGTCTTGGAGAATTTTGAGCATTACTTCACTAGCGTGTGAGATGAGCACAATTGTGCAGTAGTTTGAGCATTCTTTGGCATTGCCCTTCTTTGGGATTGGAAAGCAAACTGACCTTTTCCAGTCCTGTGGCCACTGCTGAGTTTTCCAAATTTGCTGGCATGTTAAGCACAGCACTTTCACAGCATCATCTCTTAGGATTTGAAATAGCTCAACTGGAATTCCATCACCTCCACTAGCTTTGTTCGTAGTGATGCTACCTAAGGCCCACTCGACTTTGCATTCCAGGATGTCTGGCTCTAGGTGAGTGATCACACCATCGTGATTATCTGGGCTGTGCTGTGAAGATCTTTTTCGTATAGTTCTGTGTATTCTTGTCACCTCTTCTTAATATCTTCTGCTTCTGTTAGGTCCGTACCACTTCTGTCCTTTATTGTGCCCATCTTTGCATGAAAGATTCCCTTGGAATCTCTAATTTTATTGAAGAGATCTCTAGTCTTTCCCATTCTATTCTTTTCCTCTATTTCTTTGCAGTGACAACTGAGGAAGGCTTTCTTCTCCCTCCTTGCTGTTCTTTGGAACTCTGCATTCAGATGGGTATATCTTTCCTTTTCTCCTTTGCTTTTGGCTTCTCTTCTTTTCTCAGCTATTGTAAGGCCTCCTCAGATAGTCGTTTTGCTTTTTTGCATTTCTTTTCCATGGGGATGGTCTTGATCCCTGTCTCCTGTACAATGTCATGAACCTCCGTCCATAGTTCATCAGGCACTCTGTCTATCAGATCTAATCCCTTGAATCTATTTCTCACTTTCACTGTGTAATCGTAAGGGATTTGACTTAGGTCATACCTGAATGCTCTAGTGGTTTTCTCTATTTTCTTCAATTTAAGTCTGAATTTAGCAATAAGGAGTTCATGATCTGAGCCACAGTCACCTCCCAGTCTTGTTTTTGCTGACTGTATAGAGCTTCTCCATCTTTGGCTGCAAAGAATATAATCAGTCTGATTTCAGTATTGACCATCTTGTGATGTCCATCTGTAGAGTCTTCTCTTATGTTATTGGATGAGGGTGTTTGCTATGACCAGTGTGTTCTCTTAGCAAAAGTCTATTAGCCTTTGCCCTGCTTCATTTTCCAGACCACCTGACCTGCCTCTTGAGAAATTATGCAGATCAAGAAGCAAGAGTTAGAACTGGACATGGAAAAACAGACTGGTTCTAAATAAGAAAAGGTGTACGTCAAGGCTGTATATTGTCACCCTGCTTATTTAACTTATATGCAGAGTATATAACTTATATGCATGAGAAACGCTGGGCTGGAGGAAGTGCAAACTGGAATCAAGATTGTGGGGAGAAATATCAATAACCTCAGATAAGCAGATGGTACCACCCTTATGGCAAAAAGCAAAGAACTAAAGAGCCTCTTGATGAAAGTGAAAGAAGAGAGTGAAAAAGTTGGCTTAAAACTCAACATTCAGAAAACTAAGATCGTGGCATCCAGTCCCATCACTTCATGGCAAATAGATGGGGAAACAATGGAAACAATGACAGACTTTATTTTCTTGGGCTCCAAAATCACTGCAGATGGTGACTGAAGCCATGAAATTAAAAGACACTCGCTCATTTGATGAAAAGTTATGACCAAAGTAGACAACATATTAAAAAGCAGAGACAATACTTTGCCAACAAAAGTCTGTCTAGTCAAAGCTATGGTTTTTCCAGTAGTCATGTATGAATGTGAGTTGGACTATAAAGAAAGCTGAGCGCTGAACAACTGATACTTTTGAACTGTGGTGTTGGAGAAGACTCTTGAGAGTCCCTTAGACTGCAACAAGATCCAACCAGTCCATCCTAAAGGAAATCAGTCCTGAATATTCATTGGAAGGTCTGATTCTGAAGCTAAAACTCCAATACATTGGCCACCCGATGCAAAGAGCTGACTCCTTGGAAAAGATCCTGATGCTGGGAAAAATCAAGGGCAAGAGGAGAAGGGAACAACAGATTATGAGATATTTGGATGGCATCACGGACTCAATGGACATGAATTTGAGTAAACTCCAGGAGTTGGGGATGGACAGGGAGGCCCTGGCGTGCTGCAGTCCATGGGGTTGCAAAGAGTCAGATGCTGCTGAACAACTGAACTGAACTGCTTCATTCTGTACTCCAGGGCCAAATTTGCCTATTACTCCAGGTGTTTCTTGACTTCCTACTTTGGCATTCCAGTCCCCTATAATGAAAAAGACATCTTTTTTGGGTATTAGTTCTAGAAGGTCTTGTAGGTCTTCATGGAACTGTTCAGCCTCAGCTTCTTCAGCATTACTGGTCAGGGCATAGACTTGGATTACTGTGATATTGAATGGTTTGCCTTGGAAACAAACAGAGATCATTCTCTCATTTTTAGGACTGCATCCAAGTACTGCATTTCGGACCCTTTTGTTGACTATGATGGCTACTCCATTTCTTCCTCAGGATTCTTGCCCACAGAAGTAGATATAATGGTCATCTAAGTTAAATTCACCCATTCCAGTCCATTTTAGTTCGCTGATTCCTAGAATGTTGACGTTCACTCTTGCCATCTCGTGTTTGACCACTTCCAATTTGCCTTGATTCATGGACCTAACATTCCAGGTTCCTACACAGTATTACTCTTTACAGCATCGGACTTTGCTTCTATCACCAGTCACATCTACAAATGGGTGTTGTTTTTGCTTTGGTTCTGTCTCTTCATTCTGTCTGGATTTATTTCTCCACTGATCTCAAGCCTCTACCCCTTGGTTCATGGCCTGGAATTGAGTTTACTTCAGAAATAACTTCCATGAAATGAAAGGGGTCAATACTAATCAAGTGAATGACATGGCAGCAGTGGAATGACTTTCCCGTGTAGAAATCCCTCAGTAGTGAAACTACATATCTGGCAATATCTAGCCAGGATTTTTTTGCTAATAAATTTATTAATAAAAATGCTGCTTTTAAATAAAAGGTGTAAAATTTAATATAACTTGGATTTAACAGAAGGAAAAGAGTGAAACTAAAAAATGTCACTTTTGAATGTCAGATGAATCTTTCTTTACCACAGAGATATGGATTTATAATATATCCTATTAAGGATATGCAAACAATATGACAAAAATATTAAAAAACTTGGAGTCCTTCTCCTCTTGGCTTTTTAAAACTATGCTTTAATATCATACACTATTGACTGATTTCCTTGTAGAAATTAAAATGTTTCTTTCTATATAAAAACTCCATGAAGCTATACTTACTTTTATAACTTTATTGCTTTATTAAGGTTTGTAACTTTAATTTTTTTAATTCAAAACCACAGTTTTCACAGGTATTATCTTATTCATATATTTAAATAATTGTTATGCTCACCCGTTTTCTTTCTCCAAAGCTTCTCTAACTTTGAATCATGCCACTGTATCTATTTTCGTCCATCCATCCATTAAGCTATCATTTATCCATCTTTTTGTCTATTATCCAAAGAGGTAGTTTTCATCTTTAGCTCATTATTTTGTTTCTCCAGAACTGTCTCTAATTACTATGAAAACTATATATGTCATGAATGGTTACTTTTTCTTCCTTGTGTTATCTGCTTTTATTGTTTTATTAGCTGTACGTTATAAATTCTAAAATAGAGTATCAAAACTCTGCATCCTTTTTTTCAGCGTCACTTACTCTTGCAGACCTCTTGAGTTCTTGAGTCTCCTGTTTTTCTTTCCCATGTCTACTACCTGTCTCTTACTGTTTTATGTTCCTTCATCATTACTCTAAAAGGGATTACTATGCTTCAATAGTTACTGATTCCACTTTGGGCATTGATCCCTTATTTTCAAAGAACACATTCTAAAGTAAAGATTAGTAGGAATCAACTTTCTGAGTCCTTTAAAAAAAATCTCTTACTTCTAAATTTTGTTTTACTGAAATTCTTTCTGCAACAACATTCTAAATTAAAAATTGTTCTTATGTATAATTGTGAAGGTGTTAGTCCTTGAACTTGAAATTTTGTGGTTAAAACTGTGAAAACCCAATTCTTTTCTGACTCTCATTCCTTTGTGAAAAGTGAAAGTGAAAGTCGCTCAGTCGTGTCTGACTCTTTGTGACCCCATGGACTAAACAGTCCATGGAATTCTCCAGGCCAGAACACTGGAGTGGGTAACCTATCCCTCTCCTGTGGATCTTCCCAACCCAGAAGTCAAACTGGGTTCTCCTGCGTTGCAGGTGGATTCTTTAACAACTGAGCTATCAGGGAAGCCCTTTGGGGTGACTTTTAGTCTGGACATTTTAGGAAATTCTCTTTAAACTCCCTTCCAAGATGACCTTAATTGATTATGACCTAATTTTATGTTTCTGTACATGTGCGTGTTTATACATGGAGAAGGCAATGGCACCCCACTCCAGTGCTCTTGCCTGGAAAATCCCATGGACGCAGGAGCCTGGTAGGCTGCAGTCCATGGGGTCACTGAGGGTCGGACACAACTGAGTGACTTCACTTTTACTTTTCACTTTCATGCACTGGAGAAGGAAATGGCAACCCACTCCAGTGTTCTTGCCTGGAGAATCCCAGGGATGGGGGAGCCTGGTGGGCTGCAGTCCATGGGGTCGCACAGAGTTGGACACGACTGATGTGACTTAGCAGCTGCATACATGTATAAATACATATATGTGTGTGCATGTTTTTGGTTTACTTGCTTGTGTTTTGTCTCTTTGTTCTGACAAAGTCTGGGGGTAAATATTATGTTTATGGTAATTAAGCCTTTGCATTTCTGATACCCCAGGTATAAATATTTAATGCATCCTTATTAGGCACATGAATAAGGTTATATATTGACTCTCCTGGGCCGCATATGGCCCACAGACATGTTTTGTTTGGCACACACTATTCTGCAATCATTGGAATGACTCCCATATAAAAATGCAGAGATTCAGTTTTATTGAAAAACTGTGAGTAGGCTTCCTGGAAGCCGTATTCTTCCTCATCAACAATCCTGGTCTAGCCTCTAGTTTCCCTCTGGGGTGGGTCCCGTAGGTTCCGCATGGCCACCATCTTCTGTACTGTTGACTGTCATTTAGTCATTGACGTCATCTTTCTATCGCCTATATAGATAGGAGAGTGTAATCTCTGGAGTGATGATGAGAACATTTATATCTTCACTTTAAATTTATTCTTCTATTTTTTTTTCTGCTCTTACATGTTTTGTAATTCTTTGTGGATATTATTTGCTCTGTGCATGTGTGTGCGTAGAATGGGAGCTAGAAAAGGTGCCAGATTCCCGCCATAATTTCAAGCGCAAGTACCGGAACTTGAAGAGGCACAGGGCGGGGGGTGGCGGGATCTTCCTCACCCTTGGTGGTCAAGGGGGCTTCTCTGAGAGCGATGCTGTCTCGGGTGTTGAAGCTTGTTCATCCCCCTCTGGAGGAGAAGAAACATGAGACTTGCGGCGGGCCAGTAGCTAAGGCTGCACCCCCAATGCAGGGGGCCGAGGTTCCATCCCTGGTCAGGGAACCAGACCCCACATGCTGCAACTGAGGGCTTCCCAGGCGGCACTGGCGGTAAAGAAGCTGCTTGCCACAGCAGGAGATGTAGGAGACACAGGCTCAATCCCTGGGCCTGGAACATCCCCTGGAGGAGGGCGTGGCAACCCTCTCCAGTATTATTGCCTGGAGAATCCTATGGACAGAGGGGCCTGATGGGCTAGAGTCCATAGGGTCACAGAGAGTCTGACACAACTGAAGCGACTTAGTATGCATGCATGCCGAAACTAAAAAGATCCTGCACGCCCCGGTGAAGGTCCTGTATGCTGCAACTAATACCCAACACAGGGAAATAAGTATATTAAAAAATAAAAATATCAAAAAATAAAGGAGAAGAAATGGACTCAGAGGTGGCAATAAACAGGGTAAAATTCACAGAGATATGAAAGGCTGGATCTTGGGCTTATTTTACATTTAGCCAAGTGTCACATCTTAGTTTTGCAATTTTGGATAGTAATTTTAACTCTTTTCACTATTTTAATATGTCTCTAATCTATTTCAGAAAACCAAGCTCCCCAAACCACTCCCAGGATATTTTGAGTCATTCTGACTAGCTTTTTGTTTCACTGGCATACAAGTGAAAACATGGGACTCAGCTCACAGTGATCTATTCTAATTTCTCAGCTCACTGACTATTCTAATTATCCAAAACTTAGCACTATCTATTCAATACCCTTCACTGAGTTGCATGTAACATGGTGTGAATTTGTGTGTGTTACATAGAGTATGCACATTTAATAAGTAAGTTCTGCTAAACAGAATATCAGGGAATCTTGTCAGCCAGCCATCTTTCAAAAGAATGTGTATGCCAATGTCTTAAAAAGAAGTTAGTTTTTTCAAATAAGCCTCACAGTAATTTTAGTAGTCTGCATAAAACTGCTCTTACATAAACACCAAACAGAACAAATTGCTTTTCACTCAGATATACTCTTAAAGAATTATGCATTAAAACTGTAAGTTTTTTAAAGTTAATGTTACATGTAAATTCATTTTCAATGATTATAATAAGCCAACAAATGAGTTTTATGATGTATGGGTTTAAATTATATGTTCAAAACGTATATAAGGATTTCCCCCCATTAATTTAAATAAAGCCATTTTTCTACATAAACACATTTGAATTGAATTGCCTTCCTAAAAGCCAAACTATTCAGTTGTAAAATATCTATTTAATGCATGATATAATTCATTATTAATATCCAAGTTTAAAAGAAGAAAAAACAACCACTGCAAACTAATATCTTGTGGAATGTGGAGAGATGGTAATGAGTTAAAATGATGGGGAAATTTTGATATAATTTTGGTTGCTCAATTTTACTTTCATTATTTTGATTGCTCAATAAAAACTCTGCAGTAATCTGCTCATTAGAGTTGTTTCCTTTAAAAGAAAAGTTTTGTGGGAGAAACTGGGCTTCACGAGTGACAGATTCTTCGGTCACTCCACCAGGGAAGGATCACTAGAGCGAAACTCACAGTGTAAGCAGCCAGTTCCGGGTCTGGTGCTCGTTTTTGCAGGTCTGGGGAGTTGATGGCCGACACATAAGAGGCTAACATGTCCCAGCATGCTGACGTCACTGAAACTCACACTTACATAAAGTGTGCATTTATGTTACATCTACTGGGTATATGGGGGCTGTCCAGGTGGCTCAGTGGTGAAGAAGACTCCTGCCAATGCAGGAGACCCAGGAAATGGAGGTTTGATGCCTGGTCGGGAAGCTCTTCTAGAGAAGGAAAATGGCAGCCCACTCCAGTATTCTTGCCTGGGAAATCCCATGGACAGAGGAGCATGGAAAGCTACAGTCCAGGGGTCGCAAAGAATCAGACGTGACTGAGCGCACAGGCACACAACAGGAATATGTGTTACAGGCTGTTGTTGTTCAGTCGCTCAGTCATGTCCAACTCTTTGTGACCCCATGGACTGCAGCATGCCAGGCTTCCCTGTCCTTCATCATCTCCTGGAGCTTGCTCAAACTCATGTCCATTGAGTCAGTGATGCCATCCAACCATCTCATCCTCTGCCCTTCTCCTCCTGCCTCCAATTTTTCCCAGCATCAGGGTCTTTTCTAATGAGTTGGCTCTTCGCATCAGATGGCCGAAGTACTGGACCTTCAGCTTCAACATTTGTCCATCCAATGAATATTCAGGGTTGAGTTCTTTTAGGACTGACTAGTTTGATCTCCTTGCTGTCCAAATATTCTATAAATTACAGATATTCGCTTCCAATTTGTAGTTTGTTTTCACTCTATTTGTGTTGTGTGTTGGTCGCAGTTTGAATCTCTAATTTTAATTAGGCCAACTTTATCAATCTTTAGTATTTAGTTTTGTATGCATATGTGCTTTACTTAATAGGCGCTGCAACAGCAATGACATATATCCTCCATGTTCTTCTATTTATAAAGTTTATTTTGTATTACAAATCTTAATCTAAATGAAAGCATGTGTATGTATGTGTGTGCACATGTGGTTGAGGTAAAGATCTAGTTTTATCATTAGTATTTGTACAGTTAATGATCTTAGTAGGTATTCTGAGGGCTTTATCGTATTTCTGGGCTTCCCTGGTGGCTCAGTGATAAAGAATCCATCTGCCAGTGCAGGAGACTCAGGTTCGATCCCTGGGTCAGGAAGATCCCCTGGAGAAGGAAATGCAACCCTCTCCAGTATTCTTGCCTAAAGACTCCCTTGGACAGAGAAGCCAGACAAGTTACAGTCCATGGGGTAGCAAAGGGTCAGACACGGCTGAGCGACTCAACAACAGCAACAGCTAGGTATATGGGATACTTGGCTTCCCAGCTGTGCCCATCCCTTTGTGGGATGTCGTGGAAACCAGATCACAACAGAAGTTAGTCAGCGCTCTCAGTGGTTCTGGTTGGGATGCTGAGATAATGCGTTTCCCACTCTCCTGTTACACTGTTGCCGCTAACCAGATATTTGTATTCACCCACAGTGAAAACTTAAATACTTTTAAAATGTCTTAAATACCGTTTGACGTACTTTATACTATTATTTATTTTTATATTTAATTCTCAATATTTTTAGCACTAATTCTTGTATAGCTTACACATGTGTTGGTTTATATCTCATTATTGTACTGGAAGATCTTTAAGTTAAATGAAAAATGGAAATGCTAAGGGAGGTACACTTTTCATCTTTTCACATGAAAAATTCATGAGAAAATGGTTTCATCAGCTATGTATTGATTTATATAAGTTAAGGATTTAAAATTCAAGGTATGTTCTGAATATATAATATTTTATTCAGTTTTTATCTGCAGTTTTTATCTTAAGCACAAGAGATGGTTTATTTTTTATAAACTTGCACATATTTTCAGGGTATATAAGTGAATCAGAAATACTATAATAAATATTTCAATAACATTTGGGGACATTGAAATATCTTAAAGTGAATCCGTCAGTCAAGGTAAGAAAGAATTCATGCATTCATAAAACAAATGTTCATTGAGCTCTGTTTTGTTTAAGCTACTACTGGAAATACAGAGATAAGTGGATATGGTTCCTGTTCACAGGAGCCTATAGACCAGCAGATAGAGAGATATGGGGAAAAAAAATACTTTATAGTAAAGCATTTGCCTACGTTGAAGAAGGGAATGGCAATCCACTTTAGTATTCTTGCCTGGAGAATCCCATGGACAGAGGAGTCTGGTGGGCTTCAGTCCATAAGGTCACACAGAGTCAGACATGACTGCAGCGACTTAGCACTGCACTTGCCTACATAGAGGTAAATACAAAAATCTGCACAGTTGTAAATATGAAACTTTGGGATCCACTTGAGGCCACCTAGAAAGACTCCCTAGAGAAAGCAGCACCTGAGCAGAGATTTGCAACTGACAAGTTGCCCAGGACCTCCAAGCCTAAGGGACCATCGTGTAGCAAGACAAAAACGTGAGCAAATACAGGAGATTCTGGGATCTCAAAGTAGTTTACTGGGGCTGGAAGTAGAAATGAACAAGGAGAACAGCCAGTTTGGAAAGGGATTTCCAATCCCTGGAAATATTTTAGGATCTTATAAGGAAACAGGCAGTGGTATTCTTTCCTTAGACTTCACGTTCAGATCATTGAAGGTTCACAAGAAATGCTAGGAAATAGCAGTTCAGTTCAGTTCAGTTCAGTCGCTCAGTCGTGTCCGACTCTTTGTGGCCCCATGAATCGCAGCACGCCAGGCCTCTCTGTCCATCACCAACTCCCAGAGTTTACCCAAACTCATGTCCATCGAGTCAGTGACGCCATCCAGCTATCTCATCCTCTGTCGTCCCCTTCTCCTCCTGCCCCCAATCAGAGTCTTTTCCAATGAGTCAATTCTTTGCATGAGGTGGCCAAAATATTGGAGTTTCATTTTCAATATCAGTCCTTCCAGTGAACACCCAGGACTGATCTTTAGGGTGGACTGGTTGGATCTCCTTGCTGTCCAAGGGGCTCTCAAGAGTCTTCTCCAATACCACAGTTCAAAAGCATCAATTCTTTGGTGCTCAGCTTTCTTCACAGTCCAACTCTCACATCCATACATGACCACTGGAAAAACCATAGCCTTGACTAGACGGACCTTTGTTGGCAAAGTAATGTCTCTGCTTTTTAATATGCTGTCTAGCTTGGTCATAACTTTCCTTCCAAGGAGTAAGCTAGTCTTTTAATTTCATGGCTGCAATCACCATTTGCGGTGATTTTGGAGCCCCAAAAATAAAGTCAGCCACTGTTTCTACTGTTTCCCCATCTATTTTCCATGAAGCGATGGGACCAGATGCCATGATCTTAGTTTTCTGAATGCTGAGCTTTAAGCCAATTTTGTCACTCTCCTCTTTCACTTTTATCAAGAGACTCTTTAGTTCCTCTTCTCTTTCAGCCATAAGGGTGGTGTCATCTGCATATCTGAGGTTATTGGTATTTCTCCCGGCAATCTTTATTCCAGCTTGTGCTTCTTCCAGCCCAGCGTTTCTCATGATGTACTCTGCACAGAAGTTAAATAAACAGGGTGACAGTATACAGCCTTGACGTACTCCTTTTCCTATTTGGAACCAGTCTGCTGGTCCATGTCCAGTTCTAACTGTTGCTTCCTGACCTGCATATAGGTTTCTCAAGAGGCAGGTCAGGTGGTCTGGGATTCCCATCTCTTTTAGAATTTTCCACAGTTTATTGTGATCCACACAGTCAAAGGCTTTGGCATAGTCAATAAAGCAGAAATAGATGTTTTTCTGGAACTCTCTTGCTTTTTCGATGATCCAGCGGATGTTGGCAATTTGATCTCTGATTCCTCTGTGTTTTCTAAAACCAGCTTGAACATCTGGAAGTTCACCATTCACACATTGCTGAAGCCTGGCTTGGAGAATTTTGAGCATTACTTTACTAGCGTGTGAGATGAGTGCAATTGTGCGGTAGTTTGAGCATTCTTTGGCATTGCCTTTCTTTGAGATTGGAATGAAAACGGACCTTTTCCAGTCCTGTGACCACTGCTGAGTTTTCCAAATTTGCTGGCATATTGAGTGCAGCACTTTCACAGCATCATTTTTCAGGATTTGAAATAGCTCAACTGGAATTCCATCACCTCCACTAGGTTTGTTCATAGTGATGCTTTCTAAGGCCCACTTGACTTCACATTCCAGGATGTCTGGCTCTAGATGAGTGATCACACCATCTAATAAATATAGATGATCTGATTTGCAAAGCAGAAATAGAGACACAGAGGCTGAGAACAAAGGTATGGATTCCCAGGTGGAATGGCAGGGTGGGGGGGTGAACTGGGAGGTTGGGTGGGTGGGGGGGTGATGAACTGGGACGTTGGGGCGGGGTGGGGGGGTGAACTGGGAGGTTGGGGCAGGGTTGGGGGGTGAACTGGGAGGTTGGGGCAGGGTGGGGGGGTGAACTGGGAGGTTGGGGCGGGGTGGGGGGAAACTGGGAGCTGGGGTTGGGGTAGGGGGGTGAACTGGGAGGTGGGGGCGGGGTGGGGGGTGAACTGGGAGGTTGGGGCGGGTGAGGGGTGAACTGGGAGGTGGGGGCGGGTGGGGGGGAGGGTGGGGGGGGATGGGGCTGACAGACACACACCATTGTTGTCTAGTCGTTCAGTCGGGTTTGACTCTTTGCGACCCCATAGCCTGTAGCCCACCAGGCTCCCCTGTCCATGGGATTCTCCAGGCAAGAATACTGGAGTGGGTTGCTATTTCCTTCTCCAGGGGATCTTCCTGACCCAGGGGTCAAACCTGAGTCTCTTATGTCTCCTTCTTGGGCAGGAGGGTTCTTTACCACTAGCACCACCTGGGAGTAAGTGGTGAACACAGTGTTTAAAAGCTATTAAATAATAGTAGATTCATGGAGAAGGAACGCAGATCTCCATCCTAAGCATCATGCCTTCTTTCTGTATGGCTCCCAGAAGAGCCGCACGTAAGGAAAACGGACGTTTACTGCTGTCCAGGTGATTGAACATGAGGGCAGGCCTAGACCTGCCAACTGCAGTGTGGTTTCTGAACCAGAGTGTCTCAGACCTTCATGTGCACACAGATCACCAAGGGATCATGTTGACCTGCAGCTTCTGATTCAGTCACCCTGGGGCCACTGGAGTCTCACTTTGGATAACAAGGCTATGAACACTAAGGTCTTGGCTGCTCATCGGTGGTACCTGGGGAGGTTGAAATGGTCTCCATGCACTGCGTTTCTGCCAGAGAGCGTGGTTCGGTTGCCCTGGTCTGGCGTGCAGCCTGGTAATTGGGGTGGCCGTGGTTCAGCCTCCTGCTTGTAAACTAGGACCCCTGCCCTTCTCATGGTGAAGGATGACCTATAGCAACCCCCAGGGCAGGCCACCTGAAGACGAGTGTGGCAGCTAAGGACTTGTCCCAGAGATCAGACATTATTGAAACCTTCCTGACTTGTGCCTAGCAGCAGTGGATCAGAACACAGTTGTTCTTTTGCAGGAGGGTGTCAGTCATATAGTGGAATAACCAGGTAGGGCCATTTTGTGGAGCTCCTGATCCTGGGAGTAGGGCGAGGCTCAGGTGAGCATGTCAAGTAAACAGCAGCAGTGCATTGCCGGGCGGGGGTGGGGGGGTGGGGGGGGTTGTTGAGCAGTGTCCTTTCTGCTCCGCATCATCAGCACCAAGGCATGGTACCTGCCAGGGCTGAATGGAGGGAAATGGAGAGCACAGGTTCTCGGATCTGAATGCCGGAGACCCAGCCTTCCAGACAGATCTGGAGGGAGCCAGTGACTGGTCTGTGCCACCGTCAAATCCAAGGGACAGAAACTCTCAACCTTGCATGCGCACATGCTCAGTCACTCAGCCGTGTCGGACTCTTTGCGACCCCATGGACTGTAGCCCAGCAGGCTCCTCTGTCCATGGGGATCCTCCAGGCAAGAATACTGGAGGGAGTTGCCATATCCTGCTCTGGGGGATCTTCCCAACCCGGGGATCTAACCCATGTCTTGTGTCTCCTGCATTGGCAGACGGGTTCTTTACCACTAGGGCCACCCGGGAAGCCCCTCAACCTCACAGTTGCTTCATAAGTCGGAAAAAAGTTTAGGTCCACACGTGTGCATGGCCCTGACAGCGCTGATGCAGATGCCAAAGTGAAACAGGTGGCCTTGGAGAAACACAAAATCATGGAATTCGTTTCTAAGATGTCATGGCTGTGGGCCAGGAGGCCTCAGTCCACAGCGGGGACACCTAACAACCTGGAACAACTTCTTTGTCAGCAATAATAGTGAAGATTTGGTGAACCATGACTAGTGGACAAAGAGTGTCCTCAGAGTCGAGCACGTGTTATCAACATTAGCCACAACCAGCGCACCGTGTCGTAGGTGACAGCGCCTTTTGGCACAAGTAGAAACAAGGCACATGGCTGTTCCACAGATTCCCGAGGTCACACAAGGTCATCCAAGCACCTCCACCAAGACGGCCGTCCCCAGAAGCTGTACTTCTGAGCACTATGACCGCACGCTCATACGCACAGCCCTGCGCCTCCCTGCAGAAGCCTAGCCATCTCTAAACAGAGAATGCTTATTATATCATCAGATTGCTAATGATGGTAGTTCTTTCCACACTGCTGCATGACTGGCAAGTGATTGCAACCCCTGAACTTTGCATTTTATTCCCTTTACCTGGGACTTAGGGGGCAAACACCAGAGCCTCCGTGGGCTCATTCTTTAGCAACAGCTGCGGCTCCATATGTTAAGTGAATTTTGCTCTGATTGCTCTCCTGTGAACTGGGAGTGCTAAAAACAGTGTAATTGGAAGCTGGAGTTAATTACTAAGACTTTAAAATTTTCAGAAAAGAAGGCTAGGGGAAAATGTGTCCTTAAAAAAAAAAAGACCTTGGTCTATGGTTAGTTGACCTTAACTTACAGGATCCCTGATTTACCAAGAATAATTTCTGGGTGATAGTCCAGCTTTGCTTTACAAACGGAATTGTTGTAAATGTTTCCGAAGAGTTATGATGCCCTGGGTTAATGTCCTCTTCTCACATATAAGTCACAGTAGACCAGTGAAATATTCAAATTCTCACAGACTATCTAATATTATACGTTTTTCATGATAAAATTATGAATCGAAAGAAACCTCAGTTTTATATATTTCCACCTTCCTTCTTCCCATTAAGTTGATGATGGGAGAATTGGAAAGTGAGCTCCCTTGCAGTTTATAGATGACAAAGTCGAGGCCAAGGGGTGAGGTTGGCTCAAGGTCAAACCAAATGTCAACTGCAGATAGAGAATTATAATAAGAATGATGCAGGGGTTTCGACTCTAGGACCAATTTAGCAAATTGGCAATCAGTTTACTGCCCTGGGGGCTGACAGACTCTGTGCCTAGCCATCAAGCAGGCTAGTGAGGTGATTGATTGGTAACGTCTGCAGAGGGGAGTAGGGATGAAAGATTTGCTGACTTTGACAAGAAGAGGGGCTCATGGACTTTCAGCATCCCAATGGTATTCCATCCGTTCAGTTCAATCACTCAGTCATGTCCGACTCTTTGTGACCTCATGGACTGCAGCGTGCCAGGCCTTCCTGTCCATCACCAACTGCAGGAGTTTACTCAAACTCATGTCCATCGAGTCAGTGATGCCATCCAACCATCTCATCCTTTGTCATCCCCTTCTCCTCCCACCTTCAATTTTTCCCAACATCAGGGTCCTTTCAAATGAGTCAGTTCTTCACATCAGGTGGCCAAAGTTTTGGAGTTTCAGCTTTAGCATCAGTCCTTCCAGTGAATATTCAGGACTGATCTCCTTTAGGATGGACTGGTTGGATGTCCTTGCAGTCCAAGGGACTCTCAAGCATCTTCTGCAATACCACAGTTCAAGAGCATCAGTTCTTCGGTGCTCAGCTTTCTTTATAGTCCAACTCTCACATCCATACATGACTCCTGGAAAAATCATAGCTTTGACTAGATGGACCTTTGTTGGCAAAGTAATGTCTCTGCTTTTTAATATACTGTCTAGGTTGGTCATAGCTTTTCTTCAAAGGAGCAAGTGTCTTTTAATTTCATGGCTGCAGTCACCATCTGCAGTGATTTTGGAGCCCAAGAAAATATTCTTGCACTGTTTCCACTGTTTCCCCATCTATTTACCATGAAGTGATGGGACTGGATACCACAATCTTAGTTTTCTGAATGAAATGACTTCAGAATAACTGGAAGAATAAGTTCTGTAAGTGAAATGCATGAGATTGCAGCACTGAATATGAAGATGATGTGTGATTCTAAAATAAAATGACTTGAATATTTTTGACACAGTTCCACAAGTAGCCGCTCTATAGAAGTCAATTGAGTTCAGCATAAAACATAAACAGACAACATCCAGAAAAATAAACTTGTCGTTACGGAAAAGTAAATATTTTATGGCAAAAATAAATTGCAGACATAAATAAATTTGACATTTATGGGCAGTGAATGATTTTTTATGTCATCCATGCTTATAAAGAGAGATGGCAGCATTCAAGAGAGTATATGGCATTGGACAGTTCAGTACATCATTTAGTATAAATGTCAGTGCATTTTATGGCTCACCTTCATTGTGCTGATTTTGACACGATTTTTCTGAAACATGGTTTTTTATCTTTAGTTTAACACACTTTGTTTCCAATTGAAGTCACTAACTCTGTGCAAATGTAAGTTGCAACTCAGCTACTAAGATCTAAATCAGTCTCAACGGGGGGCGGGGGCGGTTTTGCTGCCCACCCGTCAAGGACAGTTAGCGATGTTGGGGGACATTTCTGAAAATCAGGACTGGTTGGGGAGGAAGGGGGTGCCACTGGCTGGAAGCCAGTGATGCTGTTAAGCATCTTATAATGCACAGGACCGTCCCGCCTACAAAGACTTATCCAGCCTGAAATGTCAATACCGCCATGGTTGAGAAACCCTGATCTAACTGGATTACAGATCTGAATGAAATTATGCAAAATCTTTCAATTTCTTAAAATGTAAGCTAGCTATTTAATCACTTAATAGGCTTCAACCTCAGGTACCAGTCTAAATACACTTCACAAATTAGCTAGTAAAGGTTTCAAGGGAGAAACTTTTCAAGGAGGATGTGATGTCGGGGAAATAAAATTGTATGCATTTTCCATCCAGTTTTCTGACTTATATTATCCAGGCACTGTAGCTCTCAGGAAGTGAAATTGTCCTCCCATTAAAGTGATTGCTGTGGAAACAATTCACCGGGGGCTATAAAAGCACACTTTTGTTTTCAGCCTTAGCAACTCCACCCGGGAAGGTTCATGCCCCAGACCCCCAGTGGGTTTCAAAGGAAATCATGTGTTTTATAAACGACTCCTGTGCTGACCTCTTTTTCCCAAGCCAACCAGGCACAGTAGTCAAACTTTAAGAGCAGGGAAAATGTATAATCCCTGGGGATGGTCTCGGAAGGGGAGTTCTCAGAGTCACGTGGGGCTGGACCTCCTAGAAAGCAGCCTCCACTGCACTGACCTATTTAACTGAAGATCGAGGTCAACCTGGTTCCAGGACAACTTAGAGCGTATGACTGTGATATCTTTACAAACATTGGTTCTCAAATTCATACTTTTCCCCTGAATGCTGGTATTGTGAATATGTACAGTACATACTAAAATTGAAATAGGGTGGGGCTGACTGATAACTAATCATAACTCGCCAATTCCCATAAAAGCATAAGTTAAAAATCTGAAACGGAACTTGAAGCACATACGTTATCACATGTTACTTCTTTAAAGGTTGGATTGGTTGTTGAATGAAGTTGGAAGACGCACAGGACTCGATTTTAACTCTCATTGTAAAGCTGCGATGATCAGGACAGTGCTGGACGGAGCCTCTGAGTGGGTCTCAGTGTGAAACATGCCGAGCAGAAGGTAGCCAATAAGCTCTCTTGAAACACAGAGCGCACGTGCTTGGGGACACTCAAAGCAGAAGCAAGACTCCACAGTTAACTGCCAGAACCGTTCTCCGAAGACATTTGGGGGAAGAACACGGAAAAGGGGGATGGTTTCAGTCCCAGCAAAAGGACCACCTATTTGTCATATCTAAGGGTGATGGCTCTTTTCCGGTCATCACAGAGGGAAGTCTGTCTGTAAATAAGGCCACCAACAAACACAGAGTTTCTATTCAGTTTTTCTTCTTCAATATGAGAACCAGTTATTTTAAGAATCCTTATAATATAAAGGGGAAAAAGGCAAAACGGCTCAGGAAGATGAGTCAAGGAACAGAAAATAATAACAACAAGAAAGAAAGAAAACTTTAATTGGGAGGTGCATACAAATTCAAGAAATGAGAAACGAGAGAGAAAAAGAGAGGAAAAGATAAGTGACCCAGACTATCATTACGGGAGGTACGACTTATAGCAATTTGCAGAAGGGGGGAAATAAACCATCAAAGAGCGACACGTGACCCTTTCCAAAATCCAAGGGGCAGAAGAATTCCATGGGAAGACACCAGGGGGAGACGGGCAGGTCTTTGCAGAAGAGGATGTCAGGGCTTATTATACTGCCCGTGGTGCTCCTCTTCTCCCAGGACAACACACCACTGAGGTATGCATTCCCTGCCCCACCTCACCCCCAGCCATCCGCCACTGAGCCAACACCGTGACGGAGCAAGAAGTACAAAGGTACTAGGCTGCACTGAGATCTGGGGGGCTTTTTTTCCAGCAGTTCATACACTCTGACTGAAATAGAAACTGATAACTTGATTAAGGCTGATGTTACTGTAACATTGGGTTAGCCAGAACGTTCATTGGGGTTTTTGAACAAACATTTTGGCCACCCCAATAAAAAGCTAAAGAAATAAGAATAAACGAAAATATGTGGCCCTGGCATTGCAATGAAACGGTGGTCAAGAAACAGCTTTGCAGAGTAGATTGTAGGAGATACACGCTATAAAATAGAAAAACATTTGGTAAAAGTATAGTCTATGATATAAAAGGTTGGAAGACAGAATACCAAAATGTATATTGTTTGCAGTGCACTGCATTTAGCCAATATCGTAAGACAGAAATGAGCTCACGAGAGTTAGAGAACAACTACGCATTCAGAAATTGTCGGAAGAGGGAAATTCCATAAAACCTGGATCCTTAGAGAGTTACAGAAGCCTAGTTTCTAGAACCAAATGTTAATGGCCTGAAGTCCAAACAGTGACAGCAACACAAGAAAGGTCCCCTCCCAGAGGAATGGAGAAGGAAATGCACGCGGTGTTTTCAACTAATGAACTGTTAAAGACAAGTGTGTGCTCAGTCGCTCAGTTGTGTCCAGCTCTTGTGACTGTAGCCTGCCAGGCTCCTCTGTCCAGGAGAGTTTTTCTAGTCAAGAATACTGGAGCAGGTTGCCACTTCCTACTCCAGGGGATCTTCCTGACCCAGGGATCAAACCTGCGTCTTTTGAGTCTCCTGCATTGGCAGGCGGATTCTTAGCACTGAGCCACCAGAGAAGCCCCCATACTACACTTGATCTTCGCCAGAATGTATAAAGGTAACTCAGTGGTACTACCAGCTAGATGTGGAGAGAAGCCAGAGTCGGGGTACTAGTAATGTTCCAGGTCAGCACTGATCAGAATAAACAGACCGAGCTACATGTGATTGAAAATACTCGGTAGCCACGTTTGCAAAAAGTGAAAAGAAGCTGAGAACTACTTGTGTTTTATTTTATACAAAAGGAAAATGGTATAAAAAGTAGTGGTTTACTTCATATTTTTGTATCAAGCCTTTGCAATCAGTCTTTTTTACATATGGAGCCCTCAGTTCAAACACTAATTTTTCAACAGAAATTCTTGATCTGTTACTTAGCTTCTGTAAATTTTACAGAGATAAAAGTAGATTCGCACACTCACGCTGCTCCAAATAGACTTAAACATTGTCCAACTGTCGAATCAGTAACTGGTTTTCGTAAGTACATCATGGAATCAGATCAGATCAGATCAGATCAGTCGCTCAGTTGTGTCCGACTCTTTGTGACCCCATGTATTGCAGCACGCCAGGCCTCCTTGTCCCTCACCAGCTCCCGGAGTTCACTCAGACTCACGTCCATCGAGTTGGTGATGCCATCCAGCCATCTCATCCTCTGTCGTCCCCTTCTCCTCCTGCCCCCAATCCCTCCCAGCATCAGAGTCTTTTCCAATGAGTCAACTCTTCGCATGAGGTGGCCAAAGTACTGCAGTTTCAGCTTTAGCATCATTCCTTCCAAAGAAATCCCAGGGCTGATCTCCTTCAGAATGGACTGGTTGGATCTCCTTGCAGTCCAAGGGACTCTCAAGAGTCTTCTCCAACACCACAGTTCAAAAGCATCAATTCTTCGGCGCTCAGCCTTCTTCACAGTCCCATTCTCACATCCATACATGACCACAGGAAAAACCATGGCCTTGACTAGACGAACTTTTGTTGGCAAAGTAATGTCTCTGCTTGTGAATATGCTATCTAGGTTGGTCATAACTTTCCTTCCAAGGAGCAAGCGTCTTTTAATTTCATGGCTGCAGTCACCATCTGTAGTGATTTTGGAGCCCAGAAAAATAAAGTCTGACACTGTGTCTGACACTGTTTCCACTGTTTAGGGAATGGCAACTTGCTCCAGTATTTTTGCCTGAAAAATTCCATGGCCATGGACAGAGGAGCCTAGTGGGCTACAGTCCATGGGGCCACAGAGAGTAGGACACAACTGAGCAACTGAGCAACCGAGCGTGCACGCATGCATATAAGTACGTCATAAGTAGCTCTGGCTACTACACTGGACCGGGCAGCTGGACAGGTGACCTGGGTACATCGTGCGTTCAGTGTCAAAATTCACCATGTACTTAGATTATTTGTGCCTTATCCTGTACATATGTTATTATTCAAACTGTAAAAGAATTTACTGCTTTGGAAATAAGCCTAAGAGTGAGCAAACACGGGATCAGGATTTAATTTCTGGGTTTATTTTTTTTTGTAAGTAAATCAATTTTTATTTATTCTTGTCTTTATTTTTAACATTTGTGATCCATTTTATTTATTTTTGTTGGAGTATAATTGCTTTACCGTAGTGTGTTACTTTCTGCTATGAAAGCAAAAGTGTTAGTCAAGTCTAACTTTTTTCGACCCCAAGGACTGTAGCCCACCAGGGACAGCTCCTCTGCCCGTGAAATTCTCCAAAGAAGAAGCTGGGGCTTCCCTGGTGGCTCAGATGGTAAAGAATCTGCCTGCAATGCAGGAGACCCAGGTTCTATCCCTGAGTCGGGAAGATGCCCTGGAGAAGGGCATGGCACCCCACTCCAGTCTTCTTGCCTGGAGAATCCCCTGGATAGAGGAGCCTGGTGGGCTGCAGTGCATGGGGTCACAAAGAGTCCAGACATGACTGAACAAATCTGCACATTACAGCTCATAAACCTTCATTGTCTGTCTTGTGGGACATGCATACACCATCAGTCTCAGGCACTCAGCATCCGCTACCATGATTACCCTGTTGGTCACTCTCCCCAAAAGCAATATTCAAAGATTACCGATAGGCCCTCCCCCACCAGATTTATACCCTAAAACTGACCACTGTCTGTGATCACACTCATGCTGTATACATGCTTCTTGTGAATGGTGTTGCTATAACTGATGAACCCTGACAGAGGGCAAATCAAAGTCCACTTTGAAATTGCTTTTCCTTGTGGTTCAGATCGACTGTGAAATAGTCTTGTTAAAACCTCTGTCTTGTAAAATGGGGCTGCTAAGTGTTAATTGTTCCATTGATGAATAGGTAGCTGCTGACTGATCCCACAAAGATAAATTGGTCTCTTTCAAGTACATTTTTTTAAAACCTTGTGCAATTGTGTGGACTCTCAAGGATTGAATGAATAAACAATTTTTCCCCAGGAAAGAAAATTTCAAAATTTCTAATGCCATAAAGACAGCTTACCGGTCATCCAAGAATAATCTACTTATCTTAGTAAAAGCACAAGGGTAATAAGTTTATCCTCACGTGATTCTAAATTCTAGACTTAAGTCATACTATTTTCATTCCTTAAATTTGTGATTATCTTTTAAAAACATCTTTTGTGTGTGGTAATATTAACTAGACTTAATTTTATCATCATTTCACTATATATAAATATAGAATCATTATGTTCTGTACCTGAAACTAATACAATGCTTTATGTCAAAATTATAGCTCAATTAAAAAATGTTTAAATAAAATAAAAATCAAAACTTGAAGTGCACATACAAATTGAATAAACAGCTATTTCTATCGTGGACTGGAAACGTTTCCTTATTCAGATTTGTATTTTGTCCTGGCTCTTGGGGGAAAAACTGCAGTGCGTTTGTCTGCAAAATGTCAGGCTGGAGGGGAGGGGAGGAGGAGATGTATGGAAAGAGTAACATGGAAACTTACATTGCCAAACGTAAAATAGATAGCCAACGGGAACTCGCTGTATGGCTCAGCAAACTCAAACAGGGGCTCTGTGTTAACCTAGAGGGGTGGGATGGGGCGAGAGATGGGAGGGAGGTTCAAGAGGGAGGGGGTATATGTACACCTATGGCTGATTCTATAGGTGTACGGAGAGGGCAATGGCACCCCACTCCAGTACTTTTGCCTAGAAAATCCCATGGACGGAGGAGCCTGCAGTCCATGGAGTCGCTAGAGTCGGACACAACTGAGCGACTTCACTTTCACTTTTCACTTTCGTTCGTTGGAGAAGGAAATGGCAACCCACTCCAGTGTTCTTGCCTGGAGAGTCCCAGGGACGGGAAGCCTGGTGGGCTGCCGTCTCTGGAGTCGCACAGAGTCGGACACGACTGAAGCGACGCAGCAGCAGCAGCAGCATGGCTGATTCATGTTGAGGTTTGAAAGAAAACAACACAATTCTGTAAAGCAATTATCCTTCAATAAAAAAATAAATTAAAAAAAAAAAACAGAGGGCAGACAAAACTTCATTTTACCTGAAAAAAAAAAAAAAAACAAAACACAAAAGTGTCAGGCTGCAAGTTCTCTGAACGTCATCTGTTTAGGTCTCAGGTTTCTGGTTGGTCCATTTCTTCCTTTAGATCTGCGGCAGTCTACCAGAGGCAGAGCTACAGCCTTGGGTAGTAGTGACAAGCCCCGATTGTGGTCATCTGGGCTCAGTAGTCCGTCATTCCTGATGGCGGGGGCATCGCAGGAGGAGAAAGAAGCTCCAGGGCATGAGAGGTGCTCTCACCTCCCCGCAACCCTGGGGTCCTCAGGACTGCACAGGACTCCCCTGGGCTGCTTTCAGGAAGTATCCATGCGTGAACTCCTGGGTCCCACGTTCTGATTGACTCTGTCTACAGAGAGACTGGGCTCCTGGGATGTTAAGGTTCCCCTCATTGCAGGTGACTGGGACCCTGGCTTATCTCCACGCCCCACTACTCAAAGATCAGAGTTCTGTCCCCTCACACTAACTCTATCTAAGACAAACCACATCACCTTCTTCTTAGTGGGAAACCTAGTTGTACAGGTTTTGGGCTGTGCAGCTGATTGGCATGAAACAGAAACTGGAGGTACAGTCTCAGGACTCAAGGTCAACTTGTCCCACCGAGTCACACTTGTTCCCAAATGTGAGAGATGCCAGCGAGGGAGGTTCTACCCAGCCTTAATCATAGGCCAACCTTCTGTGGATCAGAGACGGAAGTGGCAACGCACTCCAGTATTCTTGCCGAGAGAACCCTGTTAACGGAGGAGCCTGGTGGGCTGCTGTCCATGGGGTTGCACAGAGTTGGACACGACTGAGGCGACAGCAGCAGCAGTTCCGTAGATCAAGGATGAGCTTCATTTTTCACTGTAACGCTCACTCATCTTCGTGATTCCCGGTTTTAGTTTTCTTCACTTTTGTCATCACTAATTCTCTCAAAGTTAGGGCCCACGCAAAAGATGCAAAGGAAGGACCACTTGGTGAAAATCCTTGCCATCATGTTAGTCTGGATCGCACCTCTGCCTTGGCTGAATACATTAACATTTCAGCAAACAGGCATTAGCAAGAATTAATTCAGAGCAAATATATGAACACACTGTAAACAGTGCTATTATTCTGCATGTTTTGCTGCTGTTGAAAGGCCTCTAAGTATATACTTCACAGTTATAGAAACAGTTGCCTAATCCTGTGCTACAGGGGGTGTCATTGTCATTTAGAGGCAGAGATAGCGGTGATTTCGGTCCATTGTGATTCTGAAATCAGAGACTCTTCTAGCGCTGTCCGTCTAGTATGCAGGTGACATTTCTGATCTACCACTGGGAGGATATGCCATTTGAGGTGTGAGTGGACGTGTGGGCTGTGTGCATGCTAAGTGGCTTCAGCTGTGTCCGCCTCTTTGTGACCCTGTGGACTGTAGCCCGTCAGGCTCCTCTGTCCATGGGATTCCCCAGGCAAGAATACCAGAATGGGCTGCTGTGCCCTCCTCCAGGGGATCTTCCCAACCCAGGGATCGAACCCGAGTCTCTTCTGTCTCCTGCATTGGCAGGCAGGTTCTTTACCACTAGAGTCACCTGGGAAACCCGGATTTGTGGGTTACTCCATGTAAATTTCCTTCACTTCTTTTGTCCTTAGTTTGCAGTTCTTGTAATTAAACTTTTAAATTGTAAGTTATATACTGTCAGTCTATAGGAACTAATGTGTTATTCAGGCAAGTGCGTTGCCCTGTGTGAGGATATACCCCCAAGCCTGTAAAATGTGGAAACGGACACACACCACAAAGATGGTCACCACGATTAAATGAGATGACGGATGTCACGTGGACCACGACAGATGCTCAACAAATAGTATCATTTGAAAGCATTCAAGAGAACCTGGATCAATTCAGGAAGGCTGAGTTAAGACGTGTTGACACGTGGATTTCACTTTCTTGTAAAAAAGAAAATGAAATCTCTCAGTCTGCTTCAGCTTTTTGCCCTGTCTTGGAGAGTCTGTGCAAACTGCTAGGAGTTCATGCAGCTGTGCTGCGTGCGCTTGGCTTTCCGATTCAAATCTGGCAGCCCTCTATTCAGACACATCTTTCATACACTTCATTACATTATGGTGTCATTCGGCGAGGGTTTTTAAAAGTATTCCATGCTGCTTGAAAGGTCTGATTCTGTGGCTTTCATTTCTGTTTTTCTTAAGGAACAGGAAAACCTTTGCTATGATAGTAATTCACAACTGGTACTCCGGATGGCATCCATCAAAAGTTCACCCCAGAGCAGCTGTAGTTTTTGGAATCTGACACCCAGCTGTCCCAGATGGTATTTTTAGCATTACGCTCTCTAAATACAGGAGGTGGTGTCAAAATACATTCAAAGGATAATATTATTATGGAGATTCTCGCAACGGAATTGGGTTTCCTCACTTCCCTTTTCTAAAATAAATGTCCTCTACAAATAAGTAAACCCTACCATAGCTGACAAGTCTATCCTCATGGGAGGGTCAATCAAGAATCACCAAGATACACTTTTGAAATTCGAAATTGTGAATATGCCTTCAGAAGTCTTCTCATTTCTATTATACTTGAGTCCTATAACAATAGTTTAAAATTAGGGCCATTATTATGGTCCTAAAATTTTTAAATGATGATAACATTATATACATTTTAAATGGTGATAAAATTATATAAATTTTAAATGACTATAAAATTATAAAAGGAGAAGAGGGCGGCAGAGGATGAGATGGTTGGATAGCATCACTGATTCAGTGGACATGAACTTGGGCGAACTCCAGGAGATGGTAAGGGACAGGGAGGCCTTTCGTGCTGTAGTCCATTGGGTTGCAAAGAGCTGGACAAGACTGAGTGACGGAACAACAACAAATAAAATGATTATCTCTAAACAAGAAAGTATCCGCTGAATGCTTCCTTCCTGTTGTTGCTATTTAAGTCACTGTCCTGTCCAAGGCTTACTAGGTGTCTAAAGTTACTACGAATTGTGCAGAAAAGATCCTTTCTTTGTAAAAACAAACCAAGACACTTTACTGTCTAGTTGGCAAGCTCGTTGTAAATGAATAAAATAAAATGCTGAATTGTGGGGGAAATATTTTAATACATGAATATATTTGCATTTGTGACATAATATTTGCAGCTGCAGAATTACTAACAACTGAACAACCGAACAGTTCCGAAGACTCAGATCCACAGTTATGCAATGGCCAGAGCGAAGGTCAGCTGTCAGCCAAGCCAGTGACCCCCTGGGGGGCCTAAACAGAAGCTGCTCCCAAAGGAGGCCTGGAATTCCTCTGACGTTCCAGCCACCAGCACAGGCCTGCCCTGAACATCCCAGGCCTGCCCTCAACTCCAGTCTCTGCCTCTTTGTCTGTTCTGAGGCTTTAAAAACAATCGTACCAATTCTCTAGTTGCTATCAAGTTTCGTAGCTTTAAACACTACCTATGTGTTGATATGTCCCAAACAGTTATCTACAGTTCAGAATTTTCCCCAAATTCCAGAAACCATTTGTCCCCGCATCTACTTATCCCCTCATTGAGAATTCTACTAGTTTTAAAAAACTTACATCTAAGGACTTCCATGGTGATCCAGTGGCTAAGACTCCACTCTCCCAAGGCAGGGGTCCCAGGTTCAACCCTTGGTCAGGGAACTAAATCCCACATGCCACTACTAAAAAGCCTACATGCCCACAACTAAGACCCAGGGCAGCCAAATAAATAAAAAATATTAAAAAAAATTACATATACAGAGCAGAAACATACTCACAGAAAAGACAGAACAAGCTAGTGGTTACCACTGAGGGAAGAAGAGAGGGGACGAGATGGGGCATGGGATTAAGAGGTTAAAAACTACGGGATATAAAATGATAACCAACAAGGACTGACTCTACCGCACAGTGAACTCTGCTCAATATTCTGTAACAAGCTAAATGGGAAAAAGTTTTAAGAATGAATACCTGTGTATGTATAACTGAACCACTTTGCTGTACAGCTGAAGCTGACACAGTGTCGGTAATCAACTATGCGTGCTAAGTTGCTTCAGTCACGTTCGACTCTGCGACCCCATGGACTGTAGCCCACCAGGCTCCTCTGTCCATGGGATTCTCCAGGCAAGAACACTGGAGTGGGTAGCCATTTCCTCCTCCAGGGGATTATCCTGACCCAGGGATCAAACTCACATCTTTTTTGTCAGCTGCATTGACAGGTGGGTTCTTTACCCACCTGGGAAGACTTAATCAACCATACTCCTCCAATATAAGATAATGATTAAAAAGGAAGAAGAGATAAGCTACAAGTGTATATTGTACAGCATAGCGAAATATAGCCATTGTTTCATAAAAACATGAAGAGGAGTATAATCTATAAAATATTGAATCACCATGTTGTACACCTGAAACTAATATAAAATTGTAAATCAACTATGCTTCAGTTAATAAAGAAAGAAAGAAAGCAAAAAGAAAAAATAGCTGTATTTAAAAACAAGTTTCTCCATTCCCATCCATGTGAAGACTTCCCCGTCTCAGGCCATGGGAACTCTGTGCTATGAACCTCCCCTCTGTCTGCGGTACAGTCACCCTTGTTGGTTATCGTTTTATGTCTAGTAGTTTTTAACCTCTTAATCCCATGCCCCATCTTTCCCTCCCCTTGTTCCCTCCGTGGTAACCACTAGCTTGTTCTCTCTTTTCTGTGAGTCTGTTTCTGCTCTGTAGATGTAATTTTTTAAAAATTGTATTTATGTATTTGGCTGCCCTGGGTCTTAGTCGGGACATGGAGGTTCTTTAGCAGCTGCGTGTGGGATCTGTGCTACGAGCCTTCCCCCTGGAGTCTGCTCCTTCCAGGAACAATCATGTGGTCTTTTCTCACTGTCTTCATGATGGATCCCCCGGTCAAGGGCATCATGAACCCTGGGTTTAATCACGGAATCTAACTTGCCCCTGCTTCTGCCATGGCTCCTTTCAGCATATTCTCCACGCGTGTCAGTATAAGCCTATGACAGCAGAGGGCATACATGGTCACTCCCCCGACGCGACGCTACGAGACAGTCCCACCTCGGAGTAGACACAGAACTCTCCCCGTCCTGTATGATGTCCCGACCTCGTCTCCTGCCAATCTGCCTCCCGTTCTCGGCTTACCAGGCACCCGATTCCCCAACACGCCAGGCACCTGCGCCCAGGACTTCGATGCGCGGCTCCTTTCTGCTCCTCTCCTGTCAGCCGTGACCAGCTCCCTGCCTTCATTCAGGGTTCATTCAGAAGTCACCCTCTCCATGAGGCGTTCTGTGTCTACACTCCCCAACGCGTCCCTGTCTTTTCCTGCTCCTTCCCTGGACTCCAACACTCCGTAGCCACCCCTGCCCCCTCAAGCCAGCTTTGAGACTTTTCTCCTAAGTTCTGATTATTGGTGCCTATGCTGTCTGTTTCCTGTATTGACTTTGCTGATATTGTCTGCCTCCTGCTCGAAATATACCTCCCTGCGCAGGGGTTTTTCTCTTGTTCCTCACAACATCTCCCAAAACTAAAACAGAGACTGATCCGGAGACAGCCGTCAACTAAGACCTGTTTCGTAATCATTGACAGGGCTTTAAGGATGACTCTTCAGGGGCTGTGGTCTAGAAAGCAAGCAGAGGATTACGGTTTTATACACACAACACCAAAACAGAGACAGAACCATCAAGAGAGTGAAAGTGTTAGTCGCTCAGTTGTGTCCAACTCTTTGCAACTCCGTGGACTCTAGCCCTGCCAGTCTCCTCTGTCCATGGGATACTCCAGGTGTCCAACTCTTTGCAACTCCGTGGACTCTAGCCCTGCCAGTCTCCTCTGTCCGTGGGATACTCCAGGCAAGGAAATAGGTTGCCATTTCCTTCTCCTAGGGATCTTCCTGACCCAGGGATCGAACACAGGTCTCCTGCATTGCAGGCAGATACTTTACCATCTGAGCCACCAGGGCATTGAGAGAGTACATTTAGTTAAACAAATGAACAAAGAAACAGGTTGACTCATTTGATTCTACTCATACGATCAGTTAAGGTTGTTCTTACCACAATAAAAACAAAAGCTCACCCATGCAGAGTATTTCATGCATCCATCTCCTGCAACTTTAGAATCACCTTCTCATCAATGAGCATTTCTTAAAAAATTACTTTGTTCGCCAAAGAAGCCAGAACACCACCTTCCATGAGATGGAGACAGAACATAGACACACATGGAGACAGCTCTGTGATTTCTGAAATAAATCTGAAATAAAGAGGAGGATGGCGTTCCTCCCGGCCCGAGACGTAGGCTCTAACTGCTCCTCAAAGGGCTGAGGAAAGTGTTTGGGGGCGTTCCTATGAGCAATGCACTCTGTCACTCAGGAGATGAGTAAAATCTAATAAAGGGTGTTGATTGCCCACCCTGGGGCCCCTCCTACCCTTCCAGGATGAGGATTCCCTTCTGATGATTGCTTCCTGTAGCAGAAGAACAAAAATTTAATAGGAACATGTGGGAGTCAAACAGCACTGCAGGAATCACCCCCTAGTTGCTGATCACTCACTAGATTAAAACCGAACAAGTGCAGAAGTTCCATTCTGCAGAATTGGAGAATAGCATTCCCAAAGAGTGACTGAGCCTGCCTTGAGAAGAGCATCCATGTCTTTTCCATCTTGAACTCTGCGCTTCTGACATCTGTCTCATGTGTACTCAAAAGTGATTGTTGGTGGAAAGAGACATGTGAAGCTCTTAGAATAAACTATTGGATTGCAGCTTCCCACTGAATGTTTTTAGTAAAGCCAATGCGCCCCCAAGGTAAATCCATTAGAACGAAGCAACCGAGCAGAGCTCACCAGCATCTCTGTCAACCCTGCTTAGCCATTTTCCATCCAGGAGCTATACTGTTAGTTACCTTGTCAATATCACATCGATGAAGAGAAAGGTTGCATTCATCTTCCTGTCTTTCTTTCTGTTCGGGCCTCGACTCAGTGACGCTTCAATTGTGAAGACCTAATCACAGGGCATTTTTACTCCCCTATTTCCTGAATGTCAAGCAAAGTTAAAAATATGTCAGATCCTTCCAGCAATGTGTCTTCTTTGACACGAGGTAGTTTTGAATAAGTGTGTACATCACCTAGGATGTAAGCGCCTTGCTCAGTGGAGAGAGCGCTTAGAGTCACCACGGAGAGGCTCAAGGCACGCATGGCTCCTCTGACTTTGAGTACAATGGCTCTCAGAGCGCTATCTAAGGGAAAGCTGAACTTGACAAGGACTTTGAATTCTGTTTTCAACCAGTTGCCAAAGCACAGAGGTATTCTTTCTTCTGTGGCGGTCACAGAATTTCAGAGTCTTTGAGATGTAGCCAAATAAATGCACCTTGGGATCTTTAAATAAAGAATCATATTCCCAAAGGGCCAGAGGGGGAAGTGCAATAGCAGACTTATACATTAGTTTCTGGGAGAGCCAAGCCGAAACTCTCCAGAGGGAGAAATGCACCGTTTTCCTCGGCAGACAACCGCAACACTCTGGAGTCACTTTCAGGAAAAAATAGAACCCGAGCACTGCGTCCTCTGGGCCTCTTCTCGTTCAGCAGCCTCTGAGCAGTGAAGGCAGCCAGCGTCCCTGTCTTCATACTGAAGGTCATGCTTTATTCTCACTCCACCCTTTGCTTCCCTGGCTGAGATAATCCATGGTGCCTATTGGGTTCATATCAAAGCAAGTGGATTTAAGAACTACTGTTAGCACTATGACCTCAGGAGACTAAGGTGGCAGTGTTAAACCCTCGCAATAATAGAAGGGTGCTCACTACATAAATGACGGTCTTGCTCTCCACTGTGTATCTCCCTCAGCTCTATAGTGTCCTTAGACCTCTAACAGCTCATTCATTAATCTGAATTATTAAACTGTAAATAATGCTCTTGTGGTAAGGATGGCATTTAACCAAAAACTGTAATAGTGGAATTTTATTATTACAGTAAGCAAGGAAGAATAATAAAGTTGTACGGTCTTCTTGCAGCATTCTCAAATCTCAGTAAACTGATGTCTGCTTCTTTAAAAAGTGCTGTGACCTATGGACTTTAGTTAAAAAGAATGTATTTAATTGGCTCATCAGCTGTAACAGGTGAATCATACTAGGAGTAGGGTGAGAGGGTGCATCAGAAATCTCTGTACTTTCTTTTAAAGTCTATTTTTTAATGAAGTTCTCAAGCAATTGAACTTGTTTAAAAAAAAAACAGTGCTGTGAAAATATAAGCCAGTATCCACTGACAAAGTTAAGCATTGTAAAGAAGGGGAGAAGTGTTTGAACGGGAAGGAATAGGGTGAGCACACATACAGGTTACGACTAACACTTTAGAAATGAAAACATCTAAGAATTGGAAAAGAAATGGAGAAGAAATAAAATAAACCATTATATGAACCATTTGGATAGCTTCTAATATTGCTAAACACTGGTTAAGAGTCCGCCTGACAATGCAGGGAACATGGGTTCAATCGTGGTCTGGGAAAACCCTACAAGATGCAGAGCAACTGAGCCCAGGAGTTGCACCTACTGAGCCCAGGTGCCCCAAGTACTGAAGCCCACACACCCCGGAGGCCCTGGTCCCCAGCAAGAGAAGCCAGCACAGTGAGAAGTGTGCACGCTGCAGCGAAGAGGAGCCCCTGCTCGCCACAACCAGGCAAAGCTCGTGTGCACCAGTGAAGACCCAGCACAGCCGTAAGTCAATAAATAAACCTAAAAAACAAACAAACAAACAAAAACCTTCATGTAACGTGACGATCTTTATTGTCATTCCGGCTCTCATCTTTGTTCATGTCCTGGGTATTTACAAAGACTTTCTGCACTTTGCAATTTGAGGGGACTTCAAACCTCACATAGACTTTGTTTTTGAAGGGATTTATGCCTCAGCCATCCTAGGGGGACAGCTGCAGTTGCCTGTGTCCCAGCTGGTCTTCACCTGCCCCTTCAGACAAGCGACAGCTGTTCCGAGCGGCAGGAGGACCCCCAGCCCCACCAGCTGGGGCCGCTGAGTGTCGGCACAGAGCGGCATTTCCCGTGCGCCTTCTCTCCCGCTTGGGAACAGTCCTCCCCAGGGTGGGCTTGGAACCACAAGATCTGAAGTTCCCTTTGAATGAGCTCTTTACTGTGGACCTGAAAGCTGTCATCCAGGTCAACCGAGAGTCTGGGAGGTCAGGGTGTTGAAGCCGGTTCTAGGAACTGACGCAGCAAGGGCTTTGTGTGAGAGACTGCCTGCGTGCACACGAAGCCACTTCGGTCTGGTCTGACCTTCTCAGTTCCCTGTATTAAAGCCATTCAAGTGGAAACACTGAGAGTGACTTGTTTCTCTGACAACATCCTTCTTGGTGCTCAGACCCTGTCTTAGTTTTCTAGGACTAGCATCACAAAGCCCCACGGACTGTAGGCTTGAAGAGCAGGGCTTTACTGTCTCACAATCTGGAACCTGAAAGTCTGGGATGGAGGTGTCCAAATTTGGTTTCTTCCAGGGCCGTGAGGGGTGCTCTTTTTCATTCTTCTCTCCTTGGTGTGTAAATGGCCATCTTCTTCCTGTGTCTCTGCTTTCCATTCTCCTCTGAGTGTATCCACTTCCAGACTTTAACTTTTTGTAAGGAAACCAACTGCATTGGATTAGGACCAACCCTACTAACTCCATTTTAACTTACTTATCTCACTAAAGACTGTATCTCCAATAAGTCACATTCAGAGGTACTTGGGGATTAGAACTTCAACATAAAAATTTGAGGGAAACACATAATTAAACCCACAAAAGATTCAAAATATCAGAGACTTATACAAGACAGATGGAGAAGGAAATGGCAACCCACTCCAGGATTCTTGCCTGGAGAATTCCATGGACAGAGGAGCTTGGCAGGCTGCAGTCCATGGGGTTGCAAAAGAGTCAGACATGACTGAGTGACTAACATACAAGACAGAAGCTGGATTATTTCTTATATAATCTAAGGATATTATGTCAACAGCTGGTTTGCTGCCCAACAACATTTTAGGTTGGCAAGCTCTTGTTTCTCAACTTGGCGTGGATGTTTTCCCTAAATTCACCTCATGGGCCAAAACTGCTGCTGTAGCACCAGCCATAAAGACTGTATTCCAGCCGGCAGGCAGTACTAGACAAAAGAGAGAGTGACAGAGAGCATAAGCAAGCTATCTATTAAGAAAGCTTTCCCAAAACTGCCCACAACATTTTTGCTTACATTCTTTCGCCCAGCATTAACTCAAATGGCCCCATCCATCTCTTGTGTGAGATGCTGCTTAACATGTTCTGAGAAACGATTAACCTGGTGAAAACTCTATTGCTCTGAAAAAAAGGGGAAAGATGAATATTAGAGGTCAACTGGCAAAATTCTCCACCGTGAAGCTATTACAGAATTACAGGCCGTGGTTTCAACTATTTGGTTGAAAAAAATAGTGAAAAGACTTACACAGGTCAACCGAAATACTGTCTACTGTGTGGATTATGTCAAGACCCCAGCACTATTTCTAAAAGCCGGATTTCTTCTTTACCAAACATCTTTGGACACAGTGTATGTCTTGTCAAAGGCAAACTCAGACGCAGACTCACTTTCAAAAGGAAGGTGTTTCTTCACAAAGACGTCTAGGAAAATCAGGCGTCTGATTTTCAGAAGGTGTCAATCAGAAGGACTGGCTCAACAAACATAAAATGCAACAAATATTTTTAGCAGTGGCAAATGACCGGGCTTAGTACATTTGTATTAGTCTGCTCATGGCGGAAAAATAGCAGTACTCAGCACTTATCGTATTCACAAAGTTATATTCAAACAACAAGACAGGAAAAAAAAATCAGGGACAAATTTTTGTGAAGTCCAGATATTTACAAAGTAGACAAGATTTTATCATTTAGGGTTATTGTTGTTTAGGTGCTAAGTCATGTCTGACTCTTTTGTGACCCCCTTTCCTGGGTCCTCTGTCCATGGGATTTCCCAGGCAAGAATACTGAGTGGGTCGCCATTTCCTTCTCCAGGGGATCTTCCCAATCCAGGGATCGAACTTGTGTCTCCTGAGTCTCCTGCATTGGCAGGTGAATTCCTTACCTGAGCCACCAGGGAGGCCCCATCATTTCGGGTACCAGAACCCATAGGGTGATCTGTTAGTTTGGTTTATCCCAAGGTGTACAGTATCTTTTATGATCATTCTTAGACATCGTAGCAGCAGAGTGTTCATTTCTGATTCTGCAACATCAACCACAAACGTTAAGTCCCTCCCTGCCTGCCTCCATTTCCATCTTCCCTTTTATGTCCTTGGCAACAAGCACAAGGTATCCATCTGGACCTTCCCTGTAGAGATTCGAAGGCTCATCTCTCCCTTCTTTGGCCTGCCGGTAAAATACTGGGATAACATTATTATAGGCCCTCCTGATCTCGACTTCCCAAATGGCTAGCACTCAGATGCCGCCCACAACTTGCCATCACTGGCCACCTGGCACTGTGGCCATTTTCTGCTGCTTCTGTGGGGCGGGTGGGGGGTGGCTAGGGGGATGTGGGACCTGGCAGAGCACTATCCAAACAGAGAACTGGTAAAACTGGAGGCCGGATTCCACGGCCATTAAACAGTCCACCTCTCATTTTCAAACGACAGTCTATCAGTTATGTGAGCATATCAGTTATGAGCGTACAGGTTTTGCAGTTGCTCAGAAGCAAAGCTTTCTATTATTAGCCGCTGAAGAAATGGAGGAGGCGTTGTTACTGCACTCCATCTAGCGGTCAGCCCTGCAGACATAACGCTGCAGCCTTTTGTCTTCAAAGTCAAGGACCAGGATTGGATGGGATTGAAGCCAAATTTTATCCTGCCTTCAACTCTCTCCTAAGCCACCCGGAAAAGTACATTAATTTTTTAAGGGTGAGATGATCAGCCAGTGAAATTTAAGACTGATACCCCATGAAGAAATTTCTTTGAAGATTTACATTAAATGAGAGGTCATTATAGTTCACTATTAGCCTGAATAAATCATCACTTCCCTGTCACTGTACCTCTTCCCTTTTCTCAGAAGGTATTTTTAATATGATTTTCTAATGCAGGAATTGAGAGTTCTGGTCAGGAACCTTTTACTATTACTAGCGTCTCTGCAAACACTCTATTGTTTGTTTAGCGGCTGCTAAAGATTTATACTTTTCAAACAAGCAACAAAATGCTAGGAGCGTCCTGCCACTTGGAAACTGTTACTCAACCCTGATCTTTTTCCGACAGACTCCAAGCAAATGATTGCTTTATCCATTAGGACAATCTCACTAATGAAAAAGACCCTTTAGGATCACTCCAGTTAATTGGTACAGCAACACAACACCCTGTGTGAAAAAACCGAGTATGATTAGACTGGAAGCAATTTAGCCAAAGCACTTTGGCTCACTGGGATGGGACCGACAGAACCGAAGATGCTCAACCCCAAAGCCCAATTGAAAGCGAATATCCTTTCACTAATGAGTTTGTCTTTTAAGTACGGTGCTTCTCAAAATAATTTCTTAAAATATCTAAGAATTTTGGAGGGAAAGATTTCTACTTTATTCCCTCCTGACAACTGAAAAAAAAAATGTGCAACTTAAAAGTGGAGAATCATGTTTTATTCGTTGGACAAATCTGAGGACATAAGCCTAGGACACAGCATCTCAGATAACTCTGAGAAACCGTTCCAAAGAGGCAAGGCAGGGAGCGGGGGCAGGCAGTGGGTACCCAGGACATAAAGGAGATTTTTTTTGCAACAAAAGACAAGGAAATCAGAACATCAAAAGATTACTCTTAATATTAAATATTTATCAAAAAAGATTTCTAAAGGAATTTAGGGCCTTGCTATGTAGGGGAAGATGCAAGCGTCTGGGCTCACTGAAGTCATTCATTTGCACCTTAGCTGTTTGGACTGGTCACCTGTTACTTCCCATCCAAATTCCCTGAGGGATCACCTTTGGGGTGATTGCAGGCTGATCACTACAAGGGCAGCTGTTTTTCCTCCATCCTGAGTTCCCTTAAGGCTCACCGTCCAGGCACCTGTGATGCGATGGCTTGATGTCCACAGCATCCTTTGTTTACTGACATGACAGGCAACATTTTAGTTCACATTCCCAGTTTATGTTCTTTTATCACTGCAGTACACGTTTTGCTAGAGCAGAAAGGTCCAGTGCCCACACAGACCCTCGTGAAGCCTTTCTAGTGACTTCCTCTGGGTCACCAAGGTTGTGAGGTGTTCTTTAGAGGGGAAATGCTTTTATTTTTCAACTTCAGTTCAGTCGCTCAGTCATGTCAGATTCTTTGCGACCCCATTAACCACAGCACACCAGGCCTCCCTGTCCATCACCAACTTGTGGAGTCCTCCCAAACTTATGTCCATCGAGTTGGTGATGCCATCCAGCCATCTCATCCTCTGTCATCCCCTTCTCCTCCTGCCCCCAATCCCTCCCAGCATCAGGGTCTCTTCCAATGAGTCAACTCTTTGCATGAGGTAACCAAAGTACTGGAGTTTCAGCTTCAACATCAGTCCTTCCAATGAACACCCAGGACTGATCTCCTTTAGGATGGACTGTTTGGATCTCCTTGCAGTCTAAGGGACTCTCAAGAGTCTTCTCCATCACCACAGGTCAAAAGCATCAATTCTTCAGTGCTCAGCTTTCTTTATAGTCCAACTCTCACATTCATACATGACTACTGGAAATACCATAGCCTTGACTAGATGGATTTTTGTTGGCAATGTCTCTGCTTTTGAATATGCTGTCTAGGTTGGTCATAACTTTCCTTCCAAGGAGTAAGCATCTTTTAATTTCATAGCTGCAGTCACAATCTTCAGTGATTTTTGAGCCCAGAAAAATAAAATCAGCCACTGTTTCCACAGTTTCCTCATCTATTTCCCATGAAGTGATGGGACCAGATGCCATGATCTTCATTTTCTGAATGCTGAGCTTTAAGCCAACTTTTTCACTTTCCTCTTTCACTTTCATCAAGAGGCTCTTTAGTTCTTCTTTATTTTCTGCCATAAGGGTGGTATCATCTGCATATCTGAGGTTATTGATATTTCTCCCGGCAATCTTTATTCCAGCTTGTGCTTCCAGCCCAGTGTTTCTCATGATGTACTCTGCATAGAAGTTAAATAAACAGGGTGACAATATACAGCCGTGACATACTCCTTTTCCTATTTGGAACCAGTCTGTTGTTCCATGTCCAGTTCTAACTGTTGCTTCCTGACCTGCATATAGGTTTCTCAAGAGGCAGGTCAGGTGGTCTGGGATTCCCATCTCTTTCAGAATTTTCCACAGCTTGTTGTGATCCACACAGTCAAAGGCTTTGGCATAGTCAATAAAGCAGAAATAGATGTTTTTCTGGAACTCTCTTGCTTTTTCCATGATCCAGTGGATGTTGGCAATTTGATCTCTGGTTCCTCTGCCTTTTCTAAAACCACCTTGAACATCTGGAAGTTCACAGTTCACATACTGCTGAAGTGTGGCTTGGAAAATTTTGAGCATTACTTTACTAGCGTGTGAGATGAGTGCAATTGTGCGGTAGTTTGAGCATTCTTTGGCATTGCCTTTCTTTGGGATTGGAATGAAAACTGACCTTTTCCAGTCCTGTGGCCCCTGCTGAGTTTTCCAAATTTGCTGGCGTATTGAGCGCAGCACTTTCACAGCATCATCTTTCAGGATTTGAAATAGCTCAACTGGAATTTTATCACCTCCACTAGCTTTGTTCGTAGTGATGCTTCCTAAGGCCAGCTTGACTTCTCATTCCAGATGTCTGGCTCTAAGTGAGTGATCACACCATTGTGAGTATCTGGGTCGTGAAGATCTTTTATGTACAGTTCTCCTGTGTATTCTTGCCACCTCTTCTTAACATCTTCTGCTTCTGTTAGGTCCATACCATTTCTGCCCTTTATCGAGCCCATCTTTGCATGAAATGTTCCTTTGGTATCTCTAATTTTTTTGAAGAGACCTCTAGTCCTTCCCATTATGTTGTCTTCCTCTATTTCTTTGCACTGATCACTGAGCAAGGCTTTCTTATCTCTCCTTGCTATTTCCTGGAACTCTGCATTCAAATAGGTATGTCTTTCCTTTTCTCTCTTGCTTTTCACTTCCCTTCTTTTCACAGCTATTTGCAATGCCTCCTCAGACAGCCATTTTGCTTTTTTGCATTTATTTTTCTTGGGCATGGTCTTGATTCCTGTCTCCTGTACAATGTCATGAACTTCCATCCATAGTTCGTCAGGCACTCTGTCTATCGGATCTAGTCCCTTAAATCTATTTCTCACTTCCACTGTATAATTGTTAGGGATTTGATTTAGGTCATACCTGAATAGTCTAGTGGTTTTCTACACTTTCTTCAATTTCAGTCTGAATTTGGCAATAAGGAGTTCATGATCCAATCCACAGTCAGCTCCAGGTCTTGTTTTTGCTGATTGTATAGAGCTTCTCCATCTTTGGCTGCAAAGAATATAATCAATCTGATTTCAGTGTCGACCATCTGGTGATGTCCATGTGTAGAGTCTTCTCTTGTGTTGTTGGAAGAGGGTGTTTGCTATGACCAGTGCGTTCTCTTGGCAGAACTCTATGAGCCTTTGCCCTGCTTCATTCTGTACTCCAAGGCCAAATTTGACTATTACTTCAGGTGTTTCTTGACTTCCTTTTTCAACTTCAGTCTATTACAGATAGAACTAAATCAATTAGAAAAATTATAAAAATAGAAATCGAAGCGATTGATAAAGGTCTGAAAATCTGATAAAAATATTCAAAGATGGAAAGGAGTGCAAAGCTCCAGTGAGGCACCAAAAAATATCACTATTCAAAGAATGTGAATGCACACTAAGTCGCTTCAGTCGTGTCCGATTCTTTGTGACCCCATGGACTGTAGCCCACCAGCTCCTCTGTCCATGGGATTCTCCAGGCAAGGTTACTGGAGTGGGTTGCCATGCCTTCCTCCAGGGGATCTTCTCCACCCAGGGATCAAACCCAGGTCTCTTACGTCTCCTGCACTGGCAGGCAGGCTCTTTATTACCAGCACCACCTGGGAAGCCCTACCCAAAGAACACTGGGTTTTAATCCTTAACATTATAACTTGACTAAATTATCCTGGGGACCAGTTTACACTTGGATAAACAATATTGAACCAACCACCTGTGGGTACAGGGGGATGGACTGGGAGACCTCGGGCTCAGGCAGAAGCAATGAGATTGATCAGAGACTTCGGCAGTTACAGGACGGGGCACCTACGTGACAGTATGCTCACCTGCTAGGAAAGACATCATATGTCTATGAGCAAAGAAGATGTTTGAGGCCCACATCTCAACATTATTATCGTGCTGGAATAAACACTGCAAAGAAATCATGAAGACTTTCCCCAAGAATCACCATTTAGTGAAAAAATATAGTTTGAAACAAAATCTTCTTCCAACCTGGAAATCCTCTCCATAAAGTCAGTAGAGAAAGAACATGGTTTTATTGTTGAAGAGATACTCAACCAGAACGTGATGCACGGAGCAGGAGGTCTGCTACGAGATTGCGAGAACAGAAAGAGATCTCACCCTCCTTTGTTGCCAAGTGGATGCAGCCCATTAGCTACACATTCTCAGGATGAACAGTAGAGTAATCCTCAAGTAACAGGACTTGACAGCAACATCTGTCCCACGTAACTCACCCTGCATCTACCTGGTAATTTGGGTGACCATCCGTGTCTGTTAATTGACTTTATACAAAGGAAAAACAAATGCCTATCTCTCTTACAGCAGGGAACCTTCCTGGAAGTTACACCTCAAGGAGATGGCTCCCAGGTCCTTGAGAAAGACTTTCCTGAGCTGAGAAACCTAAGTTTAGCTTTCAGAAAGATTTACATACACTTCAAAGAGATGGGGAAAGAACTTGCCAGCTTTCTAAAGAAGATGGTCTAAGAAAAAGGAGGGGAGACAGCTCTTCCCTGGTTCCTAATGGGCAGCAAGAGGCCTCTTCTTTCTTTTTTTTATTTGCCCCACACCTGCTATCTTCCCTGGTGGCTCAGAGAGTAAAGAATCTGCCTGCAATGCAGGAGACCAGGGTTCAATCCCTGGGTTGGGAAGGTCTCCTGGAGAAGGAAATGGCAACCCACTGCAGTCTTCTTGCCTGGAGAATCCCCTGGACAGAGGAGCCTGGCGGGCTATGGTCCATGGGGCCACAGAGAGTCAGACACGACTGAGAGACTAACACTTTCGCTTTCTTTTCTGTCTTTGCTTTTCCTGCAGCAGCACCACTGCCTCTGCCATCCTGTATCTTTAGTGCTAGCCGGTCAGGTCCTGAGGAGCATCTTCCTCTGGGAGGCTGCTGTCCAAGTGGCCCCAAACTCCCCCACGCTCGGGAACCACAGGTCTGTTCTGTCCTCCATGCCTGTGAGTTGTTTCTGCTTCACTGATGAGTTCATTTGTGGCCTAGTTTAGATTCTACACATAGGTGGTTATCATATGATGCTTGTCTTTCTCTTTCTGACTTACTTCAGTTAGTTTGATAATCTCCAAGTCCAACCAAGTTGCTCCAAATGGCATCATTTCATTCTTTTGTCTGGCTGAGTAATACTCCATTATAGATAAATAGCACACTGTCTTTATCCACTCATCAGCTGATGGGCATTGACGTTGTTTTCATGCCCTGGCTATTGTGAATATCTTCCTCTAAGAATTGATTTCCTCAGTTAAGAAACATAAACGGATACCTTTTGTGAATAAAACGGTGAGCTAAGTGACGGGGGTAGAAAAGTGGGTAAGATAGAGCCAGCCTTAGCCTCGATCAGCATCATCCTGGTACCAAAGGCATACTGGACTAGAGCTCATGGCCACACCTGCCCCAGGCAGAAACTGAGCTGCTAAGTGAGTTTGTAAGTTTTATAAACTTATCTCTGGTTCTCACATCCACTCTGTACAGATTCCTATCCCTGTTTTACAGATAAAAAACAGAGACTCAGAAAAATGACAGACTTACTCAGGAACATGTATCTAAAATTAACACAGCTGGAATTCAAGTCAGTTCATTGGACGCCAGGACCCCATGCTTCTGCCACAACATTACATTGCTTTTCCAGGTAATTTTAGGTAATTTCTGGGTAATCTAGCAAGCCCAGTCACTAAGACATATCTGACTCCTTGCTATGCCCTGGACTGTAGACCGCCAAGCTCCTCTGCCTGTAGCATTTCCCAGGCAAGAATACTGGAGTGTGTTGCCACTTCCTTCTCCAGGATATCTTCCAGAGCCAGGGACTGAACCCACATCTCCTGCATTGCAGGCAGATTCTCTACCACTGAGCCACCCGTGTAATAGGTAGGTAATTTAGTAAGATACATCAAATAGGTAAAAATGAAGTTCTGTGTCATATCAGCAAAGGCTTAAGCAACTCCCAAATGGAGAGAGTTACAAAGGCTTCACGGTAAAGAAAGTAAATTCCTAGACAAACACTCACTGGAGTCAATTTTTAATTAATCAAAGCAAAATAGAAGTGATTCCACCCCTAACTGCCACTTTAGAGACATGCACACTGCTCCAAATTATTAATTCAAAGCTTGTACGTTCAGAGAAATGTGTGTGGGTGAAGATTTACAGAAGACGTTTCTTAGTTAAAGAGCAAAATATGTGTGGTCTTTGAAATATCAAATATGCCCTGTATTGAAACACTGTTTTGGTCTGGTGCATTAATTTAAAAGCAAATTGATGGACTGGAACTCCAAGATAAAGATGAATGACACAGTCATTAAGACTATGATATTTCTAGATATGGATAATAAAATCACAAAAATTGTCTTATTTTAAAGTATGCTATTAATACGATTCACAATACAGATAAACCCCTTTACTCCTAGTGATGCATGGCTGATCCAGTTCAAACAAAGGTAACTGAACATCAATGAGGCTGCCTCTAGGCTCAGGGTCTGCGAAACCTAATTTTTTATTAAATTCACAAGCTAATTGGAAATTAGAAGAAAGCAGGACGAAGCTGCACACCCGGCCATGAATGCAAGCAGTTTGGTTCAGCAACCACGTGAAGGTTATGGTCATTTCAGCTTGAATGGAGCGTCGCCACAGGAACTTCAACGGGACTGGCAGGTATTTAGTTTAAAGATAAAGTTTGTCGCCGAGGCTGTGAGCTGGTGTGGGTGGCTCACAGAAGGAAGAGATGGGGAGTTTGAGGGGCCGGGAGGTGTGGGCCATCCCACCGTGTCTGCATCGGTGTGGAGAGTGTGGGAAAAAGTTTATTAAACCACTTATGAAAGGCGATCTGACTGCGGCCTCAATAAGCTCCTTGAAACTAGGACCACCAAGTCCTTCAGCAAAGAAGGCCACTGGGACTTTGGATGTTCTCACGGACTGGATGGGAGAAGATGAGTGGGGAAAGGCAAAGGACTCCGAAAGGCCTCCCTCGCCCGCGCGGCTGCAGGGAGATGGGAGGAGAGAAGAGGGAACAAGAGGCGGACCAGGGGCCCACCCCCGCGTGCAGGGCAGGGGGCATTTCCCACAGAGGGCGGGGGCGTTTCCCACGGAGGGCAGGGGGCGTTTCCCACAGAGGGCGGGGGCGTTTCCCACAGAGGGCGGGGGCGTTTCCCACGGAGGGCAGGGGGCGTTTCCCACAGAGGGCGGGGGCGTTTCCCACAGAGGGCGGGGGCGTTTCCCACGGAGGGCAGGGGGCATTTCCCACAGAGGGCGGGGGCGTTTCCCACAGAGGGCGGGGGGCGTTTCCCACAGAGGGCGGGGGCATTTCCCACAGAGGGCGGGGGCGTTTCCCACGGAGGGCAGGGGGCGTTTCCCACAGAGGGCGGGGGCGTTTCCCACGGAGGGCAGGGGGCGTTTCCCACAGAGGGCGGGGGCGTTTCCCACGGAGGGCAGGGGGCGTTTCCCACAGCCCAGCGGAGATGCCCGCAGGGGGGCTGCGAGGGGTGGCCGCGGATGGTATGGGCCCTCGGCCTGGAACCCACAGCCATTGGCGGAGTCGGGAAGTTCAGCTCTTGAGTCACAACGAAAACAGGGTCTCTACGGCGTCATGTTCCTTTTCCTTCTCTAGACTGACCTGCGCGTCCTCTGCACCTGGATTATCCCTCTGGTGCCGCGGTACCTAGACGGACCTCCCCGCTTTCCCGCAGGGTCCCAGCCCTCTTGTGCCGGGATGCTCCAGGACCTCCTCTCCTGTATCCTCCACCAGCTCTTCCCTGGATCCAGGCTTGGCGCCCGCGCGCGACCCAGAATGCCTCGTCCAGTTCCTGCGCTTACTCCCTTCCCATCATCCGACGGCTGAGAAACTCCTCTCTTTCGTCATCAAATGCCTTGAATTGAAACGCTTTGTACTGTGTTCCCCAAGCCCCTTCCATGACTCCGCTCCTTGTAAAGTGACTTCTAACCACGCGCACGAGCATCCCCTGCTCCAGGTGTGGGTCTCCCCCGCCTCCTCCAGGCCCCCGGCCCCTTGGGGAGGTTCAGCATGCCCTCCTGGGACCCCTCCCCGTTTCTCCTCCCAGCCAGTGCTGATGCTGAGAAAGTGGATAGTTCGAGCTCCACGACCTGTGAGCGTGGAAAGGCTGATAGCACAAATTCAGTTCAGTCGCTCAGTCGTGTCTGACTCTTTGCGACCCCATGGACTGCCACACTCCAGGCCTCCCTGTCCATCATCAACTCCCGGAGCTTCTCAAACTCATGTCCATCGAGTTGCTGATGCCATCCAACTATCTCATCCACTGTCGTCCCCTTCTTCTCCCTCCTTCAATCTTTCCCAGCATCAGGGTCTTTTCCAACGAGTCAGTTCTTCGCATCAGGTGGCCAAAGTATTGGAGTTTCAGCTTCAACATCAGTCCTTTTGATGAATATTCAGGACTGGTCTCCTTTAGGATTGACTGGGTAGATCTCCTTGCAGTCCAAGGGACTCTCAAGAGTCTTCTCCAACACCACAGTTCAAAAGCATCAATTCTTCTATGCTCAGCTTTCCTTAGAGTCCAACTCTCACATCCTTACATAACTACTGGAAAAACCATAGTTTTGATTAGATGAACCTTTGTTGGCAAAGTAATGTCTCTGACACAGGACACTTAGACTAAAATGAAGTAGCAGATTCCACATCAGGGTGGCTGTACTGCCCAGAAAACATTTCCTTGTTGAAAAAGAGAAAAGTACTTAAGTTCCTTTGGAGCCCCCTGTGGCTCTCTGGAGATGTGCAGGACAGAAAGACAAGCCACTCCTTAAAGAAGGCCTGTCAGATGCTGAAGGTATCACTCAGCAACCCCCCACTGCCTCCCCTCATTTCCCAAGTCTCCCCCTTTAATAAAAATTGCCTGTTATACAGAGTGAAGTCAGAAAGAGAAAGACAAACATTGTAAGTTAACGCACAGATACAGAATGTAGAAAAATGGTCCTAATGACCCTATCTCAAGGCAGGGATAGAGACCCAGACACAGAGAACGGGCGTGTGACCCAGCCGGGAAGGAGAGGGTGGGACAAACGGACAGAGCAGCACTGACCATGTGGACAACAGGCAGCTGGAGGGCAGCTGCTGTGGGCCAGGGAGGCCAGCTCCCGCTCAGCGAGGACCCGGGTAGAATGGGAGCAGGGAGGGAGCTCAAGAGGGAGGGAGACAATTATGACTGATCCCCACTGCTGTCGGGCAGACACCAAGCAATTATTCTCCAATTAAGAAATTTAAAAACTAAGTCATAAGTTTAAAAAAAAAAAGAAAGAAAAGTTGGCAGAGGTGATGGTACACACACAGTGTTGGTCACCCACCTTTTCTCCTGGGTATCTGTTTGGATGAAACCAATATTCTAGCCCTCGGCCTGGGAAATCTCCAGGCCAAAGTGATTAAAAGTAAGGAGAACTGACCCCATGGCCTGACTCCTGACACTTCATTTTCACTTCTGCTGAGGACAAAATGAAATCCCCTGGGTTAAGTTATTGTGGGTTTTCCCTGCTCTTTCAAGAAACCACGCTATTGTTCTCTGACTATGAAAAAAAAAAAAACAACCCTGCTGTTGATTTGCATGTAATTTTTTGGAAGCAGGGTTTGATTTTACGGTATTTAAAAGTCTATTCTTAAACATTGACTCTGGCTAGCTCACTGCATTTCCAAGCAGGCACCGGTTTCTAGGGTAACATGAATGGAAAATAGACCAACAGGAGGGTCTCAGCGGAGCACAGAGGGCGCGTGGTGCACAGCTCATACGGACGAACATGAAAGTGAAGACGTGGTTGGCTCTGCAGACCCAGCGCCTCCAGGGGCCCCAGTCCAGAAGCGGGTGCTCTGGCTTCTGAGATCTTGCGTGAGACATGGCCCCAGTTCCTCATCTACAAGACAGAGTTAATACTAACACCTCCAATCACAGGGTGGTTGCAAAAATTACATGTAAGGGAACAAAATGAAAAAATCACAAACTGGAAGGAAATCTTTACAAAACACACATCCGATAAAGGAGCTATATAAAAAATAGACAAAGAACTCTTAAAACTCAACAATAAGGAATATATGTTGAAAAATGGGCAAAAGAAAAAAAGATCTGAACACACACTCAGCAAAGAAGATCTACAGATGGCAAATAAGTCTGAAAAGATGCTCACCATCCCATGTCAGGAGGGAACTTCGAGTTAAAACCACAAGGAGGGAGGGCTTCCCTGGTGGTCCTGGGGTTAGAACCCTCCCACATCCACGGCAGGGGTGCGGGTTCCATCACTGCTCAGGAAACTAAGATCCCACAGACCTTGAGGCACGGCCAAAACAAAAACAAAGAAACAAACAAAAATCAAGATTCTGCATGCCGTGGCCAAAAAAAAAAAAATAATGTGTATGAATCAGCTTTGTGCAGTTACATATATATACATAAATCATTATATAACATGAATATAATGATTTTTAAAATTAAACAGATGTAACCATTTCCTGGTTAAAAAGTCAGAGATAGGAAGAGATTTCTACGAAACCTGGACCAGTTTAGGGAGGAGACTGTCTTCCAACCTTTCTTTCTCCAGCCCCTCCCTGCTATCTTTCTGCCCCCAACTTCTGTGGACTATACGGTAGTCCAAAATTTTCTGGGTTTACAATTAGTACAACCACACAGGAATCAATTTGCATCACAGGGGAACAGATTTGAAAGCTTTAGAAATATGTTGCAAGCTTTAGTTAGGAGTTGAACATGGTTTAAGAAATCATTAAAAGGGTTTGGTTGGTCTTTTAATGCTTGTCCAGTTCTTGATTTTATCATTCTTAGTATTTCTCTACTAAGATCATGGCATCCATGCCGTGACTTCATGGCGTAAGACTGAAAGCAGTGACGTATTTGATAGACTTTATTCTCCTGGGCTCCAAAATCCTTGTGAATGGTGACTCCAGCCATGAAATTAAAAGATGTTTTCTCCTTAGAAATAAAGCTATCACAAACCTAGACAGCATGTTAAAAGTAGAGGCATCACTTTGCCAGAAAAGGTCTGTATAGTCAAAGCTATGGTTTAGTTAGTAGTCATGTATGGATGTGAGAGCTGGACAGTAAAGAAGGTTGAGCACCAAAGAATTGATTTTGAACTGCAGTGTTGGAGAAGACTCTTGAGAGTCCCTTCAACTGGAAGGAGATCCAACCAGTTATTCCTAAAGGAAGTCAAGCCTGGATATTCACTGGAAGGACTGATGCTAAAGCTCTAATACTTTGGCCACCTGATGCAAAGAGCTGACTCATTGGAAAAGACCTTGATGCTGGGAAAGATTGAAGGCAGGAGCAGAAGAGGATGACAGAGGACGAGATGGTTGGATGGCCTCACCAACTCAACGGACGTGAGTTTGAGCAAGCTCCAGGAGATGGTGAAGGACAGGAAAGCCTGGCTTGCTGCACTCCACGGGGTCCCAGAGTCAGACACGATTGAGCTGCTGAACAACAATTAGTTGTTCTAGCGTTCCCTCTGGTGGTTGTGCACGGGTATGACATTTCTACGAAGCAAAGGTAAGGCTGTGTTTCCAAAGTAATGAGAAACATGAATTTCAAACTAGTTCCTTGAGAATTTGGCGATTACTACCTGGCCAGGTGACTATGTATCTCTGATCTGACATGATGAGAAGGATGCTTCACTTCAGGGTTCCTCCCCCAAAATCATAACTCCATCCAAATCATGAGACAAGTATCAGACAAATCCAATCTGAGGGTCATCCTACAGAACATCTGCCTAGAACTCCTCAGAACAGTAGGACCAGGAAAACAAGGGCAGTCCAAGGTACGGGCATAGCCCAGAGGAGGCGAGAGAGACATGGCAACTGCATGCAATGAGGTGCCCTGGCTGGTATCTAGGAAGGAAAAGAACAGCCCTGGAAAGATCAATAAAACTGCAGTGAAGTGTTCAATTCAGTTCAGTCGCTCAGTCACGTCCAACTCTTTGTGACCCCATGGACTGCAGCCCGCCAGGCTCCTCTGTCCATGGGATTCTCTGGGCAAGAATACTGGAGCGGGTTGCCATTTCCTTCTCCAGGGCATCTTCTTGACCCAAGGATCGAACCCGGGTTTCCTGCATTATCGGCAGATTCTCACTGTCTGAGCCACAAAGGAAGTCCTAAGAAAGACAAGCTACCCTCTCTGGGGTATGTTTCACCTCCTTAAACACTGAAAAGGTTTCTTTCTTCCCCCCGCCTCCTTCCACTGCTTCCTCTTCCTCTTTGTCCTTTATTCCACGTTTTTCCCTCCTGTACAGAAATGTCTAGTGTCTTGACCTTCCCTCACTTGGCAGTTCCCACATTGGTGTCAGGTGAGCTTGGGAGACACAGGGGCCCTTCCACCTGTTGTGCAAAAGACTCAGTCAACGGGGCAACGGGGAAGGTCAGGAGGAAGCCGGAGACAGCCTCAGACAGCGCTTCAAAGACAATGCCCTCCTCCTCCTGGTGGTGGGCACGGCGGAGCAGGGCCGTCCCTGTGCTTGGGGTCGCCCGTGGCCCCAGGCCAGCCCGCCCCTGTGGGGAGGAGCCCACCCCTCCCCACAGAAGGGAACCCAGAAAGGAGAAGGTGATCTCACAGGAGCCGGGAGATCTTGGACCCCCTCTAACCCTGATGGACCTGTGAAAGTGAGAGTCGCACTCACTTACAAATCAATTTAGAAATGTGAATGAGCCCATGGGTAATCTGGAGTAAGTTCTATACAGAATCTTAGCACAGGCCAGAGAGATAACACCGGGCCAAAGAGAGCCCCAGGGTCTGCAACAAAGCAGAGGGCACCGGCCTGGCTGAAGTCGGCCGAAAAAAGACACTAGCCTTGGCAATTGTGGTCTCGGGTAGCCTGATTCTGTGTGACTTTCTGGAATTGTTTATGATTCAGGACATGTTTTGGAAGTACTAAGTGAAGCAGGGCACACTGTCTATATCATAACAATGCGTTCCCACAACACTGACATATGTACTCGCTTCTCTGGTGGCTCAGACAGTAAAGAATCTACCTGCAATGCAGGAGACCCTGGTTTAATTCCTGGGTCAGGAAGATCCGCTGGAGGAAACAATGGTTACCCACTCCAGTGTTCTTGCCTGGCGTATTCCATGGACAGGGGAGCCTGGCGAGCTCCAGTCCATGGGGTCGCAAAGAGTTGAACAGGACTGAGTGGCTAACACTTCTGGGCTTCTCTTGTGGCTGAGGAGGTAAAGAATCTGCCTGCAATGACGTATATACAGTACTGCATGTAAAACAGAGAGCTGTGGGGACCTGCTGTATAGCACAGGGAGCTCAGCTTGTTGATGACCTAGACGGGTGGAAAGAAGGCTAAAGAGGGAGGTGATACATGCATGTGTGTAGCTGCTTCACGTTTTTGTACAGCAGAAACTAGCATTGTAAAGCAATTATACTCCAACTTAAAAAATAAAAACAACAAAACACAATTGCAGTCTTATGTGTAAATCCAGCAGATCATAGGGGTCCTCAAAATATTTTCAGAGACTATTCACAGTTCAGAGAATATTTACAGAAACATAACTCATGACAGGCCCAAACGGGAAATAGCCCAAAGTCTTTCAATAATAAAACAAACAAATATGTTGTTATATAATTGCAAAATGAAATTCTACTCAGCCAAGAAGGAGAATGATCTGTCTCTATAGGAAACAGTGTGGAAGGGTTTCACAAAGCAGTGAACAGATGTTCAAAAGCTTACATGCTGTAAGGTCCCATCTCTATGAAGTCCAGATGGCAAAACTCTACCTCAAGGACAGAAATCGGAATGGTGATCTCTGAAGGTCAGAGAGGAGGTGACAGACTTCGGGGTGCTGGCGAGATTGGGGTGCGGAGATTGGGGAGGTGATGTCAGGAGGGGCTCCACTTTGTGAAAACATATCACCAGGCTGTGCCCTTATGATTCTTAGTATTATTGCACGTATATTATAATCCCTCTCCGAGGCTGCAAAAGAAAACAGCTGTATTTCTGAAAGAAGTGTAAATGTCCTGTTTCATGTCTTGAGTCTAGAAGTTTATATTTGAAAACAACTCGAAAATGAGGAAGCAACGTGGCAGCCAAACCAAACACGTCCAGGCTCTCTGGTGGTCTCCTAGAGCAGGAGAGTCTCTTAGAGCAGGTCTCTAGAACAGTAATGTCTCCTCTCCTGGTTCGGGATTCAAAGGGCAACAGAATTCTTGAGGTTCTTCTCTGGACAGGTTGCTGTGCCCCTAACAAAGCACCCTGGGAGGACCTTCTCTGCAGAACCTGGAGGATGGAGGGACTCCTCCAGGTGTCAGTGAGGGCTGCACCGTGACTTCCTCGGGATGTTCTGCTCAGCCATTCAGGGCCCACTTTCCTTGGGCTCCAAAATCATTGTGGACGGTGAATGCAGCCATAAATGCTGCATTCATGAATGCAAACTTTAAAAGATGCTTGCTCCTTGGAAGAAAAGCTATGACAAACCTAGATAGCGTATTTAAAAGCAGAGACATCACTTTGCCAACAAAGGTCTGTCTAGTCAAGGCTATGGTTTTTCCAGTGGTCATGTATGGATGTGAGAGTTGGACTATAAAGAAGGCTGAGCACTGAAGAACTGATGCTTTTGAACTGTGGTGTTGGAGAAGACTCTTGAGAGTCCCTTGGACTACAAGGAGATCCAACTAGTCCATCCTAAAGGAGATCGGTTCTGAATATTCATTGGAAGGTCTGATGCTGAAGCTGAAGCTCCAATACTTTGGTCACCTGATGCAAAGAGCCAACTCATTGGAAAAGATCTTTCCCTGATTCTGGGAAAGATTGAAGGCAGGAGGAGAAGGGGATGACAGAGGATGAGAGGGTTAGATAGCATCACCAACTTAATGGACATGAGTTTGAGCAAACTCCAGGAGATAGGGAAGGACAGGGAAGCCTAGCGTGCTGCTGTCCACAGGGTCACAATGAGTCGGACATGACTTAGTGACTGAACAACAGCTGGGTGGTTATTTAGCATCACAAGTCTTGATTTTGGATTTAAGACAGAAGAGTATCTGGCCTGGGCCCATATACTTAAGTCTTAGAAATTTTCTTGGTAGGAAATCCCAAGATAACATCTTTTTCTGCTAAAATTAATTGCAGGAAAAAGAGAGAAGGGTGAACCTGGGCAGGAGCACTGACTGTTGCAGTGAATTTCCCACACAGACCTCTGTATCTACCTAACCTTTTTTGAATTTATTTTTATTGAAGTACAGTTGATTTACACATGTTGTGTTAATTTCCGCTGTACAGCAAAGTGACTCAGTTATCCATCTATCCATTCTTTTTCACACTCTTCCATGATGGTTTATCACAGGACACTGAATACAGTTCTCTGTGCTGTGTGGGAGGACCCCGTGGCTCATCCATCCTGCATATCCTAGTTTGCGTCTGCTGATCCCAGATTCCACCCCATCGCTCTCCCATCACCCTCCCCCTTGGCAACCAAAAGTCTGTTCTCTGTCTCCCTGATCCTGTTCCTGTTTCGTAGATCAGCTCATTCGTGTCGTATTTAAGATTCCACATAGGAGTAATGTCCTATGGTATTTGTCTTCTCTTTCTGATTTAATTCTACTTCCTGATGGCTACATAAGCTTTAATTCAACCAATGTCTGATTTTCCTCACAATTTCACTGACAAGGAAGATAAGAGTCACGTTTTAATGCTGGGTTGAGTGGAAAGTGAAGTAACATTGAAAACTATTTTATGTGGCTGAATTCCACATCTGCTGACAAAATATGCTAAGTCATTTAAAAAGCAAAATGCTGCAAGCTGTAGATTACAAAAGCTTACAGCCCAAGCCTATCATTATGGTATTATCTTTATTTAACCTGTGCGTGCTTCAGTTAAGTCGCTTCAGTCGTGTCCAACTCTACAACTCTATGGATTGTGGCCTGCCAGGCTCCTCTGCCTGTGGGATTCTCCAGGCAAGAATACTGGAGTGGGTTGCCATGCCCTCCTCCAGGGGATCTTCCCCACCCAGGGATCAAACCTGTGTTTCTTACATTTCCTGCATCAGCAAGAGGGTCCTTTACCATTAGCTTCACCTAGGAAACCCTTATTTAACCCAAGTCCTAAGAAATATTTGATGTATAACTTCACATATATAGTATTGAAGTAAACAAATCCTTTTTGAAATAAAAAGACATATTTATGACTTCAGATACTTTGCATCACAAACTAAGACACATACACACACTAATCTATAATGTTTATCACTTATGCACCTAATTCTATCATTTCAGTCTTTTTAATGGAAGTATAATTGATTTACAACACTGTGTTAATTTCTATACGGCAGAGTGACTCAATTGTACACATATACACAGTTTCTTCCATACTCTTTTCCATTGTGGTTTACCACAGGATACTGAATATCATTCACTTTGTGTACCTAATTTTTATGACAACATTCAGTGTTACAGAGAGAAACCAAAAGATGGATGGTGTAAGACGAACAATTCAAAAACGAGGCAAAGGCACTGACGTGTTTTCTCTGGCGATCCGACTCGCAGCAACACTGAGAACACCTCTGATTTCCTCCTCGTGTCGAAGCTCCTACCCTGCCTATCACTTTTTTCATTATCATATTGTAAAACAAATAAATTCAGAACATGTTTTATTTTAACCCAAAAGCTGAAACTATAGGAATCAGAATGTTGAACAAAGTTTAATTTTAGACACAAAATACAAACGTTTGTTTTGAAAAAATACCTTTAAAAATATTTTAATGTAGACTGGGGAACAGTCGTGTAGACGAGGGTCTGTTTTTCCATCTGTTTAAACAATGAAGTAAACGGTATAAACTTACGACATTTTAAAAAGTGAAACAAGTGATGTTATAAAAGATAAGTAGTATGATATTCTCAAAAATGGCTCTTTATAAAATGAAAATCAGGACAATGTCTTCTGGCAGGTGATAATGGGGTCGCAAAGAGTCAGACACAACTCAGCGACTGAACAATAACAACAGCAACAATCTTTAGAACAAGCACATGGCATATACCCTACTCAGGATGCCAGGCACTTTAAGCACATGGCATATACCCTACTCAGGATGCCAGGCACTTTAAGCACATGGCATATACCCTACTCAGGATGCCAGGCACTTTAAGCACATGGCATATACCCTACTCAGGATGCCAGGCACTTTAATCAATCCTCCACTTCTGAAAAGCTATTAACATGACTATTTTTTAAAGGCTGGGATATGTGAACTACAATAGCAGCAGTTTAAAACAGAAGAATAGGAAATAAAGGGAAATAATATTACATTATTACAAATGTGTTTATTAACTTCTATGGCAGATTTTACTTTTACGTAAAAACAATGATGGTTACTTTTTTCAATGAACGTTTATATGCATGAGTTGAAATTATATTAAAAGTTTCCAAAGTAACTGAAATTAGCTGTAAAAAATACTCTGAAGTGTAGACACACGAGAGAATGATTGCCCTTCTGTGAAATATGTCACAGAGTGTTCCAGCGGGTAATACATAATATTAGAGCTAAAACTGCAAACTCAAAATAAACCTAAAAGACTTAAATAGTAACAGTATCCTATTTTGAGTCCGATTATCTAATACAATATTTAAATTTAAACTTTGAGTTACTTTTTCATGTATAGAATGCAAGATTTCTCTACCTTTTTTTTCTTCCATTTCCTCAGTATTAATAGAAGAAAAAGACAGGGTATTTAACATAAAAATAGAGGATAAATCCTGAGATTTCCCCCCAAATGTCACAGGCTCTGTTGCACAGTAAACAGTGGAATATCATTCTGGAAGAAACGATTATCACCCCTTTGAATCTTGTGCTTCTTCCAAGGCGGTAAGCACTAAGTTGTCCAACGTGGCATTATAGTGTAAGTCTTTCTAATTCTATTTTTCCGTAAATAGGCTCTAGTTCTCATAATTCACATGACACCCTTTGGCTGTGGTTGTCTGTTAAATTTCCTGTTTTGGTCGAGTTGCAGCAAACCAAAACAAATAGCTCCCAGAAAAGGCTATGGTAACTATTTTGTTTTTCCCTTTTGGTATTTCCAGTTAAGTGCTTTCTCTTTAGAGGCACAGAGAAGGGAAGAAAAGAGCCACACACAAGGTGTGAGCAGGTCACAGAAGCTTCAGGGCTCCGAAAAACGTGCCATCTCCATCTCGGGATATCTTAGCATCTTCCCGGGGTATTGCCAGTTGGAGTTCATCTCCTTCCTCCAGCTTGGCGATGCCTGGAAAGGAATGATTGGCGACAACTTGAAGCCATTGTGCAGGTGAAGAAGAGGGGAGGGCAGAACATTAAAGAAGACGACTTGGTTTTGGGAAAAAAAAAAAACTCACATAGGCATTCATTTTTCACATTACACCAGTGGGTTTCTAGACCAGTTATTATTCTATTTGCCTAACAATTAAAAAAAATAGTAAAAGAAATGAGCAGAAGGAGTTATAACAGACAAACGAATGTGTGGGGTTGGCCAGCATGTTCACTTGGGTTTTTCTGCAAGATGTTATGGAGAAACCCAAGGGAACTTTATGCCAGCCCAATATCACCTACTGTTGATAAAACAGAGAATCCAAATAACCAAAAGTCTAACTATAAGAAAAAAAGTTTAGTAAATCGTAGCACATCCCTAGATGGAATATTATAAAGCTAAAAGTGGCTCTGCTTCACTGGACATGGGAAACTTTAAAAAATAATGTTAAATAAAAATACAAAAATATGCACACACACACTGCATAGCCCTAAATATACTTTCAAATGGGCATATAATGTGTGAATTATTAGAAAGTAAAAAGCAAAACACTACTTATTAGCAAAACACATCTGCTAACAGAGTCTTTCTGTAGAGTCCAGACTATGGAATTTGGAGTCATTCAGAGCGCTTTTTATAGTCCTCTGTATTTTCTGTTTCCTTAAATGACCATAACCTGTCTTTAAAATCAAAAGTAAGAAGCTAATTAGCTTCTCAGAACTGATTAATCTGCATGTGCCTAATTTACAATAAGGTAGCCTGTGATTCAGGAATACAAAATGCAACTCAGGAACTACACTCAGGGTATCAGGTCATTCCTGACCCCATTTTAAAAGAAAAATATGAAGAAAAAAAATAAAGAGGAACGGGGGCAGAGAAGAAAACCAAGGAACAAACAAATAACACATTGACACAACTAAATTGTCAATACTCACAACTAATAATTTTAAAAGCAGGTGCATTGTTTCATGAGCAAGCCATGGAAGTATATTTACAGAAACACATCTACCTTAACCTCAATTCCTCTGTCAAGCCCCAAACACCTGGGTTTCCTCCAACTATAGCCAGTGAGTGTTTATTCCCTGAACATTTCAGGTATACCAGACACCTTCACAGACATTTTGGGGCAGTGATCAGAATGCCCAAGGAGTCATTGTTTTTTGATAACAGACCAAGACAGACAGTAACAAAAGAACTTAGATATTTTTAAGGGTGATGGGCATTCTTTCCGGATTCCCATGGCATTTGATCATTACATTGAGTAGTAAAAAAAAAGATTGAAGTGATTTGTTGAATGATTAGTAATTATCACAGATATTCAAGATAATCTAATAATTTGACAAAGGCTATAGTTCACACATCATTGCTGCTGCTGTTGCTGCTAAGTCGCTTCAGTCATGTCCGACTCTGTGCAACCCCAGAGACGGCAGCCCACCAGGCTCCTCTGTCCCTGGGATTCTCCAGGCAAGAACACTGGAGTGGGTTGCCATTTCCTTCTCCAATGCATGAAAGCGAAAAGTGAAAGTGAAGTCGCTCAGTCGTGTCCAACTCCTAGCGACCCCATGGACTGCAGCCTACCAGGCTCCTCCGTCCATGGGATTTTCCAGGCAAGAGTACTGCAGTGGGGTGCCATTGCCTTCTCCGCACACATCATTAGGTAACAGTAATTCTCAAAGTCGGTGTAAACTAACTACTACTTTTCAAAGTAGGTCCTACTTAAATATTCAACACTGAGTTACTGGCTATTTCTGTTCTTCCAGATGGTAGCAATTGCTAATTTGTTAATGACATGATGAATAAGAATCAGTTTCATGCACAAGAAAGGTTCCTTGGTGTGATACTGGGCTCTTCAAATGGACCACTTTAATTTTTTTTCAGATTATTATGGAAACACTTTATACACCAATGTGTAGCTTTTAATGATTGTAAAACAAATTTTCTCTAGAACAGATAAAAACTGCAAACCTGAAATTTCCTAGAGAACACTTTTTGTAAATGATGCTAAGCTATCAGCACTGAGAAATATCTTTAAGGTCAAGTTATTTATTCTTAAAAAATCAGGCTAGGAAGTAACCTTGAGGAGCTGATGATCAGAAAAATGTATAAAGGAGTGTGTTGTAAAGCTCTAAGCGCTAATTAATGTAAGTAAACAACAGGCTGAAGTGACGTCCCCATTTATAGGTATTTTGCAACAAGAAATACTGATTACCACAGGCTGCGGGATAACAGTTCTCTGTGAAAATTAGGGAATTCAAATCTAAGCAAACTTCCTCAACACCCCGTCAAAGTTCTTTATGGCTATGGGTCCAGGATGACAAGCATCTGCATTATTATCTTTCTGTCTTGATTCCTGGTGCATTTGTCAGTAAGTGCCTTTGGAATACATAGCTTCAGAGCACACAATCAACCCCCACTCCCTGTTCCACACTGTCATTCACGCTGTCTGGAAAGGAAAACATTCCTTGAGGTCCTGAGTGGAGTTGTCAAAACCACCAGAGAGAAATAAATGTGTTTAAGGCAACTTTTTTTTTCAAGTACTGGCCTTGATTAGTTTGAAATTACCCCCAAATAAAAGGAAGGCTTTGATGGCAATTCATTTGGCTGAGATGGTTGGATGGCATCACTGACTCAATGGACATGAGTTTGAGCAAACTCTGGGAGATTAGCAAAGGACAGGGGAGCCTGGCAGGCTGCAGTCCATGGGTTCCAAAGAGTTAGACAGGACTTAGCAGCTGAACAATAACTGAAGGCAATCACAGCCCAAACAGACCTGAAATGAAGATAGCCTGCATGTTCCCTTTCTTCTCCAGTCCTTTGGCCCTGAGTTGAAAGGCAGGCTCGGTCCTACCCTTTAGCGTCCCAGCTGTTTCCATCTGGTGTCCACTGACCCCAGAAGAGAAATGGTGCCCTTGGATCTGACATTCAAAACTGGCCAAAGGGCATTTCTTCCACAGGAGGGAGGTAAGGAAGAGGTGAGATTCCGTGACTCCCACTCAGGCAGACTGGCTGATTTAAACCAAGTTCTGGAGCTGCTCAGCTGTGCAGCCCCAGACAACACGTGCTACATCTCTGTGTCTCAGTGCCCACCTCCCTTTTTTAAGGAGGATTACAGCAGGAAGCGCGGATGGATGTGCCTGGCACAGGTCATCATTCTCTTATGATGCAACCACTCTTATCACAGCTCCAAGAAAACAAGCTTGTTCTAGAGTGGGTCAGTGTGAAGCTACTGCCCTTTCTAAACGTATATAAAAAGGATAAACTTATTAATAACCAGTTAGCTAATAATTAATGAAAATCTAAAGTAATGATTGCATCTGTCTCTATCAAAACAGACTAACTCATCATCCAAGACCATAAACACCACACAGTATACGGAGGAATGTCTTTCTGTCTATGTTTATAGAACTATTATTTACCAGCTGAGTAACAGGAATTATTGGGTAGTGTTTCAGGCATGTTTTGAATACATCGAAACAAAGTCACCAGACTCAGTTCGTCCCCAAAGACATGGACTTTTTTCCTCTGTATTAGGTGTCCCATGGCAAAGGTGTTATCGGTGTATAAAACCTGAGGAACAAACCAAAGAACTTTGTCAGAAGTCAGCACGAAACAGGGGCATTGGACAGCGGCGGCGGGTTCAGGGTCAAACCTACCTGACCGTAGATAAAGAAGTAGCCTGTCTCTTTGACCAAAATTTTATTCTCTTTTTCTTCTAGGGCTCTTCCTCTTTTAAAGCTGAGAAGCCAAGGAACAAAGGTGTACGCTCCTACAATGAAGAGAATGGTTTTTAAGGGAAAAGAAAACCCCTGAGAAACGCAGTTTTTCACCTCCATTTGAAACAGAGCAGGACTCCAGGACCCTTGCCCCCCGACCGTGTCCCCTGCCTGCCTTTTTTCCATGGAAAACTTTTGTCAAAGATTAAGTTTAATCAGAGAAGTGAGAAATGCTGCAACAAAGGAGAACAGTCTAAGGAGACTAAATAGTAATAGTCAGTAGGCACTGTCAGGGACCTTCAGCTCTTTCTCAAGGGCTACAGATCATACTCTGAGCCACATCGTGTGAGCCGTCTTACAGATACTGAAACCCCAGGTGGAGGAGTTGGCTAATGATGACCAGACCGTACCCAGGACACGAGCTGCCCCAGTTCCGAGAACTGACCACAAAGAAATGGAACGAGTACGCCCGGGACTGAAGACTAACTGTACCTGAAATGACCAAGATGACGCCGGCCAGACCGCTGATGACCGCTCAGAATGACTTCAGAGATGGCTGTGCTTTTCTGCCTGTGGCCCCCCACCCCTGACTCTGTCTATAACAGCTCTCACCCGCTGCCTGTCAGCAGAGGGTTGGGGGGAGTCGGCCTTTGGACAGATGTCCACCACTCTCCTCCACAAGTTGCCGGCATCTGAAATAAGGCCAACTTTCCTTTCCACCAACTGGCCTGGTTTTTGGCTTTTGAGCAGTGAGCAGCCGGACCTGACTCACATACCTTTTGACAACATGCTTAGTCACTAACCTAAGTCTGAAACTTAGAGGAGAATTTCGTCTTTTAAAAAATGACCATCCTCTGGCGGTTTCTTAGCATCTTTTACATACTCCCCCAGGCCAGCTATGAGATACAGGAACTTGAAAGCAAGCGCTTCATATGTCATGTCTGGGGTTTTGATTCCTTCTGTATTTCAGCAACTTTCATAATAATGTCTAGTCTGGATGGGAGAGTTTGAGGCCAAAGAAAGGTCTCTGAATAACACACCGATAGAGATTTTCAGTTTCTATTTGAGTCTGTTGGGGAGGAGAAAAATTTTCCTCTGCCCTTCTTGGAGGGGGGTGGGTAGAAAGGAGAGAGGAGGCAGCAGGGAGGGGCCCTACAGCTCACCCCTCCTCTCCTCAGTTCCCACACAGGGGGCAGCCCGATCCCCCCAACTTTCTGTTCCCAAAGATGGTCTCTGAGAAACCCCTTCCTTTGGTGCAAACCCTCCAGTGCCACCCTGGGTAACGACAGTCCACCAATAAAGATCTCCCTGGTTACACAGAAGAGAGGTAACCTCATCATCGCCTGTTTTCATACGACATCATTTCGGGGAAAAGATTATAATGCCGTAGCTTTAAATTCTGTTTAGAGATCACATGCCCACAGCATTCTTTAAGGTAGAGTTCTGAAAATGTGAGGAAGAATTAATATCAGGGTTGTTATTATTAAAAATTATAAATACAAGCTGATGACTGAAGGCAATTATTTTCACGTTTTATTTGACATTCTAAGCACAGAGGCTTCTTGTCTGCCTTCAGAACCATACACATCTTAGAGTCCAACTTCTCTGAGCCTGGGGACTGCTCACGTTTGGTTCCCTGCTGTTTCCTCGGGGCCTTAAATGATGCCTGACCCAAAACAAATGCAGCAAATATGTATTTAAATAAATACTAACCATTGTGCTATGCAATTAGTCACTAGCGTTCCATGTTTTAAAAGCATCTTACTACCTGGTTACTGAATCTCTGGGAAATGAAACACTCTCCATCAGAGAGGTAATATGAACTCTTGACATGGAACACGTATTTCTAAGTCTGCACGCTTATGTTCTGACTAGACATATTTACTGACTACAAACTTTTTTTACAGTACTTTACATTGATCCTCTATTTCTCTACACCATACTTATACCTATTAAGTTAGTCAGTTCTTACCAAATCTCACCATTATATTGTCAGAAGAAAAAGAAAAACAAGTCCTTATTAGGCTTATATTCTTATTTTCTCTTTTATGTTTGGCACTTCATCTTATTTTGCTGGAAAAATTCTTGTTAGAGAGAATCATCTACTTGTTTTTATTAGTGTGTACATTTCTCGCCCAACCGTGCCCACATACATGAGAGCACTCATGCACACACACACACACACACATACACACACACGGATTACACTCCATCCAAGAGGCAAGAGTGATAAAGAATCCATCTGCCGATGCAGGAGACACAAGCGGTGCAGGTTTGATCCCTGGGTTGGGAAGACCCCTTGGTGTAGGGAATGGCAACCCACTCCAGTATTCTTGCTTGTAAAGTTCCATGGACAGAGGAGCCTGGCGGGCTACAGTCCACGGGCTATAAAGAGCACACATAGATCCATGTTGCTGACACTGAGGCCGAGGCAATGACCATCCCATAGTGACAGCCGGAAACCCAGGGGCCAAGAATGCAGCGAGCACACAATACGCACTCCAGCAATTTGTGCAGCTAAGTGAACTTTAAATTTAAGAAAATACACTAAAAAATCAACTAAAAGGTAAAGGGATTATAAACTTAATCATACATGATATGTTTCTACATATTAAAAATTACTTAGTGTTTTTTGCATGCTAGTTAGACCACGGATAGGTAAATGCTAACAAGAAAACATGCACTAAATGTCTATTCTATAGAAAGCTTCTCTAAGCTAGTAAGAATCACTTCGTACAGTAGATATTTAAGAATGTGGAAAGGAAAGATTTCAATGACCCCAGATTCTTGCACCTCCTCCTCGTACATAGAAAAGCACTAAAATCATTGAAGTGAGATATCTGTGCTTTTTCTTTGTGATTAGCAGTAATCTTTTGTTATTCCAGAAAAAAAAATTACATAAATCCAGGCTTCTGCCTTACTTTGAAATAGTCTCTCAGAGCTGTCTGAGAGGCTGTTTCCTGGGCTAGGCTATAGTTCTCAGTAAGACACTGAATAAACTCAACTCACAGTTCTTATATGGTAGGGTTTTATTTCAGTCAATGAAGGTAAATACTAGGAGCATTCATGCTTAATTTTGTTTTCAACAGCTAAAATACTAATATATTTTGGTATATAAAGTGTGAACTTCCCAGCTCCACGCAGCTTTAAATATTTGATGTATTTAAATGTCTTTGAAAACTTAACAAATTACTATGTACATTAACATGTGAAATTAAATTAAAATGACAGTATTCAAATATAAAAATAATTCACATGTATTTCTGAAAACGCCTGCTTTTAAGAGAGTAGATCTTTCCTGTTCTGATATATGTGAAAGACTTGTAGATAAATTTTAGAAGAATATATTTTTATAGGAAAATCGGATCTATTTTGCTAATATTTGTTTTTTATTCTATTTTATGAATAGGAAACGTCCTCCCAATTATTTATTCTTCCAGTGTTACTTCCTTAAATAATTGACCATAAATGCTCCAGAGAGCAGCTGTCAATCACAGCTATCACCCTTGACTACTTCTCTTGATTTTCTATTTTATTATCTTAAAATTCCTGGAAATAGTGTTAAAGGAGAAGAGATACTGATAATATTTTTGAAGACAGATGAAGTGAGCCAAGTCAAGGAATAGGGATTTACTTTTTACTTGAACCCACATGTCTGGCAGTGACATCCACAGGCATATGGCTTTGCGGCTGAGGCAGGACTAGGAAAACCCGCAGAAACAAATCAGACCGGCAGAGCCACGCAGGCTGGGCTGCCAGAGAGGCGATGGGAGGCCCGGCAGGGCTGTGCGCAGTGGAGAAGGATGGCGACGGCTGGGTTTTAGGAACACCGCTGTGGAGTTCCCAGGTGAGCAGAGCGCAAAACTGGAGTCAAGGGAACCAGCCAAGGTGAGAGAAGACGGGGTTTGTACTAGGAGGGTGAAATGGAAACGAAGAGAAACACATCAGTTCAAATTACATATATGAGGAATCGTCAATAAAGTTATGAGATTAATGCAGTGACTTCAAGGAAGCAGTCAAGAGTGACACCCAGAATTCTGGGTTGAACAACTAATGAACCAGCATACTGGAATAGGGAATACAGGAGGAACACCAGATGCGGGGGAGAGGTCTAGAGTTCACGCTGAGATGTCACCAAGGTACTCAGGAAGAGGCGCTCAACAGACAGAGGCATAAATAGGCTTGGATCTCAGGAAAGTCTACTGGACTAAAGATCTACATTGAGGCCATCACACATGGCTGTTAAGTGACAACACAGGAGGATTTGAGAGTGCAAAGAAACAAGAATGAAGATAAGGGGACTGTGCCAGAGGTCTGAAAAACGTCCACATTGAAGGAATTTTTTTTAAAGTTTAGAAAAGCAGTGGGTAAAAAAAGCAAGGAACGTGGCTGGAGAAACAAACCAAGAAAAGCACATGTTTTGAAAAGAAGGGAGGACTTCCCTGATGGTCCATTGGTTAGGAATCCACCTGTCAGTGCAGGGGACACGGATTCGATCCCTGGTCCAGGAGGATCCCACATGCTGCGGGGCAGCCAGGCCCGCGAGCCACGATGACTGAGCCTGCACTCTGGACCCTGCGCCCTGAAACAAGAGAAGCCACAGCAGAGAGAACGCTGCACGCTGCACCTGGAGAGCAGACCCCTCTCACCACAACGAGAGAAAGCCCGCACGCGGCAGTGAAGACCCAGCGCACCCGAAACCAAAAATCAACGATAAAATCTTTTCAGTAAAACGAGACTTATCAACTGTCAAATTCTACTGTGAGATTAAACCTCATCACTGCCTCTATGAAATCATTATGTTGAAAAACCAAAAGAGACTTCTGTTATCAACCCGACTGTGGGAATCCCCTCCCTCCTTTTCCACCTCCCGTAAGCCCTGTGCAAGGAACAGACTGATGTCTGTTGTCTGATATAGAGTCATGTCTATATCCTCCAAGATAACTCCAAGGCAGGCCGAAGCGACTGCGGTCACACCGAAGAAGAAGCCAAGGAAATGGTCAAGGGCCGGGGATGAATCTCTCATATACATGCAGGAATCTACAGGCAATACAGTGTCAGCTGTCAGCTAAGAGGATTCGGGAAATTAGGAGGGAAAAAAGCTCACTTAGATGAACATAAAAGCTTCAGAAGGGACACATAGACTCTGCACAAAGCAAAATGAGAGGGAAATAAAGAAAGCATTAAGAATTTGAGAAAAGTTGTAGAACTATAGGGAAAAAACAAAAAAACAAAAAAAACAGGTCAAGAATTAACAGCACAGGAACTTCTCCACTGGTCCAGTGGCTAAGACCATGCTCCTGATGCAGAGGGCCCAGGTTCAATCCCCGGTCAGGGAACTGGATCCCGCATGCCACAGCTAAGAGCCTGCAGTCTGCAATGAAGACAGAAGGCCCCACATGCCACAGTTAAGACCCGGCACAGCCAAAAAATAATTACCAGTGTATACATAATTAGAACCCCGAGAGACATAACTAAAGCAAGAAAAATTCAAGCAGAGCAACCACTTGGCATGATTACAGTCTTCAAAGGCCCATTATGTGTCAGGGAAAGTTGATTCAGAGGAGTGTCATTAATTTATTATTACAGCTGTAACAAATTACCACACACAGTGGCTTAAAACAACACACATTTATCATCTCCCATTTCAAACATCAGAAGTCTCATCAGGCAAAGTCAAACTGCTGGCAGGTCTGTGTTCCTTCTGAATGCTGGAATGTCCAGCCCTTGGCTCCCCCAGCTTCTAGAGTTGGCCTGCTCTCCTGGGCTTGCGGCACCCCCGTCCTCACAGGCAGCCGTCTCCTCACCCTGAATTCTGCTCTCACTGCCACCTCCCCTCCTCTGACCCTGAACCCCTAGCCCCCTCAAGAAGGGCCTCTGTGATTATCCTGGGGCCACCCCAGGAGAGAGCAATCAGCTTTCCCAGGATAGAGTCTAGAGCATGGGGTTGGTGGGGGTCTGGGAGATTAGATGGGGATGTCTGTGTGCTATACTCAGTGTCTGACTCTTTGTGAACCCAGGGACTGTAGCCCACCAGGCTTCTCTGTCGTGAGATTTTCCAGGCAAGAATATTGGAGTGGGTAGCCATTCCATTCTCCAGGGCTTTTTCCTGACCCAGGGATTGAACCTGGGTCTCCTGCATTGGCAGGCGGATTCTTTACCGCTATTGCCACCTGGAAACACCCAAGTCATCCAGGATAATATACCCAAATTCCTTATTTTAATCATATTTTCAAAGTCCCTTTTGCCAGATAAAGTAATAAACTTACAGGTTTCAGGGATTATGGTGTGGACATATTTGAGGAAATACGTTTCTACCTACCATAATACTTGATGTTGAATGTAAAACAAAATCAGTATTGCATTTTTAAGGTAAATAATTCTTTGTATAACCAGGCAACGTGTGTGCTAAGTGGCTTTGCTTCAGTCATGTCCAACTCTTTGCAACCCTATGGACTGTAACCCACCAGGCTCCTCGGTCCATGGGATTCTCCATGCTGGAATACTGGAGTGGGTTGCCATGCCATCCTTCAGGGGATCTTCCCCACCCAGGGGTCCAGCCTGCATTTCCTGCATGTCCTGCATTGGCAGGCAGGTTCTTTACTATTAGCACCATCTGGGAAGCCTCAACGAGGCAGTATCTTGAGACAAATGACAAAGAAGAAACACAGCAGACCAAGATTTCTAGGATGCAGTCAAGTAGTACTGTGGAAATGTCCACACACACCAACGTTTATTTACACGATCGAGATTGACTGGAGTCACAACTCATCACGTGGCAAAGGGTCCACATAAGCCCCGGGACCCTCCAGGGAGGGTCAGCGTGGAGCGGCCACCGCGCCAGGAAGACCACGGCTCTGTGAAGTGCAAGCTCACAGCGGAGGAGCAGCTGCATCCTTTACAGTGATGAACAGCATGTTTGGTTTTGGCCAAATGTGTAAAACAAGACTTTTCCAAGTTATAATTTTTCACTGGTCTTTTGAATCTTCTTCTGGCTCTATCTGAATTCTTAGGAGACAATTTGCTACCTAATAAAAGTTGCAAACATTGGACTTTGGAAAATGTCAAACAATAAGCAATAACAGAACTTCAAGTATTTTAGTATTGGGGTTGCATTTAAGATAAAATCACAGTGAAAAATACAGATGCAAGATAGATTTTACTTGTTCATTTGCTTGTTTTCTGTTTTCCCCTCATAGAAGGTAAATCCTGTGAAAATGAGGACTCACATACACATTATTCGCTGCTAAGCCCCAGTGCCCACACTGTAACTGGAAATTGTATGTTTTTAACCAGCACATGTAAGATATAAAGTAATAATTTCACACTGAAGGTTTATCACAAAAATGTTATTTATTTGTACATATTTTATACTTATTGATAAATAATTAATATAAATGTCTTTATGTTCAGTGTTATCTTCATCCTGTTAAAATATTCTATGACCTAATGTAACAGAGGAATGAATATTTCTGAAGATGATCTTGAGGCATTATAGAAGCCAAAATCATTTCTAAATAAATTGACTTTGATTTAGTACTAATTTTGCTTTATCACATGCTAATTATTTAAAATTTCTTAGTATTATGTCCTAAAGGTAATTCTCTCTGTTAGGTTATTATAGGAGCCTACATATTTATTCCCCAATTATTTTAAATGAATCTATTATCTTAAATCTGATTATAAGAAGTTTTGAGGCAGATCATTGATTTGAGGTGGAGTTCAAATACAGTTTTGGGGCATGAAATTACAGGTAATTGGACTGAACTGAATCCTAAGTGGGAAAGTCCCTGTGATGCTGGATTACCTTTTCGTATAGTGGGCGTGTCACTGTCTGCAATCAGCTGCAAGCAGTCTTGAGTGACTGAAAAGCAAAAATATATCATTTAGTTACATGAATAGAAATAGGGAACGAAGACGACCAAGAATACAAAGCTACAAACCCACTCTTCCAATGGCCCCTGATCAATCATATCAATACTTTCTCACTGCCTACGTGCTGTTCTTAAAATCCCTTTAGGAAATATGCCCACAGATCTCAATATAACTTCTACTTTAAATGCAATATGTATATACTTGAAATTCAAGTTTTAGAAAAACTCTATGCTATTGAAATATAGTAGTTTTAAAATTATTTTGCCAACAAGTGAAGTCCTGTCTGACTCTTTTTGACCCCATGGACTGTAGCCCACCAGGCTCCTCCATCCATGGAATTTTCTAGGCAAAAGTACTGGAGTGGGTTGCCATTTCCTTCTCCAGGGGATCTTCCCAACTCAGGGATCGAACCTGGGTCTCCCGCATTGCAGGCAGATGCTTTACCCTCTGAGCCACCAGGGAATACCATCTAAACAGTTTAGCTGAACTTCTTCTAAAACATACACCTGTATAGAAAGAAAGTTTAGCTACTGTCATTTGTTCTCCAGTTCCCTCAAATATACGAGCCAAATGATCAGATTCCTCTAAAATGATTTTTTGTTTTTTTTTAAAAAAATCTAACATTAAATCATAACTCACTAGTACTGAAAATACCACTATTAATATTACTGAAAATAATAATAATTGCTAACATTTATTGAGCTAGTATAAATCCAGGCGACTTCACAAAAATCCTAAGAATTACCTACTGGAAATTACATCTTGGAAAGTGTAAACAACTTGTCCAGTCCCCAGGGATAGACAGTGACAGGGCCTGAATTTAATCATGCCTCTTTCACTCTGGAGCCAAAGTCAGGCTTTTGGTAAAATGTTTGGGACTAGAAAGAGGAGAGCTATGACATCTTTTTAAGATAAAATAGAAGATTTCCCTAGGCAGCTGCATTAGCAGTAAAGCATCTGGGACACATCCACTCACATCTATTCACATTGCACATTGCATACAGAATATTCCACAGAGCGCATCAAAGAATATGCAGTATGAAAGTCACTCATTCGTATTCGACTCTTTGCAACTCCATGGACTATACAGTCCATGGAATTCTCCAGGCCAGAATACTGGAGTGGGTAGCCTTTCCCTTCTCCAGGGGATCTTCCCAACCCAGGGATCGAACCCAGGTCTCCCACATTGCAGGTGGATTCTTTAACCAGCTGAGCTGCCAGGGAAGCTCAAGAATACTGGAGTGGGGAGCCTATCCCTTCTCCAGCAGATCATTCTGACGCAGGAATCAGGTCTCCTGCACTGCAGGCGATGCTTTACCAACTGAGGAAAGCCCAAAATAATATATAGCTATTCTACTAAATGAAGACAGTGCCTTCAGGTTAAAAGCAAAATAGGTACTCTGTCTGTAGGAAAAGAAAGCACAGCAGTATCTATGAAAACCATGGAATATGGAGCTAAGTGTGCCTATTTTAAATTAAGAAAATATTAGTTTAGATTATTTTATACCACGCATCTTAGAGTTGAAGTAATGCTTTAAAAACATGCTTCACAATGTATACATTTTAAGAGCTTATTAACACAGTGGAGAGTTCCCACTGCAGATCATTAGCGGAAACCATGGAATAACAGATGTAATAATTATGTGATATTCTGAAGCCATGCAAATACAGGCCTAAAAAGAATGCTGTTAAAGGCAGTGATCACATAAGAAACTCCACTAGAAAATTTTCTTTGGTATTTAAAAGCAGAACTGTAATGTTAAAAACCACAATCCTTTTTAACCACGAGATGTTTCTGACACATTTTTATATTAATCTGATGGTTTGGATAGGAGCAGAACGCTTTGGCTAGCTTGTGGCTCTTTTTTTTAAATTTCTTTTTATTGTTGATTTTTTATAGTTGATTTACAATGTTCTGTTAGTTTCAGCTGTACAGCAAAGTGAGTCAGTCCTACATATGCTTCCCTGGTGGCTCAGATGGTAAAGAATCTGAGTCAATTCCTGGGCAGGTTAATAAGAAGTCAGGGGTCCCTGAGGAGGAGATAGGGGTCTGGAATTCTCAAGGAGGAGGAAATGACAGACAGTGTTTTTTGTTTTTTTTTTTCTTTACATTTCTTAGTCTTAGTCACATAAAACATTTTTTTTTCTTTAAGCCCAGAACTGATGATTACACAACTCAGTTTAAACTCTGCACTAGGGATTATATAACAACAGTGTATCCTGGTTGAGGACAGTTTCTGCTTCCTGAAAACCTTCTGACTAATTCTGATATTTTAGAATGTATATTATGAGAGAGGGCCTGGTAGGATCTTTCTATTGTTAAGTTCTAATCCTGTTATCCTAAAATGTAAATTGTGAGAGTGGGTCTGGTAAAATTTTTACAACCTTGAGACATTCTTTTGATTTATTGTAATAACTAATTTAAAAAGTATACAGCTCCCTTGCTAACACTAGTGAGGGGGCCGCTCTCCATCCCCCTTCTGATGTCTCTGTCAGAAGCTTTCTCTCTCCCTTTTTATACTTTAATAAAACTCTGCTACACAAAAGCTCTTGAGTGATCAAGCCTGGTCCCTGGTCCCAAAGCCAAATCTTCTTCGTAGATCACGAATCCAACATTGTTCACCATAAACTATCAAATCTACCTGCAATGCTGGTGACCCGAGTTCAATCCCTGGGTCGGGAAGATCCTGTGGAGGATGGCATGGCAACCCACTCCAGGATTCTTGCCTGGAAAATCCCATGGACAGAGAAGCCTGGTGGGCTGCAGTCCATGGAGTCGCACAGAGTCAGACAAGACTGAGCAGCTACCACTTTGACTTTTCATTCTTTTTTAGATTCTTTTCCCACATAGGCCCTTACAAAGTACCGAATAGAGTTCCCTGTGCTTTACAGTGGTCCTTATCAGTTATCTATTTACATATGGGAGTGCTAGCGCTCAGCTGTGTCCAACTCTTGCAACCCCATGGACTGTAGCTCGCAAGGCTCCTCTGTCCCTGAAATTCTCCAGAAAAGAATACTGGAGTTGTAGCCATTCCCTTCTCCCAGAGGATCTTTCTGACCCAGAGACTGAACCCAGATCTCCTGCAGTGCAGGAGATTGCTTACCCTCTGAGCCACCAGAAAGAGAAAAGTGAAAGTGAAGTCACTCAGTCGTGTCTGACCCTTTGCGACCTCATGGACTGTAGCCCACCAGGCTCCTCCGTCCATGGAATTTTCCAGGCCAGAGTACTAGAGTGGGTTGCCATCTTCTTCTCCAGGGGATCCTGAGCCACCAGGAAGCCCCTTATTTATACACAATAGTGTGTATATGTCAACCCCAAACTCCTAGTTTATCCCACCACATTCCCCCTTGAAAACCATAAGTTTGTTTTCCATGTCTGTGACTCAATTTATGTTTTGTAAATAGGATCATTTGTGCCATTTTTTTTAAGCTGGAAAACAATAACAGGAGTGTCTGTGCAGCAGGGCAACGTGACTCATTACTGCAGTTACCACCGCAGACCCCCTGCAAAGCAAATATGGAAATGCATCGCAGCAGGCAGAGTAGCTGTGAATGAGGACAGCTTGAAAGAAAGGACAACAGAACATCCACGCGTCTCAAGACTGAAAGGCACAGTGTCTGGAGCTGCCATATTCCACCTACTTTTCTAACAAACACCTCTTGAGGAATCACTACACACAGGGGCCACGGTAAGGTCTGTGAGGGATGCAGGTGCCAACTGGAGCATGCGAAACTCTAATTTTTCCTCCATACAGAAAAAGAAGAGGATGTTGACACAAGTCAAAGTCAAATTTCCAAATTGTCCATCTTTCCTTTGCCATGGACATGCATACTGTTAAGACTGAGTGAGATGATGCGCCTGAAACATTTAGCAGTGTACCTGGGACAAAATCATTGCAAAGTCAGTCTTGGCTATTAGTAGGAGTAGCAGGAGCATTATTGTTCTTAATGGTATTGAACCAAATAAACTGGGAGCAAAATGGAAGGATACTATGAGAGAAAGAAGGCCAAGGGAACAGATAAAGAGACCTAGGAAATACTAGGAATACTATTTCAGAGCTTCACTGGTGGCTCGGTGGTAGAGAATCCACCTGCTGATGCAGGAGTCATGGGTTTGATCCCTGATCTGAGAAAATCCTACATGCCCCAGAGCAACTAAGCCAGGCACCACAGCTACTGAGCCTGTGCTCCAGAGCCCGGGAATTGCAGCTACTGAGCCCACGTGCCACAACCACTGAATCCCAAGCACCCTGGAGCGCACGCTCCATAACAAGAGACACCACCGCAACGAGAAGCCCACACAGCGCAGTGGAGAGCGGCCCCCACGCGCCGCAACTGGAGAAAAGCCCACTCAGCAATGAAGACCCAGCAATGAAGACGCAGCGCGGTGGAGAGAGGCCCCCACGCGCCGCAACTGGAGAAAAGCCCACTCAGCAATGAAGACCCAGCAATGAAGACGCAGCGCCGTGGAGAGCGGCCCCCACGCGCCGCAACTGAAGAAAAGCCCACTCAGCAATGAAGACCCAGCAATGAAGACGCAGCGCGGTGGAGAGCGGCCCCCATTCAGCAATGAAGACCCAGCACGGCCACAAATAAACAAACACCTTAACAAAAAGGAAACACTATCTCAACTAGCCCTCTCCTTGACCTTTTCCATGAAACGCCTGTAGTAGATTCACCTCCTCCTCAGACCGAAAGGGGTTTACCTAATGAATGATATCTGGAAACTACCAAACTAATATGAAATACCTGAACTTTAATCTCCAGAGCCCGACTAAAACTTGGCCACAGCCTACACATTGAAGAGCAAAGGTCTAGGGGACTTCCCTGGAGAAGGCGATGGCACCCCACTCCAGTACTCTTGCCTGGAAAATCCCATGGACGGAGGAGCCTGGAAGGCTGCAGTCCATGGGGTCGCCAAGAGTCGGACACGACTGAGCGACTTCACTTTCGCTTTTCACTTTCATGCATTGGAGAAGGAAATGGCAACCCACTCCAGCGTTCTTGCCTGGAGAATCCCAGGGCTGGGGCAGCCTGGTGGGCTGCCATCTCTCGGGTCGCACAGAGTCGGACACGACTGAAGCGACTTAGCAGCAGCAGCAGCAGCAGCAGCAGGGACTTCCCTGGTTGTCCAGTGGTTAAGACTCTGCCTTCCAGTGCGGAGGGTGCAGAGGTTCAATATCTGGTTGGGGCACTAAGATCCTATATGCCTTGTGACCAAAAACCCAAAACATAAAACAAAAGCAGTATTGTAGCAAATTCAGTAAAGACTTTTAAAATGGTCCATATATTTTAAAAATCTTTAAAAACCCAGTGCACGGTAGCAGAAATATAACTTTTAGAAGACAATACACAATGAAGAGAAATTTTTATTTCAGAAAACCTTCAGAAAAGAAAATGGGACATTTAAATGACAGTTTAATAGCAGGGTTTGAATTATACTCACTGAAGCCAGTGCTCTTCATTAATTTTCCTTATTCTGGAGAAAGTCATGGGGCTTTGCAAGGACACATGTTCTTGGAAATAAGAACAGGACCTTGCATCCTGTCCTGGTTAGATGCCACTCAGGTTTCATCAACCCCATCAGTTCTCTTAACCTCTTCACCTTTTAACTCTTCCCATTCCCTCCTCCAGGGGATCTTCCCAATCCAAGCATCAAACCTGGGTCTTCTTCTTTTTAGGCAGACTCATTACTGTCTGAGCCACCAGGGAAATCCCTTTTTTAGGACATATGGTATCTATTAACAACTTATCTCCAGTTAAGTCTTTCAGGATTTTCTTTCCAATTCGACATACAGCTGATCTTTGACCTATAGATTATTACTCACAAAAAGTGGGTCAAAAAAAGGGCAGCATTGTTTCTTTAAAATGTCCCAATGGCATAGATATCCAACCACAAGAGTTTTGAGGATGCATAGTCTAAAATAAGAAACATTAATAACAATTGTAGTATTAATTGATGGCGTTTGGTTTTCAGATGTCTTTTATACATCTTCCCTCTGCTACAGTTGAGGGGAATTATATAAGAGTTTGAGAATAGTTTATCTTTTTAACTTCTTTTTAACTAAGCAAGGCAGCAGCATACTTTAAAACCTTTTTCCAAAAAAAAAAAAACAAAACAAAAAAACAAAAAACCTTTTTCTGTCAATGGGAGACACATATTTCTAAATATATATATATGTACATGTGTATATATATATATATATTACATATCCTAATGATCTGAGAAACACAAATGATTAATCTTAAGTACAGTTTTACAGCATAAGAAAATTCACTCATAATATTAAACCATGTGAAAAATATTTCTAAAACAATACATTATATTGATGACAAAACTAGTTTACAAAAAAGAATTCCTAAAATAAGAACTTTCAGGACAGAAATCATTTAGTACTGCTCAATATTTGATATAATAAAATCCAACCAACTTTATAATTGGACTAGTGGTTGGACTGATTGAGGTTGAAAGCCACCTTTTAAAGTGTGACATCATTTAATCAGGAAAAGAGCCTTGCCAGTTCATGGAATTGCTCATATCTGATGACTCAGTGGTAAAGAATCCACTTGTCAACGCAGGAGATGCAGGTTCAATCCCTGAGTCAGGAAGATCCCCTGCAATAAGGAGATGGCAACCCACTGCCGTGTTCTTGGGAATACCAGGAAATCCCACGGACAGAGGAGCCTGGGGGGCTACAGTCATGAGGTCACAAAGAGTCAGAGACGACTTAACAATTAAAGAACAAACAAATAGCTGTTGTACTGCATTCTGTGTTGGAATCAAACCCTTTCAAACCGGAATCCAGTTTCTTATACATTATTCCAACAAAGCTAAATCTAATAGAAACTACCATAAATCATGCAATTACTGCATATTGTGTGTGGTTCCCATGAGAAGCGCCCCACATTGAACTTTTCCCATTGCACATATTCTGTCCATGTGACTGTCCGTATTCTGTCCATCTGTCCTACTCCCATAGTTCTCCTCACTCATCTCATTCAAAAAACTTCTTCCAAGCTCTTCAGTCTGAATGAAATGTCCACCCTTCATTTTCTTTTATCTGTCTTCTTTCCTTTGTCTTCTTACACATTACACTGTACATGTTTTAAAAATGAGGACTCTGAAAGTGATGCCTAACATTCAGTACACGGAAGTCAGGGCAAATGTAGAAATTTGATTTTTTTTTTTTTTTTTTGACCTGCTTGCGTACTAAGTCACTTTAGTCGTGTCCAGCTTTTTGTGGCCCTTTGGACTGTAGCCCGCCAGGAGTCTGGGATTCTCCAGACAAGAATACTGGAGTGCATTGCCGTTTCCTTCTCCGTGGAATCTCCCCAACCCACATCTATCTCTTAGTCTCCTGCATTGATAGGAGGGAGGGCTCTTAAACACTAGTGCCACCTAGGAAACCCTTTGCTTGAGTTAGTTTTGAATAAATAATCAGTGGCTGTAAAAATTTAATTAGGAAAAACCCCTTAAAAATGCACATGTTGACCTAATCCTGGACATAGATTTATGAAGAAATCGAAGAAGTCATGGTTTTGGGATAAACATTTCTATCGGAGTGGGAATACAAAATTTGAAGAGTGGGAACAGGATTATAAAGTTTTATTATCAGACATAAGCAGTTTGCCTTACCAGCAAATTTTGTTAAGTTACTTATTTGTAGCTTAAGAAACAATACGAGTTGAAAGAGTTTTAAAAGAATTTCTGGAGAGCTAAATTGAGAAGTTTGTTTTTGACCTGGTATAAAACAGAAAAAAAAATTAGGAATTTTTAATCTTGAGAGGGGCTTGCTTAACGCATTCTGTGCTTAAGAAAGATCATACATGTGTCTCTGTGTAGAATCAGTTGCTATAAAGGGAGAACAAAAGTCAAGATTCAGCTGTTGACTGGTAATAAACATAAAAACGAGGGCGATTTGGTCTAAAAAGCAATTATGTAAGTGGAGCAACCAAAACAAACTGTGAAGAAAATTTTAAAAGTTTCTGACTAATGGGTATATGTGTTTGAAGGAGAATTAAAAAATAATAATAGAAGCAGCCTCTCAATTCTAGTGAATTCAGGAAGACAGCAACACTATAATGGCCCTGAGGAGGGAAGAAAGTGGTGCTGATTTTTAGGAGGGCCTGGAATGAAGCTGATAAAATACAGTAGAAATAAACATAACTGACAGAAGTAAAGAAATATATCTGAACGTGGCCTACATGTATATGTGCAGAGAAAGAGTCTTGGATCACCTGCACATTGTCATGCACCACTCTTAGGCTATTCCTAAGGCAACACAGGGCATGTCAGATGGTCGCCCTCTGCGTAGCCTCTTAAGCACTAAGAATAAAATTGCTGTTGTTTAGTTGCCAAGTTGTGTCTGACTCTTTTGTGACCCCATGGTCTGTAGCCCTCCAGACTCTACTGTCCATGGGATTTCCTAGGCAAGAACACTGGAGTGAGTTGCCATTGCCTTCTCCAGGGGATCTTCCCAACTCAGGGATCGAAATCGCATCGTCTGCACTGAGAGGTGGATTCTTCACCACTGAGCCACCAGGGAAGCCCCAAGAATAAAATAGCAAAAACAAAAAACGCTATCTTCATGTTTAATTTTGCAAATGGTCAAGTATTTCAACTTAAAGTTACCAGTTCTTTAATTGAGTCATCTTCACAGGCTATGCTTTTGCTTTCGTCATGACTTCTTTGTATTATTTTAGGATATTTCTCTTTAATAAAGAGGAATACTCAGGAGGCACTGGGCAACCTAACTTAACAGTGAAGAACATTAGCTTCATGACACAACATGCCAACAGGTCTGAAGTCAAGGAAGGTAAAACCGAAAGTAGAAACTCAGCTGACCATCTGGAGAAAGGCAGCAATAAATCGCCTAGTTGGCTGTTGAATGTTCCACTCTCCAGGGGACATTTGCACCTGGACGCCTCAGTGATCCCCAAGTTTCACACCCCCCGAACCTGTTTCTTTACCCTCGCCACTCACATTCACCTCTCACTCCTCGGTTGTCCTCTTAGTGAATTCTGAGTTGCTCAAGCAACACTAGCTTAAAGTTTCCAACTCAATAGTGGGTTCCCGGTAGGAGTGACTGACTACGTTTGGGCTGCTTCCCTGGTGGCTCAGGGGTTAAAGTGTGAGCCTCCAATGTGGGAGACCCGGGTTCGATCCCTGGGACAGGAAGATCCCCTGGAGAAGGAAATGGCAACCCACTCCAGTATTCTTGCCTGGAGAATCCCATGGACGGAGAAGCCTGGTAGGCTACAGTCCACGGGGTCGCAAAGAGTCAGACACGACTAACCGACATCACTTTCACTTTCTTTCACTTTCAAAGTGCAGACAGCGATGCCAACCTCCTAGGTTTATTAAGAGGGCAAATGATAATCATGCATCCACAGGGCCAAACCCAGAGCTTTCACATGGAACTCATCTCTACCCTTTTCTGTATGTTCCAGAATGCCTAGCTCAGAGCTTTACACAGTACGCGTTTCCTCTATTTTGAGAAAAGTCTGTTTCTCTAACTCCTCAGAAATGCGGATACTTTTTAAAAAGGAAATCCCACCACAACAAAAGAGCAGCTGACCAACACAGATCGTGTAAGTAGGACTTGACCCATAAAAAGTGCAATTAACCGTTAAAATGAATATCATCCATTTTTACAGAACTATTAATGAGAATGCATCCTTCAACATTATGACTTTATTTCTAAAATACCTATGTGTGCATGTGTGCTGAGTGACCCCATAGACTGTAGCCCACCAGGCTCCTCTGTCCATGGGACTTCCCAGGCAAGAATACCAGAGTGGGTTGCTATTTCTTCCTCCAGAGAATCTTCCCAACCCAGGAATTGAACCTGCGTCTCCTGCGTCCCCTGCATTGGATTCTTTACCCCTGCCCCACACGGGAATCCCACGCATGTCTGAAGTTTTTTAATGATGAAAGTATAAAGAACAATTGACCTTTCTGGAATTAGATAGAAATACTTACCCTGGCCTCTCTTATATGAAATAGAGACACATCCCCTTGCCCTTCCTCACCCTTAACTCTGCTGGTTCTCTTAACCTCGCCCTAAAATGTTCACTTTTGCAATGTATTTGCCCTTTTCAAGTATTATAGTTTACTCATCAATTATGCTTATTGACCATTTTCTGTGGCTTCCCACCTCACTGCAATGTGATATCCCATGGGCAGAAAACCTTCATCTGTTTGTTCTCTGATCAATACCCAACAACCAGCACAGTGTTAGGAACCTCTGAGGTTAGGGAAGGTTGGAAGAGACACAATATCACTTCTGGCTACCCTGGTTGATCTGCTTCCTGGCTCTTCAGTTTCCCAAAACTTTAAACTTGATAAGAACAGGGTTCAGAGATGTGGTTATCAGGTCACTATTTGCATTTTAAATACTTTTGTGGAAATTGAACAGAAGCCAGCTCTTGCAACACTGAAAAGAAGTCTCTCCTTATTGAAGCAGGGGACAAGAAAAATAACACACAGGGAAGGCTCTGGTCAAAGATCACCATGACAGCAACCATCTGTTTCTGTTCTAGGAAAGAACACGCCCTTGCTGGGTAAGAGGCTGCAGCCCCATTTGGGGACAGAATGGATGGTTGAGTTACACACTGCATACTTGCAACATGCATTTTACAGCCTTGGAAGTTACAGCTGAGACCAAAATGTCGATAAAGCAAAGACTGGATGCTACAGACCCCTCAGACATCCCGTCTTTTCTTGCAAAGGAAATGGACTATGGATTTCAAGACTCAAAAAAAAAAAAAAAAGTGTTGATATATTTCTGTTTCCCCAGGTGGCACTAACGGTAAAGAAACCGCCAGCCAGTGCAGGAGGCCAAGAGATGCGGGTTCGGTCAGGAGGACCCCCTGGAGGAGGAAATGGCAACCCACACCAGCATTCTTGCCTGAAGAATCCCATGGACAGAGAAGCCTGGTGGGCTACAGTCCAGGGGGGTCACAAAGAGTCGGACACGACTAAAGTGACTTAGCATGTACACTTATGTTTAACAATAGAAATGTTTACCCCAGGGAAATATTTAAGTTACCATATTAGGCATTAATTTATGTGTATTAAGGAGGTAGAGGTGGCTCAGTGGTAAAGATTTCATGTGCCAATGTTGGAGATGCAGACTTGATTCCTGGGTCAAGAAGATCCCCTAGAGGAGGAAATGGCAACCCACTCCAGCGTTCTTGCCTGGAAGACCCTATGGACAGAGGAGCCTGGTGTACTACATTTCATTGGGTTGCAAAGAGTCAGACATGACTGGGCATGCACGCACTCATATTTATTATATTCAAAACTCTGATTTTTAAAAAAAAATCAAATGCATTGTGGTGTCCTGGATGGCTCCTGGAACATAAAAAGACGTTAGGGGAAAAGCTGGTTAAATTCAAATAAAGTCAGGGCTTCTCTGGTGGCTCAGACAGTAAAGAATCTGCTTACAGTGTAGGAGACCCACGTGCAATATCTGAATTGGCAAGATCCCCTGGAGGAGGGCATGGCAACCCACTCCAGTTTTCTTGCCTGGAGAATCCCATGGACAGAGGAGCCTGGTGGGCTACAGTTCATGGGGTCGCAAAGAGTCGGACATGACTGAGCAACTAACACTTCCAGGAGTTTAGTTAAATCCATGTTGGTCTCTGTGTTGTGACAAAGGCACCCAGGTAACATAAGATGCTGACTCCGGAGGAAACTGGATGGGGTCATAAGGGAACTCACTGAACTGTTATTGTAACTTTTCTGTAATTCTAAAATAATTCCAAAAAGTTTATTTTAAAAATGCAGAAATATAAAGTAGAATGGTCTGAATCTTACAGGAAATATTTACAAGATAAAATATGAGCAATTCTTTTTCTGCTCTTGTTTTTACTTTCTTTAAAATGCTCATGCTTTCACCACTATTTTTGTTATTAAAATTGAGACAAGTATAATAAATATTAATAAAAATAATTTTTGTCTTTCCAAAATCTGAAACACATGGGTTTCCGATAACTTTTAAATTCCCCACTGAACAAGGGAGAAAGCAAAAGGTCACCTCATTTTATTAGTGAACTGTTAGAGTTGAGTAGAAATGCATTTGGAAGAATTCACTTTCTTGATGGACTCTCAAGCTGATTATCTTTAGGTTCTTATGAAGAGAATCACAGCTAAGTTCAGGTTCAACACATGGATCACTGTGACTCCATCACTAAAGAAATATTTATGCATAAGATCTTCGAAGCTGTGTCACTTTAGGGTTGTTTTTTTTTTTTTAATTGGGACTATCTCCAAACACACTTATGGGCTGAAAAGTGAATTTTTGGCTATTGTAAGCCATTTGGCAATTTTACTCCTGGATTTCCCCACATTTCTGTTTGTTAGATTACAATCAGAAATTCTTATGAAACCTAGGAAACTTGCTAAGACGTTCATCTGAAACACAACATAGTTAAGAAAAGCAAAACTGGAGCCCTAGCACCAAATTCTAGAATTAAGTGGCAGCAGTGCTTTTACTCCTGGGTGGGGTGGGGGTGTCTGCAAGGAGTGCCAACTGGGTGTGCAGGCTGATGGGGGTGCTGCTCTTCATGTGCTGACGTGCAGTTCGTGAATTTCACTGACTTGAAGATACATGCTCTTTTCTGAGTATGTAAAGAATACGTCAATTAAAATTAAAAAAAAAATTAACTACATAAATTAACAATCCATGAAATTGTAGTTAAAGAAGTTGCTGAATAGGGGAGCTTCTCCGGCTTTTCAATGAACCCAAATACTGCCTCTGCCTGGGGTAGCGAGCGAGTCTGAGGGAAGGGGTTTCCGGACCACACCCCTGGGACTTGAGTCTTCTAATCATGCTCACTTTTTGGTTAAGCAGTTCTTTAAAAGGTCAAGTTAAAAAAATTTCATAAGAGGGCCTTTGATCAAAACTTGACAAATGAAGAAATATGGGAAAATCCCTTCCCCGCCCCCCCGCAGAATGATGTCACTTGGTGCTGGGTACTCAGTCACTCAGTTGTGTCCAATCCTTTTTCGACCCTTTGGACTGTAGCCTGCCAGCTTCCTCTGTCCATGGGATTTTTCAGGCAAGAATATTGGAGTGGGTTGCCATTTCCTTTTCCAGGGGATCGTCCCAGCCCAGGGATTGAACCTGCGTCTCCTGTGCCCCCTACGTTGCAGGTAGATTCTTTACGGCTGAGCCATGGGGGAAGCAAAATGATCCCAAATCATTCCTAAATCATTCTATCTTATTTGATATTGAGCCCCAAATTGATTCATACCTGTTCATGGAATACCTACAGGGTGCAAGGGTCATGATGACTATACAATAGGAGAAATGGGACCAGACCACAGAAGTCTGTACCGTTTAGTTGTACAGATAGTCTACACACAAATGAAAAGAACCTTCCTAGGTGATCTGTGATGAGTATCAGATACTGAAAGAACTAGCCCACAACATACTGGAATTTACTTACAAATTGAATATATACCCAATAAAATTGAGATGCCTGCTGAAATCTGGGTTGGATTTATAGGAAAATAAGAATGGGTAACATTCTGATATATTACTTAACCATATTTAGCTGTGAAACTTTTGAGCATGGTTATAAAATGATGACAAAACTGACGTTGAGAAAGCAGAATATTCTAGGAAAAATCTAGAAGAATATTATAATTCTGTTAATTATAAATCCCCTAAGTGTCCTAAGTGTCCTGGTGTGGCTTAAAAATAAGTGTGAGGTCAAATACTATACATCATTTACTTGAAAACTCTGTATTTTTTTAAACAGTTTAACAAGCAATTTGAAAATGCCAAGGCTCCAAAGTAACAGTAACATTTTTTAATTAATCATGAAAGAATAGTGAAACCTATATAAGGAAAACTGCCTTATTGTGGAATTTAAAATTCTATATTTAATATAGATATTAAAAATTCTTGAATAGATAAATTCAAAACGTGAAAATTCATTTTTCCTCAGTTACAGGTTTCATAAAACTCCAATAAAATGCATCTAAACATACATAGATGACTAATAAGTGAAATGAAAACTAACATTTTAACACTAGAAGGGATAACCTAAGGCTTCTGAGTTTTACTTAAAATAAGTCACAACTAGAATGGAAACAAAAACCAAAGAAAGTTCCATAGATTCAAACTGCATAGAATCTTCTCAATTCCAAAAGAAGGACCTCACCAAACGGAAAACAGAGAAAAATCATGGAGCTTCATACAAACTTCTTGGTATATACATAAACAAATTTTACAGTAGTGCTAAACAAAACGACATTTTTCCTGCGTGAAAGGATGAAACAACATTCAAGTCAATTTTACTGACGAGATTTGCTGATAATAACCATCATTGAGTTTCTTATCTCTAAATTTTTCCTCTGGGATCTATGAATGCTATACGTATATGTAGAGAGAGACAGAGAGATATATATGTGACTAAGTACTGCATATGTAACTAAGTATACAGTGTATATACTGTACACATATACATAATATATACAAAATATGCAGTATCTACTGTAATGTACACAGTGTACATACACAAATATAATACATATATATGCTACATTAAACTTTTATAAAAATCTGAGATAAACCATGATATTGATAATAGTGATTACATCTGTGCTATGGAAACAGGGTGGATTCTTATTCGTTGGTTAGAATTTTCTGCTATTCTCCAAATTTTCTAAAAACTGAAAGTTATTTGGAGAAAAATTTTTGTGAGTATATCATTTTTGGATGCCTTAGAAACACAAATATGGAAAAACATTCACATGGGATGAAATTTTAAAATATTAATGTATTAATAGAACATATTTTGGGGAAGTGGGACTTAGGGAGTTATTCATTTCTTACTCAGTTTTTTCCTTCTTAAATCTGCTGTAATGAGTCTATATCCTCTTGGAATGGGAGAGCTAGGGTTTATTTTTAATAATAAATTTACAGGTAGGAGTACTAGCAGACAAGGTTGAAGGAGAATGAGGCATTCTCACTCTACTAGATATTGAAGCTCATTTTATTACAAAATTCCTTAAAATATTTATTGCAGACAAATAGGATAATAAATCAATGAAAAAAAGCAGTCTCAAAATAGATTCAACTATATATGAGGAACTCAATATAATATAGTAAGTGTTTCAATGCAAATGAATTAAAAAGAATCATCTAATTAATTTGGTTTAGATATTTAGCAACACTTTGGAAGGAAAAAGTAAAAGAAAGGAGAAGTTAAGGCTAGTATAACATGATTCACCAAAATAAACTCCAGGACTAATGGATTTAATACCAACTACAACACTAAATTACTAGAAAAAAGTCAAAATGGCAGAAAAAATAGCAAACTACTTTAAGAGATTATGGATAAGTGTGTATTTTAACTTTGATATCTTAGAGAAAAATTTTAAAAAGGGTATCACATTAAAATATACAGATGCAAGATCTCTGTACAAGTTCTAAAAAGCAGCAAAATATTGTGAAAACATTTACATCAAAATTTTGATAAACAAGATGCCTAATACAGAGTTTATTCAAAATTATTTTTAAAATAGGACAGATGAGTAAGGGAAGTTATAAATAAAAATTAGTAGAGGATAAAATTAGAAGCTATCAAAATATGCAAAAAGAAGATAATTCTTATTTGTAAGCAAGCCACAAATTAAATTTGAGGCACTATTTTTCAACTACTGAGCTAGCCAAAATATATCTTTAAAGGTAAAACGTGTAAGGATGTGAAGAACTTGTACACTGCATTTCTGTTGCATTCATTTATAATTCATTTGGAAAACAATATTGCAACAGATAGCAAGGGTGATAAAGACATTCACCCTCTTTGGCTCAGACATTCTATCTACGGAATTTATATTGAGTATATGCATCAAACTCCTCAGAAACAAAGAGATTTGCACAAAAATTTTGACATGTTCCATTCTACCAAAAAAATTGGAAATGATCATGATAATTATAAGATAATAAATTAATATATGTGAGAATTACTTAGAAATAAGGAAAAAGCTTATTGTGCAGTAAGTCAACACAAAAATATACCACAGTATATGTGCCGTATTTTTTAATTACGCAGAAAATATGGATGACAAAATGCAAAATATGAAAATAAGGATATTAGAGTATAGTAAAAATATGAGGGTTTTCCAGTTTTAAAATGTGTAAACCCAGATGTTTCTGACAACCGGCATGGGGATATGATAAGCAGATACAAAATGTTTTGCTGTATAAAACTAAAGAGGAATTTTTTCTATGAATAAGGCATTTAGTGAAAAAATAAGTTTACAGAAGGAGCATCGTGTGTGTGTGTGTGTGTGTGTCAGAGAGAGAGAGAGGCAGAACACCTAATCTGTCTCTCAAGCACTCTCCTGCAAAGTGCAAATACAGGTAAATAATTACACCTGATCAGTTTGCCTCATAGTCACCACTAAGGTTAAAGGAAACAGGAGACGCGACAACACCTCTCCCCCAGACAAGCCTGCCTGGCACATTCTAGGGGCTCAAAAAATGCTCCTGCAATATAAAAGGGAAACAGCACAAAGGGTTTATTAAATTACAATATTAGTAATGCAATGCAAATTCTCTTTTCCATCCTTGACATGAAGGAACTGGAGCTCAAAGTTTGGGGTGTCCCCCCCTCCCAAATCTGAGATGTCTGTGGAGCAGGTAGAAATCACTAAAGAACTATTCCAGGAGATTATAAACCTGCGGAGCTCCTGGAGGAGCATTATAATAAGCAAAAGCATTAAAATCTCTGTGCCCCAGTGTGTAAAATAGGCTTCTTCTTAAATAGGGAAGAAATCAAATAGAGCACCAACGTGCACCTGCCTGGTCTCCACGTGGTTTCGCAGCAGCTACGCCCCTCGGAGATGCGGTCTGCCCCTCGTATGGACCAAACCTCATTCCAGACTAGCTCCTGGAGCTCCCCGCCCCTCCCCCGCGCCCGAGGACTGCCAGGCGGTGCTCCTGACGTGGGCGCGAGCTCTCTCTTTGAGGGGAGAGGTGAGCCCCTCTCCCCTCTTCTGTGCTCCAAGCGCCGCCGCACAGACGGATGCCCCCGAAACGTGCTCCCAGGAGGACAGTACACGCGGTCAGCCCAGGACGCTGGCCAGGGCTTGGCTCCGCCCTGGGGGGCACACAGGCTTGGGATGCCTTTTCCAGCCTCCGGCTTCTGTTCAGCGCCCCTCTCCCAAGCAGGATGCTCTCCTCCTCACCTTGGCCCTGGAGCCCGGACCCCTGGGCGCTTCTGTTCCCCCGCAAACGTACCTGTTTCTTCTGCCTCCTGCAGGGCACGCTTACTCCTGCCGCTCTGGCTGGAATTGCTTTCTCCCGGAGCTGGGGGTGCAAAGATCCGCTGCTAAGAGAAAAGCCCCACCACGTTACTGCCGGGGCGTCGGGGTCTGGGGGTGGGGGGGGCTGCGGCGGGGGGCGGCGGCTACTGCGGCACACTCACTTTCAGGGCAGGGGTGACGCCGGGAGCCTCCCGCGGGGCCGCGGCTCCGGCCTGGGGGGCGCCCGGCCGCCCCCGCAGCTCCGCCCGCAGGCTGCCCAGCTCCGCTTGCAGGGACGCCACCCAGCAGAAAGCCAGCACCGTGAGGCAGCTGGACGAGGCGGCGAGCAGCAGGGTCACGGCCAGCAGCTTTCCATCTTTGGAGCACCGGCCGGAGGGGCTTTCCTCCTGGGGCAGGACGGAGCCTCCCTCCTTCAGTTTCATTTCTTCTCTGGTCTGAGGGCAAGAAAGGCGGGACTGCTCCCCGGTGGAGTCATCCATTTCCCTCCTTGAACTTTGCAGGTTGGGGCCCCTAGCCTGAGTGACCACAGAGAATGGATCATTTCCTGTTATCTGGGTTTGTTGATGTCCCACATTGACTACACGGCCCAGCCCGGCTGCGCTCGCCCTGAGGCGAGTTCTCCTGAATTTTCTCCTCTCTGCCGCGGCTGCATCTCTTGCCCCAACTGTAGGCTAGGTCTTCCTGGCATTCACCCTTCTATCCGATTGCTCAATCGGTCTTCCTCATTTCACTTTCAGTTTTTGTAAGAATTTTAATGGCATCTCAGAACACTCATGCACGGACCCAGGGGGGTGGGGGGGCCGAAGATCTACTGATGGGGAGGGAACTGGCAGTTCGGACCAGCACACTCTGGGGAGCTTTTAAGATAGGAAGGTGTTTAAGGAGCTGCCCCTCAGGCATTAGGAGAGGACTGGGTCCACTTGGGGCCACGTGGCTTTGTAGGGAATGGGGAAAGAACAGGAATAAATTCCTGCTAAGTGTGATAAAGATAATTCATGTGAAGGTCAGATAAGCTAAGTGCCTCAGTGGTGAACTGGGCTCCGCTGGAGAGTGATTTACGAACAGTCTTTAAGTAGGAAATAAAATGAAGTGTCCTCAAAGGAGGCACAGAGGTCCGCTGGGAGGCACTCTGCTCCGTTATCGTCTTGGCGCCATTATAAAAAGAATGTTCTTACATTTTGGAGAACTGTTTAGATCAGCTACGCGGAGGGTGGGTGAGAGGTGAGGGGTGGTGGGGGTGGGTAGTCTTTATACGTGGGTGGGTGCAGTTTCCAAGAGAAATCTGAGGTCTTCCTCCAGGGACTCGGGGGTCCTGGGAGGCTGGGAATCAGTCATTCATGGGGGGTCCAGGCTCCAGGAGCCCTCCCACCTCTGCGGTCCGCACTTCTGGAGCTGCAAGTCCCCAGCACACTGGTTGGGGAAGAAGCGACCTTCTCTGGCTCTGGGTGCTCGGGAACCCGCATTAACTGCTCTCTTCCTAGAGCAGCTTATCTGCTCCTCCCCTGTTAGGCCCACTCGAGCCAGTCAATCATGTGACCCAACCTGGGTGGATGCGGCTCCACCCAGAGGGGCTTGGACTTCAAGTCTCCACTGTTGGATGTGGTGTGGCCTGTGAGTCAGTGTCCTCTCTGGGTGGGTGATAACTGTCCCTGAGAATCCTAACAAGACTCCCAGGAATGTGGAACAAGCTACCTTTAAGATGCTTCCATTTCCATTCATTCCATTCATTCATTATGTGGAATCCATTCATTTTATGAACAGAATGTTTCACATATTCAATTGCAATATGTTCATTATTGCTGCAATGGATGTCTTTGTGCCTTTCCCTGGGCATAGCTGCAAGGGCTTCGCAGGCACCCACCTGCTAGAGAAAAAGCCTGTGCTCACCTTGACCAGGTGTCTCCCGAGTTACCTGCCAGGACTGCCTGCTTCCTCCGTGTCTCACTAAAGTGTCATGTCATCAGCCTTATTCATTTTTATCTATTGGGATTGGTCCCCCCGCCCCCTTTGCACCTGCAAGCTCCAAGACTTTAAAAAATGACTTTTAAAAATATTTCTCTGTTTAAAAAAATGAAAAAGTGTTTCAGTGATTCCCTTGGTCCCATTTCGCTGGTGGGAGTCATCATCTGTCAGTGGGTGTGCAGAATCTTTTGTGGAACACAAGCTTCCTGACAGTTCTTGTTTCCAGTCAATCAAGATAAAACACACCAGGTAACAGTTCAGTTGCTCAGTCGTGTCCGACTCTTTGCGACCCCATGAATTGCAGCACGCCAGGCCTCCCTGTCCATCACCAACTCCCGGAGTTCACCCAGACTCACGTCCATCGAGTCAGTGATGCCATCCAGCCATCTCATCCTCTGTCGTCCCCTTCTCCTCCTGCCCCCAATCCCTCCCAGCATCAGAGTCTTTTCCAGTAAGTCAACTCTTCGCATGAGGTGGCCAAAGTACTGGAGTTTCAGCTTTACCATCAGTCCTTCCAAAGAACACCCAGGACTGGTCTCCTTTAGAATGGACTGGTTGGATCTCCTTGCACTCCAAGGGACTCTCAAGAGTCTTCTCCAACACCACAGTTCAAAAGCATCAATTCTTTGGCGCTCAGCTTTCTTCACAGTCCAACTCTCACATCCATACATGACCACAGGAAAAACCATAGCCTTGACTAGATGGACCTTTGTTCAGTTTTTCAAAAGAGGATTAGTTTGGGGATTACTTTCTGACTGAAAGTAATTGGAACTCACCCAGATTATATGGGTGTGTATTCCCAGGTGGTGCTAGTGGTAAAGAACTTGCCTGGGTTGGGAGGATCCCCTGGAGAAGGACATGGACAGTGTTGCCTGGAGAACCCCATGGACAGAGGAGCCTAGCGGGCTACTGTCCATAGGGTCGTAAAGAGTTGGACACGATTGAAGCAACATTCGTAGTACTTAAGCACATAGAAAAACAAAAGAATTCAAGGCAGTGCTGGAAGCCAATTCCTCTCTTTTTCACTCTGGACACCTGCAGTGTCTTTCTGTGGGTGGACATCCTTCCCCTTCTGACAAGCCACTTCTCTCTGTGTTCTGCAGTAAAAGTTCAGAAAAGAAAGGGAATACTTTCCTATAAGAAGTTAGCTTTGCCTTCAGCTGCTCTTCGGAGAGAACCATGAGCAGTCTGCTGGCATCCCCTGTGGTCTGGACCACCAGTGGGCGCCCCTAGCTAGAGCTCCCCCTCCAAAGGCAGAAGGGGGAGGGCCCTGCCCGGGACATGGGCAGGTGAGGTCCCCAACGCCCATGATATGATTCAGAAAACAGGTAGAAAATGAAGTTGGCGTTCGTGTGCTCTCAAATTTCTTACTAGAGGAGCAAAAGGAAGTTATTACTCCATCAATCTAGGATCTGTTTCCTGCAGAGGAAAGGGTGTGACAGTAATTTAACTGAAAATCTGTTCAACAAATCGTAGTCCTTAGTCATTGACTCGGTCACATTCATGTTTATTTAGGGCTGGAGCTGAGCCAAGACTTCTCTGCCGTGATTCAGTTTCTTTTCACCCACTTCTTTTTCTCAACTGGAGTGTCCAGCATTCTCGTGCAACAGAGCTAAGACACACTGAATAAACAAAGTGAGTCCTCTGTCCCCTGACCCATCTACTCAGCAGAGGGCAGAGAGGAACAGCAGAGAGGATATTTGAACAGAACTAAAGTCAGGAGTTTATCTCACTGATGAATCACAGCATAAAACAGACATCTGCTCTAGGACCACTTGCTTCTTATATTGACAACCTCAAAGATATTCAGAAAGCTTAACTAACTTCTGGCTTAACAATTCTATGAGGAATTAGCTGGTTTGGGAACTCTCTTCTGTACCCATTTCTTTAAGGGAAAAAAGTGTCTTTCATAAAGATCTGGATGATCCAAGAATAGAAACAACAGTCCTTCCAGAAAGGCAGATATACGGAAAAATAGATCCAGGTAAAACCAGCTTCCTCAAGTACTTAGAATATGGCAAATGGCTGGATACAAATAATTACTACAGTTCAGAAAAAAATCATTTTGCTTTCTGGTGGAAATATATAGATTCAGTCAGTTGTTATTGTCATTACAGTGAAACTTGATTTGGAAGGCCAAGTGCTAATCGCTCTAATTGAACCAGGAAGTAATGGTATGTTTTTAAACATAGACAACTTTAGTTACTTCTTATACAAAAAATGATGCCAGTGATTTCTATTTCTTAATGGCTATATTCAAAAGAGGAGTGTGTGTGTATTTACTGGAGCTTAATTTTTGTAACGTTAAGTCGCTTCAGTTGTGTCCAACTCTATGACGCTATGGATTGTAGCCCACCAGGCTCCTCTGTCCATGGGATTCTCCAGGCAAGAATACTGGAGTGGATTGCCATGCCCTCCCCTAGGGGATCTTCCCAATCCAGGGATCGAACCTGCGTCTCTTACGTCTCCTACATTGGCAGGTGGGTGCTTAACATCTAGCACCAAAAGTAATTTTTGTTACCGTTGGGGAAAAAATCTTCTTTTATAAGACTTCAGTTTCATTTGTGAATTGTCCTCAATTTGTAATGTAACTGCTTTCAGGTTTAATTCTCTTGAGTATGTGTTTATTTAAGTATGTTTTTTTAAGAAATTTCTGTTTAATACTATTTTCAATTAGCATACAATTTAGTTTTGAAGGAGAGGAGACACTGAGGCCTCCCCGGTCGGATCTTAGAAGCCCAGGCATAATTAGTAAGCATGGCAGGTTCCGCGCTCCAGATGGAGACTCAGCCAGAGTTTGAGAGAGAGAGAGACATGGGGAGACCAGTCTTTCGAGGAACTGATCCCAATTCTTTATTTTCCATGGTCTACTTTTATACACTGAGATGTTATGCAAAAGTCACGTGGGGTCAGCAGTCCTGACTTTTATCAAAGTCAGGTGCTTCATACAAATGTATACAGAGGTCTTAGGGGTGTTACATCATCTTCTGGCCAGGGGGCCTGCTGACAATTTATGACCCTCTCCTTGTGACAGCAGTCAGTCAACCAGGACATTTATTTCTCCAGGAGTGATTATTCTTAAAACAGATGCCACCCAAATAAAGTTACATTCCTATAGGGTGAGGGTGTAGTGGGTTTTAGTTAAGGAAAGAATTTACTTAGCCTAAGGTCTAACGTGATTAATATCAAAGGTTAATACTTATTTCTTCTATATATTCATTAATGTGCGTAAGGGCAGGGGATGTGGAGACTTAGCAATAAACATTGGCTCAACAAATGAAAAACCCTTCACCAACACAATTTCTAATCAGCCCACTATACTTATACTAATGGTTTTCTAACTTTTCTAAGGAACCTGTTTTTAGAAGGTTTAAAGCATCTCGTGCCTCTCACAGTTGGGAGGCTGTGAGCAATCACATGTGGCCGGACAAGCCTGTCAGGCAGGCCAGAGAACCTTCAGAGGAGTTTGTAGGTTGAAACACTCCTATCACGCCCAGGAATTAACTGGAGCTCTAAGTTAACTCCTTCTCTGAAAGAGGTGGTGGGGGACAGCCCCCCGTAAAGTCAGAGGAGTAGGTGAGAGTACAAAGTAGTAAAGTAGGCAGGCTCTGGTTATGGGGGTAGATGCTCGAGGATTTCCAGGGGGACTCCTGAGGCTCGATCCCGCCTTTGCGTATGTCGAGCCTCCTTCCTCATGACCTTTGCCACGGGCGGAGTGCCTCACGCCGGCCCCCAACATAGTTTGTTATCCTTTACTTCTATAATACTTCCAAGGATAATATTTTCATTTGTATTACAATGAATACGTATCAGTCCATGTGACCATCTATTTCATATATATAGACTGATTTTTCTATTTTACACACATGACACAGAGAATACACATCGACACACACGTGTGCTAAGTCACTTCAGTTGTGTCGGACTCTTTTTGACCCCATGGACTGTAGCCCCCCAGCCTCCTCTGTCCATGGGGTTCTCCAGGCAAGAATTTTGGAGTGGATTGCCATGTCCTCTTCCAGGGGATCTTCCGGACCCAGGGATCCAACCCATGCCTCTTAGGTCTCCTGCATCAGCAGGTGGGTTCTTTACCACTGAGCCTCATACTGGGAAGCCCTACGCTGACACGCAGGCACACTCAAACAATACCTGGTCAGATTTGATCACCTCAAAAATGTTGAGAGAAATAAAGAATTATACCCATGTAGGAAACATTACCTATGAAATTGTCTGTCTTTAAAGATGAATAAAGCAGAGTTTGCAACCGTTTTTAAAGATTTACTTGAAATTTTGCTTATTAAATGTGAGAAATAGAATGATGGGTGTTAGGTGTACAGCCTCAGAAGTCAGACACATCTGGATGCTGGGTTTTGTTTTACCATCTTAACAAACACTTTTCTGGCCCAAATCTAGAAACTGATCTTGTCCAGACAGCCGTCTTGGTAGGATAATAACTGCACACTCTAATCCTCATCATTGCAACACAATCCTGGTGATTCCATCCACACCAGCATTGATTGCTGAGACTGTACTGATAGGAGAGGTCCTAACAATCAGCCTGGGGGCAGGGGGGCTCCTGAGAAAGGGTCTGTCATCTTTAGAGAGAAGCCAAAGAAAAAGACAGCCTTCCCGCACTGTCACAGGTCTCCATATGACAACGTAGAGCCAGGCTGGCCATTCACAACTGCTGTGCTGCCCAGGTGACAGGTGAAGGCTAGGAAGAAAGCCTGGCCTCTGACTGCCCTGCCGTGCTGCGGAACCAACCAAGTCTACCTGTTCCCCACTGGGGACTTCTTACACCAAGTAATTGCTGCTGTTGTTTAGTTGCTAAGTTGTGTCTGACTCTTGTGACCCAGTGGATTGTAGCCCATCAGGTTCCTCTTGGAGAGGGCAATGGCACCCCACTTTAATGTTCTTGCCTTGAGAATCCCAGGGATGGGGGAGCCTGGTGGGCTGCCATCTATGGGGTCGCACAGAGTTGGACACGACTGAAATGACTTATCAGCAGCAGGCTCCTCTGTCCATGGAGTTTTCCAGGCAAGAATACTGCAGGCAGATTCTTTACCACTGAGCCATCAGGGAAGCCCATATTAAGTTATACTTTTTCCTTATTCTTTAAGCCAATTTGGGACAAGAGTAGATGTTAATGCATCCCAAAGCATCCTAACTAATTCTGCTGGCTTGAGGCTATTCATATACCTAGGACCAAAGAACTTTTTACATAACAGTTTCAAATGTTCTTTTGAAAAGTTTCCAAAAGTCTACATTGAAAAAACTACAATGTCAAGAGGAAAGGTCAATATATATCAATAGAAAAACTAGGTCATTCATTAAGAAGAGTCTTATTTCCATTTCTAGTACAAAGTTACTTTTTCACAACTTCAGTTATTTAGCAGAGTCAGCTGGTAAAAAATCTGCCGGCAATGCAGTGGGCCCTGGTTCAATTCCTGGGCCAGGAGGATCCGCTGGAGAAGAGATAGGCTACCCACGCCAGTATTCTTTGCCTTGCCTTGTGGCTCAGCTGGTAAAGAATTCACCCGCAATGTGGGAGACCTGGGTTGGGAAGATTCCTAGAGAAGGGACAGGCCACCCACTCCAGTATTCTGGCCTGGAGAATTCCTTGAACTATTATAGGCCATGGGGTCGCAAAGAGTCGGACATGACTGAGCAACTTTCAGTCTCAGGGAACTTCACATCTTTAAAGGTGCTGCTATGTGCAGACGTACCGAATGTACCTGTGTTCTCTATGTGGTCTGGGAATAAATTCAGCCGCCTCTTTCAGATATGAATATAGAAAATCAGAATTGTGGGTCACCATGTAAGGAGGGGGACTTCCCTGGTGACTCAGATGGTAAAGAATATGCCTGCAGTGTGGGAGACCAGGGTTTGATTCCTAAGTTGGGAAGATCCCCTGGAGGAGGGCATGGCAACCCACCCCAGTATTCTTGCCTAGAAAAATCCCCATGGACAGAGGAGCCTGGTGGGTTACAGTCCATGGGGTCGCAAGAGTCTGACACGACTGAGCGACTAAGCACAGCACAGCATGTAAGGAGGGAATCACTTCAAATGAAAGAAAAAAAATCAAGGGAAGCCCAGGGCATTCTGAGAAGAATGCAGCCTGAATTCATCTTTCTTATCATTCCTACAGGCTCTGACTTATCCCTCTTTCTTGAGACAAACTAGAGGAGGCTAGAGGCTGCTGGATGTTAGTGAGACCCTGGGCTCTAACAGGTCTCAGATAGAGAAAAAAGATGTGACCTTCTTCTCCCAAAGCCAGCTTTGGCAGTACTGAATCTGGGACTGAGGTCTCAGTAGGTCTTGGAATAAATGGCAGAGCGGAAACCTTTGGGCCCAGGCATTGGGGGCACAAATCCCCCATGAGTATGCCAGGCATCCCCAACCTGGAGAGGGCCCAGAAGAACCAGGTAGAGTGGAGCTAGTCCTCCCGTCCCTGGGGCTGGGAGGAGGTAAGTAGGGAGAGGAAGCGAGTGTCTCCCTGAATGCCAATCCCTCATGGGTAGACTGCAAGCTTCCCTGTGGGCACCAGGCCAGCTTATCCAGATGGAGAGGACTTGGTTTCCCACCAGCTGAACCAGTAGAGGAAAGGGCCGAGATGCTTAGGAGAGGTGAGAAGGTGTGACAGAAAGATCCTCCTGCACACACAGAAAACAGAGGCGACGGGGACAACCGGAGTTTTAAAAGTTAATGGAAAATACAACTGTAGGAGATTATCTTATTAACTATAAAAGATTCCCATAATTTCCCAGTGAAACAGTTGGGTAGATGAATTACAAAGGAAAGGATGGTCACTTATGAGCTCTGAATTACTGGCCAGCTGGCTTATGCTATGCTATGCTATGCTAAGTCACTTCAGTCGTGTCTGACTCTGTGCGACCCCATAGATGGAAGCCCACCAGGCTCCTCTGTCCCTGGGATTCTCCAGGCAAGAACACTGGAGTGGGTTGCCATTTCCTTCTCCAATGCATGAAAGTAAAAAGTGAAAGTGAAGTCGCTCAGTTGTGTCCAACTCTTAGCGACCCCATGGACTGCAGCCTACCAGGCTCCTCCATCCATGGGATTTTCCAGGCAAGAGTACTGGAGTGGGGTGCCATTGCCTTCTCCAGCCAGCTGGCTTAAGTGTAAGTAAAACCTCAAAACACAACACAGGAGATGGTACAGGTTGGGGGGGGAGGTGGATAGATTAAAAGACAACAATTTCAAAGCTTGTAGAAAGAAAACACCTTTCTTTATCTATGAAGGACCTCAAAGCACATTTTGAAAGTGCTCGCCAAGTAGAAACTCAGAAAAATAGACCCAAGCGAGACCTGATGAAATTCTTGAATGTAGCAAAATGTGTAGGCTATCAAAATTTGTGAGCTGCTTCTAAATCTATTTTTATGAGGAAAATGACAGCTTCAATTGCAAATCTTAGAAAAGAAGAATGGTAAACCGTTCACACAGTCTGAAAAAATTAAAGAAGTAAAAGCAAATAAGCTTAAAGATAAAGAAATGCAAAAAGTAGAAAAGAAATTAATAAAATAGCAAGCAACCACACAATAGAGAGGATAAAGAAAAGTGGTTATTTGAAAAAGCAAATAGAACTAATAATTTGAGGGGAGACAAATTGAAGGGAAAAAGAAAGTAGAAAGCTGCATTAACAAATGAAAAAGGGAATGTTTCTGGAGCTATTACAGATGCTAAAAAGATAACAAAAGAACAAATTTTGCAGTAATAATCAGGGGAAATAGGAGTTGACGTACATTTATATTGTGTGCAAGGAAAACGAATTAAGAAAGAAGGGAAGGAGGTCTCCAAATGAGGGGCAGTCCCCATTTAGTTCTTCATTCGTGTTCTCAGTGCTGGAAGGAAACAAAAATTGAAAATGCCCACTTCACAGAGCTCACATGATACTGTATAAGATCAACCATTTTGAACAATTTCAAATTTGACTGGATAGGTTTATGCAAAATAGTTTCTAACCTGGTTCTCAATTTCAGTTTTAATATGTGGCTGTCTCTTTTTTCTAGCTGTCCAAAAAAATTGTCTACTTTGGGAGGATAGCCAAAACTTACTTGTTTTGTTATTGTTGTCGAAGTAATCAGCAGATGGTTTTACTTATTATCTTTATGATTTGCCTCATTCTACTCAAGTTTATTTTGCTGTTCTTTGCTCTGACTTCAGTTGAATGCTGAAGCATTCATTTCCTTTCTTACTTGATCTCAATATATAGGCTATTAAATTTCTTATAGGTATTGCTTAGTGAATTCAATCCTATTTTGATAAGCAATGCTTTGTCATTAATATTTTAAAGAAAATCTGACAATTTGATTTGAACTTCTACTTTGACTCAAAAATCATTTTATGACATATTTATTCTTTTTGGGTTTTCAAGCATTTTTTCCATTGTATTACTAATTTTTACTCAAAGCACTATAATTTTCTTTTACTATTTCCATTTATAAAATTTAGTTAGTGTCTTTGTGGATTAATAATACTGTCATTTGTCTGAATATAACACAGTTCAGTTCAGTTGCTCAGTTGTGTCTGACTCTTTTCGACCCCATGAATCGCAGCACGCCAGGCCTCCCTGTCCATCACCAACTCCCAGAGTCCACCCAAACCCATGTCCATTGAGTTGGTGATGCCATCCAACCATCTCATCCTCCGTTGTCCCCTTCTCCTCCTGTCCTCAATCTTTCCCAGAATCAGGGTCTTTTCCAATGAGTCAGCTCTTTGCATGAGGTGGCCAAAGTACTGGAGTTTCATCTTCAACATCCGTCCTTCCAATGAACACCCAGGACTGATCTCCTTTAGGATGAACTGGTTGGATCTCCTTGCAGTCACAGGTACTTGAAAATAAGGTACAACCTTATTCATTTTATTATTTAAGTCTTCAATATCCTTATTTTTTAATATGGTCTGTCACAGACTAATGGAGATCAACTCAAGTCTCTGACAACTAGTGCTTTTTTCTGTGTATTTCCCTTTGTTTCTCCTTTGGATTTAGTTTTACACTTACTGAAGTTATGTTATTTATTATATGATTTAGTACAAGGATATTCAAAAAAGAGGAAGACAGTTACTCATGTCTAAGAAAAGAGATTCTTTACCCCAGATGTACCAGGGACACTGACAAAGTTTAATCAACATGAACAACTCAAAAAAGGCGTGTTTTACGGGCTGCTGTGATAGTTTGCAAAGGTTGTGAGATCAGAGCCTCTAGAGGAAGCCCATTTGCAACAAGACTCTGTGTCCTATGAAAAGGCCCTCTGGTTTCTTGCCCCTGAATCTGAGCTGACCTTGTGAGATGCTTTGACCAGTAGGATATGGCAGACATGACCGAGTTCCAGTTTCCAGGCTCTTGGACTACTTTCCTGAGACCACCGTGTAGGAATGTCAGTCTGACATCACTGCCGGACAGGATGACACATGGAGCGTCACAGCCAAGAGCCAGCACCTGCCGCCAAACGTGTGAGTGAGGCCATCCCGAGCCTTCCAGCCCCGCCTGGCTGCAGGGACCTGTGTCCACAGGAGAGAAGAGGATGTGGCTGGCAGAAGAATCCCCATGGGAAGCCCACAGAATCACACAAGTAACACATTGTCACTTCTGTAAGCCACTAAGTCAGCGTGGGTCATCACTTAGCAACAGATAACTGGAACATCACACTCATTGGTCGTAGTTAATATAAACAGAAAGCATTACAAACAGCCAATGTGTTGTTTCCTTGAAAATGTAAAGACACATCCACAGATAAACTCTGACGCAAGGAGGTATGCAAAACTGAAGTTAGAAACCACCCCGAAAGCAGAAGGAAAACTATTTAAATACTAAACAGTCAAGGCAACGCTCATTAGTAAAACTATAGCACTGAAAACAAAGCTATGGCCAAAACATACAATATTCAAAGGAATCAAGTGCTCATCTAAAGAAACTGGAGAAGGAATAAAACCAGGCAAAATAATCCAGGAAAGGAAAACTAGTAAGGATAATAACCACTGATGATTAATTGTTAACTATGACCAAAATTATGAAGGACAGGGAAGCCTGAGGCGCTACAGTCCATGGGGTCGCCAAGAGTCAGACACAACTTAGCGACTGAACATCAACACATGTACTGGTAGTTAGAATGTGAGGAAAGGGTACTCTTTCAAAAACGTAAATTAGTAAAATTTTTTTGGAAACTGATCTGGCAATATCTTGTAACGGTGAAAACACAGACACTTCCACTCAACAGTCTTAGTGCTGAGAATCTGTCCATAAGGGGGGAAAGCATTAGAAAACTGCGTATGTGTGAAGTCTCAAGAAAAATGAAACTCCATTATGTTTAGTCCTCTATTGGAAATCTGCAACTGCTCTTCTTGTGCTTTCCTGCTACTCAAAATATAAACACTCTCTGACTCTCAAATTGTTTTATTACCAAGTCTGATTGCTCAACAGAAATACAATTTTATAAGAAATTTTTAAAAAGCTGCATTAAATAATCGTGGAGAGTCATAAAATGTGTTTAGTATGTCAGAACTCGTAAATTGCATTTATTGTTAATTATATCTGAATGTATTACACTTGAATTTGATTTTTTGTCTATTCCTTTTAAATGTAAGCTTCTTTGTTCTACCACTAGTATGAAAAAAAGAGGGTGATTTCCAGAATTTTAACCAAAAGCATAATCAATTATCTCACAGCTACAGCTGTTTACATACTTTAAACTGAATAATAATTTTCTAATAGTTCCAAAATGAAACACAATCCAGACGACGTCAGTATTTCCACACTCAAGAGAAGCGATCCTGATCACTTATCAACCAGCAGGACTAGTAATAATTAGCCAAGGCTGTGCTGTGCTTAGTTGCCCAGTCGTGTCTGACTCTGCGATCCCATGAACTGCGGCCCACCAGGCTCCTCCGTCCATGGGCGTTCTCCAGGCAAGAACACTGGAGTGGGTAGCCTATCCCTCCTGCGGGGGATCTTCCCAACCCAGGATCAAACCCAGGTCTCTAGCACTGCAGGCGGTTTCTTTACCATCTGAGTGACCAGGGAAGCCCAATCAACTAAGGACAAGTCAGATAAAATAAACCGTACTCTGCTGGTGACTATTAAAATCCTTCAGCATTTTAGAACACTAGTCTTAAACCATTAACTGTAGACATTTTTTGAGGCTTTTTAAAGTTGAGGTAAAAAAATTGGCATATGCCATTAGATTAGTTTCAGGTATACAACATAACTCCACCTCCGTGTACACTACAAGGTGATCACCCCCATTGTTCCTGTGCAATGCATCCTTCCCCCTTTCATTCACCCCTACAAATCCTTTCCTTCCCCTCTGGTAACCACCAGTCTGTTCTCTGTATCTACGAGTATTGTTTTGTCTGTTTTATATCTGCCACCACGTGCAGATGAACTCATACAGCATTTCTCTCTCAGTATGATTTATTTCACTTGGCATAATAGTGTCAAGGTCCATCCATGTCACAAATGGTAAGATCCCCTACTTTTTCATGGGCAAGTATTATTCTGCTACATGTGTATATATACACATATATATACATTTTTTACTTAAAAGTTGCATTAAAATACATGTAACATAAAAGTTACCACCTTACCCTTTAAAAAAAAATTGAACTATAGTCAATTTACAATGTTGTGCTAGTTTCCTATGTACAGCAAGGTGGGGCAGGTGTACATGTAAACATATTCTTTTTCACACTCTGCTATGGTCTTTATCACTGGGTATTGAATATAGTTCCCCACACTATACAGTGGGTCCTGTTTATTTTATATATAGTAGTTTGTGTTGACCTTACCCTTTTGAAGTCACTTTTCAGTTTCTCTTTAGTATGGTTGACTTTTGAATTTGTAATTCTCACCCCATCCCAGATAAGGACAGGTGTTCCGTTTTAGGAAACTCCTGTGTGTCACGGATTCGCAGCAAGGAGAGGAATACTTGGGGGCATTGTACACAACCTCTCAGGCTCCAGCAGGCGGCAGTGAGGGGACAAAGCCCTGGGCGGGGCTCAGAAAATCAGGGTTCTGATGACAGCTGTGTGCCCAGGGTTGGTCCCTGCTCCTTGGGTTTCCTTTCACTCCCCTTTCATGTCTCTTCTACTCCAATCAGTACAGAGAAAAGCATTTTGATTCCCAGGACTGGCCTTTGCTCACAATGCCTCCTATGGCCCTAGTTAGTCGCTGAGTCGTGTCTGGCTCTTTGCAACTCCATAGACGTCAGGCTCCTCTGTCTCTGAAATTCTCCAGCAAGAGTACTAGAGTGAGTTGCCATTTCCTCCTCCAGGGGGATCTTCCCGACCCAGGGATCAAACCAGCATCTCCTGCATTACAGGTGGATTCCTTACCATCTGAGTCACCAGGGAAGCCCAAGTAATATGGGTAGCCTTTAACCAATCAACTGAAAGCCTGAATAAAACAAAAAGGCAGACTTTGCCTTGACTAAGAATGAACTCCTCCAGCCAATTAAGTGGGGACATAGGCCTTTTCCTGCCTCCAGACTTGTGAAATACGGGCTCTTCCTGTGTCTTGAGCCTGTTAATGTTCATAAGAAAACTTAGACCATCAGATCCCCTGGTTCTCAGGAATTCAGACTTGTACTGGAATGTGTGTGTGTGTGTGTATTTACACATCTGTTCAGGAGAATATTTATTAATGCAATGCCACATTTTCTTTATCCCTTCATCCATCCGATAATGGATAGTGAGAACCTTGGGTTGCTTCCACATTTTAGCTACTGTGAATAACACAGCTATGAATGTGAGCATGCAAATCTCTCTTTGAGATCCTGCTTTCAACATTTTTGGATACATACACAGAAGTGGAGTTGCTGAATCATATAATTCTATTTTAAATTTTTTGAGGAAACTCCATACTGTTTTCTGTAGCAGCTGCACCATTTTACACGTCCATCAAAGCACTTACGGGCTCCAGTTTCTCCATATTCCTGCCAATGCTTGTTATTTTCTGTTTTTTGACAGTAGCCATCCAACAGAAGTGAAGTGATATGCCATTGTGGCTTTGATTTAGATTTCCCTGATTAGTGATGAACAACAGACATTTTTCAGTTCAGTTCAGTTCAGTTCAGTCGCTCAGTCATGTCCGACTCTTTGCGACCCCATGAATTGCAGCACACCAGGCCTCCCTGTCCACCACCAACTCCAGGAGTTTACTCAAACTGACGCCCATAGAGTCAGTGATGCCATCCAGCCATCTCATCCTCTTTCGTCCCGTTCTCCTCCTGCCCCCAATCCCTCCCAGCATCAGAGTCTTTTCCAATGAGTCAACTCTTTGCATGAGGTGGCCAAAGTACTGGAGTTTCAGCTTTAGCATCATTCCTTTTTAAAGCTCTGTAAAAATTTACTTTAAAAAAGCAGTACAAACACTAACTTATTTACCATGTGAAATGAAGCAGAGTTCCTGTTCATTGATCGGCAAGTCTTCTCAAATAGGCTTATAAAGAAAACCTCAGTATTCTTCCTGTGTATCTTTTTTTCATTTAGTTTTCTGTTTGCCCTTTCTGGGTATCTGTTTAGTCTCACACCACGGTCATACTCTCAACTCTTCTGACAACAGATGTGCGGAAATTTTCCCCCAGCAGTAATTTTCTGCGAAGCCAGCTGGCTGCCCATTTCAATTCTGATATTGAAATGGATATCAGAATTTGATACTGAAATGGGTATCAGCTGCATACTTCAATTCTGATACATCTGTCTGGGGTTATGTCAGATTCCACAGGTTGAGGGCTCAGCCCCACAAGACGGCCTCCACCCCACTTCCGACACTGATTCCAGGTCCAGGCTGTCTGTGTTCCTCCTCCCCTCCTCCTTCTCCTTCTCCTTCTCACGTAACATGTCTGGGTGCCAGGTGGAGGGGGCAAGGCTCATAGACTTCTACCTCTAACATGTAGAGAATCCAGATATTCACAAGTATAAGCGTATTTGCTACAGCTGACGATCTAACAAATAAACCTCATCTGTTAAAGGGACCTGAAATCTGAAGTTCACTACACGCTCTTGTGTTTTCCAATTAAGTTTAGATCCTTCAAATTCCAACATTATGAAAATACTTCTATTTTTAAAATACCTATAAACATATTAGGTGGAAAATGTATGATGGAGAAAATTGTGTATCTAATGCTATACATCCCTAAGAAGTAGTTGACATAAATGGTAGATTGAGATGACTGATCGATAGGTCGATAGATTGATACAGACGGATGGCGGATATATGGAATATTTTATACATAAATATATATGTGCATATATAATGATTGTTGTCAATTTATAACTGAAATGTTTTAAATAACATTTATTTCTTTGAGGTAATTTACAAGCTGATCCACAACACCCTGACTTTTAAAACTAGCCATTTTGTTTTTAAAATTATTATTATTTGGCTGTGCCCTGGGGCTTGTGGGACCTTATGAACAGTTCCCAGACCAGGGACTAAACCCCCACCTTCAACAGGGAAACTGCAGTGTCCTAACCACTGGGCCACCAGGGAACCCCCACAGTACTCTGACTTTTAATACCAGACGTACCACTAAAAAAGACTACTTCTGTGAACTAGGGGAAGGGAAAGTTATTAAAGCAATCATACACCAAAAAATTCTCCATTGTCTTTTCAATATTAAGTACAAGAAAACCCACATTTTTGTCCAAGTTTTCTTATTAAGAATTATTTTGCTTATACTTGGTCAACATATTGCATGTTAATTAAAAATCGAACAATGTTGAGTTCTGTACCTACTAATGATCTCTTCCTTCCTTCTTCCCCGACAGCAGTCTTTCCCTGATCTGTAATTAGTATCAACAGGTTAATGTATATAGTGTATATTATATAAAGTCAGATGGCGTTGGTATAAACAGGTGTTGGTATAAACAGATTTTATACCAACACCTTTCTCTTTATTCATATACATATATATACCCACCTACATATTATTCTATTTATATATATGCTTTCTAATGGACTAATACTGCTAGCATTGCACTGCAATAGCTTTTCTTCAGTAAAATATATCATGGGTATTTTCCCGGATCAAACTTATAAATTTTAATTCCTTTGATAATTTATTATTTCCCACTGATGGGAGTGTCAAGCTCTTTTGTTGTTTCATTGTTTTGAGCACTACTACAAAAAAAAAAGTCATATTACAGTATAAGTCTACACAGGCTCTCATCTAATTGTATTTTCAGGACAGACTTCTCAATGTGAAAACTGGGTTAAAAAGTGATAAAACTTACTGTTTAATAGTTATATGCAATCTGGTCTCTGAAATGTAACCGTTCACAATCCTGCCAGCACCTTGCTTCTGACGACGTCAGTCAATGGCACTGGTCTGTGTCTCCCCTTCACCATCCAGTTCCTGCGGACTCTGCTCTTTGATAAAAGAAGCCATTCTAAGCTATGACCTCAATTTGCTAATCTTGTTCACCATGATACTTTATACCAAATTTTATCACCCATACGTAATTACACCTGCGCTTAACACTCAGCAAGCTCAGAAGCACCCCAGTTGAGGAGTAAACTCATTCGTTCATTCAGACCATGAACAAGGCTACAAACTTATTCTGAGCAACCAAGTGCCAGCTACTCCCAGGTGGCGCTATCGGTAAAGAGCCCACCTGCCAACGCAGGAGACTTGGGTCTGATCCCTGAGTCAGGAAGATCCCCTGGAGGAGGAAATGGGGACCCACCAGTATTCTTGCCTGGAGAATCTCACGGAGCCTGGTGGGACACACCACAGGGTTGCAGAGTCAGACACAACTGAAGTGACTTGGCATGCGCACAGGGCCATCGACTGCCCAGAGCAGAACAGAACAGCTCATTCTGTCTCCTCTGAGACTTCTCTCCTTCTCCTACTCCTCAGCCTAGGTCCTACATTCTCCTTTCCTTTTAGACTCTTGCCCTAAACATTCTCATCCACTCTTTCCTGTTTTTAAAACTGTGGACAAATACGCATAACACAAGACTGACCATTTTATCCATTTTTGGATGAGCAGTTCGGTGCATGAAGTACAGTCACACCGCTGTCCACCACCCGTTCTTGTCGTGCCTCTGATGGTGACTAAGACACCCATCTTTAGCCCAGAGCTCCTTCCCCAAACCAAGAGGCCTTTTCAGCATCTTCTTTTGGATGTTCTACCCCTCAGGTGTCTCTTAGGTGCAAACAACATAAACTATCTCCAGCTAATCAGGCAGAAAAGGATTCTAATGGAGGGAGGCAGGGGAACTTCAAGAATCTCATGCTTCATCAGGTTTGGAGCATGGGTATGTATATATACACACACAGATACATATATATATATATATATATATGGACTTCCCAGGAGTGAAAAAGAACCCGATTGCCAAAGCAAGAGACAGTCAGAGAGGTGGGTTTGATCCCTGGGTTGGGGAGATCCCCGGGTCGAGGAGATCCCCTGGAGGAGGGCATGGCAACCCACTCCAATGTTCTTGCCTGGAGAATCCCATGGACAGAGGAGCCTGGCAGGCTATAGTCCATGGGGTTGCAAAGAGTCAGGCATGACTGAGCAACTATCACTCACTCCCCTTAATAAGACAGGAGTTACATTCTCTAACCAGACCCAACTACTCATCATCTTTAAGGTGTAAAGCAAGAGTTGGAGAGTGAATCAGGAATGTGGAAAAATTACCCTTTGAAAGTTAAGAACTAGAGATCTGAAAACTGCTCCCCCAGGAATCCAGGTTGGTGATCCCACAGGAAGCACACTGGGGATCCTACTTTGCCCCAGATCGACCCATGCAACAGCAGTCTCTTCCAGGTGACATCTTCACCTCTGCTTGCAAGGGGCCACTTTCCCGTCATCTAGCTGGTTCTGACACTATCTAAGCAAACAGATTTCTGGTTACGTAAAGCAAGCTACAGACCCCTAAAGGTCGAGTGACTATTGGGGCATCTTTATAATTAACCCCGAATCATTAACTCAATACTAATGAGAAGAAAAGCAGAATTTCACAAAAAGGCACTTTATGAACTCTCAAGGCAACATTAACTAAGAACAGTTAAAATCCATTCATTCATTTGATTATAACTAATCAAATGCTTTGGGTCTCATCCACCAGCAGTTCACATACAGGAAATATTTAATATTAGGCTAAATGAAATGTATGTGGGAGAATAATACATTATAATAATGTATAATATTATACATTATAATAATGTATAATTATTATACATTAATATATATATTAATGGGACTACATTCATTTTATATATATATATATATATATATATAGGGAAGAGAAAGTAGATCTAACTTTTTATTCACACCAATAAAAATTCATTAATTTCAGTACAAATTCGTGAGTTTATTTGACCACTGAGGAAGATTTAATGTCCTTTCATATAATTTAGGTTAATAGAAAAGACTGAAAACAAACTATCTTAAGACATTAATCAAACTTTTAATGTATCAATTTATTGCATATGTCAGTACAGAAAAATAGAAAGTATATTTTAAAAGAAATTTATTTGTAAAAAAACAAATGTCAATGTTTGCTTGCCATGATTACCACATAATGCACTATGACATTCAAATCTGAGTTATAAAAGTTTATTACGGCTTCAAATAAACTATGGCAAATAACAAAATATGATTTACATTATGAAATTGGATTAACTTATTTTATCCTGAATGTATCTGAATGGGTTGCAAACAACTTGGAATTTCCAGCATATGGTGTACTGACAGAAATTGTTCAACATACACTCATCCCTGTTACGTATGTATATATGACACTTTTCATAAAAGTGTCTCTTATACACAGTCCTATTGTTAAACTACATTTTTGAGAAACAAAATATAAATGGAGGTATATTTGTGCCATCTGGCAAAAATGTGTTGACTACTATTAGAATGAATGCATTTATTTTGCCACACAAATGAACACACTATTTCTGATTAGCTAAGATGATGTGCATATATGGCAATATAAGTTAACAGAAGTGCTTTTTATTTTCTACTCTGATTTAAAAAATAGATGTCTGTGCTCTGTCATTCACAACTTTACCTGAGTGATATGAAAATACATAAATTTAAGCAGATAATCCAAAAGTACTCTTTTCACGTTTCTTTCTCCATAACTGCAGTCAAACATATTAAGAAAAACGAAGAGGGGAAAGGTCAGTGGAGGTTTTCGGCTCTCTCAATCACGACCTAATTTAAAAAGGGATGTCAGTGACATCCCTTTTTAAGACTTACCGTATTTACTCCTAACCTCAAGGAAGGGACTCAATCAAAAACTACACTTTGGCCGGGCTTGCATGATAGTTTATATAAAATTGAATATGGCCTTCGTTAAGTCCACCAAACAAGCCCAGACCCATCTCAAACCAAATGGTATAAACTACTCATAAGAAATGAGTATGAAAGCATCAGGTGGCATGAATCCTCAGCAAGGATTACAGTGTCATTAATCTGGTGACACAAAGGTAGAACACGGGTTATTATCAACTGTCTACATTCAAGAAAAAAATAAATTTAAGCTGCCCCATAACAAAATTCAGAATACCATTTTAATGAAAATACGTTTTACAGTCAAAGTATTTGCAAAGACGTAGGGTAGATACAATTAACAGGTGCTCCAGTCGCCTTCTCTGTTAGAAACGCCGTGGTTCCTACGTTCTGCGTTCCATGTTCTGCTTCCTTGTCACCAACCTCAGCAGCTAATTACATCCTAGAGCCACCCTTAGGGACACATGTCTCATTCACCTTTCCAGTTGTCTTTATCTTGTTAGTATTCTTGTATCTGTTAGGAACGGTTTCCTCCTGTATTTTGCAGTGTCTTTCTTTAGGATACTCTTCACCATTTTACTTCCAATAATCCCTTTTAGAATAATGGATTTTGATCTCAATCAATTTTATTCTATTTTTAAAAATCACTCTAGGATTTCCAAATTACATTTAAAACCTCATCCAGAAATGCCTACAGCTGCTCTTGCATAAATGAGACAGAAATTAATAAGACGGACACAAGCCTATACCCACTAAGAGATGAGTCCAAAATGAAGGTGTGACTCATGAATTCATGTTTTCTTGACCAGTTGCTTTGGCCACAAAATTAGATGTTTAAAAAAAAAAAAATGATGCCATGGGCTTCATGAACCCCTGATAATAGGAGTTTGTCTTCTACCTGTTTCCCATTTAAGGAAATAGCCTCAAATACACAAAGAAGCTAGGAAAGAGATTTAAATACTACAGCCCTAGACACAACCTCTCCCCTTTGCTGCAGAAAGAAAGGTTCCTCAACCCAAAGAGAAGAACAAAGGTAGGAATGGGATACACAAAAAAACCGGTGGGGAGGTTGCTAAAAACAAACAAAAAATAAACCTGAAGTACTAAGAAAAACAGCAGCATTAAACGAAACACTGATGAAGAAAAAGCTTTTTATGCTTCATCAGTATATTTATAACTAAAGTTGATAAATTGCTCCAGTGTACTAAATGATCACAAGAAAACATAATGTACTTTGTAAACGCTAAAAAGTGACACAAGTCTGGGTAAGCTCATGTCTAGATACACTACATTTTCGGGTCTTCTTCCTTTTTAACGTATTACTATCTGGGATAGTCATTCTACACAGCAATGATTGACAGAATGAAAGCAGCCTTTAATTGTCGTGAATTTATGCATACAAAATACACCTTCCATGATATGCGTTTCCAATTTTGTTTTTAAATGCATGATGTTTTTACAATTTATAGAAAACATTTATCCTTGAGAACTCACACTTGCTGTATTTTATTTTTTCTTAAACACTGACAGAAAGTGAGAGACAAGAATGTGATTTGGCAAAAGTGTCTCCTGCCCTGTCTTCACAGAGTTTTTGACTGAGGTCAAGATTACTGATCCATTCTTTCTCTGTCCGAGCTACTTGTACAAAGCCAATAAACACAGCTAAAATATTCACAACAGCGTACGTTAGAGCTGATGCAATAATGTACACATCTCAATTACCTCTAATTTTTGAGGACTGCTTATGTTTTTTCAGGTAATCTTGTAAGTTTAAGGGGCTCTTTTTTTAAGTAAGATTTTTCTTACTCTTCTATATGTCTAAATACTACTTCTCACTTACAGCCATTTAATGGTTAAACGTGGTAATAGGTTCTGTGATAAAAAGCTCTAGAGTTCTTTCACTCACACATTCTCACAGGTAGAAAATGAATAAATAAGACTTCCTAAAGCTGTCCTTTGATGCAGCTCCTCTATTTTATAACTGAAACGTTAAGCTGAAGAAGATAATTTTCATTTACTTTTGTTTTCGTCACTTCTATTTTCAGAAAATCCAATAAATGTTACCTTGGCTTCAGTGGGATAGATCCACGTAGATATTTGGATTTAAAAAAGCAAACGTAGGAATTTTTGTAAAACAGTATGTACAATAATGTAATAAGACTTCCTAATTGATTCTTAAATAGGTTCTGATCTTCATTATGACCGCTATTAGTGGTTCAGCTGTAGACTTACAAAATGACAGAAGCTAGAACTCTTTTTGCCACCAAAATCATTGATACAAATGTTAAAAAGTTCAAATATGCACATCAAAGCTGCAGTAAAAGTCTCAATTTCTGTTTTTACATGCCATGATCCAGACTGTACCTAACAAAACATGGTACATTTACACTGGAAAAGGGGGTCCCATTTATTTTGAAGAAAAGGCTGGATCTCAGGATTCAGCAGAGCAAAAGTCAACGGCGACCTGCACACAGGCCTCAATTTCATTTCTGGCTAAAAACAAAATAGAGTTTACATAAAAATAGATATAACCCAGGCTACCATATACACTGGTATATGATCAGTACTATTTACATTAAAAACAGTGCATTGCATAAGTCAAGGAATAAAACACCACCATGCATTTCATTTTAATTTTTAAGGTGAAAAATGCAATTACAGAACTAAGTTTGCTTACCATGATTGTCCCAGTATTTACTAAAGGAATAATACCCAAAGGTTTCTCGTTTACATATCTCCTTTCACACTTAGTCATTAATCTAAGTGTCACACAGATTACACGTACATCTTGGGCAACAAGAAACTTTTGAATATGCTATAATAGCATATTAAACTAAAGATATGGATACGCAACCACACTGAAAAGTCTGGTGAAAATGTATGAAATAATCCCAATAATTATAGTTTTTCAAATGTAAAAAACTATTTGGATCATTTTAAAGGAGCACTGAAGTCCTTTCAAAGTTTAATGTCACTCTTCAGACAAGTACAGACATAACACGCTTCTAGAAAGGAGTATTTTTTTTTATCATTCTGCACAAATTAAAATACAGTGCATTAATGAAAACGAAAACATCATATAATTGTTACATTAGATGAAGTTTTGGCCATCTCTTCAGGAGAAGGACTCTTTATTACTTCTTTGATGAACTGTTCGAGGGCCGTGAAGTAACCCTGGCACTGCCACGTATCATTATGAGTTCCATCGGGAAAAATGGCTAATCTCTTAGTCCGAGACGGGGAGAGCTCATAGAGCTGCTTCATCATTACTGGTGGGATTAACTGGTCGGAGAGTCCGGAGATGAAGAGAGAAGGCATTCTGCACTGAGAGATTTTTCTGTAGGACAAGAACTTATTTTTGTAGCACCATAAAGGAAGGTAACGCATTGGAAAGAATGAAAATAAAGTGCTGGCCATGTGTGGTATGCTTAAAAATGTGTTCTCAACCATAATGGCTGAAATCCTATGTGAATTCTCAGAAGCCAAATGAATAGCTACCGCTCCTCCCAAGGAACGGCCAAAAAGGAAAATTTTTGTTTTGTCAAGGTCGGGTCTGGTCATCACATAGTCCAGCACAGCCTCAGAATCCAGGTAGAGTCCTTCTTCACTTGCCTCTCCTTCACTTTTCCCGTAGCCTCGGTAGTCGACCAGCAGCAGATTGACTTTGAGGTTAACCAACATGAGCAAGGCATTTGGCAACCTGTGGCCTATGTTGCCTGCGTTCCCGTGAAAATAAATTATAGTCGGGGAATAGGGCGAGCTGTCTCCAGTGTATCTTATCAAAATAAGATTCAGACGCACTCCATCTTTGGTTCTGATGAAAATGTTTTCATGTGGAATACCAGTGGGCATGGGAACATAAAGGCGCGAAGAAGATGGCTGTTCTGGGAAGTAAAGCAATACATCCTGGAATTTATACAGAATACCTGCTATTGATATGAATATTAACAGAAGTAAGACAATGCCTCCATACAGATGAAAGGTCACTATTAAAGATAAAAGAGAAATGCGGCAGAGAGCCCAAGACCAGGAAGCCAAAGCTACCAGCCATCTTTCAACAAAGTTCCACAGCATCCAGGACTTTTCCATCGTGGCTCTCTGCAAGTGTCCTAGAGACAGAAAGAGAGAGAGAGAGAGTCAGTGAGGTGACATGTATCTATTAGCTTAAAAGTTAGATCCACGATGTAACCAATCCCATCACCAGGAGAATCCTTGGAAACCACACCAGGCCATCCATAAAACCGCCCGTCCTAATGCTCTTGGTCCCTTCAGTTCCCAAGCTGTTTTCACCCTCCACTGCTGTACTGATGAAAGACAAATACGCATTAAATATATTCATTTTCTAAAAAGAAAAAAAATGCAGGTTTTAAAAAAAAAGGCGTTAAAAATACTTTCCTTCATGTATTTTCCTTGATTTAAGAGAAAAATAAACTGATGCCATGTTCCCCATTTTTTCCAGGAGGGAACACAGGCTCAGGAGCCTAAGTGGATTGGCCACGTCCCAGCTTTGCAGGCAGAAGAGCCCGGAGGCCAGGAAGCCAGGCGCCAAGGCTCCTGGTGCATCCACTGGCCAGCTGAGGAGGGTGAGGGCAGTTTCTACACGGAGGTGAAGGGACACGTAACATTACGTCAGCTTCAGGTCTACTGCACATGCTGCACGATGACCCCACAGCCAGTCTAGTCAGAGGCCAGTAGCACACATAGGTGCGGGTGAGAACACCTGCGGTAGCGCCTCACTGCGGCTCTGATCTGCATTTCTCCAACTGGTGACGCTGAGCGCCTCTTCACGTGCCACTGGCCCCGTGCACGTCTTCTTCGGAGGAATGTCTATTTAGGTCTTCTGCACATTTTTTGATTGGGTTGTGGTGTTTTGCTGTGTTTTTGATATTGAGCTGTATAAGCTGTTTGTCTATTCTGGAAAATAAGCCCTTGTTGGTCTCATGATTTGCGAATATTGTTTCCCAGTCCATAGGTTGTCTTTTCATTTTATCTGTGGTTTCCTTCACTGTGCAAAAGCTTTTAAGTTTAATTAGGTCCCATTTGTTTATTTTTTGCTTTTGTTTCCATGACTGGAGAAGACAGATCCAAAAAACACTGTTGCAATTTAAGTCAAAGAGTGTTCTGCCTACCTATTTATTCTCCTCAATGAAACCATATACGATATTGTCGTAATTTCTCTGATAGGTCATTATTAGCTTATAGAAACACAACATATTTTTGTATATTGATTTTGTATCCTACACAATTATTAAGCTAAGTAGATTGAGGGCAAATTTTATTAAAGAGGGAGTTAACAGAGTCTAACCTGTCAAGATCAATCCAATATGCTTTATTGTCAATTTTCCACATTATAGAAAAAAATTATAATTAAACTAGGATAAAAAAAATAAAGTATCCCTTCCCCATTTGGAGGTTCTCGCGTAGATAAATTTAAAAAACAATTTAAAACTGTGCTCAATCACTTTTTGAGGCCCCGTGGACCATAGCCCACCAGGCTCTTCTGTCTATGGAATTTTCCAGACAGGAATCTTGGAGTGTGTTGCCATTTCCTTCTCAAGGGGATCTTCTCAACCTAAGGATAGAACCCTTGTCCCTTGCATTTCCTGCATCGGCAGGTAGATTCTTTACCACTATCGCCATCTGGGAAGCCCTTTCTGCTGCTAAGTCACTTCAGTCGTGTTCGACTCTCTGCGACCCCAGAGACGGCAGCCCACCAGGCTCCCCTGTCCCTGGGATTCTCTAGGCAAGAACACTGGAGCGGGTTGCCATTTCCTTCTCCAATGTGTGAAAGTGAAAAGTGAAAGTGAAGTCGCTCAGTCGTGTCCGACTCTGTATTATTTTTAAGAAACGGTCTAATAATTTGTGTTTCATAACTGATTTAAAAGAAACTTCAGACTGCTAGCACTGTGCAACATGTTCAATCTTTACACAGCCCTGACTGCAACTTCACACCAGGGAGTCAGCAAAGACTGCTGCGGCATACTGATACGGCTGTAGACACTTGGGGGACAGGTGTGAAACAAAGACACAGAAAATTCTATCTGAGAACCAGAGGTAAGTGAAGAAAATTACTCACTGGAGAAAAAATCTTTTAAAACTTTGCTGAAAAATATAAGTGATATAAAGAAAATACAGAAGAAAAGCTTTCAGAAGTCAATGCTTTTATAATCAAATAAAATTTACACATACCGTCTTAAAAAGGCAAAAAAGGTGAGATGCTACAATGTTTTGTAGTCATCTACTTAAGTATTTACCATTAAAAAAAATTATCTTTTACTCACTAACAAAACTATCCATAAAGTTAGTCTTAAATTTAGTAAATAACTGTTAATGACTTATCTTTAAAATTTTACTGTATGCCATAAACTTTTAAATGTAGTATTTAGTTCATCAAATTAAATACTGAAGATCAAGTTAAATTATGCTGGCTATAAAGATGAGTTAGATAATTTAATAGATTTAATTTTTCATCATTATCTCACCAAAAATTGTTAACTATTTCACTAAACATGGATTTTCAAATTTGAGTTTTTGTTCAAATGACTCTCTTTGAACACAAACCAACAGCCTAGCGTTCTTCTGAAGCTGCTCTGAAACCAATACTGCCACCCAGTTGTGGCAAGTTTTATTACAACAAGCTCAACAGTAAGAGAAAAGCAGGTATCCAAGCTTAGAAGACAGGGCAGCAGGACCTGGGCATTAAGGGTCAGACCTGGGAAGAACCAGGCTGAGAGAAAGAGGCTGCACTACAGCAGCTGAACAAGCCGAGGCACGGAGGCCTGAATCCCAGCCCTGGGGTCCAGGTGGACAGCCAACGCGGTTCACGGTCCGGGACGACTATCCACCAACAGCCACTACACAGCGCTGCTCTATGACCGTCACTGTAGGGCCAGGTCTCAGAGCCACATCTGACCACTTTCCTTTTTCATCTAATGCTAACATTTACTTAATTTAATCCTTATTTCTGTTAAGTCTAAGAGAATGACTTTCATTTATAACTAGGAGTTGTATAGGAAAATTCGGAAATAGACTGGCATTTATTTGATACATCAAAACAAAACAATGTTTGTATAACGATTAGGATTAATAAGGTCTGGGATATAACATACAAATACACTAGAGCACTGAACCATTTGGGAAAAATGTATCATTTAAGATATTTCTTTAGTGAAAAAAGGTACATTTTTTTTCATAATCAAGCCAATCATTTATGACAGAAGTATCAGAGACATGTGTAACTCAAATATCATGTGTTTTGTGACATATCAGGAAAAAAACACAGTAAAATTCCATCACCTTAAAGTCTGTTCTACCATATATTTGTTAAGTAATTTTGGGTGTATCACTTATTTTCAGTTTGAATTTTTTTTTTGGTAGAATGAGAATTTTTAAAATGCTCACGTAACTGCATTCTGAACACTGGACATGTATATTTAAGAGTGGACATCAGGAAAGTGGCATATTTGAGTCCATTATTGCTTAGGAATATAGGATTAACCTTGCAGTTTTCCACAAAGCTTTCCTGAAAAGTCACCTACATTAAATGACTTTGTGATACACAAATGCAATCTTGCAATGGATTGTTACACTGTGCAAGTCAATAAAAGCCAATTCACTTTGAGGAATAGCAAATGGAAGTCAATTTTAAGGACTGGTTAATAAAAAATGTTCTAGAGAGTGTGTGTCTTCTCTTGAATACACTGCAGCATTCCGGTGGTTTAGAAAGAGACCTCTGCTCACGGACTGCCTTATGTCTGCTAACCCAATTGCCAACGACTTCCGTCCCCATTCTGTACCATAGCTCCATGCTCTTCAAAGAGCTGGATCTAGCAAACTATCCAGGAAGGACTTCTACTGAACAAATTTGATGAAACTATCAACCAAGTACAATTATTCAAGGCATAACTTGAGCCATCTGTTGAGATGTAAAAATAACTTCGCATAAACCCAGATGCTATGATGGTCAGTAAAAAATGCAACACTTCCTTGAAAACAGTCAACAGATCCTAAAGCTAGCAGCAAGTTTCCCATCTGTTTTGCCAAAAAAATTAGTGTGAATAAAGGGTTAACAAAACCTCTTCTCCCCCAGGAAAAAGCGATGACCTCTGGTTAACCCTCAAGCACTGTTTCCGTGGGAACCTCCCACAGGTAGGCGATGAGAAACGTTTCTGAGGAGCTCTCTGTGTGGTGGGCCTGACACCACTGCAGAGCCGAGTCTGGGCTGAGCGGGGTAAGGTGTGTGCCTGGCGTGCTCTCTGCTGAGTCCTGGACACTATGCCTCTGTCTCGCAACAAAAGACCCCGTTTCCTGTGGGGCATGAAGCAGTTGGGTCACAGCACCACCTGCTCCCAGCCCTGCATCCTCTTCCCGCCCGCCTGAGTCGTCACGTGGAATGACGCACTCGACTCTGCCAAGCCGGGTCTTCTATCCGAATCTCTCAACAAGGCAGTGGGAGGCTGGTGTCAGGTATGGTCTACTGCGTCTTTTGAGAATGTCCAGCTGAACCCAAGACCACTGCTGCTGGTCATGCAGAATAAGCAAGGCAATTAGTTACCCCTTAGACAGTACATCTTAGGAGGCAAACATTCATGAAAGGTGTTGCCAGAAGAGGTGGATTTTTGCCAGGCTCTTCTGCATGCTGCACTGCATTTGCTGATAACATCTTAGAACCATAAGCAATCGAGATGAACGGTGAGTTTAACATACCTGAAGTGAAACCCAAGTTTACACGGATTAGAAAAGTTGTTTAGAGGGAAAGGACGTTAGCCCTGTTGAGCACAGAAGCCCGGTGCCCAGTATCCCTCATCTTCCACGCTTCTTTTACATTATTACCATGTTTTTAACCTCACGCCTGGTGGTGGTGGTTGTCAGTCACTAAGTCGTGTCCAACTCTTGCGACCCCATGGACTGTAGCCCTCCAGGCTCCCCTGTCCATGGGATTTTCCAGGCAAGAATACTGGAGTGGGTTGCCATTTCCTTCTCCAGGGAATCTTTCCGACCCAGGGATCAAACCCGGGTCTCCTGCATGGCAGGCAGATTCTTTATCGAATGAGCTACAAGGAAAGTCCCACATCTTAAATAAATATCTAACTTATTCCCATTTCTCAATCATGCCTTTGCCAAATTATCACACATTAACTGACTCTCAAGTCCATCTGTCTGTGTCTTTAACCATTCCAGCACCTGCTTAACCACTAAGAGAATTCAATGAAAAGCATGAGCTATCATGAGGATCTCTCATAAAAAGCAAACCCCGCTTGCTAATGAATCCAATGGATTTTTCTCGTCCACACTGCAACAGTGTACTGCTGCTGCTGCTGCTAAGTCGCATCAGTCGTGTCCGACTCTGTGCGACCCCAGAGACGGCAGCCCACCAGGCTCCTCTGTCCCTGGGATTCTCCAGGCAAGAACACCGGAGTGGGTTGCCATTTCCTTCTCCAATGCATGAAAGTGAAAAGTGAAAGTGAAGTCGCTCAGTCGTGTCTGACTCTTAGCAACCCTATGGACTGTAGCCTACCAGGTCCCTCCATCCATGGGATTTCCCAGGCAAGAGTACTGGAGTGGGGTGCCATTGCCCTCTCCGAATGTACTGCTAAGTGGCACTAAATCTTGAATCTTCCTTGGCTTCCAGTAGAATAAAATTCTCGTGTGTCTCCCCTCTGACCCATCCCTGAACAGGGGTGTTTTCCAAGGACCTGTATACTGACCCTTCTTTCCCTTGGGGATTTCATTCTTTCTCATGCCTCCATCATACCTGTTTATGAATTCTTCATGTCTACTTCATCCATAATCTCAATTTATCTGTTTGTTGAGTACCTGATGCTTCATAAGCAACGCAAACTTATCCCAAACTAAACAAATCCTCCTTAGCTAATGTTTTCCATGGTTTATGTAAATTATGAACAAAAAAGCATGATATGTGAACGAATGTTATTTTTTTGAAAACCAGCTGATTCTAGGGCTTAATATAACATGCAGACTAAATCTACATTACAGTATCAAAAATTAGCACATTATCATAGCATGTTTTACAGCTAAATAAAAAATATCAATCTTGGAAAAGTAATTTTTGTGCTTTTTATTTAGATAAAGTGGTTAGAAGTATCACACTGATATTAGTGAACATTTCTCAAAAAATAACCTATTAAAAACATGATTAATTTTTTATTATTCATAGCCAAAGTAAATCTAATCATGATTGTTTGCTTCTTAAAAAGAACAGTTTTGAAACAATTAGTAGTATCTTTTTATACTCTATTAGCACTTGGATCATAGGAATGAAACATATGGATCTGCTGATGATCACTGTGAGAATTTTACGGTCAACATTAAGTAGTTTGGTTCACCGTGACCACTCCGTATGCTTCCTATCTTTAAATATCAGTACAATAAGCGATTTAAGGCTAAAGATACAAAGAATGGATAGCTTGGAGCTGTCAGAACCACCATGCTGGGTACAGGGTTAGCTGAGGATCCAGTCAACTGAGGGAGCGATGACGGACATGCTCACTTGACCTCTGTCACGTGCTCTCACACGTGGACTCAGAAGACGGGAAATGGTTCCATTCCTAAGGGGAAATATTTAAATAACTGTTCTATAAGCTGAGGCTTAAAAATGAGATTAATAGCAAGTGTGTGCCCACCCTCAATATTATATGAGTTCTCAAGGGCTTTCTCAAGCCCAGCCTAGACCACAGAACACCCCCACGGCTGCTTTCCAAGCCTCGTCAGATTCCAATGCAGGCTATCATCCGATTTAAAGATGAAAGGCAATGCCATCAACACCTGCACCCATCTGCTATCTCAATCACAGACACTACAGGCGATTCAAAATTTATAAGTATGCACTTTTTTAAAATAACAGGACAAAGCACAATTCCAGGGTTACGAATCTCTTACTTTCCATCAAGCAGCTGTCTATGTCTCTTATTTTTATTCATTTAGCACAGTTATTCACAGGAACTGGAAGCATTCAAACAAAATCTAAATAAATACTTGGCGAGGGCAGTGTGAAGTAGAGCAGTTGAACTGGGTGAACTATAAGGTCCCGATGAAACCTGAGACCTCGCTATGCCCGTGGTTCTCAAAGTGTGGCTGCAGACTCCTGGGGTCCCCAAGGCCCGTTCAAAGGGTGTTTCAGATCAACAGGATCAACGTAAGCAGACTAGAAGGCTGCTTGCCGTTTCGCTGTCTGACGTGCGCACTAGTGGTACAAAACGAAAGATGGGTGAAGCTGCCAGTGCCTTAGCAAGATTCAAGACAGGGGCACCAAAATGTAGGTGCCACTGTCCTCTTTATCATATCTCTATCAGTGAGTCCACTTTGCAACATTTTGTGACAACGAGTGACCAAGCAAGGGGGGCGCATGAGGCACTACTGCTGAGTGTGGCTGCGCCCAGTCCCATCTGAAGCTTTGCGACCCTATGGACTGTACTGAAAACACATCTGAGGTGTGGGAGGAACTAGCTGCTTTATTTAAGTGACACCATTTTTACCTAAAAAGACAACTGATAAACTGTGGTTGTTCAGATTTCTGTGTTCGGCAGACATTTTTTCTGAAAAATGAGTGAAGGTGCTAATAGCTTCCTCGACTTAAGAGGCTCTTCTGACGGCACTGTGATGGTAATGACACAAACAAGTGTGATTTTTGACAACACATTAAATGTGCGAATATTTGGAAGAATCTGCCCAGCACAGTAAACTAATATTTTCAATGACCAATGACTGGTGTCACCAAAATCAAGCACAGATAAAAAAAAATTCATTGAAAGATAAACCAATGGATTTTACCATAACGGAGACAAAAAGTTCTTTGATATGGATTTCAGATTCCACAATGTAACTGATCTTTAAGAAACTACCATCTGTTGAGTATATCCACAATTATCTGAAAAGACTATTAAAATAACCCCTTTAAAACCATAAATCTGTGTGAGCCTGACTTTCTTTATAAACTTCACCGAAAACAACCTACCATATGACAATGAATGTAGAAACATGATAATATGCCTGTCTTCTATTAAACAGACATTAAAGATATTTACAAAAATGTAAAACAGCACTAAACTCCTTGCTAATTTTTTGGCAAAGATGGCTCTTTTGCATAAAAATGTTATTATGCTAAAATATGATGGATTTTTTTACTGTTATTTTTAAGTGATAAAATTATGCATTTTATAAGCTCCCACTCTTAATTTCTAAAATAATAAATATCTTTCTACATAGTCTACATATATGAAAACTCTTTAGAGACCTCAATAATTTTTTAAAATGTGAAGGTGCTCTGAAACAAAAAAAGTTTGAGCACCACTATTCTACACTGCCTAACTACATAATTTTATTGCCTTTTTCTGCAAAGACTTAACACCTTTAAATTAAGAATGAGGTACTACATTAATTTAAATCTTTTGTGCATTATAATATTTACTGGTTTCTAAAGCTTTATAGGTCCTGGAAGAGAAATATCTTTGGTAAAGACACATAATTTCTTTGGGTCCCAAGGACTATGGCCATAAGACAGATGACAAACATGGGGAGCTGACCTTTCAGCCTGGTCATCTATCGCCCTGAGTGAGGCTTTGACCCAGTCACTGCTGCTTTGCACACCTCGGGTGACTAGTCACGCCCACGTTTAAATGTGGGGAACCACTCTGAATGAGCATCCTTGTACGTCGCTTTCTGAGTTTCTACATTTGTAAAAGGAAGCAGTTACCTGAATAATACCTAAGGTCTCACAAATTCTACTTTACAGGTAATAGAGAAAAATTAAAGGCTGGAATTGGAAAGTAGGTATTGAATTATCAATAATACTGTTTTCACTAACTGGTACAGTGGAAATTTGGAGGCCCTGGTATGGGACTTTTAGAGTACCTGAAAAGTTACTGAGAGATACAGGACTCCAGAAATCACAGATGTGTGGAGACGTGGTGATTTTATATTTCAACTGAGGTCTGTAAAATATTTTACTCATCAAACATGTTCAGTCTCCTTCCCAGACCACCAAAGTAATATTTCTAAACAACGCACAGTCAAAGCTGTAGAAAATAACTTTGGCTAAACAATCTTCACAGAATAAACGACATTGTTATGTTTTAGGAGTCTGTAATTAACGGGAGGGGAAGAAGAAAAGCTGGTATTCAAAGACCATCATGAGTTTCCATGAACTCTACGGGTTTTTTTCTTTGCTTTGCACAGGGAACTCAGGTTATTCTCTCCAATAAAAAGCAATGTCAGTGATGCAAATGGCACCTTCCAGATTAATTCCAAGTGTACAGTAACAACGACCCTCAACCTCCTCCTCACCAAAGAATACTACTGCTTTCCCTGTGAAGCTGGCAGTCTCTTTATATCAATCCTTTATGGGGCAGTATTTTATCTAAAAATTTAAAATAAAGATTAACAACTTACATTAAGAACTAAAACTCAAACTATGGGAATGAATACATTTAATTATGATTGTCCCAATGATTTGTTTTTGTTCAGTCGCTCAATCGTGTCCGACTCTTTGCGACCCCATGGACTGCTGCACGCCAGGCTTCCCTGTCCTTCACCATCACCCGAAGTTTGTTCAAATTAATGTCCATTGAGCTGGTGATGCTGTCAAACCATCTCATTCTCTGCTGCCCTCTTCTCTTTTTGCCTTCAATCTTTCCCAGCAGAGTAAACTGGAGAAGTATGTTATTCTTTCAATCACAGATAAAATTTTATTTTAATGAAGGTTGGAACTGATTCACAAAAAGAAAGTAAATGCTAATTATCATCATCATTTTTAAACTGCAAAAGTTTACATCGAATTGCATGGTATATGTTCATTTACTGATTCTGCCAACAGGAAAAGGTCTTTGAAAACTATAAAAGACGTTTTACCTATACAGGAATTAAATAGGAATTCCTCAAAAACAAACTGATTGAAGAGTAATCAATAATAAATACAATTTTAAACAAAACACCATTTTAAAAAGTCGTAAATGTACTATTATTTTAAAGGTCTTTATATCTATCTCAACTGATGATTTTAGGAACATTCTGTTTAAAAAAAAAAAAAACTGCTCATACATTAAAAAAACCATACCAACAAGTGACAAAACCATGCATAGGTTCAAGGGAACAAAGTGGGAAGAAAATTCATGTGTCACTCCTGACCCCTACATCACAAGGGGAGAATGGTATCCTCTGGGGGAATTCACAGCTTCCAGTCACATTTCAAGTAACAGAGAAGCAGATTCAGCCTTCCCGCCTTAGTGTATCTCCTTTTCTGCTAAGCACTGGGGAGTTAGGAAACCATGCCAGCTGCACAGCTGAAATGGAAACACAAATAGCCGCTATCAGCGTGCTGGAGACACCACAGAATGAATTATCTATTTCCCTAATGGTTACCCACATGTCATCAATAATGAAAAAGCGAGTATTAATAGTCCTATGGGACAAATGAACAATAACTGCCTATGGATATGCTGGATAGCAACTGAAGAGTTCAGAGAGCATTTTTAACTGGGATTTCAATCAGCTTGAGCAGACATCTGGAACACTATACTAGACAGCAACTCGGTAGCATTTTTGGGTTTCCCTTTCACTTGAAACACAGAAGACTTGGCATATAAGAGTCAACTCTGAGAGAACAAAAACGACAGATTCTTGTCACTATGGAAGTCAATCACAATTTGTTCTAAGAGTATAAATATCAAAGAAAGAAAATTTAAAAAAAGAAAAAAGATCTACAAGGCTAAAAATGTAAACACTGATGTCAAAATAAAAAATGATAATGTAATTCAGGAAGTTTCCAACTTGTGAAGGGATAGTGTTCTAAATACTATTAACCAAATGGATCAAACTTAGAATTCATTTTCTTATAAAATCAATGTTACAGGAGAAGCAAGATTCCCAGGCTAACTCATAAATACACACAGTTCATGGCCTGAAAACGCTACCGCTTTGCAACTCCAGTACAATGTACTGCTGTAGGAGTTAAGACTTACAAGAAACAGGAACATAAAATGTAGTCATTTATTATGCAGCCTATCACTTCAGGGAAAGAAAAATCTTAATTAGAAAAAACTAGAATCCTTTTTTAAAAGTCTGTTGTAAAAAGAGTATACAAGGACCTCAAATGTTGTGGAGGCGACTAAACAAGAATTAGAAAGATTTTAGAATCTGTAACAACTGAGTTCTAAATTAAAGAAAAAAACAGAGAAATAGAAATAGATTCCAAGAGACGAGAGAGGAAAGATCATGGCAAAACGTGAGGGTGGATGGTTAACCCAGGACAGCGTGGTGAGCAAATGCTCTTATCCAGGCCTGAGGTGTGTCTGAATATACGCCAAGGTTCAGATATTCACCATCTGGCTTCCTGTTCTCATTCCAAAGGAAATTCCTCATTCCAAAGGAAACTATCAGCGGCAGGCAGTGTCTGTGCGATGGGAAGGAGCCTGTTTCCAAGCTCGGTATGTTAATAGCTAGGTGGCTTTTGCCAACCCACTTACCCTCTCTAAATATATGTCTCCTCGTAGGTAAAAAGGAGATCAAACACCTAATTACAACTCGGCTGAGATCAAATGTAATACAGTGCATTGATAAACACAGCTCCTTACAGGAGGCAGAATTTAAAGCATTCTGTTTACCTACGAGAGCAGACTGGGTTAAAGTACAGCTAGCAGGTCAGCTCGACTTGGATTTTAAACAATGGCAGGACTCGCTGGAGAACACCCGAGCCGTGGCCCGCAGGAAGTAACGAGGGCGACGCCTTCTTTTCTGTTAAAACTCAGCGCGGGTGGCAGTTCCTTCAGAAAGCCTTCCCTGGACCTCTGCTCCCTATTGCCAACCACGCCACATCCTGCAGTTGGCACAAACTCACGCGGTGGCACTCACTAGTGTAGCCTAACTCACCTGTTTTACAAGGGCTGCGGATTCCTTGACGACAGTGACATCACCTTATGGAAATCCGCCTAAAGATTTTCAGGAGATTGAGCAAAGCTGGGCACCCAGTAAGTATTAACAATGAGCGGTCTAGGTCTTCAGCAGGACAGTTATTAGGACAAGAACACTAGACGATCAACCGTGACTTATTTACTTCTTATTTAGAACAAAACTTAACCTTTTAGCAAAAAAGACATGCGAGCAATCTAAGCCTGCCCACGAAGAATTAACCACCCGATCGAATGATACCAGGAATAAGATGCCACGAAAAGCGAGCTTGACACTTAAGAGCCCGCATCTCCTTTTGTCTTTCCACTGAGTCCGTACTACGGGGTAAAGGTAACTCAAAGGGCCGGTGAATAATAAAACTTGTTTGGGGTGGGGGGCGGTTGTGACGCCTTGGGCAGTAAAGTCTCGTGATGCATTTTGTAGAAAAATATCCACACACGTTGCTGACACGGGCGTCTCCAGCCAAACTGACTCTCAACTCCGCGGGGGTGCTCCGGGGCGGCTCCGTCAGCGCCCCGAAGTTCCTGCCCCGACAGCCGCGGCTCTCACGGCCTGTCCCTGACGTGAGCGGCCCAGGCCGCCCCCAGCCCCCTGAGCCCTGGGAGCGGGGCTCCGGCCGCACCCGTCCCGAGGGCGGGAGGGCCGGGCCGGGGGTGCTGGGGTTCACGCGCGTCCCTGCAGACGCCGCGGACAGCGGCTCTCGGACGCGCCCCGGGCCCCCTCCCGGCCCGCGGAGCACAGGCGCGCCCCGGGCGCCCACAGCGGTGTCTGTCAGGGCCTCTCCGGCCCCCTCAGCCGGCGAAGGCGCCCCCGCACGGCCCCGCGGCGAGCAGCCCCCCGGAGGCCCCCCGCCGGCCGCCCCGCACTCACTCAGACCCGCGGGCAGGCCGCGCACTCGGGAGCCGGCGCCGCGCAGCAGCGTCCCCCGGCGCCGCTTCCGTCGCTCCTCATCGTCCTCCTCCGCCTCCCGCCGCCGGACCGCCGCCGCCGTCGCCACGGTCCGGCCCCGAGCTCCCGCGGCGCCGCGCTCGGCTCCCCGACTTCCGGCTCACGCTCGGTGTCGCCGGCAAATGCCCCCGCCGGCTCCCACATCACCTGCTCTGGCCCTTCCTCCCGGGAGCGGGGAAGGCGGCCCCCGCCCTCCTGGGCATGCGCAGAGACGGCGGCCCGGTAGGGGCGGGGGAGTGGGGGAGTCCCCGGCGACGGAGGCCCGGGACGGACAAAATACCGCGAGGCCGGATACCGCGTGCGATCGCGGTGGGCTGGGTACCCCCGCCGTGCGTGTCAGGCATCCTCCGAGCACCGGTAGGCTTCCCGCCCTGCCTCTGACGCCTCAGGATGTGCTGCGGGACGCTTTTCTTCCCAAAGAGAGTGTCTGCCCCAGAAGGTTGTTAGAGGTATGGCAGTGAGTTCCGGCACTTCCATAAGGGCTCCCATAAGGGCACTTAACTTCTTGTCTTCTTCCAGCCCAGCCCGCTCCTACCTTCATCAGGGCGCACCGTCACGAGCGGATGCATGTTTTATTAGACCCCGAGACCTGTACCACTTAGACGGCCTTTTTATTAAAAAAAAAGAAAGAAAGAAAAATTCAAAACTACCTTTTGCAACTTTTAACAAAAACCCAAGACCGTGGCAACATCTCTAGGGCCCCTAACAAGGCTTTGGAAGTGACCACACAAATGGAGCCTGAAGCTGGAACGTCGTGACTTTCACGGTCAACCCCATGCGCACCAAGCTGTACCGAATTGTTTGTTTATAGGTGTTTGTCTCCTGTCAGTCCCTATTCTCTGGACTCTGTTTTATATCTACAGAGGATATTTCATAATGTTTTCTTAAAACGTGAAATCGCTACCAGATTGAGAGTTCCAGTTCACAGAGGCTCTTGATAATAACTCCTGTTATTACCTGATAAGCACCACCCACCAAGACAGACGACCGCTTACGAACAAAAACTAATAATCAAAGCAACTCTAGGAGATACTTAATGAAAAACTGTTGATTCTCTTTAAACCAAGCATTAGAAAGGCTACAGTAACATGGTAAATTGGAGAGTGGGATTTGAATCAACTTAAGAGTTTGGTTTCGTGATTCATGGGTCCCCTGTTACATCACTAGTACAGAGCACAGTCCCCAACGTTATAGCAACTCAACAGATGCTGAACAAGGTACGAAAATGTATACGAATGCCTTTGCAGAAGATGGGCATGTAGGGGATCCTTTAACTTAACACTGTTGGATACTCCTCCCAAGTACATGGATAGGTTGACTAGTAGGTGGGAGAATTACCCACAAAACAGTACCATGTGACTTTACAAGTCAAGTGATTTCAGAGAAATGTTCAGTCAATATAGGTGAATTAGACATATAAAGAAATGAACTGTTGGGCTAGAAGGAGCTAGACCTCAGTCCAGCTTTACTATATATTAGTACTGTGAATTAAATGTGTGTTAGTTTGTAAAAAGAGGCTTCTGTACATTAGACAATCATGCATTGGAGAAAGAAATGGCAACCCACTCCAGTGTTCTTGCCTGGAGAGTCCCAGGGACGGGGAACCTGGTGGGCTGCCGTCTATGGGGTCACAGAGTCGGACACGACTGAAGTGACTTAGCATAGCATAGCATAGCAAGGGCACTTAACGGCTTCAAGATGTATTCTTCAAGCCTGTTGCAGCAAAATTTCATTTTAAAGCAATAGTATTTTATGCTAAAAGGAAATGTCTAATTCTAAAAGTTGTTTCCTCCTACACTTTATGAATAAATTCTCAGTTCTCCATGGTGGAAGAGGACAAACCATAAGAGCATACTGGTAGAAATCTACAGCTCCTAGAACATAAGGATTCGATTTGTTTTCATTTCTCAATTTTGCATATGTAGTACAATTACAATATCGTAGTAGCTGCTCAATAAAGATTTGTGGCATGATTTTATTTTGAATCCTTGAATATAAACTAGAACTCCACAGTTGATTTCCGAGTATGCAACTGTTTATATTATGAATGATACATTTTTTATTCTTATGAATTAGACGAGAACGCATCACAGTTGCATCATCATGAAAAACACATAGGAAAGCACAGGCTTAGACAATTTTGCGAAAGCATATTTTTCCACCTAAATGAAACAGCAGACGTTTGGGGAAGGAAGACACCCTCTTCCCCCCTGGGCGGTTTCTCAACCACGGAAATGAGCGTTGGTACCACTCTTTACACATAGGGAGCAGAACTCGAGAGGTTGTCACCTGCCAAGAGCAGCCTAAAGAGAGGCACAGGCTCAAAGTGCCAATAACGAGCCAGTGGACAAAGTGTTTTGCGGTCTTACTTCGCGACGAAATCCACTCTCGCGGGTCAACCGTTTGCAAATAGGATCTGCTGCTGAGGCCAACCGGATATGTGTTTGTAACCACACTGTAACCCCCGCTGCCTCCGGTCCTCCGCAGCTCAGCCAGGCGGGCGGTCCTCCCAGAGCCCTCCGGAAGGTTACTGCGCCTGCGCACATCGTCCCCCTGACATCACAGCCTCTGGACTCCGCAGGTGCAGACGGCGCATGCGCACAGCATCCCTATTCAGTCGGGACGGCCCCGTCCGCAGGTAAGCGACTGCGCCTGCGCAGGGAGCAGCTGCCGGAAGCGGCCGTCCGCGCTCCTGCTTCCGGTTTGGTGGCCGCACCTGTGATTTCAGGTCAGGTAGGGGGTTAGTGCGACGGCGGAGGCGGGGGAGGGACCTCGCATTCCGGGGAGGGCCCAGAGGTGAGGCGAAGGCTGGACAAGTGTTGCCGAGGAGGCGGGGGCCGTGTCTCGTCTTCTCAGTCCAGCAAACGCTGTGGTCTTAAGAGTTCAGGTTTCTTCTTGGTCCTTCGGTTCATCCGCCGGCGTCCCCAGCTGAGGGGGCGTCGATGCCCTGGCGACGCGCTGCGTTAGAAGCCGCGTCTCGGCTTCAAGGTGCTTGCCCAGGATCCCACCCTTGGGACGTGGGGCGAGGGAGTGTGGTGCCTTTGACTCTCTCAAGAACCGTGTTGGCTGCTTGAATTGCCAAGATTCTGGCGCCCACCCTGCCAACTGGGGATCCTCGGATGCAGTCGATGGTATTATGGGTCCTTCAGTGATTTTGCACGGGAGTCTGGCCTGAGGGAATGCTAGTTTCTCTTCTTACACTGGTTTTTTTCCCACGACTAATTTCTTTCTTCTGAGGTTCTTTCCACAATATCACAAAGTGCTGTGGAAAGTGTAATCCCTTTTGTCTTGTCGAGGGTTGTACAGTCACTTTCTCTGCAATGAAATAGCGTTGACTCCCTTATTCACGGAATAAAACCTCGGGAGTTCGTTTGGTTTTCACTTCAGGGCGACGATCTAGGCAGCAGTTGAATGGATGATGAGTCATTATTAATACTAATTCCTGTATTCATTCTCTTAAGAGCTTTGGTACTTTGTAATATTTATGTTTTCAGTGTGTGTGTGTGTTTTTTTTTTTTTTTTTTTTTGAACCAACAAGCATTATAGTACTGAAGTTGGTCAGGGGCTTATTAAATGTCATGTACTACGTTAAGCATCTTATGTAAATTGTCAGATGTCATCCTAATTTATATGTAGTTATCAACCTCACTTCACACTTAAGGAAACTTAGAGAAGTTAAATAGTAGAGAAATTAAACAGTGTGTCATATCACACAGCTAATAAGTGTTAGACTTCACACTTAACTCGGATTTATTGGACTTCTGAGCCCTAAGCACAAACTTGTTTGTTTTGCTTTTTCATAAATCAGAAACATCAGCTAAAATGCTCAGATTCCAAAAAATAAGAGTGTGTAAAAAAGCAGTGGAAATACTAATATTTGACTTCTTGTACAGTTTTCATAAGTAAAAATTTTCAAAGTGTATTCATTTTATACTAATCTTGGAATGTTTGTTATCTGTGTGACAGCCTTAGGATGCATGTGTAGCTCTATGTCATTATGTGGTTCTCACTGCTCCTATAATTTGAGTCCTTGCCTGGGACTTTCTCAGGGAAACTGAGTTCATAGTAGAATCTACAGATAGATCAGAAACTGTACACCAGACTTGAGCATTCAAAAAAGTGTTTCTCAACATACTTCATTTTATACATATTGTATATGAATTGTAAACAGGGCATTGTGTGTCATAATGTGCTGGGTTGAGGGAGAAGGTCTTGAGAGAAGAGACAGTAAATAGATCTAAACAGGTGGTGCAGTCAGTTGTGCAAATGAAACAGCAAGGGGAAGCCAGCTCCCATATTCAAAGATAAAACACTCAGCATTGTGGTCTTCTCCTGGCCTGTCTGACTGGGTAGAAGAAGTTGGGTTTCCTTTGCCAGGAATTTGAGAAGGGAGGCTGTTTTACCCTATAGGCCCCCAAATGAATGTTGTTCACCTTCCCCAAAGTGGTCATGACTGCTGAATGTTTTAAGCAAACACCCCACCACTTGTGTTTGTGTGGGTGTGTGATCAGCTCCTGGCTTTCCCTGGTGTGCTTTTCCAGGAACTCAGCTCCACGTTTCAGTAATTCATTCAACAAACCGATGAACTCCTATGTGCCAATTTATGTGGTACAAATTATACCGATTTCTAACTTCCAGAGACTGACAGTTTAGTAAATGTGGTATGGTGACTGACTCCTTGTGCCAACTGCTAGGTTACGTGGCCTTGTGCTGACATTGTGGTATTCCCTTTTGTTTCCTAGGGTGGGGAATCTCCTGGACTCTGTACCACAAGAGATCTCCCCACTCCTGGAAGCAGCTCTGGCTCCCTGCTCTCTGGGCTACTTGAGAACTACTTGAGGTGTCTGAAACTACAATATAAGGCATTCTTCAGATTCTTAGAGTACACATTTTACTTAAATCTTTTTTGGCAAAAGTTAGTATATTTTAGTGTTATACAGTTTAAACCATATTAAAATAGTTCTGTTATACATTTTAATAGAACATGCGTGAATATTTAAAGCTTCAAAGTAATTTTATTGTGGTAACCACTTTAACAAATAATCTAGACCCTAGTCCAGCAAGGTCCCCATTTTTCCCTCAGTGATTTTAGAAGATTCTTCAGTGGGGAGCTCTGTCTCATGGCATTTTACTTCTATTATATTTTTCTTAAAGCAATGAGCACTTTATAATCGTTCCCATAACATCCTCTTTTCGTTACAGAACGTGCACCTGAAGCAGAGCACACTGTATTCGCCCGTAGCACAGTGTCTAGCCCATATGTCATCAGCAGGTGGCTGGAGGATTACTGGCATGAGAATATGAGCCAAAAACCTGTGCTGATGAATTCACATTTGTGAAACTGTACGAACTGTGATGCTAGAGTTGAGAGATAGGTAAAGTGAGAATTTTATGGGGAGAGTATTTTGATTTGGGCTTTGGCTGCCAGTGTGACTTGTCAGAGCAGGGAAGAAGTGATAGTGAACAGTCATAGACTTTGTCAGGAAGGAGAGGGTGCTTATTTGGAGGGGAAGGGGTCTGGATTATCTATGCACAAGTTCAGTTCAGCCAAATTTCAATTCAGTGAACCAGTGATTTGGTAAAAACATGATTTTAAGAAGTTTTTTTCCTATATATAATGGATAAACAACAAGGTCCTCCTGTATAGCACAGGGAACTATATTCAATATCCTGTGATAAGCCATAATAAAAATAGGAAAAAATTACACGCACACACACATATATATGTATAATTGAATCACTTTGCACTACAGCAGAAATGTACACAGCATTATAAATCAACTATAATAAAAAAATAAGATAAAATGTGAAAAATTGTTTGTAAATAAAGAAAAAAAGTTTGTTTCTGATGCTGTGTAATGGTGGTCTGAAAGAAAAAGAAGAACAATACAAGAAAAGACCTCAGGAGCCCAGAAATGAACTGGGATTGAAGCAAAATAGTTGATTATCATTCAGTGTAGAGGTTGCAAAGAGACATCATTTATAGTATTATCTGTTTTCATGTAATGAATGTTACTGAACATTTATTATAAACCACACACTCTCTATAAGGTCTTTATATTAAATATTTAGTTGAATTTTATCTTTTAAAGTTACTCTCTCTTTGCTTTACCAGATAAACCAGAAGATTCACCATCGCTTCAATGGCTGCCTCACAAACCTCACAAACTGTTGCATCTCATGTTCCTTTTGCAGATTTATGTTCGACTTTAGAACGAATACAGAAAAGTAAAGGGCGTGCAGAAAAAATCAGACACTTCAAAGCATTTTTAGATTCTTGGAGAAAATTTCACAATGCCCTTCATAAGAACCAAAAAGATGTCACAGATTCTTTTTATCCAGCCATGAGACTTATTCTTCCTCAGCTGGAAAGAGAGAGAATGGCCTACGGAATCAAAGAAACTATGCTGGCTAAGCTTTATATTGAATTGCTTAACCTGCCTCGAGATGGAAAAGATGCCCTTAAACTTTTGAACTACAGAACACCGACCGGAACCCGTGGAGATGCTGGAGACTTTGCAATGATTGCGTACTTTGTACTGAAACCCAGGTGTCTACAGAAAGGAAGCCTAAGCATTCAGCAAGTAAATGACATTTTAGACTCCATTGCCAGCAATAATTCTGCCAAAAGGAAAGACCTAATGAAGAAGAGTGTTCTTCAGCTTATAACTCAGAGTTCAGCACTTGAACAAAAGTGGCTGATACGGATGATTGTTAAGGACCTAAAGCTTGGCTTTAGTCAGCAAACTATATTTTCTATTTTTCACAGTGATGCTGCCGAGTTGCATAATGTCACCACAGATCTGGAGAAGGTCTGTAGGCAACTACACGATCCTTCAGTGGGACTCAGTGACATTTCCATCACCTTATTCTCTGCCTTTAAACCCATGCTGGCCGCTATAGCAGATATCGAGCGAATTGAGAAGGACATGAAACACCAGAGTTTCTACATCGAAACCAAGCTGGATGGCGAGCGGATGCAGATGCACAAGGATGGGGATGTGTACCGGTACTTCTCTCGCAATGGGTATAACTATGTAGACCAGTTTGGTGCTTCCCCACAGGAAGGGTCCCTCACACCATTCATTCATAATGCATTCAAAACAGAAGTGCTGAACTGTATCCTCGATGGTGAGATGATGGCCTACAACCCTAACACACAAACTTTTATGCAAAAGGGGAATAAGTTTGACATTAAAAGAATGGTGGAAGATTCTGAGCTGCAGACTTGTTACTGTGTTTTTGATGTGTTGATGGTTAATGATAAAAAACTAGGACATGAGACCCTGAGAAAGAGGTATGAAATTCTTAATAGTGTTTTCACACCTGTACCAGGTAGAATAGAAATAGTGCAGAAAACACAAGCTCATACTAAGAAAGAAGTCATTGATGCTTTGAATGAAGCGATAGATAAAAGAGAAGAGGGGATCATGGTAAAACACCCGCTGTCCATTTACAAGCCGGATAAAAGAGGTGAAGGATGGTTAAAAATTAAACCAGAGTATGTCAATGGACTGATGGATGAGCTGGACATCTTAATCATCGGGGGCTACTGGGGGAAGGGTGCCCGGGGCGGGATGATGTCTCATTTTTTGTGCGCTGTGTCAGAGAAGCCCCCTTCTGGTGAAAAACCCTCAGTGTTTCATACTCTGTGTCGCGTGGGCTCGGGTTACACCATGAAAGAACTGTATGACCTGGGTTTGAAGTTGGCCAAACACTGGAAGCCTTTTCATAGGAAAGCCCCACCAAGCAACATTCTATGTGGAACAGAGAAGCCAGAGGTCTACATCGAGCCTTGCAATTCAGTCATTGTTCAGGTTAAGGCCACAGAGATCGTCCCCAGTGACATGTATAAAACCGGCTGCACGTTGCGTTTTCCACGGATTGAGAAGATAAGAGAAGACAAAGAATGGTACGAATGTACATCCCTGGAGGACTTAGAGCAACTTCGAGGGAAAGCCTGTGGAAAGCTCGCGTCCAGACACCTTTACTTGGGTGGTGATGATGAACCACAAGAGAAAAAGCGGAAAGCTGCCCCAAAGATGAAGAAAGTCATTGGAATTATTGAGCACCTAAAAGCTCCCAACCTTTCTAACGTAAACAGGGTTTCTACTGTGTTTGAAGACGTGGAGTTTTGTGTCATGAGTGGAACCAGCAGCCATCCCAAGCCTGACCTGGAGAACAGAATTGCCGAATTGGGTGGTTACATAGTACAGAACCCAGGCCCAGACACGTACTGTGTGATCGCAGGGTCTGAGAACATTCGAGTGAAGAATATCATCTCTTCAGATAAACATGATGTCGTCAAGCCAGAGTGGCTGCTAGAGTGTTTTAGGACCAGAAGCTGTGTGCCCTGGCAACCCCGCTTCATGATCCACATGTGCCCGTCGACAAAGCAGCACTTCGCCCAGGAATACGACCAATACGGGGATAGTTACTTTGTCGACACAGATTTGCACCAACTGAAGGAAGTGTTTTTGGGAATTAAAAACGCTGGTGAGCAGACTCCAGGGGAGATGAGTCCTGTGATTGCTGATTTGGAACACAGGTATTCCTGGGCCAGTGCACCTCTTAGCATGTTTAGACACCTCACTGTTTATTTGGACCTGTACGCTGTCATCAATGACTTAAGTACCAGAATCAAGGGAGCTAGGTTAGCCATCACAGCCTTGGAGCTTCGATTTCATGGAGCGCAAGTAGTTTCCTGTTTAGCTGAGGGAGTGTCTCACGTGATTGTTGGGGAGGATCAGAGTCGGGTTGCAGACTTGAAAGCTATTCGAAGGACTCTTAAGAGGAAATTTAAAATCTTACAAGAACGTTGGGTCACTGTTTCAATAGACAAGTGTGAATTACAGGAGGAAAATCGGTATTTGGTTTGAAGCTAGCTTTCTAGTGAGGCAAGCCTCAGATCTGACCGACTCATTGCAACAGATTATCATGATAAAATGTTAAACCATGTTTTATCTTCATCTTTTAAAAATCTGTGCTTAAAAAGTATTACTAGATACAGACGGTCATCATAACTTTATTTTTTTTCCTGTATCTTTATAGAGCTTTTAATATAAGAAAAAAGATACTCATGTATACAAGGAAAACACTTAAAAGAAAAAAGTGGATTGTTTATCAAGAAATACAAATGGTGAAAAGACACCCAGTGGCCCAATGTCAAGAAAGAAAAATTTTTAGCAGTATAGTAAGTATTTCATTATTTTTATGACCAAGATGAAATTAAAAGTTTACCATTACAATCTCCTTATACAAATATAAAATTTTAACTCATATTAATAAAATAGAAGCTTTTAGATTCATTAAAAGTAGTGACCTAAACAGGATTTTCTGAAGTCGAATAAAATTTTTAATAATGGCTTTTGTCTAATAAAAGCATTGCAAGAAAAATATTGTTGGCATATTTGGGTTTGTAAATGCGTCTTTTTGAGTTGAAGGCTAAAATTCCACTTTTAAGTGTGAAATGTGAACAAATTTATTTTTTAAGGTTAAGGTCAGGCTCATGAATAAAATGCCTTGTTAATGTGTGTGCTCAGTCATGTTCGAGTCTTAACAGCCCCATGGACTGTAGCCTGCCAGACTTCTCTGTCCATGGGATTTTCCAGGCAAGACTATTGGAGTGGGTTGCCATTTCCTCCAAGGAGTCTTCCCAACCAAGGGATTGAACCCATGTCTCCTGCATCCCCTGCATTGGCAGGCAGATTCTTTAGCATTGCACCACTTTAAAAGCACCTTGTTAATGATGTTATTAGCTAAATCAGGGGAGATTGAGTAATGGTCTAAAAACTTAGATCAGTTTGATTTTTTAAATCTCTTGCAATTTTAAATGTACTTGGCCTACACTTAATTTTTTTTCTAAAATAGAGCATATTTTAAAGAAAATATTTTTATATGAATTTGTACTTCAGTATAAATAGTATTCGGCAAAGAGTGGTTTTCCTACGTATGGCCCATTGAAAAGGTATCAGAATGGTGTGTGTGTTGTAACTTTCTCTACAGAGAAGTAAATTGCTTTGATTTTTTAAAAATGACTTATTTTTTCTTAGATTATTTAAAGTGTATAGTATGTGTAAATATAAATATATTACATCTGGATTTATATACCAAATATGTAAAACCAAAATATACCAGATTTTGGAATGCAGCCTGTACATTTTGAAAAATATGTTTCATGACATCAGTTAAATACTTGGAATTTGGTACTTGAGAAACTGTGTGTAGATTGTTTGTAAATAGTTATTTTATTCAAACAGAGGAACAAATGTATGTTATTTTGTTGTATTTCTTAACTTAAATAAAATATTTAATATGCTATTAAAATAATTTATATTTATTTTAAAAAATTCATAATTGTTATTTCAGTCAAGTAGACATTAAGGCATCAATGTCATTTTGATTTAAGTCAGTTCCTGTTGAAGAGCCTTTGTGTTTCATATTACTAAATGAGCTTTATTAAAAATTTTAAATTTGTATAGTTTTACCCAATGTCTATTGAGAAAAATTGCAAAATATGTGTAGTGAAGAGAAAAGGACACAATTTTACCACCAAAGATGATAATATCTACTATTTTACACTATTGATGATAAGGAAAGTACAAAATACATATTTTCAGTGTCAACAAGTGTAAAATAAGCTATCATGCTTTATATGATTAGCTTTTCTCAGTAAATGATGAGCACATTTCCGGTCACTAAGCTGTACCGGTTGCTGCACCTTGTCCCACTGACTGGTCTGTGACGTGCTGGACCTGGGCCTCACTGGTCTCCAGGTTACTTCACCGTGTCACCTGTACTTCTTTCTTGTACGTTGCAGTTAATTGTTTACATTATTAGGAATGGAATTGCTGATTCCAAGTTATGTATTTTTCAGTGATTTGAGACACACTGTGAAACTCTGGCAAGAATGCCTTTCTAGAGTCTCCTCATCTTTAAATGCTGGAGAGTTCAGTTTCTAGACCTGTTCTCCCTCTTTTCAGTCCACAAGTGTTTGAATCCTGCCCAGTGGCTTTAAATGCACTAACGACTCCCACATTTCTTTAGTCCCAGTTTCTTTGCTTGAGTTCACATATCTGACCATTTACATAGCATCACATGAAGTCATTTGGCCCTCTCAACCTGTCCAACCATAACTATTCTTTTTTTTACTCATAGAAGAAAATGGTAAATGCAACAAGGAGGCTGACGTAATGAACCTGTATGTGCATAGGACCCATTCTCAACAATTAGCAATTATCAATCTTTTTCATATTTACAGACCTCTGAATTATTTTGAAGCAACCTTAGATCACATAATTTCATCTAATGTTATTTCATAGTAGACTTCTTGATTTCTCAAACATCTTTTTAAAAAAATTTTGTATTGAAGCATAGCTGATTAACAATGTTGTGTCAGTTTTGGGTGTACAGCAAAGTGACTCAGTTGCATATATATATTTGTCCATTCTTTTTCAGATTCTTTTCCCATTTAGGTTATTATAAAGTGTTGGGCAGAATTTCCTGTGCTATACAGCGGATCTTTGTTGGTTATCTGTTTTAAGTAAAGCAGTGTGTACATGTCCAAGTGTGTACATCCCAAACTCCCAGTCTGCCCCTTACCCTAAGTCTTCCCTGTGGCAATCTTAAAACCATTCTCCAAGTCTGTGGGTCTGATTCTGCTTTGTAAAATAAGCAAGCTAGACCTCATCCACACAGTTCCCCACGTCTACTCACCAGGCTGCTCAAGTAGCTTCATCCCTGACTCCCCGTCTGCTCTCATAGCTTCAGTGCATAGCATATCTTGTTGGATCCAGCCTCCAAACAGATTCACCACTTAGGGTAACCATAGTCTACACCTCACCCCTTAACTACTTACAGTAACTAGTCTACATCTCTTCACTGCATAGTGATTACTATAGTCTACCCTGTTTGACCTACTGGACTTAAGAATGACCTCTTAATTGGCCTTTTTCCTTGTACACTTCACTACAATCTCTTCTCCCAAACAGAATTTTTACTTTTAAACATGCAAGTCATTTCATATTACTTCCCTGGTCAAAAGTGCTGAGTCACCATCACTAATAATGTCCAGTGACTTGAGATGGCCTGTTGGTTCTGCATTCCCTGACTTTGTAAAGACAGAATCCTCCCAAGTAGGTAGATTGACTGGAGGTGAGCAAAGGGAGCTTTCTAGAGTGATGGAAAGATGATATGTCATTGTGCTGCAGTTACATGGATGTGCACATCCTCCAAAGCTTCTGAACTTGAGATTTATACATTCTACTCTGTAAATCGTAGTTAGATAGTTACTAAATACTAAAAACGTAGTTGACTGTATAGTTACATACAGACAAAATGGTTCAACAACACTTCTTTCAGAAAGTAAATATTGCAAAAAGAAGAGCAGTAAAATATTTCCAAGTAGTAGGTGGTTCCCATGAATATGTGCTGAGTTGCTCTGAGTGTCTCAGTCCTGTCCGACTCTGCGGCCCCGTGGTGGACTGTAGCCTGCCAGGCTTCTCTGGAGGCTCCCTCCTCCATGGGGGAATTCTCCAGGAAAGAACACTGGAGTGGGTTGCCACGTCCTCCTCCAGGGGATCTTCCCAGCCCAGGGATCAAACCCAGGTCTCCTGCATTGAGGTGGATTCTTTTCTAACAGCCACCAGGGAAGCCCATGAATATGAGGATGAGCCAATATTAATATGTTAGGTCGTGTAACTCTGTTAATTGATTAAAGAGCAATACAAAATTGGTATAGAAATTCTACTGCATTCTTCGTCAAGGAAGTAAAAATAAGTAAAAACAGACTTCTTAAACATGAATGCTTTAAAAAACCAGTAGCTTTGGAAATTTGGGGATGATGATGGCACTAACAATGGTTTTTGCATCTCTTACAAATTAGCACATAAAAACCAGATGGGACAGCTAGATAATAACAAAACACCCAAGGACAACATTTAAGACAGGACCAGGTAATGAGGTGTCCCCAAAAATCTAAATGTGCAAGAGGTAAGGGTAAACAGGTAAACTACAAGTCTCAGTGGGATTAATATTTGAATGAAAAAGAAGGATCATATGGGCCTCTCAAGGCCCTGAGAAACCCAGAAACTACACAGATAATCAGCAGATGTTTATTGAAAAGCACAGAGGACCAGACGGAACACCCTGAAACTGGGAGGGGTTTTGTCCAAGACAGCAGCAGGAGAGGAAAAGGAGCCCCACCCAGACCCAAAGGCACCGTCTAGACCAGTGCTCAAGGCTGAGCCACCGTCAGTCCTTCCAGGACTGGAAATAAACTACTGGGGTTGGGTTAAAAAAAAAAAAAAGGCAAGCTAGGGATAATAGAGACAAGAAATCCAAGGTCTAAATGAAAGTGGGGAATGAAATAGCCAACATTTTCAGGAAGCAAGTCACCGTGTTTTGGAAAAGGGCAGTGAGAGTTCTGTGAAATGAGAAGTTACTCTTGACTACAGGTTCTTCCAAACATTCAGGGGAATTAATCTCATCCAAAAATGGACAACTAAGAAGTATGGAGACTGAAGACACAAAGCATTAACATTACTCTCAAAGTGAAAGTGAAAGTTACTTGGTCGTGTCCCACTCTGCGACCCCATGGACTATAGACAGTCCATGGAGTTCTCCAGGCCAGAATACTGGAGTGGGTAGCCTTTCCCTTCTCCAGGGGATCTTCCCAACCCAGGGATCGAACCCAGGTCTCCCACATTGCAGGTGGGTTCTTCACCAGCTGAGCCACAAGGGAAGACCAACATTAGTTTGGCACAGGCTTATTGCTCAAATAATAGCAGGTGTTGTTTTGTAGAGTTAGTGTACTTCCTGTTATGGGATAAAACAGATGAACTGACGCTCATGAGATCTCGAGAATATCAGTACCTAAAATTTTGGTAATCAGTTTTTTTGTTTGTTCTTTTGCCTTTTTTTTTTTTTTTGGTTGTGCCATGCAGCTTGTGGGATCTTGGTTCCCCAAATCCCCCAACAAGGGATCGAACTCATGCCCCCTGCTGCAGAAGTGCAGAGTCCTAACCACTGGACCACCAGGGAAGTCCCTGTTAATCAGTTTCGACTGATGACTGTAAAATTGTCAAAGCTCCTGCTAGTCTTACTAAATGGCACATGTTCCTTAGATGCTTCTACTTGTTCATTAAGGAATCGGGCAGCTACTGCCAACTTGAAGGCGTGCCCTTTCAAGAAATCAAAGTAAATTGAATTCTGAGGATAATCCAGGCCTTCAAGTTCTTGCAGAATGTATCATAATACTTAAGAGCAAAAAACCACTCAACACTCTGCATTCCCTAATTTTTATGTAATCTAAATAGCTGTGAAAAGAAGAGAAGTGAAAAGCAAAGGAGAAAAGGAAAGATAGAAGCATCTGAATGTAGAGTTCTGAAGAATAGCAAGGAGAGATAAGAAAGCCTTCTTTGCTGATCAATGCAAAGAAACAGAGGAAAACAATAAAATGGGAAAGACTAGAGATCTCTTCAGGAAAATTAGAGATACCAAGGGAACATTTCAGGCAAAGATGGGCTCAGTAAAGGACAGAAACAGTATAGACCTAACAGAAGCAGAAGATATTAAGAAGAGGTGGCAAGAATACACAGAAGAACTGTACAAAAAAATTTCATAACCCAGATAATCACGATGGTATGATCACCCACCTAGAGCCAGACATTCTAGAATGTGAAGTCCAGTAGGTCTTAGGAAGCATCACTACGAACAAAGCTAGTGGAGGTGATGGAATTCCAGTTGAGCTATTTCAAATCCTGAAAGATGATGCTGTGAAAGTGCTGCACTTAATATGCCAGCAAATCTGGAAAATTCAGCAGTGGGCAGAGGACTGGAAAAGGTCAGTTTTCATTCCAATCCCAAAGAAAGGCAATGCCAAAGAACATTCAAACTACCACACAATTGCACTCATCTCACACGCTAGCAAAGTAATGCTCAAAATTCTCCAAGCCAAGCTTCAGCAATACATGAACCGTGAACTTCCAGATGTTCAAGCTGGATTCAGAAAAGGCAGAGGAACCATAGATCAAATTGCCAACATCTGCTGGGTCATTGAAAAAGCAAGAGAGATTCAGAAAAACATCTACTTCTGCTTTATTGACTATGCCAAAACCTTTGACTGTGTGGATCACAACTAACTGTGGAAAATTCTGAAAGAGATGGGAATACCAGACCACCTGACCTGCCACTTGAGAAATCTGTATGCAGGTCAAGAAGCGACAGTTAGAACTGGACATGGAACAACAGACTGGTTCCAAATAGGGAATGGAGTACGTCAAGGCTGTATATTGTCACCCTGCTTATTTAACTTACATGCAGAGTACATCATGAGAAATGCTGGACTGGATGAAGCACAAGCTGGAACCAAGATTGCCAGGAGAAATATCAATAACCTCAGATATGCAGATGATATCTGCCACTCTTATGGCAGAAAGCAAAGAAGAACTAAAGAGCCTCTTGATGTAAGTGAAAGAGGAGAGTGAAAAAGCTGGCTTAAAACTCAACATTCAGAAAACTGAGATCATGATATCCGTTCCCATCACTGCATGGCGAATAGATGGGGAAACAGTGGAAATAGTAAGTTACTTTATTTTTCAGGGCTCCAAAATCACTGCAGATGCTGACTGAAGCCATGAAATTAAAAGACACTTGCTCCTTGGAAGAAAAGCTATGCCCAACCTAGATAGCATATTAAAAAGCAGAGACATTACTTTGCCAACAAAGGTCCATCAGTCAAGGCTATGGTTTTTCCAGTAGTCATGTATGGATATGAGAGTTGGACTATAAAGAAAGCTGAGCGCCAAAGAATTGATGCTTTTGAACTGTGGTGTTGGAGAAGACTCTTGAGAGTCCCTTGGACTGCAAGGAGATCCAACCAGTCCATCCTAAAGGAAATTAGTCCTGAATATTCATTGGAAGGACTGATCCTGAAGGTGAAATTCCAATACTTTGGCCACCTGATGCAAAGAACTAACTCATTGGAAAAGACCCTGATGCTGGGAAAGATTGAAGGCCGGAGGAGAAGGGGACGACAGAGGATGAGATGATTGGATGGCATCACCAACTCAATGGACGTGAGTTTGGGTAAACTCCAGGAGTTGGTGAACAGGGAGGCCTGGTGTGCAGCGGTTCATGGGGTCACAAAGAGTCAGACACAAGTGACTGACTGAACTGAGTGACTAACACTTTCCCTTTCACTCCTGACATTATGTGAAAAGTGTGTAGGTGACAACCTTGGTTACATAGTAAAGGCGATTCACAAGCAAAGTGCCCGAGGTGCCCCCTGGTTTATTGCTGCTTATAGGAAAATGCGGAGAAGGCGATGGCACCCCACTCCAGTACTCTTGCCTGGAAAATCCCATGGATGGAGGAGCCTGGTAGGCTATAGTCCATGGGGTCGCTAGGAGTCGGACATGACTGAGCAACTTCACTTTCACTTTTCACTTTCATGCATTGGAGAAGGAAATGGCAACCCACTTCAGTGTTCTTGCCTGGAGAATCCCAGGGATGGGGGAGCCTGATGGGCTGCCGTCTATGGGGTCACACAGAGTCGGACATGACTGAAGCAACTTAGCAGCAGTAGCAGCAGCATAGGAAAATGCAAAAGGATTCAAACAAAAACATTTTTCTGCCTGTGAAAGAAAGCGTAGTTTGATGATTTTGAAAATTCTCAGCCTCTAGATAGCAAAGCTATTGAAATGAAGACATTGCTTCAAAAGTATCACACACAGTAAAAACTGAAGGTCTGACTGCGGAAACTTTGCTGAGACCTCAGAAATATGTAAAGATCAGATGTGCACCAGGTGGTTCTTTGAAGACCTTCTCTCAGGTCCTCTCCATCATCCTGTTAGTATACCCACGACCCAGAGTAAGTTTGATGTCGTGTTTGTCTCTGAGCCATCTCAGAAGGAGGCCAAAGGACAGAAGGTCTCATCTTGCCCTGTTGTGTGACTTTTGTCCAGAGGAGTGAACCCCACTGTGAACCCCCCTCGGGAGATCCACAGGGTTCCTGAAAAAATTATCTCAGCAAACACACTGCCAGCTTAGCCTGGAAGGGACCGAGAGAGTATAAAATGAAAAGAGACCGAGGGAAAACACCCAAGTTCTGCTGGCAGGACACAGTCTCAGAAGACTACTCAACAGCAAACATATGCTTTCTTTCATGAAAAAAGGATGAGTCAGAGGGCAGAACTACGAGCCCAGAGAGTGGAGCCAAGAGCCACAGAGAATCATTCCCAAGCTTTGGAAACAAATCCAGAAACTCCAAGCCTGGCTGCAGTTCACAACTGCTGTGGACAGAGGCTCCTCTCCGTCTTGCATTTCTCCTCCCTGCTGAAGGGCAATGTGTCCAGCTCTCGTTCCTGGTCACTCCGACCACGGTGTGCTGGGTGTATGGGGGCAGATCATTTGTGTCTTCTGTTTTGCCCATCCATAGATGGAGAGCTTTATACCAGAGACCTCATTCGCACCTGATCCTGATGTAGACAAAGAGTTTTGTACTTTGCTGATATTATAATGGGATGAGACTCTTGCACAGCTTGGCAGGGTGCAAATTACTTTGCATATGGGAGGGAAGTAAATCTTTGAGGGTCAGAGGATGGACTATGGTGGACAGACTTTAAGGTGGTCCCCATGGTCTCTGCCTCTTTGTGTTTCCATCCTCGAAATACCATAGACAGAGAAGCCTCACGGGCTACAGTCCATGGGGTCACAAAGGAGTCGCATAGGATTTAGAAACTCAGTAACAACAGCAACGGAATCCCTTCCACTTGATGGAAGGCAGGACCGTGATTTGCTGCTTCGTCAGTAGAATAGTACGAGGTGATGGGTGGTATTCCATAACTACCCCGCACTGTAGAAGTCTCCATCTTAGTAGCAGGCTCACCCCAGCCTCTTTGTCTCTCTTCTCTCTCTTCTTTCTGCCTTTCATAGACAAAAGCTGTGATGGATCCTATAGCTGTAAAAACTGAACCATGAGCACAGGGAAGCAGATGCTTTCCCAGTTGAGTCTCCAGTTGAAAACTCAGCAGTTGAAACCAATAGCTCTTCTCATCCTGTTCTCTCTGAGACCCTTGAGTATTTAAAGACGGTAATGTATGTCAAAGTGCTCACTAGTGCTTAGTTCACATGAAGCGCTGAAGAGATTCTTCCTCGTTTGGGTTCCTTTGCTTGGTAGTAGGAAAAGTTCAGACAGACTGTGGTACACTCATTGTGTGTACTTAGTCATGCAGGCATGTCTGACTCTTGTGACCCCATGGATGGTAGCCCGCCAGCTCCTCTGTCCATGGGATTTCCCAAGCAAGAATACTGGAGTGGATAGCCATTCCCTTCTCTAGGGAATCTTCCCAGACCAGGGGTTGAACCTGCATCTCCTGTATTGGTGGGTGGATTCTTTACCACTGAACCACCTGGGAAGCCCATTTATTACCTGCCTAATTATCTATTACCAAATTATCCAATAGTGATTACCTATTACCAAACTGATAATTTTTCAATCTTATCTCTCTCTGCTTAGCCAGTTCCAACCAAACTGACTTATTACACTTCATCCTTTCAACTTTATGACTATCTCATCTTTTCCATCTGAAATGTCCTCTGAGGGCCTCATTCCTCAAATTTCAAATCCTCAGTTCAGTTCATTCAGTTGTGTCCGACTCTGCGACCCCATGAATTGCAGCACGCCAGGCCTCCCTGTCCATCACTAACTCCCGGAGTTCACCCAAACTCGTGTCCATCGAGTCAGTGATGCCATCCAGCCATCTCATCCTCTGTTGTCCTCTTCTCCTCTTGCCCCCAATCCCTCCCAGCATCAGAGTCTTTTCCAATGAGTCAACTCTTCACATGAGGTGGCCAAAGTACTGGAGATTCAGCTTTAGCATCAGTCCTTCCAAAGAACACCCAGGACTGATCTCCTTCAGAATGGACTGGTTGGATCTCCTTGCAGTCCAAGGGACTCTCAAGAGTCTTCTCCAACATCACAGCTCAAAAACATCAATTCTTCGGCACTTAGCTTTCTTCACAGTCCAACTCTCGAATCCATACATGACCACTGGAAAAACCATAGCCTTGACTAGACGGACCTTTGTTGGCAAAGTATGAGTCACAGCTCACATGACGTTTTTGCCAGACGATCTACCCTAGTGCCTTCAGCATAATAAATCTCCCTACCACCCAGGAATTTAGAATTTGAGGTATTCCTTATAATCTTCTGCCTTGTAATCCTTTTATCTGATATCATATTCTGGATTGGCTCCTTGAGGATATGAATCATGCTTTGTGAGTCTTTTATGCTTCAGTGTGTCTTGTGTTTATCAAGTGATTCACCATATACTTATTTACAAATATACATCGGCCCAGCTGCCCCAGTGCTTTTCTTGAGACTTTGTTTTCCTTATTCATATCACCACTGTTGTGTTTTAGAGACTTTATGCTGACACTTACTGAACAGTTTCCACTTCTGCAAAACTCATTGCTGGGGGAAAAAAAAAAAAAAAAGCACATACAACATATATCCAGGTATAGCTCAGTCATCGACAGCGCAGACCCTGGAAGAAAAGTGCCTGAGTTGAACCTAGGCTTACCTGCCTAGGGGCTTCCCTGGTAGCTCAGATGGTGAAGAATCCATCTGCAATGCAGGAGGCCACCCTAGTTTGATCCCTGGGTCAGGAAGATCCCCTGGAGAAGGGAATCTTGCCTGGACAACTCCATGGACGGAGGAACCTGGTGGGCTACAGTCCATGGGGCCACAAAGAGTCAGACGTGACTGAGCGACTAACACTCTTTTCACCGACTTAGACAAGTTCGGCAACCTTTCTGTGTCCACGATTCCTCTTGTGTAAAGTAGGGCAGTGGTGGTACCTGGTTTATGCAGTTGTTATGAGGACTGTGTGTGTGTGTGTGCCCACACACATGTGAGTTCGTATTAGAACTATATTTAGAAGGCTCTATCTCATCAGTTATTATTTTTGTATATAAATGAGGAGGAAAAGCAATAGGTGCAGAGGTACTGTGATTCACGTAACAACAGAATGTGAATTGGAGAAAAAACTCGTTTGTACCAGGAACCCTGTAACGGCATTACCAGTCTTTTTTTGGCCCTTTCTCCTACAAAGCGGCAGTTGCAAGTCATAGAAGCTGGGAGTGACTTGTGCCCACCAGGCGTTTGTCAACACTTGTAGACCTTTTGATTTGTCAGGACTTGGGTGGTATGACTGGCCTCAAGGGGTCAGAGGTCAAGGCTGCTGTTAAATATCCTACAAGAAGCAGAAAAGCTCCCCTCCTGAGGTAATGATCCAGACCAAAATGTCGGTAACGGTGAGGCTGAGAACGATTCGCCTGAAATGGAAGGAAAGAAGCCCTGATATTCCTTGTAACTCCAAAAGACCGTGCGTAACCACAGCTTCATGGGAAGCTGGTTTCTCATTCATAAACCGAAAGCGAATTCCTGGTTCTTCCTTTAAAAGTGTTAGAATGTGGGTTAATTACTGTTTGCGAAGTCCTTTGAAGATGTGAAGTACTCTGCAAATGCTATTTATTATTAATTGCCAGTCTGGAAGACCGTCCCATGACCCTCTGTGTTCAGGACCCCAGCCAAGCCTCAGAGGCCCGAGAGACACTGCCTGCTTTTTGATAAGTTGGAGTGTTTATAATGAAAAAGATAGGAATCAGGACCTGAGCCAATTTTCAATGGCTGGGATATAAGTGTATATAAATTGGCTCATTAAGATCAAGAAAACTATAGGTTTTTCTCTGGGGTATGTTTGCTAAATCAGAGTACATTTCTCCCAGTTTTACAACACTGTATGTGTGGGGGCAGGGAATTAGCAAGAGTCCACAGTACAACTTTAATAATTATAAAGAACAAAACGGATTTATAGAAAAATTCTACTGTCTGTATTTATAAACTGATTTTCTCTGGCCCACGAGTCACTGTGTAATTTGGATTGGGTCTGATAAAATGAACACAATAAAATGATTTGCAAAAACCTAAAAGAAATAAAGAGTATAATACAATTGTGTTTTTTCTCTAGGTATGAAGTGGAAATCATGTCCCATAAATATAATTTTACCCTTTGATGGGATGAATGCCTTTAAATTTCAGTATAGCTCTCAATTTTACCTAATGTGACCATTTTATTGTTAGGAGATAGAATCTAACCTCTAGATTTAAATAACAGTGCTCTCTTTAACTCAGCCTCAGCCTGGATAAAGTCTTTGTTGGCTACCTACTGGGGTAAAGAATTCTGAGCTGTTTGGTTTTGCTGAATTCCGATGGATGCATATGAGAACTTGAGTGTCTTATAAAGGTGATGCTTTATGTCAAGGAGGGAAACCATGAATGATTTAATAAGTAGCTTGGAGACAACTGTTAATCATCTAGGAAACAAAGCCTCTCTCATTGTTTAAATACATCTCAAATAAACAGATAGATGAAAGTAAAAGGAAGCCATGCAAATAATACAAATTTAGGAGAAGGGTGTTTTAAGTACTGAAAACAAAAACAAAAATAGAAGCCAGAGAAGAAGATTGCTAAATTTAATGAATATAATTTGTAAAAACACTCTGTGGTAAATGCCATAAGTCAAAGGAGGTGACACAAGTATTTGTAACAAAAGTATTTGTAACAAAATAGCAGAAACATGACTTTCCTTTATTACATAAAGAGCTCTGATAAGAAAGGCTATCAACTAGATAAAAAAAATAACAAATAGAAGTATGTGAAAAACTGTTCAAAAACATAAAAATATACTTATAACAAAACACAGTGTTTTTAAATTTATAAAAATATATCCTCCTCATCCATAACAATGACAAACTAAAGTATTTTTCTTCTTGCCATCTGATTTGCAAACCAAAACTTTGAAAGTATTTTGTTGTTAAAAATGTGAGGAAAATAGATATTCTTCATGCTTTTTTTGATGCAAATATTTCTATCATGTATATATTGGTACTCTGAATGAAAATAGCTAACAAAATTTTAAATGTATTTATAGTCTGGCCAAGTGAGTGAATTTTCAGAGATTTATCTTTCAGAAGTTGTTACACATATACAAAAACATATATTTATCAGCATAGCATAGTTACTGTAAAATTATACTATGATGAAGAAGAGAGAATAATATGACAGAAGTTTGATTAAATAAATGATGGTACCTCAGCCCATGGTAACATAAAACCAGAGCTTCCTGGTTTCCATCAGTGTAAGCTGATTATTTGAAGGAGCTTCCTCTTTTGTATAGGAAATCCTCATGTAAAATTAGCTTCAATTTTTTTCAGTAGAGAAATCTCTTGATGTATTTCTCATACTATTGTCTCCTAAGAATAAATTCATTAGAAGATAATCAGCAAAATACTTTTTCAGACAATCTGTTACAACCAGGCTCCAATGCCAGCCTTGGTAGGAGCAGCTGCCAGACTCATGATTCACTGAGCAGGACAATAAATTTCAACCTTATTTGATTTTGTTAATTAGTGTAAATGAGATCACTGTAGGAGCAGTTGCTAATCATCAGTTGCCATCAAATACCTGATGGGAAAGGTGGAGATGATATGCATAATTTTAATCATATTCATTTATTTTAACATAGTAAGAATGTGGGGGTTACATTTTTCATGAATTCTCCCAGCAAGAATGCTAGAGTAGGTAGCCATTCCCTTCTCCAGGGGATCCTCCTGACCCAGGGATCAAACCCAAGTATCCTGCATTACAGGCAGATTCTTTGCTGCTTGAGCCATCAGTGAAGCCCTCATGGTTAGCATCACTCTTTACAATGAAATTCTGTGTATGGAGAGACATGTATGCAAGGGTACTCACCACAATACTGTTTGCAATAGAAAACATTGGGGAAGAATCTAAATGGTTAAGTCAAATAAAGAGCTTCATATAATGACATAATACAGCTCTTAAATTTTTGAGTAAGAAGATTTCAGAGCATGCAATGTGTGCAAAATGGTATAGTGAAGTGAAAGTCGCTCATTCGTATCCGACTCTTTGTGACCCCATGGAGTATACAGTGCATGGAATTCTCCAGACCAGAATACTGGAGTGGGGTAGCCTTTCCCTTCTCCAGGGGATCTTCCTAACCCAGGGATCGAACCCAGGTATCCCACATGGCAGGTGGATTCTTTACCAGCTGAGCCACAAGGGAAGCCTGCAAAAGGATATAAACAGTATGCAAATAAAAAAAAAACTTGCATGGAAAAAATATAACCTGTGATCATATAACAAAATTTGAATATGAATTCAATGTAAATGAGAGAATTATGAGTGCTTTCTTGTCTTTGTGTTTTTCTGGATTTTTAGTACTTTTGTACCAAGGGGAAGGTTCCAGGAAAATTAAATTCATATGAATTTGAGAAAAAAAAAAGTGAGACAGTGAAAAATGAAACTGAACACTGAAATCTGAAGTCTTATTTTTCTCTCCTGGCAAAATTCATAAGATACGCCCATTTTTTTCTTTTGGCTGATGTAATTTTTAAGATTCCATTTTAATGATTCCTTCCTTATTTCACAAGTTTTTACTAATGGAAAAAAGGAGATATGTTTCATTCTAGTTGTAAATTGTTGGGTACAATCTGATTCTAATTCATTGGTGATCTTGCTGATAGCAAATAGGGCCTGTAGACCTGCCCTCCAGCCCTTCTGCTGATGGGAGAGGGTGACTGACTATGAAATAGAGTAGAAAGTGTAGAATATTATGAGAATGAGCCCTGCATACACATTTTTAAAGTTCTTTAAACAAAGACCTGATTTTGTAGTACAGCGAATCAGAATAAGAATTTCTCTGGTGGCTCAGTGGTAAAAAACCAGCCTGCCAATACAGGCGAAGAGGGTTCAATCCCTGGATCAGGAAAGTCCCCTGGAGGAGGGCGTGGCAGCCCACTCCAGCATTCTTGCCTGGGAAATCCCATGGATGGAGGAGCCTGGCGGGCTGCACTCCATGGGGTGGCAAAGGGTAGGACACAACTGAGCGACTGGCCAGCAGTACACCAAATGGAAGGCAACATTTTCACTCACAGCGGCCTTCTCTAACTTCTCTTTTCTCTGAACTCCTACTGTGTTTCTAGCCTCAATAAAAAAAGAAAAAAAAGGATTGTTACTTAGGCACTCTATGTGATCTAGAGTCATAGTAATCTTAATGGGTCTTTGGGGGAAATGTAATCCTTTACCTCTATTTTGAGGGGATTTTTCCCACTCCACTTGTACTTTATATAGTGAACTCCTATCATTAATTGATTAAATATTATGTACTACAGCACTCTTCTGGAGAAAGTAATGGCACCCCACTCCAGTACTCTTGCCTGGAAAATCCCATGGATGGAGGAGTCTGGTAGGCTGCAGTTCACGGGGTTGCAAAGAGTCGGACACGACTGAGCGACTTCACTTTCACTTTTCACTTTCATGCATTGGAGAAGGAAATGGCAACCCACTCCAGTGTTCTTGCCTAGAGAATCCCAGGGACAGGGGAGCCTGGTGGGCTGCTGTCTATGGGGTCACACAGAGTCTGACACGACTGAAGTGACTTAGCAGTAGCAGCATTGCACTCTTCAAATTTGTATTTTTATCTTAGTAGTGTTAGACTGGAAAACTGGGAGAGTGTCCAAAAGGGGCTAATTAAATATTATTCCATAAGGTTGCTCATGAGCAACTGATGGAACAGATAGCCGCGTAAGAGGAAAACAAGGGATGATAAAAAAAAATTCCTTGCTGCTTATTATTTTTCAGACCTTTGAATGGAAGTGGCCACAGGACTTGCTGGGGGAGTGTGTGGTAGACTTTTGTACCCTTGAAGATGGTATTAGGTGCTGGGCATTGTCAATGACAAATTGGCACTTGCCTATGGGTGTGCGCCATCTACCTCTAGAAGGATGAAATCCGTGCTACTGCAGCTGCTGACCTTCAACCGCCCCCGAAAGGCGTTCAGGGTGGAGGGCAGAAATGAGGCACTCTGTGCTCCCGAAAAACTGGTGGAACAGGTCTTCAGCGAGTTAAATATTCTCAGGGGCTGATTTTATGAGTGCAGTTCTTGCATTTCTTCATGTCTAGAAAAGCAGTAAATTCCTTCCTGGTGACGTCTTCTCCTGGTGACTGGCAGCAACATTCTGCAGAAAATATGCGCTTTATTGCGTGCATTTCCCAGTCACCAAAACCACATATATACTGACCTTCCCCCTACCGCTTCAGAGCAGTCTCTCGGAGCTATCTGGGGTGCCATCTCCCAGGCTATAGTACTCATTTTGCCCCAAATAAAACTTGACTCACAACCCTCACCGTGTGCAATTTTAAATGTCAGCAGTGTTCTCTGGCTGAGAAAACGGGGAGAGATATCGAACTTCCCAGGTGGCTTAGACGGTAAAGCTTCTGCCTACAATGCGGGAGACCCGGGTTCAATCCCTGGGTCGGGAAGATCTCCTGGAGAAGCAAATGACAACCTACTCCAGTATTCTTGTCTGGAAAATCCCATGGACGGAGGAGCCCGGTAGGCTACAGTCCATGGGGTTGCAAAGAGTCGGACACGACTGAGCACCTTCACTTTCACTGAAAGGACGGACTGTGACACTGGGGGCTCCAGGCTCATGGAGAATGGGTCGGAGGAGTGTTTTGTAAGACCCTCCTTGGCTTTGGAGCTGGGGCTGAAAGCCGTGCGCGCCTGCATTTCCCCTGTTCTGCTCAAGGTTCACACAGAATAGATGCTGCCCGCGTCCATCAGACTGAAGACATCATTTCACAGAACTGCTTCCGGAGCACTGTGAGGTAGCTTTGTCCATATTTTACAACAGGAAGAAACTGAGGCTCAAGGATGTTGAAATCTCGCCGTACGGTGTAGACGGAAGGAGAAGCGTAATATTATGGCGGAGACACCGGGCGGACTCTACCTCAGCCGGGTGATCGAGGGCCTCAAGTGGTCTTTCCTCGGTGGCTGTGTCCTCCCTGTCTCTGTGTGTCCCCTGCTGATGAGAATGCCAGTATGATGGGATTAGAGCCCACCATCAGGACCTCGTTTTGAATAATCAGCCCCCTAAATACCCTTCTCAGTTCAGTTCAGTTCATTCAGTTGTGTCCGACTCTGCAACCCCATGAATCACAGCATGCCAAGCCTTCTTGTCCATCACCAACTCCGGGAGTCCACCCAAACTCATGTCCACTGAGTCAGTGATGCCATCCAGCCATCTCATCCTCTGTTGTCCCCTTCTCCTCCTGCCCCCAAGCCCTCCCAGCATCAGGGTCTTTTCCAATGAGTCAACTCTTCGCATGAGGTGCCCAAAGTACTGGAGTTTCAGCTTTAGCATCAGTCCTTCCAGAAAATACCCAGGACTGATCTCCTTTAGAATGGACTGGTTGGATCTCCCTTCTCAGGTAGGCACATTCTAAAGTAGCTTCAACACATGAATGGGGGTGGCAGGAACACAACTCAGCTATGATAGCTTACTTTTCAAATGTGAGGATAAAACCATGCATCTTTAAGAACCGGCCTTCCCAGGTGGCTCAGTGGTAAAGAATCTGCCTGTAGTGCAGGAGATGCAGGTTCGATCCCTGGTCTGAGAAGATCCCCTGGAGGAGGAAATGGCAACCCACTCCAGTATTCTTGCCTAGAGAATCCCATGGACAGAGGAGCCTGGTGGGCTACAGTCCATGGGGTCATGAAGAATCAGACGTGACTCAGCGACTGAACAACAACAAATATTTAAGAACTATCATTAAAACATTTCCATTTTACATCTCAGATGGGATGAATGATACTTTGGGCACATTGGCTCTGAGTCCTTGCTCTTCCTGAGCGGTGCATTTCCTGAGGGGTGCCAGCAGGGCCTGGCTGGCATCAGCCGGATGAGAGCTCAGACCCTGTGTTCTGTCCTTTCCTTCTTCCTGCACATGGGCTTTCCCCATCCCGCCCTTTCCTCCTTCCTTTCGTATCCTCTTCTCATCAGGCATCTCATTCCTTGCCTGAAACTTATGCATCTGAAGATGTTTGGTTCTTCTAACCCCAGACCTTTTCTTTCTGTGACATAAGTTATTTTACAAACATGTTTTTTTTGTTCTCTTTAAAAGTTAATATACACCAGTAGTTTTAAAGAAATGTCTAGAAAATTCCATGACATTTTTGTTATAATGTAACTTTCTTTTTTCTTCCCCTCTTTTAGGTTTGAGTGTCAATCCAAAGATTCACTATCACTCAGTTTTAGAGGGAGATAGAGGTTGAGGTCGATGGGTGCAATTTTTTTTTTAATACTTTAACTTTTTGGAAATTATGGCTGCAAGAGAGTGTTTTGTACAAAATGAGAAAAGGTGGAAAATTTAAAGCAGTCGATCATAATCTAAACTGAGGAAGGTCTTAGTTAACTTTTAAAATTTTGTTATATAAATAAATTATATGGACTTGAGTGAGCTGTAAGATTTCCCTAAACATCTAAAGGATTTTCAAAGAGGGAGAATGTCTGTAATTAAAGTGGTAAATCTTTAAGTAAGCAGTACTTAAATTATGCAGAAGCTTTTGAATAACTTGCTGGAAATAAAGCTGAGGCAGAGACTTAGGGTATAAATATGCATGTTATATATTACGTATAATTAATACATATTATATATAATTAATACATAGTATATGTTACATATAATTGGTACATGTTATATATTATGTAAAATTATATGTAAGTACATGTATATACTTTTTTAATTTGGATTGGTATACTTTTGAGACATTAAATATATTAAACAATTTTTTAAACTACTACAAGCACATTATACATGAGATGACAAAATAGATTAAATATCTTGGAATCATGGAGTTCTAAGGAGGCTTAGCAATCACATAGTTCTTACTCAATTTAATAAGAAGAAAACTGAGATGGAGAGAGGTACATATCTCAGCACTAACAAACGTGTCTGCAAACCTAAATGAGTTCCACCTTATGGTTATAACAGTCAAGTGAAATGAAGAGAGATGCAAAGAAATTCAACTGGAATACATGACCAATTTTAAGGAGAAAAAATTGATATAAACATTCCAGTTCTTCCTACTGCTGGACACAGATACTCGGACATGCTTTGGTTCCATGACGTCAGTCTGTTCTCTGAGGTCAGGCAGCTGTGGGAGATTGCGGATGGGTGCGCGTTTCTTGACAGCTCTCCCAGCAGAGGAAGGCCTGCTTGTCCTCTGGGAACTTGGCTGCTGTGATGGCCGTGGCTGACCGAGCGTGGGTGAAAGTGATGCCCTGGTGGTCCATGACTTGCTTTTAAGAGGACTGGCAGTTCCCACCTTGACCCTGAGGCCTGAACCTTTGTGTCCGGCGTCCAGCAGCTCTGCTGAAGGTACCATTTAGAGATGCCCTGAGTCTGGGGAGTAGGAGAGGGCCCTGCCTGAATTCCTGGCCCTCAGAATTGTGAAATACAATGAAATGACTGTTATTTAAAGCCTTGGAGTTTGGGGAGAGTTTGCTATGCTGTAATGCATAACTAGACTATTTCTGGTTGGACTAACTTAGGAAGAGATTTAACATTAATTTCAGGGAATGACTGTTTTTGCAAAAAAAAATAAATTGACATAATAGCTTAAGGTGTTGTGATAAGTCAAATATAACTGAGACATATTCATACCCTTAAGATTCATCCCGAGGCCATCAGATTCCCCTGACACACAGGCACAGGTTTTCTTGTCCTTAAAGTGCTGGAAATAGAGTGGTAAAGAATCCGCCAGCAATGCAGGAGGCACGAATTCAATCCCTGGGTGGGGAAGACGAAGGAAATGGCAACCCACTCCAGTAAAAAAAAAAAAAAAAGTGCTGGAAATAATTGTGCTCTAGTGCCAAAGGATTGATGCTTTCACACTGTGACGTTGGAGAAGAGTCTTGAGAGTCCCTTGGACAGCAAGGAGATCAAACCAGTCAATCCTAAAGGAAATCAACCCTGAATAGTCATTGGAAGGACTGATGCTGAAGCTGAAGCTCCAATACTTTGGCCACCTGATGCGAAGGGTCGACTCATTGGAAAAGACCCTGATGCTGAGAAAGATTGAGGGCAAGAAGAGAAGGGGTCGACAGAGAATGAGATGGCTGGATGGCATCACTGAATCAATGGACATGATTTTGGGCAAATTCTAAGAGATAGTGAAGAACAGGGGTGTGCTGCTGTCCATGAGGTCAAAAAGAGTCTGACTTGACTTATTGATGGAACAACAGCAACAAAATGTCCTAGCAGCTGAGACTGTGGTTCACAGTCCAGGACCATCAGCTTGATGGGAGCTTGTCAGAAATACAGGACCTCTGGCTCCATTCTAAACCCCCTGCAAGATTTTAACAAGATCTCCAATTATTCATTTGCACTGTAAATATTGAGAAGCACTAATATAAACAGCTTTATTAGACAGACAGGAATTTATATAAATAAATGTGAGAGGAACATTCTTTCTTAATTTTGTTGCAGAGTGCTCTTTCTTCTAGAATGTTTGAACTCTGATTAAACCTAAAAGGAAAGTTTTTCACTTTCATTTTCTGCTTCCTTATTCATTTTCCTCCAATATTGGGTTGTTGTTAAAGGTAGAATTTCACCAAATCTACAAATATTCAGAAATAGGAAAGTATACTTTCAAACTGGGGCATGCATCATATATGTATTAAAGTTATAGCTTAATTAGATAAGGAATTATATAAAAGCTTTTATCAGTTCTTGGAAAATAAGTATTTTACAAGTTGGGCTCCTGGGAAAACAGAGCCAACAAAAATATTATTACAAATGGAATAATTAAACCAGTTCAGGTTTCTGGAGCTGGGAAAAGGTATAGCAAATTTGGAAGGCATCTAGACAAGAGTAGCTAAATTTATATTAATAAATTCAATATATAAGGTGACTTCCTCTGGGAAAACTGGTAGCCCAATTGCAGACCTCACACCAAAGGCTTCCTGGTCATATCCCAGGGGATATTCTTTTGACATTTTCCACTGTTGCCACCTACTGCTTAAGAATGAATTTTCTTCTGTTGAGTTTGCTGTTGGATATTCATTGACTTGTATGTTCCTTGTGTGCATGCTCAGTTATGTCCAACTGTTTGTGACCCCATGGACTGTAGCCCACCAGGCTCCTCTGTCCATGGAATTTTCCAGGCAAGAATACTGGAGTGGGTTGCCATTCCCTTCTCCAGGAGATCTTCCCAACTCAGGGATCAAACCTGCATTTCCTGTGTCTCCAGCATTGGCAGGCGGATTTTTTACCACCGAGCCACCTAGTTGTATGTTTATCTTTAAATAATTGGGCAGACATAAATGATGCTAGACACGAGACACCAGTGATACAACAAGACACTGTGCTTGTCTTAAAGAGTTCATGGTTTCGTTCAACAGAAAGACTGGAGACCAGAGGGCACAGGAGCTCCTGGGAGAGACATCTCATCCACTTTCCAGGGTCAGGGAAGAATTTTCAGAAAGAAGCATAAAGACATGGTTCTAATGCAAGGTCCCAGTGTCAGAAAGCCTGTGATTCGTGAAAAGAAACTCAGGGAGGAAAAATAATGGAGATCTATGTGCTTTTAAAATTGTTTAATTTGAGGAATAGGTCTATTGATTGAGCCCTATTATGGTTTGTAGAAAACACACAGAAGAGGTGGTTTCAGTGTAAATCATGGAAAGATTTTTGAAGAGGAGGTTTTTCTTCACGGGTTATTAAAGATGAGCCATCTATATCCTTTAACAAATATTTATTAAGCGCCAGCTGTGTACCAGAAGAGGCATGGCGGCTGAGGATTAAATAGTGATCAAGACCGTGAGACGGCTTGCCTCCATGGTTCTTGCAGATTCAGAGGGATTCTGCAAAATTATGCAAAAAATTATGAAATTTTTTGGGTTGGGGGAAGAGAAGGGTTGGAAAGAGGCTTCCTTGAAGAAGTGGTGTCTAAGTTGGGGAAGAGTGATTACCGGGGGTGGGACTTGTGGGCAGAGACAGAGGATTGCAGGCAAAGAGAACAGGATCAACAGGTACTGTTGAGGGTTTTACTTTTATCCCAAGGGCAATGGCGGCTTCCCTGGTGACTCAGGTTAAAGCATCTGCCTGCAATGCGGGAGACCCACGTTCAATCCCTGGGTCGGGAAGATCCCTGGGAGAAGGAAATGGGAACCCACTCCAGTATTCTCACCTGGAGAATCCCATGGACGGAGGAGCCTGGTGGGCTACAGTCCATAGGGTCACAAAGAGTCAGACACGACCGAGCGACTTCACTTTCACTTTCACTTGAGGGCAATGGCAAGTCAGGAAGAGATTTTAAAAGGGAAGTGATCGTCAGCCTGGCTTGCTAGAAAATGTCTTTCTGGCTCCACCATGAAAAGGAGTGAGAGTGGGAATAGTGTTTTCACATGCCTGCTCAATGTCTGACTCTTTGCCACGCCATGAACTGCACCCCACCAGGCTCTTCTGTCCATGGGATTCTCCAGGCAAGAATACTGGAATGAGATGCCATTTCTTCCTCCAGGGGATCTTCTCCACACAGGGATTGAACCCACGTCTCTTGCATGTCCTGCATTGGCAGGCGGATTCTTTACCACTAGCGCCACCTGGGAAGCCAGAAACAGGGTTACCTGTTTCAAAGCTGTTCATTATTCCTCTCACATTTATTTACATAAATTCCCATCCTTCTAATAGAACTGAACTTTCACTGGGCCCTGGGAGGGGCAGAGGTGTGCCCAGATGCACAGACATCTTCAGCAGGAAAGCTAGGGATGGAGCCGCCACCTGGTGTCCCCTGCAGTGCTCGGCCCTAACCCCGCTCCTTCTAGACAGAGTCCAGTAGCCAATGACTTAGTGATTATTAAGGGATACGGGCTAATGTGCTAATATTACCAAGTCTTTGAAATGTGTCTCAACCCTCCAACTTCAAGAGACAGGTACTACATTCCCTTCAAGTGCTTATGAGAGATGTCACACGTTCTAAGGTTCTGCTTGGGGTTAGCTAAATTTAAAGAGAAGGGGACGACGAAGGTTGAGATGGTTGGATGACATCACTGACTCAATGGACGGTAAGTTTGAGCAAGCTCCGGGAGTTGGTGATGGACAGAGAAGCCTGGTGTGCTGCAGTCCATGGGGTCGCAGAGAGTCGAACACGACTGAGCGACTGAACTGAACTGAAATTTAAAACACTAGAAGTTATGTTTTCTAAGTTACTTGTGAAATTCTCCAATATTATTTTCCAGGCTTCCAAATGAATTTATCTCTCACTTTGGCTCAAAGTTTAGCCATAGCACAAAACAAAATATGATTCTCATTACACATCCCTAAACTCTGTGAAGCAGATGTCTGATGACTCCTGGAACAATTGGAAAAAAATTTAAATATATATTTTATATATTTTCCCTAACATTCTGAATAGAGATTATTGATGTTTTATCTCAGTGTCTCCTATTTGTTGAATCATTTTCTCATTTGATACTCAAGTATTTCTAAATAACACGAGGAAAACAGTTTTATGATATCAATAATTTAAATTCACTTAATTTAAAAATGCAATCTTTTAAATGTCACATTTATCTCACATTCTACTTTTCACTAAACTATCCCCCGAAGCATGGATTTTTGTAACTAAGAGAGCCTTTACAGTTATTATCATAAATACGAAGAGCCTCACGGTCACATTGGTCTTTTCACAGACCACATGGCCTTTCCAAGCATTTTAAGATCTCATTTAGTTAGTCACAGAGCCAGCTAGTGAGAGCAATTGCTCAGATGAATATCGATGACTGAATGCTTTGAGTAATATGTTTTACTTTATTTTGTGTAAATGTGAAATTTTTTCGAACATGGCAAGGTTCATCACCTCCTCTGGTGAGGGGAACAGTTCCTGAGAGTTCCAGCAGGTGGCAGCATAGATTATTGCAAAAGGGTGGAACAGCCTCGGAAAAAAAATCCAAGCACCAACATGCTGTTGTTTCTCATTTCCCTACGACTGAGCCAGACCCCCTCCCTTTAATGTAAAAAGAACATGCCTGGACATGCTAACAAGGAAAATAACTTTTCAGTACGGAGGTGACATATCATGCTAAACATAACCATAATTAAAATAGCTAAAATATGTGACTGCTGTGCTGAGTTGCTTCAGTCGTGTCCGACGTGTCCGACTCTTTGCTACCCTGTGGACTGTAACTCACCAGGCTCCTCTGTCCATGGGATTCTCCAGGCAAGAATACTGGAGTGGGTTGCCATACCCTCCTCCAGGGGATCTTCCCAGCCTAGGATTGGACCCAGGTCTCCAGCATTGCAGGCAGATACTCTACCATCTGAGCCACCAGGGAAGCCCAAGAATACTGGAGTGGGTAGCCTATCCCTTCTCCAGGGAATCTTACTGAGCCAGGAATCAAACTAGGTTCTCCTGCATTGCAGGCGGATTCTTTACCAGCTGAGCTACCAGGGAAGCCCAGCTAAAATACATTGAGGGCAAAATCTATGCTTCCCACCATTCTAAGACCTTAACAGGTATCTTTCATTTATTACTCACACCAGTTTGTCTGTGGTTATTATTAGTGTCTCCATTTCGAAGACCAGGAAACTGAGGCAGGGCCAAGCTTTCACAGCTGCTAGACGAAGGAGGCAGGATATTTAACCAGGCAGTCTGGCTCTAACATCCAGTCTCTGAACCACTTTATCATGTTTAATTGTGGGATCTGCAATCCTTGATGAAAATTCAAAGTATTAGGAAAAATACGATGAGTTTTCAGAAAAGAGACCTGAGTATTAGATCATGGCATCTGGTCCCATCACTTCATGGGAAATAGATGGGGAAACAGTGGAAACAGTGTCAGACTTTATTTTTCTGGGCTCCAAAATCACTGCAGATGGTGACTGCAGCCATGAAATTAAAAGACGCTTGCTCTTTGGAAGGAAAGTTATGACCAACCTAGATAGCATATTCAAAAGCAGAGATATTACTTTGCCAACAAAGGTCCATGTAGTCAAGGCTATGGTTTTTCCTGTGGTCATGTATGGATGTGAGAGTTGGACTGTGAAGAAGACTGAGTGCTGAAGAATTGATGCTTTTGAACTCTGGTGTTGGAGAAGACTCTTGAGAGTCCCTTGGACTGCAAGGAGATCCAACCAGTCCATTCTGAAGGAGATCAGCCCTGGGATTTCTTTGGAAGGACTGATGCTAAAGCTGAATCTCCAGTACTTTGGCCACCTCATGTGAAGAGTTGACTCATTGGAAAAAACTCTGATGCTGGGAGGGATTGGGGGCAAGAGGAGAAGAGGACAACAGAGGATGAGATGTCTGGATGGCATCCCTGAGTTGATGGATGTGAGTCTCAGTGAACTCCGGGAGTTGGTGTTGGACAGGGAGGCCTGGCGTGCTGCGATTCATGGGGTTGCAAAGAGTCGGACACGACTGAGCGACTGATCTGATCTGATCTGATCTGAAGTTGCTTCAGTCGTGTCTGACTCTTTGCGACCCTATGGATGATAAACCACCAGGATCCTCTGTCCATGGGATTCTCCAGGCAAGAATACTGGAGTGGGTGGCCATTTCCTCCTCCAGGGGATCTTCCTAACCCAGGGAGCGAACCCCATCTCTTAAGTCTCCTGCATTGGCAGGCAAGTTCTTTACCACTAGTGCCACAGTCATTGTTAAAAGATGGAGATGTTACTAGGTTATTAAGGAGTGATACAGTAAGAAGTAAAGACATGAATGAGTAAAACTAGAAGTTATTCAAGCAGGAGAGAAAACGGGTTTCAAGGAGCCAGAAGTTACTGGGATGAATCAGAGCAGCCTGCTGTTGGGCAAAGAGGTAGCGTGTGAGGGCAGGAGGAAGAGGAGAAATTCACGTGGGCACAGAATGTGTCACAGGGAACACGGGGCCGTGGAGAAGGCTCTGGGTCTGGAGCATCGCCCAGCGAGTCCATCCTTACTGTGTCCTGTGCTTCATCCGGCCCATCTCGTTCCAGGACAAGGTCTGTGTCACCTCCATCTGTGCCGTAACCAGGTTATATAACCCCGAATGTGGGAACAGGACAGAGCGACAGAATGTGTGTGCTTGCCCACACTGTTTCCTTGGTGTGACATGAGGAAGAGTGAGGAGATTTACACATGACCTTTGGTTGGATATTTCTGCCTCGTTCATTCCTGCCCTATCTGCTGGCGTCTTTCCCTGAACCCCATCCTTGCCATGTCGCTACTGTTTGGTCGCTCGGTCATGTCCAGCTCTCTGCGGCCCCGTGGGCTGTGGCTCGCCAGGCGTCGCTGCCCTTCACTGCCTCCTGCAGCTTGCTCAGATGCACGTCCATTGAGTCGACGATGCCACCCAACCGTCTTGTACTGGCTAGCCTCTGAATCCATTCCTCACTTTATCCTTTTGTGCGTTTATCTTGTTTCCCCCAACCTGGAGGAGCCCCACCTCCCAGGCTCCTTTCAATAATGGTTATTGCACTAATGTCAACATTGAGCAGAGGAGAGGCAGAACGCATGGGTTGGAGAAACAGGTAGGGGTTTGTCAGAGTGGCTGGGGTGAAGAGCAGCTCTCACCCTAAAGCAGTGAGATGCAGTGCCTTCTCCTGACATCGTCAATCTGGTGTCACCGCGATTTCTCCAACTGGACGGTGAATTCCTTTTAGAGGTGAGGCCACGTTTTGTTTACCTTCAAGGCCCTCCTACCTCAACCTTATCTGCTAAAACCTCACTCCGGACTTTGTGCCCAGTAGGAATGGGTAAGTGGTCTTGGAGAATGGACTGGGATGAAGTCCAGCCTGTATGGAACCTGTCTTATCTTGGCTAGACCCAACCACTTCTTACCTGGATTTCTTAGTAGCCCTGGGTCAATGAGGAGCTGAAATCAAGCAGAGAGTCTTTTCTGTCTTTTAATTTGGGAGAGAGAATGTGTGTGCATGCTAAGTCACTCAGTTGTGTCCAACTCATTGCAACTCTGTAGACTGTAGCCCGCCAGGCTCCTCTGTCCATGGGATTCTCCAGGCAAGAATACTGGAGTGGGTTCCCATGGCCTCTTCCAAGGGATTTTCCCAATCCAGGGATCAAACCCACATCTCCTGCAGCTCCTGCATTGTCAGGCAGGTTCTTTACCGCTGAGCCACCAAGGAAGTCCAGGAGAGAGAATGATCAGCTACAAAATATGGCCATGAGGAGAGTAGACAGGTGGTCACAGTTGGCAAAATGAACACACTCGGGAATGCTCTACAGGCCCCCATCCAAGCCAGGAGGTATGCTCTTTAACTCCCAGGCTTGAAGGGAAATGAAAGCACCCCCAGAATGAGAGGTCTGTCCACGTGTAGCACAGCTCGTGTCCAGGCTGGAAGCAGAGTTGAGTGGGATGATGGTCCTCTTGGAGAAGGGCTGTCAGAAGCTGAGCAGGACTCAGGAGAACCCAGCTATTCACCAAGACCACCTCTTAATACCGTGGCGGCTGGGATCTCAGCATGTGCATTTTGTGGGGGACGCGGCTTTCTGTCCACAACACGCACCATGGGGGTACCCGCCCTTGGAGAGCCTCTGCTTCACGCTTACTCCGTGGTGAGATCTCTGGGGGGTGCTTCTTTTATCCCATCTTGTTCAATGGTGATTTATTTTTTCTTTCTACTCATGTGAGTTCTTCCAGGCCAAGTGCTGTTCCTCTAACAGTGCTTGAATATTCTGAGATGAATTTATATGTCCTTTAAAACTAAATAAAAGTGTAATTATAACTAAAACACTCTTAAGTAAAATGAAGCCGCTGATAACGCCACCAGAAAAGAGCCACGGTGTACATGGGAGTTGCGAAACCGACACGTATTGTATGTCTCTGGCAATGCCTTTTTTCACCTAAAAACGTTTTATGCTGACAGCATTGGATCTACTGATCAATACAGGATAACATTACGAGTAGGCTCATAAAAACTTTACCAGAATACTCAGGAGTATCTTTATCAGAAATTTGTTCATAATCAGATCTCTATATCTAACTTCCAATTTACAGGATATACAGGAATTGGAGGAATAAGTTACATGACAAGAATGCAATCAGCAAAATTGAGAATATGGGCAATTTTACATGAAATAAAATGATTACTTTTTTTTATTATAAATGAAGATGAGAAAAAACAGAGAGGAGATTGTTATAGATTAAAAGAGACATCAACAAAATACAAAGTTTGGGCCTCATTTACATCTAAATTCAGGAGGCATTTTTTTTTAAGCATTTGAATATAGACTTCATAGTAGATTATATTAAGTAATTATTGCTATTTTTATGATAACAGACTGGTGTTAAACTAATTAAGCATATCATATCTACTGGTAATACATGATGAAATGTGTGCAGACAGAGTGATACGTGATTGGGACATGCTTAAACACATTCCAGCAGGTTCTTGTGTTTCCAGCTACGAGGGACCAGACCAGCAAAGCAAACCTTCTGTATCCTCTGAAATCAGAAAAGAATTAGAAAAGCAACACCTAAAGCAATACTTCTCACCTACCTCTGCACCCCTCTGCAAAAGAAAATCTGTTCAGCGACATCAGAAAGCAGCCAGGGCAGCTAGACTTGAGGGTCCGAGACCAGCGAGAGAAGAGAAAGTCAAACCTGACCTTCGCTGCATTTCCCCAGAGGCGTTTGCTGATATTTAAAATAAGTCGGACCAGGAGCTGAGAATCCAAGGAGAAATCTGAACCGAGAGCAGCGACTGTGCGGAGCTTTGGCCATGTCACAGCAGTGGGGGAAATTCAGGTTTCTAAACACCATCACGTGGGGGACCAAGGCTTCAACATCTTGATTTTAAATGTACGTAAATATTCAGCCCATAACAGTGAATTTGCAAAGTAAGTAGCTTAGGATTACTATTGCAAAAATTGCGGATGGAGAAGAGAGAAAGTAAATTAATATTAAAAATCGGGCAATGGTACTATGGGGAACAGTCTTCAGGTACCAAAAAACGAAAAATAGAGCTCTCATAGCACCCTGCCATCCAACTCCTGGGCATATATCTAGAAAAAACATGATCTGAAAGGATCCATGCACCCCAGTGTTCACTGCAGCACTGTTTACAATAGCCGAGAGTGGGAACAACCTAACTGTCCATTGACAGAGAAATGGATAGAGGATGTTGTACGTATATACAATGGAATATAACTCAACCATTAAAAAAACGGAATAATGCCATTTGAAGCAACATGCATGGATCTAGAGAGTGTCACACTGAGTGAAGTAAGTCAGACAGAGAAGGAGAAATATTGTATGATATCCCTTATATGTGGAATCTAAAAAATGACCCAAATGAACTTAGAAACAGCCTCACAGACAGAAAATGAACTTATGGTTGCTGGGGGGAAGGGATAGTTAGGGATTTGGGATGGTCATGTACACACTGCTCTATTTAAAACGGATAACCAGCAAGGACTTATTGTATAGCACATGGAGCTCAGCTCAATGTTGTGTGGCAGCCTGGATGGAAGAGGGGGTCTGGGGGAGAAAGAATATGTGTCTACGTATGTATGGGTGAGTCCCTTTGTTGTTTACCTGAAACTATCACAACATTTTTATCAGCTATACCCCAATACAAAATAAAAAATTCAAAAGAAAAAAAAATCGAGCAGTACTGTATCTTAAAAGGTCTCACAGCAGGGTCCTACTGTAGAGCATAGGGAACTCTATTTAATATCCTATAATAAGATGAAAAAGATAATGAAATAGAATATGAAAAATGAAATGAAAAAATAATGAAAAAGAATATGAAGAAAAAGTCTTAAAAGGAACTTAGATTTTATTGTATAAGTTATGGGAAGATATTGAAGAGTTTTACATGGAGTAGTAACAAAATCAGTACAGCATTTTAGGTTTATTTAGGTGGAGTATTGTAGATACTGTAGATATTGTAGATAAGGAACAATGTCAGGGGGACCTTTAAAAAACATGTAATGAGTGCCTGACCCAAGGCAGCATTTGACGATGGGAATGAAAGAATGAAAACAGCTGTGAGATGTACAATGAAAAATCAGTAAGAAAGCTTAGATGTGGGAGAGAAAAGTGATGGAGGCTGGACGATGAGTCTAGATTTGGAATGTGATGGAACAACCACAGACTCAACCTGCCAAGAGAAATAAGAGCTAGAGAAGAAAATTAGGTCCCACAGGAGGTTGAGTTGACCTAGGAACACACGTGTGGATTCATTGAGTAAGCATTTAAATGAACACATTTGGACGTGGAAATTAGCACTTTAAGGAGAACGTTAAATAGAGCCCAACTCCACAGAAAAGTCAGATGATGTAAGGTCAAAACATCAACTGTTCGATTTAGCAAATGCATGGAGCGATCAGTGGGACACACAGAGTCCTTGCTGAAGTTAACACGATTGTGAAACATACACTGACACACAGCCATGAAGAAAGCTCACAATCCTTACCCAGAAGTGTGCTGTCCAGGGGAAAATGTACTGAAGAGTAAACTTACTGCTCTTTATTCAGAAAAGTACAGAAGATAACAGGAGAAAGGCTAGTCATGTGATCAGCAGCACAAGCCTCAAGTCAAAGAGTTTAAGTGATTGGATGTTCAGTTCATCTCACGATTAGGTTTAGCTTTTAACTTCTTAGTTACTCTCATTCCAAAGCAGATAAAACCAATGTCCTTTTAAAGATCCTAGCTAATACCACACGAAGTCTCTAATGCAGTATAAAATTAATTTATTTCCCATCTAAGCTTCTTTCCTGTCTACCTTGGAAAAAGATTAAACATAATACAATCGGAGTTAATTTAGCTATTTTCTTGTTGCATTTTCCTGGGTTTTCTCATTAAAACTCCAAATGAGTATCTTTGATTTTTCTCTGAAAATGCTTTTCAGTTGCCGATCCCTTCCTGGCTCCATGTGCATTAACAAGCAGAGACTGAAGTGGCCTCCAGGTAATGTAATATCAAGATCCCAAGCAATCTGAGATGTCAGAGCACCCCACAGGAACACAATTCAAACTTGGATAAAGTTGGTACAAGTAGAATCGTCCTCCCCTCGTAAAAGTATGACTTTCTTTGCTGTTAATATGCTAGGGGCTTGTATTCAGCTGGAGGAGGAAAAGTCTGTTTTGGCTGATCTGAAAGCACTTTTGCTAAAAATGACAGGTAGTGTGTCTGGAAAATTAATGTTCATCCATATTTATTCAGTTTTGAGATATTTTAGGGCACAAGCAGATGAAGTGCTGATAACTTGAGCTTAATGTGTGTGTACCGCACTTAATGTGTATAGACTGCACTTCTGCTTTTTGTTGAGCATTTGTGTCCCCAGGCTAGGTGGGATTTTGCTTACATACAACCCCAAATCTTGTTTCAACAGCTGCTTTATTAATGTCTAAAATATACTTAGGAAAAGTATTGAAATATGGAAATATTAGATAGGTATTTCCATTTTATCGGGAAGGACATACAGGGTCTCCTTGGTGGCTCAGCCATGTAAAGAATCTGCCTGCAATGCAGGAGACCCGAATTTGATTCCTGGGTCGGGAAGATCCCCTGGAGAAGGAAATGGCAACCCATTCCAGTATTCTTACCTGGAGAATTCCGTGGACAGAGGAGCCTGGCGGGCTGCAGTCCATGGGGCCACAAAGCAGTGGACACAGCTGAGCAGCTAAGTAACAACACTTTAAAAAAGATTTGCATACATTGTAAAGGTTCAGGGAGAATTTAGAGGTTTTCTAAAGTAAATGCTTTAAGAATGGGAGGTCAGGGTCTACAGCAGGAGGAAGCCTGACTGAAGGTAGATGACATAGACGGGCGCGTTCAGGATTCAGGCCGTCCTGGGCATGATCACACCCGATGCCCATGGCCAGGGAGAGGCTGCAAGTGAAAGGGTGGCTCAGGGCCAGCTCAGGGCTCATCCTCGAAGTCCCGATGGGGAGTTCGGGCCTCATTCTTTAGGACCAAGTAATCACTTAAAGACTTTAAGTTTGGGAATAAAATGATCAAACTAATAACATTTTTAAAAGGAGGGAAATATGCCAATTTTTACAAACAAAGACTCGAAGAGGGCAAGACAAGTCACAGGCAGCTAAAAGAACGTAAAAGGAATTATCTTAGAGCTCAAAACTCTGTGATGTGGGTCCTTCTCATTTCCACTTCCACATAAAAAAAAAAAGCAGAGGCTTGAAGTGTTTAAGTAACTTTTCCAAAAGTGGTGTACTTAGTACCTGTGGGCAGCTTCACACCCAGTCTATCTCCCAATAAGGATAGAAGCTTCCCAGTGGCAACAGGGCTACTGAACCAGTGACGATCAAACAGAAAACGCTGTGGGTTTGCTTTGTGCGAGATGAGTGACTGGGCAGTGGTGGGGTGTGGTTATTCTGAATGGATGGTACTCGCATCACAGTGGAGACTGCAGAGTGGATCAATATCGGTGTCAGACTGATTGAGACAGATGTCAGCTCTTCCTAAAATTACACTCCTGGGATCTTGGCCAACATGAGCGTCTTTGGGTTTCCTAGATTGAATAAGATAATACACCTCAAACAGCTTTAGAAGCTGTAAAATCCTAAGAGGCAAAGACTATTAATACTTCCGTGTGAGAAGAACATTAAGCGTTTATAAGTCAGCTCCCACCTTAAGTGCACTAGGAGGGATCAAATTCATCAGAGGCCCATCATGGGTTTTTTATAAAGTGAGAAATTACTTCCTGTTGTATCTCTGTGGTGTTTCATATTTTTTAAGGCTCTCTGTAGATGACTCAAAGCCTCTCCTTGAAACCCCCAAACATGTCTTGAGAAAATAGCTATTTAAATATGCATCACTGGGCATCTTTTTGTGCTGCACATTATAGAAAACCCATCTCAAAATGTTTTAAACAGCAAAGTTAATTTACTGCATTTGCAACTAAAAATATGGCATCCAGAAAAGGAGCTTCATGTAATGACTCCAGCAACATTCCCAGGGCCATGTTCATCCTGACCCTTCCTCTGCCTTGCTCAACATTGTGCTTAGCTGCTCAGTCGTGTCAGACTCTCTGTGACCCCATGGACTGTAGCCCGCCAGGCTCCTCTGTCCATGTGGTTCTCCAGGAAAGAATACTGGAGTGGGTTGCCATGTCCTCCTCCAGGACATCTTCCGCACCCAGGGACTGAACTCAGGTCTCCTGCCTTGCAGGCAGATTCTTTATTGTCTGAGCCACTAGGGAAGACTTACCTATAGGAGACACACAATCTCCACCACTTTCCTCTGCAGTCACACCTCACGTAAGAACAACCAAAGGGCCTCAGCAGTTCCAGACCCTGGGGCTTCCCTGGTGGCTCTGTGGTAAAGAATCCACCTGCCAGTGCAGGAGACACGGGTTGGATACCTGGGTCCCACATGCTGTTGTGGAGCAACCAAGCCCAGTGCACTGCAGCTACTGAGCCCGTGCTCTGCAGCCTGGGAGCCGCAACTACTGAAGCCTGCACACCCTAGAGCCGTGCTCTGCAACAGGAGAGTAGCCCTGGCTAATGGCAACTAGAGAAAAGCCCACATAGCCACGAAAACCCAGCATAGCCAAAATAAACAAAAAAGACAATTGAAGCATGCTAAAAAAAAAAAAAAAAGACAGTTCCAGACGTCAATTCTTGAATCACATGATTAAAAGAAGAGACAGGATCACTCCTAATACCTTCTGTGAAAAGAAGATACTTTGCAAAAATTGTCAGAATGACAATTTGAATACTGTTTAGTTCTTTCTGACTTCATCTTAAAGAAGCTTTGAAACCTCTGATATAAATGACTATTGATATGTATAAATAGATTGACAAATTTCTGAGGTCAAAGGGAATTTATAAGTCATTCACTTATACAAGAGATTCATATGCTTCTCATTTTAACTAGACGTGTACCCAGCAGAAATTATTGTGTATACATACGGTATCTTTGCATGGTATGTGTACATTTGGTATGAATTCACATCTCTCACCTTTAACGAGTATGTATAGAACCTACAATGATTTTCTGTTCACCAAGCAATTCTAGATTCCTTTATTCAGAGATCTTATGTTTTATTACTTCTCCCTCTTCCTTTTGTCAAGCTTTCTTCTTATTTCTATTTATTCATATTTCCTGTTTCAGGGTCATATCTGAAAGTATTAAGTCAGTACGGTCAGGAAGTTCATTATAGATTCAGGAAAGGGGGAAACTTCTAGCAGGGTGTATGAGGAAGAAGAATACAGTATAGCTGGGCAGGACAAATGGCGGAAGACGGTCAGAGTTGCGTTTCCAGGAAGGAACAGCAGGGGGCACTGTGGTGGGAGTAGAGAGATGATTTTGTTTGGTTATGGACAATGAAATCATTGTTTCCTCCCTTCCCTCCTTTCTCTCTTTTTTTCTCTCTCTTCCTTCTTTTCTTTCATAACAATTGGACAGTGGTGTTTAGAGCCACTTCGGGGTATAAAACTAACAATATAATTACCTTTTAACACTTGGATTTTGAAAGTGGTCTCCAGCAGCAGTAGTCATTCTCTCCTGGGAAGTTTTATGTGTAGAATTTCATCTGATCTTTTCATCAGCCCCGCAGGGCGTATTGTTGCATCTATTTGACAGAGGAGGAGAGAGGAGCTCAGGTTCTGTGGATACAGATCCCGGGACTCACACAGGGGTGTGGGTGTCCTCACCCAGCTCTCTGATTCTAAACTGTGTCTTCTTGGTAACTTCCCTCTTTAGCAACCACTTTAATTGAACAGTGAGTGAAGTGAAGTTGCTCAGTTGTGTCTGACTCTTTGCAACCCCATGGACTGTAGCCTACCAGGTTCCTCTGTCCATGGGATCTTCCAGGCAAGAATACTGGAGTGGGTTGCCATTTCCTTCTCCAGGCCATCTTCCCCACCTAGGGACTGAACCGGGGTCTCCCTCATTGTAGGCAGATGCTTTACCGTCTGAGCCACCACGGAAGCTAACTAAAAACCTCATAAATTACCAGGAAGCCCAGGGAAGTTCCATTTGAATTAGCCTAATACTTCAATAATAGACTATCTAAAAAAAGAATGGAATCATGTCCTCTGAACACTGGTCAAGAAAGCATCAGTGGGTAGTTATTTTTAGGGTACTTGTGCTATTGAAATGTTTGAGTGATACTAAATTAACAGGAACGCATCTAAGCTATTTATGTGGTTTAAATGCTACTCCCATATTTTTAAAAGTAATAGTTTAAAATTTTGTAAAGCAATAGTTCTTGCCTGGAGAATCCCGGGGATGGCGGAGCCTGGTGGGCTGCCGTCTCTGGGGTCGCACAGAGTCGGACACGACTGAAGCGACTTAGCAGCAGCAGCAGTTTAAAAGTTAATTCTAAACATTGAAAGTTATGAAGCTAACTCTTTAATTTTTTAAGATTTATTTTCATTGGAGAATCATTGCTTTATAATACTGGTTTCTGCCATATAGCAGCATGAGTCAGCCATAGGTGTACATATGTCCCTTCGTTCTTTGAACCTCCCTGTCACCTCCCGCCCTATCCCACCCCTCGGTTGTCACAGAACTCCCTGCGTCACATGGCACGTTCCCACCGCTATCCATTTTACATATGGAGGTGTATGTGTGTTTCAGTGTGTATGCACGCTATACTATACAGCATAGGTCGTGTGTGTGCATGCTACTCTCTCCATTCGTCCCTCTCCTCCCCCACTGTTCTCTGTGCCCCTGTCTCCTTTCCTGCCCTTCAAATAGGTTCGTCAGTACCATCTTTCTAGATTTCATATATATGCTTTAATATATGATGTTTCTTTTTCTGACTTACTTCACGCTGTAAAAAAGGCTCTAGGTTTGTCTACCTCAGAACGGACTCAGCTGCCCTCCTTTCCGTAGCTGAGTAATGTTCTACTGCCTATATGTACTACAGCTTCTTTATCTGTTCATCTGCCCATGGACATCAAGCTTGCTTCCACGTCCGAGCTGTTGTAAACAGTGCTGTGGTGAACACCGGTGTCTTTTTCAATTATGGTTTCCTCGGTTATATGCCCAGTAGTGGGATTGTTGTGTCATATGGTAGTTTTATTCTGAGTTTTTTTTAAGGAATTTCCATACCCTATTTTTAATTTTACGATTTAGCTGGCTACACAGGTATGAACTGTTTATGTATATTTCGTGTTGCGGTTAGTTTATGCTTGTTCACGTCTATTCCTGTTCCTCGGGCTTTCTCCAAGGGTTCTACCGTGGTCTGGCTAATGTGGCTATTTTAATACTGGTTCTCTTTGTCCGTGTGGGGGCCTGTCTGTGGGGTAGGGCTGAATTTGTCTGGGAGGACAGATTCAGAGCACGCAGCTCAGAGGCACACAGAGAGGAGTCTGAGGGAGCGAGATAAAGACTTTTCCTAAATGACCAAGGGTCAGCCAACCTGCTGGCACTTCTCCTTTCTCTTGATTGTGGTGATATTTCAAACTCACCCACTAGAATATGTGCAGATGTCAACAGCTGAACCCACCTTGATGAAGTACTGTAGATACTTGAGAATGTTTACTTTCCTGAGCTAGAAATTACAAATATCAATTGAATAATGAACACAGGCTACTGGTGATGAATGCTCTGCACTATGTAAAGATTCCACTGAACACCTCGAGTGAAAGGTTAAATCATTTCTGAGGACCAAGATCTGAACAAATCTGTACCCCAATGTCACATACTTTTGGCCTTGCAGTTTAATAAACATCTATGTAGATGGGCTATCAAACAGATGAGGGATTTTACTAAAATTAAATGCTCAGTAATACACTTTTCCTTTGAGCAGAAAAGCTTATATGAGACCTAATGTAAAGCCTGCATTTGCGTGTGGGGTCTGCCGACTGGCAGCTTCCAGAAAATACATCTCCTTGAAGAGCAGACTGAATAGAAATTGCAGAGCTAGAGACCCCAGTGGTGAAGGCAGTCCTGTGCTCAGTTAATCATCTGATGATCACCTGCTCTTGGTAAAAGTGTATCCTCATAGTGGAGTCTCTGCAAGGGAATTCTGGTTCTAGAAGTGACGTGCTACTCCCCTGCGAGAAAGCAGATAGCATCCTGCTGTGCAGGAACAGACGACAGGGGACCAACGTGTGCTGTCACTTCTGTGACTTTGTGTGAAACTATTTCTTAAAAAAAATAAAACCACTTTTTATTGAAATATAGTTGATTTACAATGTTGTATTAGTTTCAGGTTACAGCAAAATGATTCATATGTATATATGGAATATACGTAATATGTAGCATATATATAAATATATATGTTTCTTTTTTAGATTAATTCCCATTATATAAAAACCATTTCTTTTTTAAATTTATTTTTTAGTTGGTGGGAAATTGCTTTACAGTTTTGTGTTGGTTTCTGCCATACAACAATGCAAATCAGTCATAATTATATATATAGTATATGTGTATATGTATATATATGTGTCCCTTCCCTCCTGAGCCTCCCTCTAGGGGCTCTCCCCATCACATCCCTCTAGGTCATCACAGAGCACCAGGCTGGGCTCCCTGTGTGTACAAGACCTATTTCTAACAGTTGTTATTTTTATGGTCACATGCATCATTTCGCTAGTGATTATCATGATTTTAGATTTTTCTTTTTAAAGAGATTATTCCCTACTATTTGACTGTTTCTGTTAAATGTACTTAAGTATCGTCCTTTAATGCAGGCTTATTCCCTCAAGTATACATACCTTTTGTGTGATTTATGGGTGCTCTTTAGTTATTCCTTGTCCTTTCTCTAAAGGATTTCACTATTCTAGGGAAGGAATGATCATAATTTCCCAAAGCTCCGTATTTGCTGTTATTACTCTCCAGTGGTCACCCAATGAATAAGCATCAAATAACTGGAAAATTGAATTTCATAGGGCTGACATGTTGAGTCCTAAAGTGACACAGCATTAAAAATAGGAGCCATCACAGATAAATGTTAATGATTACACATTTCCTGAAATATTAATAAACCTTTAATCTTGTCATTTTCAAGGGCTTGGTGCCCTCTCTAGGGTGAATTAAGCCTTGTTCTTTATCACAGGATTTGACTAAAACTTTAATTATTGATATAATACAGTCCTATTATAACATAGCTCATTATTCAAGTCAGATCTACTAATATATATTAAGCACCCATTTTCCCACTGGAATTATTCAAGGTGCTTGGGGACACAAATTTAGAAGAGAAAGAGAAAATGTAACAATCTTTGGGGGTTTTAATGTATTCTCTATATAATAGCCTAAAGACCACCCCTTGAGATATTATAATCACATATTGCAAAAATCTAAAATAATATAAAGAGCTTATAATCTGCTAGAGAAGGAAGATGCACAAACAGATAATTTTAACATTGTATAGGTTTTTCTCAGTTGGTTACCTACCTACAGGTGGTATGGAATGGCAGTCAGTCCATTCTAAGTTTTGGGAAGTCATCACTGACCAAGTGATGCTATATCTGTATCATGAGAAAGTATGTGTAGGCAGTGAAAGTTTAGAGGACTTCTGGGACAATGCCACACAAGTGAGATGGATATAGCATGTGGATAGATGCAGAACTCTGTTCAAGATAGAAGGAGGAAAAAATGGTTGCAGATGATGATGGACATTGAGGATGACCTTTGTGCATTTATTGAATTTAACTAGGCTTTGTCGTTGCACTAACACTCCAAATATTGGTCACTCAACCTACTACACCTTAACATCTCCATCAGGTAAAGTCTGCTAGATACCATGGCAAATCACCAGCACTGTTACAGAATACAGAACATCACACTGCTATTCCAGGTTTATAATGCAAAGACTAGACACCAGAATACAGGACCTTGAGAAAGAAACAGATTTTCTAATGGCAGCTCATCTTTACGGGACAGCACAGTTCACAGTGTCCACACAGATTGAACCCCACCCTGCACAAAAGAAGAGACCGTTTCCCAAGACCACCACAAAGGGTTGCAGTGGGAAGGCTTTTAAAGCTGTAAATCTCTCTTCTCTTCTACCTCCCCAGTCCCGCCTAATATCAGTGAGGTCACAGGGACAGCTCCTTAGGAATTTGAGAGGGGTTTTAAGGGGATTTAACCTGAATTTGGGGGCTTCCTGGGTGGCTCAGCAGTAAAGAATACGCCTGCTGATGCAGAAGACTTGGGTTCAGTCCCTGAATTGGGAAGATCCCCTGGAGAAGGAAATGGCAACCCACCTCCAGGATTCTTGCCTGGAAAATTCCACGGACAGAGCAGCCTGGCAGGCTACAGTCCACGGGGTCGCAGAGAGTCAGACACAAGTGAAGTGCCTGAGCCCATGTGTTAAAAGATAGGGGAAAATAAGAAGGGAATTTTTTATCCTAATCCTGAATGGCCCTTAATCAGAACCCTACCTTCTGTGGCAAGTTAACACCAGGCAGATGGAACAGAGAACTCAAAAGACAGACCTCGACCTCATTAGAGAACAAAAGCCAGAGGAAATGATGTCAGCAGCCAACTGTGGGATGCAGGATGAGAAAACTCATGAAAAAGAAGCTGAGGGAATATTGAGAAAAAGGGCACAGAACTTGGGGCGCCCCCCCCGGCAGGACCAGCACCGACAGAATGAAGAAAGCCCTTGATTTCCGCTGCCTCCCCCATAGGCTGATTAACTGCATATGCTTCCAGTTCCACAAAATGGAAGCCAATGTAAGTTAAAGAACATTTAGCTGGAGATCATTAAGAAATGAATAAGAATATTAAACAGGTTAAGGCTTTGTTTCATTTTTTTCATATGGGAGGACTGAATCACTTTTAACCACAGTTTTTAGCTTGGAATTATGCTGAACATTTAGCTTCTTCATGTTTTAGGGGTAGCATAATGGTGAAGTGAATGACTCAGTACTTCCCCTAAACACACGATAAACTTTCGCATTTCTATACTCCTATCTGCCATGTCTCTCCACTAAATCTCAGTTGAAATCTCTCATCTCTTCTGGATCATCCTTCAATCTGCCCAGAGTCCACAAGTAGCTGGCTCTTCCGCACTTACATAAGCATCTGTGTTGTAGTCCTTGTCATCTAACACCGGAGGTAGTCATTTAGGCTTCTTTTCTTCCTGGGAGGCCAACCAGGGCAGGTCCTCTGATGCTCCATAGTTGTTTTGACTTGCCAGGGGTTAGTAAGGTGCATAAATAAACTTAAGAAATACATGAGTGATACGAATGTGAGAAAGCTGAGGTTCTGAACCCCAGAGGGACCTCAAGTCAGAGCCACGGAGGATCAGCTTCATTTTGTGGTTTGTCTGTCTGCTCATGGGATGGAGGTTCCGCTTTAACCCCTTCAATCTCCTTTACCCCTACATTCCTAGGGTCTGAGAGGAGGATAACCTGCATTTGGACTCAGAAACCCAGGTTTTGTGGAGGGGGACAGGGGGTAGAGAGCCCAAACGAATTTTTTGGCCAACCCAATATTTGCAGATGACCTACGCACAGTCTCTTGTACCCTTTAAATGACCTCCAGATTGTTTACAATACCTAATATAATGTAAACGCAATGTAAACAGTTGCTGGGCAGTAAATTCAAGTTTTGCATTTTTGAAACTTCTTGAAATCATTTTGGATATCTTTCCATCTGTGGTTGCTTGAATCCTGCAGATGCAGAACCGAAGGATCTGGAGGGAGGGCGTGAGTTATCACTTAGAGGAGGACAGTAAGGAGGCAGATGAGATTCTGGTGACAAAGAAAGACGTCAATGAGGGTCAATTTGAGCAACTGTACTGACGGAAAAGCTAAACAAACAGGGCAAAAACTGACAGCCCCGGTGGGTCAAGTCTCGGTGATATGACACGGAGAGCACCGACGTGCTGTCCTCAGCTGGGCTGGGAGGGGACCCGAGGATGGCTTTTCTGACAGGTGATCGATCACCCCGGATTTTGAGGGTAATGAGGAATGTCGAGTTCGTTCTTTGCATGAGCTTTCCAAAGGCAGCCCAAGCTCAGAATTTTAGAACCAAAGGGACCTGATGGATCCTCCTTTTTCTCAGAAGAGAAATTTGAGACGTAGAAGAGGTAAACAGACGGGCTGCGAGGGGTGCTGTTTGGTCACACCAGGTCTGAGACAGGAAACAAAATCTGGATGCTTAAAACCTCACCCTAGTCTAGGTTCTGCACTGGCCTTTGTACACATGATGCCGGGCATAGGGTGTTTCTTAATGATTTTTGTTTCTCTTTCATCGTCCACCTACTTGTGTCTCTCCCCGTCTGCTCCCTTCCCAATCCCATTTCCTCTTCTTGTATGACCATTCACTGCAAATGGCAGGCTGAACTGAGGGTTGAGGTACCGGCTGGTGAGGTAATCCTGAAAACTCCATGCGGGGTTTGAGATGCAGTGAGAGGAGATATGATTTGAAATGACAAGGTGTGGGCTTGTTATTTTAGAGACACATGGGGTGACTCTGTCACCTGTGGGTATGTGGAAGATGGAAAATACACCTAATTTGCCAGGTGATTTATCCGAGGGGTGTTTTTCAACCACCAGGGTGTTGCAGGCGTTACCTGATTGCTCCCACTGCTTATTTAAAAAATGCATAAGGACAGGAATAAGTACAAGAAAGACGATCAACAGAAATAAAGCATGACTTGCTGGTTTGGAAGGCTCCCAGCTCTCCAGATGCTAAAATTAAAAATGGCTTCTGAGTAAGGCTCCAATCCAGAGAGCTGTCGGGATAGCTGGCATAGGGATGATGCTGATGATGTCGCTAGGTTTAACCTGGGAAAGTTCAACCTTCCATCAGACCCAGGGCCCCCCAAGGGCATGAGGAGGTGCCTGTCCATCCTCTGCGTCACGTCAAACTCTGGACGTCTGGGAACTTTCAAGGGGCTGATCCTCAGGTCATTCAGCAGAATCCCAAGGGCTTATTCTTTAAGTCGTCTGGGTGGACTGTTGCATGATTCCAGGACTTGGTTCCTGGCAAGGGGCTTCCCAGGTGGCCCTAGTGGTATAGAACCCGCCTGCCAAGGCAGGAGACTTAAGAGACACGGGTTTGACCCCTGGGTCTGGAAGTTCCCCTGGAGGAGGGTATGGCAACCCACTCCAGTATTCTTGCCTGGAGAATCCCAGGGACAGAGGAGCCTAGCAGGCTACCATCCATAGGGTCTCAAAGAACCCGACACGACTGAACCAACGTAGCAGAGACACGTGCAAGTAAGCAAAGATTCAGTACCTGATGTGTGACATGCATTATGCTTACGATTGAACGAAAGTAGCTTTTTCCCTTATGTGAGTGTTTGCCTCTCAAATTCGGATCTCTCCCAGGACCCATCAGCGTACCTCACTGTAATTGTCATACACTCATTCTGTATTGATTGGTTCTGTTACAGGTCAGGAGAAAATGTGTAGCAAACAGCAAAGGCAAGAACCTGTCATTTTTCTGTTGATGGCAACAGCATTGTGTGAGTCTGTTCACCTTCCTCACATGAAAGATGTGAGCCGTCTAGGTGTTATTCAGAGACTGGGAATGTTGACAAAAGTAGCTAATAATGAAATTTTAATTCTAGAAAAGCACTTAAAGGATACGTAGGCTTGTGTGTGCGTGCGTGCTAAGCCACTCCAGTTGTGTCCGGGTCTTTGCGACCCCATGGACTATAGCCCACCAGGCTCCTCCGTCCATGGGATTCTTCAGGCAAGAATACTGGAGTGGGTTGCCATGCCCTCCTCCAGGGGAACTTCCAGACCCAGGGATCGAACTCCCGTCTCTTATGTCTCCCGCATTTCCTCAGGTGGGTTCTTTAAGACTAACGCCACCTGGGAAGCTCTATGTAGGCTTACCCCATGTTTTAACTAGGAGAAACAGAGGTTGAGAGAAGTGACAGAAATGTGCCCTGAATCACAGATCAAGCTGATGTCAAAAGCAAGACAATTCAGTGTTGTCCAGCGTTCTTTCTACAATAGTTTGTGATGGATGGTGTGGTATGGGGGTAGTGACCTGGAGAACATTAATCATATGACTATAAGCGGATGCTGAGGCTGCACGGGATGGGAATCGAACCTGGGCCTCCTGCATGGCAGGCGGGAGCTTTACCACTGCACCACCCATGCACCGTTAATCGTAAAGCGGCCATTTATTAGGCACTTCCCCTGCCAAGAGAACTTTATGTTCGTGTGTGACCTAATATCTTCCTGGCGACCTCATATGATAGATACTACCATTTGTATTATTTTATGAATAAGGACAGTGATGCTTAGGAAAGGTAATGCCTTTAGCTATGGCCGTGCTACAGTTAATTATGAAACGAGCACCCTAACCCACGTTTCATCTAACAGAAATTCCCATATTCTTGACGATCCAGCTGCATCAGGCTTAGCTCTGAATGAAAGAGATCAGATTAGCTCATATCTGTCCATCCTACTTTGATAATTAGCGATCTAATTCCGAGTACAATTATGGAAGTTTGTGTCTTAAAAAAACAATCATTAAGAAGCTCTAAGTGAAAGATGGAATTCAATGTTCTTAAAATCACTCCCCTTTTTCCACCCCTACAGACTACAGTGAGCTGATCTCAAAGCTCCTAGGTATTAAACAGATCTTTGTAGTTGTCACAGAGATAACACAGGGCTGCTCTAATGAGAATGGCTACAGGGTGAACCCTGTTCATTTGTCTATTAACATTTTTACCTGTTTTTAATTGAAAGGACGGTACACCTACAATTTTCCTTTTAAATCATGCGAGTCTCATGCTGACAAGCATTGATCTTCTCCAAAACAGTAGACATGAATAATTTTTAAAAATATTCTGTCTTATTATTTTAGAGGGACAGCCAGAACTCTCTGCCGGGGAACAGGTTATTCAGTTAGCTCATTTTCTGTGCCCTGGGGTTTCTCTGTCTCCTTCTCGTCCTGTTCTCTTTGAGAAGGTGGATCTTATTAGCATCATCATTGCATGTTGAAGAGAGGCAAGCTTGAGAGCGGTTATGCTTCTTCAAAGAAGCTCAGGAGATAAATAAGCTTAAGTAAAACAAAGATCTGTGAGAGTATCTGATGTTTCTACGTATTCTTACTATTTCTCATCTACATCCATTTGGAAATCGTTAGTTGAAAATTTAGCTGTATCTTCTGCAGGCTCTATTTTCTGTTAGAAAACCAGAGCATGGCAATAGATAATAGGATTATTTAGAATCTTGACAAAGTATTAAGCTTCTTCCACTGGTTTCCTGATTTTAAATTTCTCAGTTAAAAAAATGCATTCTGAATATTTATAAGAGAACCTTAATGTTTTTATTAGTTATAATGCTCAAAATCTTATTTCTCAAACTGTGATCCTCTACTAGCCCAGGAAAAATCCCATATGAGACCAGAAAACATGCTCAGAGGCCTTCTATAGTTTCACATTGAGTGTTTAATTAAACATTCAGTGTAAGTGTATTCTGGGTCATCTGCATTACTTTCTGGAACCGACTCCCAGCTCTTTTCTTTTGCTACTGTAATTACTTTTGTGTTTAACTTCACTCCAGGCAGAGACCACAAGTAAACCTTTGCAGTGTATTTCAGGAAAGAGGATTTTGCCACAATTTGAGAAAGGAGTAGAGGAATTGAGCCGTGATACATGTCTCCCTGGCAGAGGCTGGGTAAGTTTGGAACAACCTCTGCCTTTTTCACACGTTTTCCGTCTCCATGTTGGGGGTTGACTTACTTGTCAATTTCCAATAGTCTATTGTCAATGAAGACTTCTTCCGCGTCTGATAATGGCAATGATTACAATATATACTCATGCAAGTCAGAATTCGGTAATGCAGCTATGCAAACTTTATATTCAAGCAGACAGTAGTACAGAATTAACAAGTGAATCCTAATTAAAATTGGCATTAGAGAACTTCTTATGACAGCATTTCATAAAAGTGAGAAGCCATATTAACTCAAGCAGCCAAGTCTTAAAGTTATTAATATTTTATAAAACACACCAATGCAAACATGCATTTTCTGTGTATATATATTTAAGTAAACATGAGAGAAAATGTTAGAACTGAAATAAACCCAGGGCAAAATCTTCGTTGCTTTTAAATACAAATTCTTTGTTATTGAAGTCATTATTTGTAAGTGAATCTCAAGAAAACAGGTGAATAAATAGTCATTTGAAATAAATTTACTTTTTGTGGCTTGTTTGGTTCTATAGATACATAGGCCTGTTAAGAGTAAGGAATTTACACTAAGTTGTACAGATTTAAGATACAACAGGATTAAAATACCAGGAGATTTTTATTTCCTACAAAAACACAGTATACATTATAAAAGTCTAAGTATATGCTGTGATACGCTTCATAAATGGTAAATACTTGGTAGAAAATTTTCAGTCTTTTGGAATCACAGACTTGAAAGAGGACTTGAACATCATTTACTCTAATTCCCTCGTTTAAGGACAATGTGGACTCAGGTACTTAGAACCGTCTTCCAAAATCATATAGAAAATTAAGTCATTCAGTCAAGAAATACTTCTGAGCACTGGTTCCCAGGTGCTAAGACTCTAAGGTGCACACGTGGTTAATGGCAAAACCCCAGTGAGAAACTGCACCTTTTATGGCCACATCTAGCCTGTTTTTGTTTCTCATGGATCCTTCTAAGCCTGCACACCAGCCAGGATGAACCCTGCTTAGAAACCAAACAAATCACAGTGGCTTCTTCCATTCTGCCTCCATTCACATCAGGATTCATTTTGGATTTAGTGAAAAGGTTGAGATTTTAGTCTCAGCTATAGAGAAGGAGAAGCAAGGGAATAAGTTTAAAAATATGTATATAACATACTGTAAATATGTATATACATTTGTAAGGGTAGTCATATGAAGTAAGCTGTGGCTTTCCCTTAATCAAAGACCACATTTTGAGTTGGACAATGATGGAAACTAGCGAAGACAAGGACAAAACCATCTCAGGTATGAGCTGCAGAAAAACCGCCTGTCTAGTTCATTGATTTGGAATCATGAGTGAACCCTGGCTACACAGTAGACTTACCTGCAGAACTTTTTTTCTTTTTTAATGGCCAACCCACGTGATTTGTGGGATTTTAGTTCAGTCCCGACCAGGGATTGAACCCAGGCCCACGGAAGTGAAAGCACTGAGTCCTAACAGGACTGCCAGGGAATTCTTCACCTGCAGGACTATCAAACTCCTAGAGGAGAACATAGGCAAAACACTCTTCGACATACATCACAGCAGGATCCTCTATGACCCACCTCCCAGAATATTGGAAATAAAACCAAAAATAAACAAATGGGACCTAATTAAACTTAAAAGCTTCTGCACATCAAAGGAAACTATTAGCAAGGTGAAAAGGCAGCCTTCAGAATGGGAGAAAATAATAGCAAATGAAGCAACGGACAAACAACTAATCTCAAATATATACAAGCAACTCCTACAGCTCAATTCCAGAAAAATAAATGACCCAATCAAAAAATGGGCCAAAGGTCTAAATAGACATTTCTCCAAAGAAGACATACAGATGGCTAACAAACACATGAAAAGATGCTCAACATCACTCATTATCAGAGAAATGCAAATCAAAACCACTATGAGGTACCATTTCACGCCAGTCAGAATGGCTGCGATCCAAAAGTCTACAAGCAATAAATGCTGGAGAGGGTGTGGAGAAAAGGGAACCCTCTTCCACTGTTGGTGGGAATGCAAACTAGTACAGCCACTATGGAGAACAGTGTGGAGATTCCTTAAAAAACTGGAAATAGAACTGCCTTATGATCCAGCAATCCCACTGCTGGGCATACACTGAGGAAACCAGAAGGGAAAGAGACACGTGTACCCCAGTGTTCATCACAGCACCGTTTATAATAGCCAGGACATGGAAGCAACCTAGATGTCCATCAGCAGACGAATGGATAAGCAAGCTGTGGTACATATACACAATGGAGTATTACTCAGCCATTAAAAAGAATACATTTGAATCAGTTCTAATGAGGTGGATGAAACTGGAGCCTATTATACAGAGTGAAGTAAGCCAGAAAGAAAAACACCAATACAGTATACTAACACATATATATGGAATTTAGAAAGATGGTAACAATAAGCCTGTATGCGAGACAGCAAAAGAGACACTGATGTATAGAACAGTCTTTTGGACTCTGTGGGAGAGGGAGGGGGTGGGATGATTTGGGAGAATGGCATTGAAACATGTACAATATCATATATGAGGCGAGTCGCCAGTCCAGGTTCAATGCACAATACTGGATGCTTGGGGCTGGTGCACTGGGACGACCCAGAGGGATGGTATGGGGAGGGAGGAGAGACGAGGGTTCAGGATGGGGAACACGTGTATGCCTGTGGCGGATTCATTTCGATACGTGGCAGAACCAATACAATATTGTAAAGTTTAAAAATAAAATAAAATTTAAAAATTAAAAAAAAACATGTATGCAAAGAAATATGGTAAAACACTGGGGGCATCAAACTAAAGAACCCATGGATGAAATTATTTGGCAGGTAGCAATATAAGGAAAATATTCTCAAGTCTACATCTGGAACCTAATATCTAAATGTGCAAAGACGGCTTGGAAATTAACAACAAGTCAGAAGCAACCTTGATGTAAAAATGAGTGAAGGATATGATAGGGTGAACGCTACAAGAAAAAAAGAATCCTAAAGTTAAAAACCCATGAAGAGATATTCAGAATCACTGATAAATATAGAAACGAAAAATACAACAGAAATATCCCCTTGGAAATTTTGGAATGAAAAAATTAACAACCTGGATGTTGCCAAGGAATAGTGCAGATTTGAGCACATATATATATATATATATATATAAAACTTCATGGCTTGATTCTAGAGTGTGGACTGGTACAGCCACTTGTAAGCGCAATCTGTCATTTAGCCAAACTACGCACATAACACAGTAATTCCATTCTTAGCTACATACCCCAAAGAAGTTCTCACATACGTCCTTATGGGAGTATGCTCAAAAAATATTCACCGCAGTGTTATCTGTGTTGCAGAGAGTTGGTTCCAAGTTTGTTGTCCATCTCTGGGAGAAGAGAATGTTAAAGTTGATAGATTTACAGCAAGGACTACTGTACAGTAATTAAAAGAAGCAGTTAGAGGCAATGAATTATGTACATGGATGCTTAAAAGCATTTGCTTATGAAGAAAGAAACAGTATGTCTTGCACAATGCCATCAAGAGACTTTAAAACCACATGCACTCCAAATAAAAAATACACTGTTTTAAAGACTACATTAAATATCTATCCATGTACCATAAGGTACTGGAAAATAATTAGGTTATAAAGAAGAAGGGAATGACAGAAGATGACATGGTTGGTTGGCATCACCGACTCAATGGACACGAGTCTGAGAAAACTGTGGGAGATGGTGAAGGACAGGGAAGCCTAGCATGCTGCAGTCCATGGGGTTTCAAAGAGTTGGACACCACTAAGCGACTGAAAACAACAAATAAAATATATGAAAGAAAAACTAGGGACTCTGCTCCACCCCAGTACAAGTTTTCCTTCTCTTTCTCTCTTTCTACTTACTTTTGGAGGGTTCCCAGGTAATTATAACGTGCTGCTGCTAAGTCATTTCAGTTGTGTCTGACTCTGTGCGACCCCATAGATGGCAGCCCACCAGGCTCCTCTGTCCCTGGGATTCTCCAGGCAACAATACTGGAGTGGGTTGTCATTCCCTTCTCCAATGCATGCATGCATGCTAAGTCTTTTCGGTCGTGTCCGACTCTGTTCGACCCCATGGACAGCAGCCCACCAGGCTCCTCTGTCCACAGGATTCTCTAGGCAAGAATACTGGAGTGGCTTGCCATTTCCCTCTCCCAATTATAACATGAGGTATGAATAACTATTGAACAGAATATAAAATTCACCAAAAAATAGAATAAGTGTTCTCCAATGGCCTTTTCTCCTTATGAATGTCTTCATGCAAGATTCCAACTCCCAGACAAGAGAATCTGACTCCTCAGTGAAGTGGTATCTGTGCCCCAGGGCTCCTGAGATCAGATGCTGGGCACCTGGAAATCCCAGGAAGACCTTACAGGACCCAAGAATAATTAGAGTAAATGTTTGGAAGTCTCTGATTCTCAATCTATATTTAAGAGAAGATGTTTGATTCCAAGATGATAAAGATTCCTTAGTGTATGACGATTAATCACTATAAATTCAGGATTCAAATGATTTCACTTAAATAATTCAAAGCTGTTGAGAGCTTTGCTTTGCTTTTACTGAGTGCACAGAATATAGTTTTTGGATCTTGCCAACAGGAATTCCAGGTTAGATGGATTTGGGGCTGTTGTTAATGCTATGTCATGTCTTAAGATGAGATATTTGTGAATTTTTTGTAAATGATTAAGAAAAACTGCTAAGGAAATGATTGGTATGGAAATGTTAGGCAAAACCCCTTACATGTGCTTTAAAATTTCCTGATGATTATTTTGAAATTTCAACACTGGATGAGATTCAATTCACTGTGTCCTCCTCTAGTACTTGCTCAGGCAACAGTGTGCTGATCGTGACTTTGGGCAAAGCTTCCTTTTAATTACTGCGCATGTGGTTTAGCAATAGAAACAGCTTTAGATCTAAAAGGGAGCTTTGGATTCTTATTAGTCCCATTTTTAGTTTTATTTTAAAAAGGACATTAAAGTCCAGAGAAATGACATCCCTGGCTCTAGAAGGTTGTAGAGTCAGAGTCTCATTCCAGGCTCTCACTCTGATGTCAGGACAATTTCATGGCTCTCCCCAGGTTTGCCTTCCCAGTGAATGATGTCTTCCTGGCGCATCCACAGTAGATGGTACCTAGTGGTCCAGAACCTTGATGGCTGCATAACTGAGGCTATACTGCTCCGTCTCTTTATTTTTTACAGTTTATTTCTTTAAAATCAGCTGTTTAGTGATTTAATGTGCTTAATCATAAGTAACAGTATTATTGAGCCATTAAATGCATTTGTTCCAAATCTGTTTATATATATAAATATATATACACTTATAGAGAAATACATACATAGTAAATGTGAAACAAATGCATTTAATGGCTCAACGATACATAGATGTGTGTACCATGTATATGCGCTGTATACACATTGTCTATGTTTTTGGTACATGTACGTTTGTACGTAAGTGTGCACATATAACCTTCAATAAGAAGACATCCTTCTAGACATAGGGAATACCAGGATGAAAGAAAGAGATGAAATTCATTCTCTCAAGGAATTATAGTTCAGAGGAAATAATTTGTATTAAAACAAACAAAGCAGACACCAATTCAGAAGTGCATGTGGCTTAGATGTTGATGAGTTTTGTGCTCACATGCATGTGTGTGTGTGCATGTGTGCGTGTGTGTGGTTGAGGGAGGGAATGCTGAGTGGGAAACAGGAGGCCTTTGAAATTTGAAGAAGACTGTATTTGTTAAGGTAGCTTTATGAATATTTTCATACGAATACTTTTCACCCTCTGAAACTCGTTGAGGCTCTGCTTGTACTCCAGGGGGCACTGACACTTTCTTTTCCTTCCCGACATTTTCACTCTAACCTAGAGCGTGATTTACCAACTGATTCGACTCACTTTGTATTTTAGGAGATTTTACTTTTCCAATTTTCCATGTGAAAATATTCCCCCCGCTTTTTCTGTGTGTGTTGCTTGATGTTTAAGCACAGGGACCTTTGGTAAAATGCAACTTTCTGATTATAATCTGATTATAACCAGACTTCTGGGTAAAATTCTTTAGTACACATTCAACTCTGCACACAGGAGCCTGATTGCTTGGTTGATTTCCTCTCTTCACTTCTCCCCAAGTTGTCCTCAAATCTGTGCCTTATTTTTCCTTGAAATGATACAACCTCCTGACTCCAACCAGCCCTTTATGCAAATGATTCCCACTTCCAGATCCGTAGCCTTGGACCGTTTTCTGAACATGAGTGTTATTTGTCCAGAGACTCATGAAGAGCTCCAGCAGGCCACTGCATACAAGTGGACTCATTTTCCTGAAATGTAAACAGACTTGACCTCGTCATTTCTGTCAGTACTAGAGCACCCTCTCAGTCATTCAGGTTTGAGAACTTTAAGGATCATTTTAAGTCATCTTGCACTTTAACTTCTTGTATCCACTCAATCACCAGACACTTGTGATTCTTTCTATACCATCCTTCACCCTGATGTGGAAAACACATAAGAAGGTAAATTTACAGTGTTTTCCTGAGAAGGGACCGGTAGGCAGAGGGGTGTACATGGGAACCAGCCCTGGGAGAGACTGGGGTTGCGATCCCTTGTACAGGAGAGTATTTTGCATGTTTTACTTAGGTTCTGATTCTAAGGCTGGAAGCTTAACTAGCTTTATTTGATCTTCTGGAAAATATTATTGAAGTTCAAAGTATATAAATTGCGTTTGGGATAATTTAGGAGGATAACAGATACAGACTACAATATATAAAACAGATAACCAACAAGGATCTACTGTATAGCACAGGGAACTCTACTCAATATTTTATAATAACCCAGAAGGGAAAAAGAATCTGAAAAGAATATATATTCTTTTATATATACTATATTATACTATATTATATATATTATACTATATATTATATTATATATATATTATCTGTTATCCTCCTAACTTATCCCAAACGCAATTTATATACTTTGAGATGGAAATACGAGACCACCTGATCTGTCTCTTGAGAAATCTGTATGCAGGTCAGGAAGCAACAGTTAGAACTGGACATGGAACAACAGACTGGTTCCAAATAGGAAAAGGAGTACGTCAAGGCTGTATACTGTCACCCTGCTTATTTAACTTCTATGCAGAGTACATCATGAGAAACGCTGGGCTGGAAGAAGCACAAGCTGGAATCAAGATTGCTGGGAGAAATATCAATAACCTCAGATATGCAGATGACACCACCCTTATGGCAGAAAGTGAAGAGGAACTTAAAAGCCTCTTGATGAAAGTGAAAGTGGAGAGTGAAAAAGTTGGCTTAAAGCTCAACATTCAGAAAACAAAGATTATGGCATCCAGTCCCACCACTTCATGGGAAATAGATGGGGAAACAGTGGAAACAGTGTCAGACTTTATTTTTCTGGGCTCCAAAATCACTGCAGATGGTGACTGCAGCCATGAAATTAAAAGACGCTTACTCCTTGGAAGGAAAGTTATGACCAACCTAGATGGCATATTCAAAAGCAGAGACATTACTTTGCCAACAAAGGTTCGTCTAGTCAAGGCTATGGTTTTTCCTGTGGTCATGAATGGATGTGAGATTTGGACTGTGAAGAAGGCTGAGCGCCAAAGAATTGATGCTTTTGAACTGTGGTGTTGGAGAAGACTCTTGAGAGTCCCTTGGACTGCAAGGAGATCCAACCAGTCCATTCTGAAGGAGATCAGCCCTGGGATTTCTTTGGAAGGAATGATGCTGAAGCTGAAACTCCAGTACTTTGACCACCTCATGTGAAGAGTTGACTCATTGGAAAAGACTGATGCTGGGACGGATTGGGGGCAGGAGGAGAGGGGGACGACAGAGGATGAGATGGCTGGATGGCATCCCTGACTCGATGGACGTGAGTCTCAGTGAACTCCGGGAGTTGGTGATGGACAGGAAGGCCCGGTGTGCTGCGATTCATAGGGTCGCAAAGAGTCGGACATGACTGAGCGACTGATCTGATCTGATATGTATATGTATATATGTATGTGCTGTGTGCTTAGTCACTCAGTCATGTCTGACTCTTGCGACCCATAGACTGTAGCCCCCCAGGCTCCTCTGTCCCTGGGATTCTCCAGGCAAGAATATTGGAGTGGGTTGCCATTTCCTTCTCCAGGGGATCTTCCCAACCCAGGGATCGAACCCAGGTCTCCTGCACTGCAGTCAGACTACTGACTGAGAAGCCTTGTATATGCACACACACACACACACACACACACACATTTATAAAACCGTATATATATGTAACTAGCTGAATCACTGAGCTGTTTACCTGAAATTAAAAAGACCTTGTAAATCAATAAAAAACAAAATAAAAATAATTGGATAAAAAATAAATGGATCAGCAAATGTGTTCTGGGGATACTTTTCTATGAGTTAGCTGTCACTGTCAATCACTTTGCTATTCAGCTGTCAGTGCTGAATATTCATTGGAGGGACTGATGCTGAAGCTGAAGCTCCGTTACTTTGGCCACCTGATGCGGAGAATAGACTCATTGGAAAAGCCCTTGATGCTGGGAAAGATTGAAGGCAGGAGGAGAAGGGGACGATGGAGGATGAGATGATTGGATGGCATGACTGACTCGACGGACATGAGTTTGAGTGAACTCCGGGAGTTGGTGATGGACAGGGAGGCCTGGTGTGCTGCAGTCCATGGGGTCGCAAAGAGTGAAACACGACTGAGTGACTGAACTGAGCTGTCACTGGTAACAAATTTCTAGAAACCATTCATACTTCCTCTTGGCAGCAGAGGTCAGCTCTTTCTTGATAGTGGAGCCGGCAAGCGCGCATACCTTGAAGATGCACTCTCAGACATGCACAGGGCTTGCTGCTTGTGTCCACGTCCAAGCAGTGGCCCCAGGGGCCTCGTCAGGCGCATGCAGACTTAATGGTCACTAAGTAAGTTTTCAGAGGCAAGAGATGGTGGAAAATCTGCTTCGTGACTGCCGTTCCTCAGCTCAGAAAGCCGTCTCCTTTCTTACCACACCTGCTGCCTGATTCCAGGACCCTGATGGTGCTGTTCTATCTCCTCCATTAGCAGTTTGGCCCAGTTAGGCCTGCCGCAGAAGTATTATATGATCTCTGCTTATTATTATTATATTATTATTATTATTATACGGTCTCTTCTTTACGTGCATTAAAGTTTATTCTTCCTAGACTCAAAAATTTAAACCTCGCTTTTATCTCTCTTTGCTCTGTTCAAGGCTTTCAGCCTCGAGCTTCACGTTATTCGATGAAAATATTGCCTCTGGAGCTTCTTTTCGTTGTCCTTGCTTGGTGTGGCCTTGCCATTCATTCACTGTAAACCTCTCTGTCACCTTGTCTTGTGGTGATTTCATTGATGATAAAGAGCTATTTTTACTCCTAATGCAGTCTGATCCTCACTGTATGTGATACAACATTTTAACCCACTGACATTTTGATAAACCTACTCTAAAGCTGCCATACACTGAAATACTTAATGCTATCTTCTCTTCTTTTGGCATTTATTTTCATGGTTTGGATCATTCTCTTTTTTTTCCTGTGAAAATGGAGTTTCCAGCATGCTTTCTAAATCTTCTTCCTACCTTATAGGAACATATCAGTGTTAAATAATGTTTGCATGCCCCCACTTGAAGTGTTTACTCCCATTGCTTTCCTTGCCCCAAGATGAACTCTTAAGAATACTTTGAATTATGACTTCCCTGACAGTCCAGTGGTGAAGACTCCCTGCCTCCAGTGCAAGGGGCGTGGGTTTGATATCCCTGGTTGAGGAACTAAGGTCCTTCATGTGCAATCAAAAAAAGACTACTTTGAATTACCTTTTCTCCTTTTTTTATTCTCTCAGAGGGCCTAAAACCGTTTATTTCTGAAATATTATTAAACTCACACCTATTATGCATCTCTTTTACTTTAAGAAGATTTACATCACAATAATTTTTCAAATTTCCGTTTTCATTATGAGCATCCATTAGGGTTTAGCAAAGCAAGGTGCACTGTTTTCCCACTCTTCCTTCCTTGGTGTCCCCTGAGGTGCCTGCTGTGATTCCAAGGTCATTTCTTAGAATACTTACGGTATTGATAGATGATGTACCTGAACAACGCATCAGGTCTTGTCAGTGAATAGGCTCCACGTGAGACAATCGAGTGGGTGAGAAGCCAGTGACAGGGAACCAGTGACAAAGTGTGAAAGAGGTGAGGCAGCCCACTGATCAGCTTTAGCAAAGGGGGACTGTTTCCATCAGGGCTGGAGTAATCAGGGGGCCAGGCAGTGTTGCCAGAGCTGTGTGGGGAGCTGGAACCACAGTAGAGAGTTGGCGCCCGCCAAGGAGGCAACCCGACGCGGGGAGAAGGAGGAAGAACGATCCCGGCTTCTCCCTCGCTCCTGCTTGCCCTCTCCCATCAGGTCTCCTATTATTGGAAGTTCGTGAGGAGCCAGCTGGCGCGGAGACCTGGGGCACTTGCTTTGAGGACACAGACTCTGGGCAAGGGCAGGGCGTGAACTTCTAGCCACAAGCCAAGGCCCGACCAACAGACTCCTCCCTGAACTTGGCAGTTCCGAGACTATCTATTTTGCACCAGCAGGCGGATGCTATCTTGGCTTGCTGTGCTCCTCTTCCTTGCAATCTTGGCTTCTCCAAAGTTTGTAATATTGCGCCACTGCCATCTTCCTACCAGGGTTTCCATTAAAAACAAAACAAAAAACTGGATTCCATCTGGTTTTTTTTTTTTCATGCATCACAGAGTGTGCACTATATTTTCTTTATTCTTCAAATTCAGGGATTACAAAGTTATCCTGGGATTTGGGGACGCCTTTTAAATTACAGATTCAAGGTGTATTTTTCACCTTTGGGCATGTGTATATGCAAATTGTCCTTTGGTCTTTTTCTCCGTCCTTCTAGAATTCTCATCACTCATGAGTTCTCTCTCCAATATCTTTCTTCCAATCTCTTTCATCATTTCCTTCATAATTGCCATCACTACCTTTTTGCTTTACATAGTTTTTTTCATCTGTTTCTTGAAACAAGTAATATACTTTCTATACTAGGATATCTGTGAGGTTATGGTTTCTTTATTCAAACATGGTGTTCAGCTCATAGGAGGTGCTTAGAAAATATTTGTGGGTTAAAGAATGTATAAATTAGTCAATCATATAATTATTTTCAGTTTACAGATCATAAAATATATAGGCACAGGTATATAGAGATGTGAGTGTATACATGAATGACTACAAGTATAAAAATAACGCTGCACATATAAACATTTAGATTTTCTAACAGTTACCACCAGATATACAAACTAAATAGGACTGTTGCATAAAGGAAATGAATCAATAGTGTACAAGCAAATATAGGCTTTCCAATACATCTTACCTCTAATTTCTTTCTTTTTAACAGGAAGCAATGGTATCCATACATTTTCTTGAACATTTTGCTTATAGAAATATATGTGTCTCATGCCTCAAGTCATATCAGAACAAAATCTTTTGAGTTCTACTTTTTATTAAGCCATTTAAAATGTTACTTGTTTTGCTTTTCTGAGTGGGAATAAGTCTAAAAATGCTATTCTAAGGAACAATATTTATAATGATAAATGAGGATAATTTTTTTAAATTTTATTTTTAATTTTCTTGATACACGAGACCATAATTTTAAAAAAGAAGTTATATAATATTTTAAGCTTACTAATATTAAAACCATCTTATAAAACACCTAGAAATGTTGTACACACTAACAACAAATTAAAAAGGAAATGACCACCTAAATATTGAAGACACATTATTTCATTTATAAAATGCCTTTGTGTATGAGATTCTTAATTTTTATCTATTAATTTGAATTCAAAAATAAAAAAACATCGAAGAAACTATCATGTGCGTCTCTTCTTTCTGAGTGCAATGGTGCGGTAGTTTGAGCATTCCTTGGCATTGCCTTTCTTTGGGATTGGGATGAAAACTGACCTTTTCCAGTCCTGTGGCCACTGCTGAGTTTTCCAAATTTGCTGGCATATTGAGTGCAGTACTTTCACAGCATCATCTTTTAGGATTTGGAATAGCTCAACTGGAATTCCATCACCTCCACTAGCTTTGTTCATAGTGATGCTTCCTAAGGCCCACTTGACTTTAAATTCCAGGATGTCTGGCTCTAGGTGAGTGATCATGCCATCTGGATCATGAAGATCTTTTCTTATAGCCCTTTTGTGTATTCTTGCCAACTCTCACATCCATACATGACTACTGGAAAAACCATAGCTTTGACTAGATGGACCTTTGTTGGTAAAGTAATGTCTCTGCTTTTTAATATGCTGTCTAGGTTGGTCATATCATTTTTTCCAAGGAGCAAACGTCTTTTAATTTCATGGCTGCTGTCACTGTCGGCAGTGATTTTGGAGCCCCCCCAAAATAAAGTCGGTCAATGTTTCCATTGTTTCCCCATCAATTTTGCCATGTATTGATGGGACCAGAAACCTGAGCACCAAAGAACTGATGCTTTTGAACTGCAGTGTTTGAGAAGACTCTTGAGAGTCCCTTGGACTGCAAGGAGATCCAACCAGTCCATCCTAAAGGAGATCAGTCCTGATGTTGAAGCTGAAACTCCAATACTTTGGCCACTTGATGCGAAGAACTGACTCATTGGAAAAGACCCTGATGCTGGGAAAGATTGAAGGTGGGAGAAGAAGGGTTTGACAGAGGATTATATGGTTGGATGGCATGACTGACTCAATGGACACGAGTTTGAGTAAACTCTGGGAGTTGGTGATGAACAGGGAGGCCTGGCATGCTGCCGTCCATGGGATAGCAAAGAGTCGGACATGACTAAGCGACAGAACTGACTGACTGACTTTTTCTGAATTTCCTCTTTCATTTTATTGAATGGTAGATTGTGACATGGGCTTCCCTGGTAGCTCAGCTGGTAAAGAACTCGCCTGCAATGCAGGAGACCCTGGTTCAATTCCTGGGTCAGAAGAAGGGATAGGTACTCAACTCCAGTATTTGTGGGCTTCCCTGGTGGTTTAGACAGTAAAGAATCTGCCTGCAATGCGGGAGACCTGGGTTTGATCCCTGGGAAAATTCCCTGGAGGAGGGCAAGACAACTCACTCCAGTATTCTTGCCTAGAGAATCTCCATGGACAGAGGAGCCTGGCGGCTACAGTCCACAGGGTTCCAAAGAGTCAGACACAACTAAGAGACTGAGAGAAGGTGTTTCTGTGAAGTGGTTTGTTTGCTTTAACATGTACTTACTTGACATTTATATGCAATAAAATGCACAGACCTTAATAATTCAAATTAGTGAGTTTTGACTGACTGTCACCCAAAACAAAATGTAGAATATTTCCATCATCCTATGAAGTTGCCTTAGAGAATCCCACAATTCTCTACTGAACTCCCTACTGGGTACAGCATCCTTCTGGGTTTGGGTCTGTCCAGGGCCCCTTCCTTTGGGACAGCCTCTCCCACCCCAGTGCAACCAGTGGAAATCTGGCCTCAGTGTGGAGACATTGCCCACACTCTCAGAAGCAGTTAAGACTTTGGGAGATTTCCATCCTGATGACAATGCCAGAAATTTGTTTCTGCCCCTGGATCCATATTGGAATCCCCTGGGAGTTCCCCCAAAAGACTTTTTCTGTACACTCAGGCTTCAGACCTCAGGCTTACTGACACTTCATTTTAGGAGCAATTTTCCCAAGGGAGAAAATAATCAGGACTCGGCTTACCAGAGTGAGAATGAAAAGACAAACAATAATGGCACAATAAATAGCATTTGTTAAAACTTATGAAATGCTCCTTGCACCGGTCAACCAGTTTAAAAATATTCTGCTCACAAGTACCTTACAAGGTAAGTACTATTGTTGTTACCACCTCTGTGTGATAGAGAAGAAAACTGAGTCCTTGGGATGCTAAGCAGCGTGGTCAGACTCATCATTTGCCAGCTGGTGGAAACAGGCTTGAACTCGCTTCTGTTTGAAATGAAATCTCCTGCTCTGAACTGCTGTACTGCACTGCTGCTCATCACGTTAAATTTGATTTACATGATAACGCCATGTTTATTCTAACAATTCTTCCTGCATCTTGACAGGGAGAAAATTGAAGTATGTTTCTCTCTTATAAAAAGACTAAATTGCACATAATTATACACAGAATAAAAGTGTAATTAAAAATACACACATTTTGTTGACACATTTGAAACCTTGGATTGCAGAGCCTGCTTCTCTTTAAATGCATTAGGTTTCTAAATATAGCCACCACAGAATGGGCTACTCCCTAACAGCATAATGTGCTGGGGCACAGTGCATTGCTTCATATAAATGTGGGTCATTGTGCTTCATTTCCAAGGATGAAGTTCTCACATTTTTCACATGATCCCTAATGTCAATAATAAAACTCACAATAAGAACAGCCCCAGAGCACTGGTTTTGTGTCAGGCCTTGTTTTGAGCAAACCACATCTGTTCTCAACCTCTCAATAGTACCTCTCAGAAAATGGCACGGACAGCTGTGTGTGTGTGTGTGTGTGTTGTTTGATTTCAAGTTTATTCAAATTGACAAATGAATTTAAGAAGCATACTGGAAAAGTTAGGTTTGGAGAAAAGGAACTGAAATCCTGGAGATTCTCTGGACTTACCACCCCCCAAAGCAGGGATGATAAACTTAAGGACAGAAAACGCCACTGAGGGGTGGTGCAGTCTCATTTGGGAGCCTCCTGGAGGACTTCCAGGAGCCCAGCGGCTGGGACTTGTGGGGACCCCACCCACGAGGGATGCACACTTTTTACTGTCCCTGCCCCCTGCCCCCTGCCCACAGGACTCCTGATCCTCTGTCAGCAGCCCCCTCCCCTGAGAGACAGGGCTGGCAAAACTGTACAATCACTGCCTTCATCACTTTTGTTTTCTTCCAAATGTCCAAAAATTTTACTAACAAGGATGCCTTTTCCTTAAAAGAGTAAGTTATCTTGTTTAGTTTTATTGATTCATATAATTTATCTCAGGAGGTAAAGAATCCTTCTGTAGTGCAGGAAGTGCAGGTTCGATCCCTGATCCCAGGGTCAGGAAGATCCCTGGAGTGGATTATCATTACCTTCTCCAGGATTCTTGCCTGGAGAATCCCTTGGACAGAGGAGCCTGGTGGGCTACAGTCCATGGGGTCGAAAGAGTCAGATATGACTTAAGTGACTAAACCAGCACCACCACCATCTCAAATCCCAACATGCATTAACACATACAAAATTTTTTAATCTTTAAAAAATTCTGACTGCTCTGTGGCATACTGGATCTTAGTTCTCCAACCGGGGATGAAACCCAGGCCCCTTGCAGTGAAAACATGGAGTTTTAACCACTGGACCACTAGGGAAATCCCCAGAAATTTTTCAAATAAGATTTATAAGATTTTCCACAAACAACCTTTGTTGCTATTGTTCAGTCACTCAGTCATGTCTGACTCTGCGAGCCCATGGACTACAGCACACCAGGCTTCCACATCCTTCGCTATCTCCCAGAGTTTGCTCAGACTCATGTCCATCAAGTTGGTGATGCCATCCAACCATCTCATCCTCTGTCGTCCCGTTCACCTCCTGCCTTCAATCTTTCCCAGCATCAGGGTCTTTTCTAATGAGTCAGCTCTTTGCATCAGGTGGTTAAAGTATTGGAGCTTCAGCTTCAGCTTCAGCCTCAGTCCTTCCAATGAATATTCAGGATTGATTTCCTTTAAGATTGACTAGCTTGATCTCCTTGCAGTCCAAGGGACTTAACCTTACATTATGTATTTTAAGACAGCAGTTGTCCTCCCAATCAGGATTTTCCTTCAAAATTTGCTCTTTATTCTAGGAAAATTCTTTTCACATAGAGTAGAATTCAAGCTTAGGAGAGAGAGCTTACTTTTCCTTAATGATTTGTATTTTAGTATCTAAATTTTAACCCAGTTCTCACTTCTCGTCCAGCCCAAAGATTTCCATGCTTACTTCTTGTATTCATGCAAGGGGTGCTAAACAGGTGGCCTAGATTTAGATATTCCATAGCAATATTATTCCTGCTTAAACTCCACATAAGTGATGACCTATGTGTGGCAAGCATGAATGCATGTTTAGATGCTAAGTTGTGTCCAACTCTTTATGATCCTATGGACTGTAGCCCACCAGGCTCCTCAGACCATGGGATTCTCCAGGCAAGAATAATGGGGTGGATTGCCATTCCCTCCTCCAGGGGATCTTCCCAACCCAGGTATCAAACCCACATCTCCTGTGTCTCCTGCATTGCAGGTGGGTTCTTTACCCTCTGAGCCATCAGGGAAGCCCCATGTGTGGCATAAAAGGGCAAAAACCAACCTTTTGAGAACAGTCTAAACCCTACTTGCTGACTCATTTATTTTAACTGGCTCTAGAACTCATTTTCCAAGGTCACTCATGCCCTCAATAAACATCTATTAAATCAGTTCATGAGAGCTGTGACTGAGTAAGCTATTTGCTCAGGCTATAAAAACATAAAAAGTACCCTTTAAACCTAAAGAAAAATATACTCCCTGATAAAACAGACCTAAGATCGGCAGCATCAGAATCAGGCAGATATGTGGGAAAGGTAATAATGATTGGAAAAAGACATGGCAATTAAAAAATGGCATAAAAGAACTCAGGCTTCCCCAGTGGCTCAGCAGTAAAGAGTCCACCTGCAATGACATGATCCTCTACATAGAAAACCCTAAAGACTCCACCAGAAACTTACTAGAGCTAATCAATGAATATAGTAAAGTCGCAGGGTATAAAGTCAACACACAGAAATCTCCTGCATTCCTATACACTAATAATGAGAAAATAGAAAGAGAAATTAAGGAAACAATTCCATTTACCATTGCAATGAAAAAAATAAAATACTTAAGAATATATCTACCTAAAGAATTCATGTTGATGTATGGCAAAACCAATAAAATATTGTAAAGTAATTAGCCTCCAATTAAAATAGATAATGGAGAAGGCAATGGCACCCCACTCCAGTACTCTTGCCTGGAAAATCCCATGAACTGAGGAGCCTGGTGGGCTGCAGTCCATGGGGTCGCTAAGAGTCGGACATGACTGAGCGGCTGGCTTCACTTTCACTTTTCACTTACATGCACTGGAGAAGGAAATGGCAACCCACTCCAGTGTTCTTGCCTGGAGAATCCCAGGGACCGGGGAGCCTGGCGGGCTGCTGTCTCTGGGGTCTCACAGAGTTGGACACAACTGAAGTGACTTAGCAGCAAAATAGATAAATTTATATTAAAAATAAAATAAAATAATTTAAAAAACAATTAAAAAAAGAAACAAAAGACCTATATATAGAAAACTATAAAACACTGGTGAAAGAAATCAAAGAGGACACTAATAGATGGAGAAATATACAGTGTTCATGGATCAGAAGAATAAATATAGTGAAAATGAGTATACTACCCAAAGCAATCTATAGATTCAATGCAATCCCTATCAAGCTACCAACAGTATTTTTCACAGAGCTAGAACAGATAATTTCACAATTTGTATGGAAATACAAAAAAACCTCGAATAGCCAAAGCAATCTTGAGAAAGAAGAATGGAACTGGAAGAATCAACCTGCCTGACTTCAGGCTCTACTACAAAGCCACAGTTATCAAGACAGTATGGTACTGGCACAAAGAAATATAGATCAATGGAACAAAATAGAAAGCCCAGAGATAAATCCACGCACATATGGACACCTTATCTTTGACAAAGGAGGCAAGAATATACAATGGAGAAAAGACAATCTCTTTAACAAGTGGTGCTGGGAAAACTGGTCAACCACTTGTAAAAGAATGAAACTAGAACACTTTCTAACACCATACACAAAAATAAACTCAAAATGGATTAAAGATCTAAACGTAAGACCAGAAACTATAAAACTCCTAGAGGAGAACATAGGCAAAACACTCTCTGACATAAATCATAGCAGGATCCTCTATGACCCACCTCCCAGAATATTGGAAATAAAACCAAAAATAAACAAATGGGACCTAATTAAAATTAAAAGCTTCTGCACAACAAAGAAAACTATAAGCAAGATGAAAAGACAGCCTTCAGAATGGGAGAAAATAATAGCAAATGAAGCAACTGACAAAGAATTAATCTCAAAAATATACAAGCAACTCCTGCAGCTCAATTTCAGAAAAATAAATGACCCAATCAAAAAATGGGCCAAAGAACTAAACAGACATTTCTCCAAAGAAGACATCCAGATGGCTAACAAACACATGAAAAGATGCTCAACATCATTCATTATCAGAGAAATGCAAATCAAAACTACCATGAAGTACCATTTCACGCCAGTCAGAATGGCTGCTATTCAAAAGTCTACAAGCAATAAGTGCTGGAGAGGGTGTGGAGAAAAGGGAACCCTCTTAAACTGTTGGTGGGAATGCAAACTAGTACAGCCACTATGGAGAACAGTGTGGAGATTCCTTAAAAAACTGGAAATAGAACTGCCATACGATCCAGCAATCCCACTGCTGGGCATACACACTGAGGAAACCAGAAGGTAAAGAGACACATGTACCTCAATGTTCATCACAGCACTGTTTATAACAACCATGACATGGAAGCAACCTAGACGTCCATCAGCAGATGAATGGATAAGAAAGCTGTGGTACATATACACAATGGAGTATTACTCAGCCATTAAAAAGAATACATTTTAATCAGTTCAAATGAGGTGGATGAAACTGGAGCCTATTATACAGAGTGAAGTAAGCCAGAAAGAAAAACACCAACACAGTATACTAATGCATATATATGGAATTTAGAAAGATGGTAACGATAACCCTGTATGGGCGAGATAGCAAAAGAGACACAGATGTATAGAACAGTCTTTTGGACTCTGTGGGAGAGGGAGGGGGTGGGATGATTTGGGAGAATGGCACTGAAACATGTATAATATCATATGTGAAACGAATCGCCAGTCCAGGTTCAATGCATGATACAGGATGCTTTGCACTGGTGTACTGGGATGACCCAGAAGTATGGGGAGGAAGGTGGGAGGGGGGTTCAGGATGGGGAACACATGTACACCTGTGGTGGATTCATGTTGATGTATGGCAAAACCAATACAACATTGTAAAGTAATTAGCCTCCAATTAAAATAAATAAATTTACATTAAAAACAAACAAAAAAAGAATCCACCTGCAATGCAGGAGATGCAGGAGACTCTAGTTCTGATCACTGGGTCAAAAAGATCCATTGGAAGAGGCAATGGCAACCCACTCAAGTATTCTTTCCTGGAGAATCCAATGGACAGAGGAGCCTGGTGGGCTGCAGTCCATGGGGTCACAAAGGGTCGGACTTGAGTAGGCAGACATGCACAAAGGAACTCATTTAACCTTTATCATGCTTTAAAAATATTCCTAGATTTTTTTTCCCATAACTGAATTTTTAAAGTCTAAAAATGTTGCCAAGTATAACAGTACTCTAAAAATAAGCAGCACTGCTATGGTAGTTCATGAGGAACTGATCACAGTCTTAAATTGTAACTTGTGTCTCCTCACTGCAAGGCAGTATGTCAGAGTGAGCCTGCAACTTGTGATCTGTGAGAATAAAACAGTCTGACATGAGCCAGTAGAAACAAAGGCTATTCATGGAGGCTTCCCCAGGATTAAAATAAAGCAATATGTTTGAACTCCAACTATATGATGAATTCATTTTGCATAATTGTAATTTGTTGAAAGCAATTGACTTGGGTCATTTTTCTCTGCATCCTAATGAATTTCTGTGAATTTTTGTGAACAAAGAACAGATTAATTTCTTATCATCAGTGACCCCTGCCATTTATCCGCTGAAAGACAGTGATTAAACTTCCTAGGTTAGTTGAAGATCGCTGGCACTTGAGAATCCAATCATGTCATAAATTGGAAATTTTTAATTTAAAAAGCACAGCTGAACATTAAAAATGTAATAATGTTTACTTCTTTAAACATTCTTTTGTAAGTGACTTTGCCGTGTGTGATAGCAATAAGGAAAGAGAGTGAGGTATGGCTGGTCTGTTCCAAAACTATGTAGAAACCACTCTTTTGAGGGTCATGGGTCTAAGTCAGTGAATATCAAACCAGAATTCCCACTGTGCTGGGTTTCAGAATTACTGAAAAAATAAGGTGGACATAGGTTTACCTGGTGCGGAGAGCTGACTCATTGGAAAAGACCTTGATGCTGGGAAAGATTGAAGAAGGCAGGAGAAGAGGGGGAAAGAGGATGAGATGGTTGGGTGGCATCATGGACTCAATGGGCGTGAGTTTGAGTAAACTCTGGGGGGTAGTGAAGGACAGGGAAGCCTCGTGTGCTGCAGTCCACGGGGTCGCAAAGAGTTGTACACAACTGAGAAACTGAACAACAACAGAAATAGGTTTATTTAAAAAGCAGAAAATAGGAAATAAGCCTACAGAAATTAATTTTCTCTGATTTTATTTTCTGAAGTTCCAGATCCTTATGACCCTGGAAAACTCCAGATTAGAGGCTTTTGAATTCTGCACACTTAAAACACTGAAGCTTCACTCTGCATAAAAAAAAGTATTAGTCACTCATTTGTGTCCAACTTTTTGGGATTCCATGGACTGCAGCTTGCCAAACTCCTCTGTCCATGGGATTCTCTAGGCGAAAACAATGGAGTAGGTTGCCATTGCCTCCTCCAGGGGATCTTCCCAACTGTACATAAAGGAGACTTCATTAATGTGCATTAGAGGATACCCCAGGTCAATCTGTTATACAAAACTGTCTCTTGAGTCTTTAAATTCTATACCGATTCTCTACCTCTGGTTGGCCGATTGTTTGTTTATTTACTTAGGTTTTAAGGTGAATGACCTGGGGCTATTTGCGTCCATCAGCCCTGCATAGAGGCTCCGTGAAGGGAAGGCCTCTGTGAGGTTCTGGAACGCCGGGAAACTGCCACTGAGTGATCCGTGTTTGGATGGGCAGCAGTCAGAGAGAGAGAGACAGGAGACCTGCTGCCAAGACAGGGGCTGGGGCTCGAGTTGGAAAAGTCACTGAAGGTAGAGTTGGCTAGGTGCACAAAGTGGATCCAGGAACACGGTTTAATTCTTAGACTCACAGCAAGCAAGCCAAGCTGGGGGTGAGGTTCAGTTAGAAGCAAAGAGATGGGACAGGAAGCTCCTGGGGTAAGTGGTCAGACAGGGTGATGACAAGATCTCATTTTACATACACAGTACAGCTTTTCTTCACTGAGAAGAAACATCTTTTTTTTTTTTTTTTTTTTAAGCTTTTTATGTTATATTGTAGTATAGGTGATTAACAATGTTGTGATAGCTTCAGGTGAACAGCAAAGGGACTCAGCCATACATGACATGTATCCATTTTCCCCCAAACCCCCCTCCCATCCAGGCTGCCATGTGACATTGAGCAGAGTTCCCTGTGCTCTACCGTAGGTCCTTGTTGGTTATCCATTTTAACTGTAGCAGTATGTACACGTCCCTCCCAAATGCCCTATCTCCTCCCTCTGTCCTTCCCGCTGCAAACAATAAGTTCATTCTCGAAGTCTGAGCTCGTTTCTGTTTTGTAAATAAGCTTATTTGTAGCATTTTCAAAAGGAATAGCATATTAATTTGGGCAATTGATTGCCCCATAGGTAGACAAATACTATAGGCTTTTATATTTTAAAAAATATGCTTATTTACCAAAGTAGAGATCAGATTGTGAAGAAATTGCATCAGATGTCCATATACAACCAACCTTTCTCGCCCCATGGAAATAATGCCTTCAGTTAATTTCCTCAATATGTAATCAAAGCATTGTGTTGGGCATACTGCTTTTGCTTGTTTAATCTCTTAACTTTTGGGACTATTTACTAACATTTTGCTCAGAAAAATAAACCTCCAAAGTTTGTATCTATGTTCCTAATGGAAATCCAGTAGGGCTGCTCAAATATTATATGGGAAAGTAATTTGAAATCTCTAAAGTACTGAATGCTATAAATTATTATTACAATAATGACAGTAGAGAAAAGTCTTACCCTTTCCAGATTTCGTTTCAAGGTGCACTTTTAAAAGAGTGTCATCTTCCTATTATTTCTCTCTATTCTTTTTAATTTTAATTTGTTTGGAGACAATCTCAATGCTATTATTCTTCATAAAGTAGCTCCTGACTTCTCAAGCCCAAACCAACTTCTTCCTTTACTGAATTCTTTTTCACTAGGGTCAGTGTCACAGAATCTAGCCCATAATTGCTGTGGCATTGTTTCATATACGCCTTCATTGAAACTAGAATTTTTTGAGGACTATTGTGATGGCTATGTGTTAACTTTCCTGGTCACAGGGTCCCCAGATTAAACATTATGTCTGGGATTCTGTGAGGATGCCTTCACACGAGAGAAGCATTTGCACTTGTGGGCTCAGTAATAAATGGCCCTCCCCAGTGTGGGTGGGCATCACCCAATCCACTGAGGGCCCGAATACAACAAAAGGAAAAGAAAGGGGGACCCACCCCTTGTACCTCTTGCCTGCCTGCTTGAGCTGGTTCTCTGGTTCTCCTACTGGAGTTTGTACCAAAGTTTTAGCAACAAAAGTAATCAAGTGCTAATGACAAGATTTGACTCCATGACATCTGCCCCTGGGATATTCTGTTCACCATATTGTCCTGTTTCCTTCTAAATTATATGAGTTAATAGAAGATTTTCCTCAGAAGTAAAAGTGTTAGTTGCTCAGTCGTGTCTGACTCTTTGCAACTGCATGGACTGTAGCCCCCCAGGCTCCTCTGTCCAGGATTCTCCAGGCAAGAATACTGGAGAGGGTTATCATGCCCTCCTCCAGGGGATCTTCCTGACCCAGGGATCAAACCCAAGTCTCCTGCATTGCAGGCAAATTCTTTACTCTCTGAGCCACCAGGGAGTTAATGGAGGATTTTCCTTATTTCATGGAAAATAAGATGCCACCAAAAGTTACACTATTATGTTTTATACCACTAGATAATAAATTCATTGCCAACTGAAATATGATACGTATCAATGATAAAATACAGTTGACTATCAGAGATGTTAAAAAATGTTAGGATTGAACATCCAACATATTCAAGGCTGTTTGATGGGCTATAGTCCATGGAGTCACAAAGAGTCAGACATCACTAAGTGACTGACACTTTCACTTTCACTCAATATATTCAAGATTCAAACATAAATTCCACAACTTTATATGTGAAAGAAATGATTTGACTTGGATTAAATTTGATTTGTAAAAATACCGTGAATCAGTTTAGCCTCTTGATAATAATCACCCAAAGAAAGGTTGATTGCCGATTGCCAATACAGTGTGACTGCATTTCAGTTAACACTGGAATATAGTTGTCATTTTTATTTGTGTATAACAAGAATGAAACAAAATTTAAATATGTAAATAACATCCTCTTCTATTCATTATACACTTCTTGCTACAGAATCATTCTTATTGCTAAATACGTACTTTCAATCAGCATATTTTTAAAATTTGCAATTTTGACCCTTGACTTAGTCAACTACTTTTAATTTTCTTTCTGTTGACTAAGTTGATTCCACGGGGCTTTCTTAAAAAGCTTAAGGCACCATTTCATTTGCTGAAGAATTTATGTGAAAAACAGCTTCTAAGATGTAGTTTCCTGTGGAAAACAAAATGAGAGAATAAGACGGTATGGAGTTTGAAAAGATGCTGAAGTCAAATTCTTTCCAGCAATTGGGATCTCTTTCCAGTATAAGGAGTTGAGCTGAATGCAGTCCTGGAAGTGCATGTGGGCCGGCATAATGATGCCTTTCCCCTTCCATCATTTCCCAGCAGAGTGGAGTCAACCTTAAGCTCCAGTGCATCTTTTCTAGACTTTAAGCAATCATGAAAGAATATATAAATTCATAAGACATTGTCATACACCATAGAACACGATGCATTTCTGATTTAAAAGCACTTTCAGTGAATTCAGTGCTTGTGAAAGTTGCCGATGTAGTAAAGCCTGTGCATGTATTTACAGGTCAGTCTGGAGAGCATCAGTCTCTCTTCTGACAGTTTGCTACTTCATCTGCAAAAAGCCTAACTCCTTTAGTGCCAAGAAAATTATTCCTTGTTTGTGCCAACATAGGAATTTATATGCTTCTTCTTACACAGAACTCAAAATGCTCTTAACTAATTCACTCATGATATATCCATAGGAGATGTGGATTATCTTATGGAAGGAACTTGCTATGTTCAGAGAGATGATTCAAGGACAGCGTGGTTGTGTTTTAAGGGCATAACTGAGTGGATGTCACCCTGGAATGCATTCTCTTCTACGACACCTTGGTATGTGTTCCCTCTATTTTAGTTGCCCCTTAAAGGACTTTAAAGTATTCAGATTAAAAAAAAATTATGTGCCTATTTATAAGAATGATTGAGGCCTTCCTTCAGTCATGCTATATCATACAAATTACCGAACTTAACATTTTCTTTACTAATTTGGAAACAAAGTACGTTGGTTCATTTTATGTTCCTTATGGATTTTATGTCCAGAGAATCCTAAAGTTGCCCAGGTTCCAGCCCAGCACCCTGAGTTGGCCACTCAGATGTTCTGCTGGGTTTAGACATCCTGCTTCTTGCACTGCATGGGCTCTGAACCAGACTATTCTCAGAAGTAAAGACAAACTTCCAAGACGCCATCTGCTGTGATCTCATGGGAATGTAACCGGGCAAATACTGACAGTGCTTTGTGATACCATCGGGAGTCAGAAAAGCTATAAAACTGAAGACTGGTCATTGTTGGTTATCTTGTGCCTCTGAGAAAAAAACAAAAATGCCATTGAAAGAGGCCTGAGTGTCCTCTGATGTCACTTGATATCCGTAGCCAGCCCATGGAAGCTCCTGCCAGAGTGCCAGCCTGGAACCACTGTTAGCAACCAGATAGAACTCTAAGGCTGTTCTTCTCTCCAGACCCAGGAGGGTATTAAATGCTCTGTGGAAGATTCAAACCATTCAGCAGAGAGGCTTATATACAAACTAAACAGTACACGTCCTGCTAGAATGATGCTTTGGGGTGTTGGAAATCAGAAGAGAAACCTAGACCTTGAAAACTGAACAGACTTCCTCTATTAAAGGAAAAAACCAGGAACTACTCTGCTACTTCAGTAGAAGCTGTTGGTCTGCTTTACAGACCAGAACGGTGGTTCAGAATACTCCAGGGAGACCCAGGGGATTCAAGCTAATGTAAGATAGGAAGCTTGTCTCAAAGACCCTTAGATGGCAATGTTAACAGAGAATATTAAAAACAACAACAACAAAAAACCCTTGCAAGAGGTTTTCAAAACACATGCATACAAGCATCTCTGGCCATTTTTGCTAAGGCCCAGGAACAGGGATAATTAAGGTCAGATTGTAAGCCTGGCATTGGAATGACAAAGATTAGTAAAAAAGACAAGAAATGTGAAAGTGTTAGTCGCTCAGTTGTGTCATACTCTTTGTGACCCCATGGACTGTAGCCCGCCAGGCTCCTCTGTCCATGAAATTCTCCAGAAAAGAATACTGGAGCAGGTTGCCATTTCCGTCTCCAGGGGATCTTTCTGACCCAGGGATTGAACCCGGGTCTCCTGCATTGGCAGGTGGATTCTTTACCACTGAGCCACCAAAAAGAAACAGATCAGATATAAAATGAGGACAGGAACAGAGATTAGGATCTAATAACTAAAATAACGTGCTCAAACACTCAACATATTTGCTCATTCCTGATGGGCACTATTTTCCCAGGATCAAGATGGAAAACTGTTTTCCAATAGTTTCTCAGAACTGAGGATGGAGTGGCCAGCGGTGGTTTCAGATCAGGTGGACCGCGGGCACGGTCTTCCACCAACTCCGTACCTCTTCAGGTAATAAACCCGTCCTTCTTGTGCAGAACTCACTTCACCCAGCTTAGACAGCTTTGATGCTTCTCCAGTCTCGGGGTGGGGTAAACCAGGTGTAACTGGGACCTGTCTACAACAGTCCTGTGTCCACTGGGTGTCCAGTACTTAGCAAGTGGAGGAGTATTTGACCCAAACGGGCTGATGAGAATCCTCCAAGGTCACCTGCCGGACCTGTCCAGAATGATATGATTTTGACTTCCCTGGGCTTCTTAGCAAGAGGATAATATAAACAGGAACTTCCGTTTCACTCCTGGCCGCCACATGAAGGCAGCCTGCCAGACAATGAGATGCTTTCAACGCCTGGGTACCACAGAGCTCTGGGACTGCCCAGATGCACGGTGATGCATTTCTTTTACCCTGGTGTAAACGAATCTGTTTTGGGTCTCTGTCACTTTAAACTAAAGGAGTCCTCACCTAGAAATTAAGAACTACTGAGTGCAATGCTTCCATAACCTTTGATATTCATTCATTTTACCTCCTAAATTTTGTGCAAGTTTTTCTCAGAATAGTTTGGTTTTGGTTTTAATGATGGATTTCTACTTTGCTCCTGTTGTCTGGCTATGATGTGACCACTGATCCTGCCTACACTTTATACCTGTATTATATCTGTTTATACCTGTATATCAAGTGTCTTTTTTTTTCTTTTTTTAAAAAATAGCTTTATTGATTTATTTTTGCCTGTGATGCCTCTTCCTGCTGCACGGGCTTTTCTGTTGCTGTGGCGCAAGGGTTTCTCACTGTCAGAGCGTCTCTTATTGCAGAGCACAGGCTCTGGGGAACGTGGGCTTCCGTAGTTGCGGCTCCTGGGCTCCAGAGCACAGGCTCAGTCGTTGTGGTGAACAGGCTTGGTCTCTCTGTGGCTCGTGGGATCTTCGCGGATCAGGGCTCTAAGCCATGTCTTCTACCCTGGTGAAAAGTGCAAGTGTTAGTTGCTCAGTCGTGTCTGACTCTTTGTGACCCCATGGATTATAGTCCACCAGGCTCTACTGTCCATGGAGTTTTCCAGGCAAGTGACTCAGACAGTAAAGAATGTGCCTGCAATGTGAGAGACCAGGGTTCTATCCTGAGTTGGGAAGATCCCCTGGAGGAATGGCAACCCATTCCAGTATTCTTGCTTGGAGAATTCCATGGACAGAGGAGCCTGGCAGGCTACAGACCATGAGGTCGCAAAGAGTTGGCCACGACTGAGCGACTCTCATACCTATATACGTATACTGGAGTGGGTTGTCATTCCCTCCTCCAAGGGGTCTTCCTACCCAGAGATCAAACCCTCATCTCTTATATCTCCTGTATTTGCAGGCAGGCTCTTTCCTGCTGAGCCATCTAGGGAGCCTGGCTGAAGGTCTGTGTGCGTGAGCTATTTTCTCTGGTTTCTTCTACCCCAGGTTTGCAACACATCATTTGCCAATCATGATGCCCTTTGCCCTAATTATTGCTCACTATTCTGAGTCTTTATCCAGGGTCATCACAGCAGAATTGACAGCTACTAATTTGGGGTAATATTTATGGTGAAGCTGTGTGAGATTTTCAGGACTTTTTAAGACTGCCAATCTTAGAATGAGGGAAAAGTTGTGAAATGGTATTTTTTTATTTGATGTTTCTTTTTGTCTTTGCCAAACTCAGGTCTACAAACACAACTGGCCACTTTGAATAAAGCATTGAATCAAGGTTGTTTTTTCTAGAAGGCATTAGCATTCTTACACAGGATTCATATTAACCGTGCCTTTTAAGCTGTTATATGACAAAGAGAGAGCCATCTCTCATTTATAAAAGAACCAGCTACACACACACTTCAGGCAGCTTAGTCCACCAATTTGTCAAGAGTAATTAATGGTGGACAGCTTGGCAGTTTTCACTGCCACCAAGTCAGTTGTGTTTGAAGGCAAGGGTGCTGTTTTTCATCTTTTAAGAATGAGCAAGTTTGCCTTTTTATGAAATGGAAAAGTTTGTTCTGTTCCTCCACAGTGAATCCAGGTATAAAAATGTCACTTCTTAATCATAATTTACATTTAAAGAGCTCTTTTGCTCTCTAAATCTGAAATCTCATCTTTTGGATTTCAGGGCCCTTTTGATTCAGAATTCCAGGCTTTGAGTTATTATTGACAGTCTCTCCATTTTTCCCCTTTTGCTTAGGTACCAAAATGTCATAGTATTTGTGATATGTGACAGATAAAATTGAAAATCTCTAAGAAGTGGTACTGCTGCTGCTGCTAAGTCGCTTCAGTCGTGTCCGACTCTGTGCGACCCCATAGATGGCAGCCCACCAGGCTCTACCATCCCTGGGATTCTCCAGGCAAGAATACTGGAATGGGTTGCCATTTCCTACCCCAATGCATGAAAGTGAAAAGTGAAAGTGAAGTCGCTCAGTCGTGTCCGACTCTTAGCAACCCCATGGACTGCAGCCCACCAGGCTCCTCCGTCCATGGGATTTTCCAGGCAAGAGTACTGGAGTGGGGTGCCATTGCCTTCTCTGAGAAGTGGTACAGTAGGGATATAAATATATTTTAAAAGTGTATATAGACTATACTCATACTTTATGGAATTTTTTGTATTTCTATGCTTCTGAGAGCTTTCATCACGGTGGTTATACAATTATCAAAGCTTGAGACAGGTCATACCCAAGGAATCAATCAAATTATGTTTGATTCAGGGCTTCATTTGGGAGATATATAAATAAACATGGGATTTATTTGTCTAAAAATATGGTTAAGGCTCCAGGCAATATTTGAGGCATTTGACAGGGACCGCACTTAAAAGAGGCTATGTTGTTTGGTAGAAAGAGTATAAAATTTGGAGCCAAGCATGACCAAATTCAAATTACCTACAAGTAAGTTTATCACGGTCAAGTGATGATAGGAATACTTTCTTGTAAATATCAGCTTGAACAAATGCCAAGCGCTTAACCCAAGATGGTGCGTCACCCCTTGCAGTTCTGCAAGAAGCGGACGCCATGATGAGATTAGGTGTGCAAAAGGTTTATTAAAGGACATGTTTGTGCTGAGTAGAGCAGGGAGGATGGGGAACAGGCGAACAGCAGGGAAGTCTTCAGATGATGAGGAAGGTATGATGAGATCGGTTAGACGACAGTGGGACGCAGGGTGGAGTCTGGTCACCGAGCCCTCCCAGAGCCCCGTCCCTGCCATGAATCACACGCAGCCTACATTCTATGCAGCCGTCTCTCACAAAAGCTTTATCCCGGAAACAAGTCCTCTATCTAAATTTTTTTCAGCAGTTAAGGAAAGTAATAAGAAAAACTTCCTAAGTCTTTTTAAAAATAGTAATTTAAATAATAAAAAATAATCAGCCCAAATCAATCCTTATGCAGAAGACATACCTTTTGGAGTGGCGAATTTTGCTCCCCTGTTGGCAAACAAACACAGACATCAAAAGAGGATTGTTAATCCCAAAGAATGAGCATCTCATGTTAGTGATTTTAGTGCTTTTCTATGTACAAGAAGATGCGAGAGTCTGGGGTCACCGAATTGTTTCCTGGATGTGTGCTCAGTCAGTAATCTGTGCCCAACTCTCTGTGACCCCATGGACTGTAGCCCGCCAGGCTCCACTGTCCATGGGATTCCCCAGGCAAGAATCCTGGAGCGGATTGCATTTCCTCCTCCAGGGGATCGTCCCAACTCAGGGATCGAAGCCCTGTCACCCGGTCTCCAGCATTACGAGTGGATTCTTTACTGTATATTAACTATCTAGTGGCCAGTATCCGAAGCACAGGATGCTTCCTGTTTTCCTGCCCACTGAATTTCCCTCAGGTGCACTGCTGGGCCGGAAAAGGCAATGGCACCCCACTCCAGTACTCTTGCCTGGAAAATCCCATGGACGGAGGAGCCTGGTAGGCTGCAGTCCATGAGGTCATGAAGAGTCGGACACGACTGAGCAACTTCACTTTCACTTTTCACTTTCATGCATTGGAGAAGGAAATGGCAACCCACTCCAGTGTTCTTGCCTGGAGAATCCCAGAGATGGGGGAGCCTGGTGGGCTGCCGTCTATGGGGTCGCACAGAGTCGGACACGACTGAAGCGACTTAGCAGCAGCAGCAGCAGCAGCAGCTCTGCTGGGCAACTGCAGGGGCTAATGGCTTGATCCTAGTGGGTGACTTTTTTTTCATTACCAGAATAAGCACCTCCCCCCTGGGGACTCCCCTCCCCCTTGGACTCACGACTTCTTTTTCCTGTCATTGCACTTGGCACTTTGTCCTTTAAATCTGGATTTACTTGTCTCTCTTTCTCACTAGATACAATTATCTTTGAAAGCAGAGGCTGTGTTTTATTTGACTCTGTGTCACCAGCACTTATTTTAGCTCCTAGCAGCAATATTTGTAGAATTAATGAATTATGTATGAGTGAATAAAGGCAAGTAAGAAATACATTTGACTGAGAAATCTCTTGCTCCAGTGTCTGGGAGGATAATAATAAGATGAAGACGAAGTGACATGTAGAAACAGACTTTGAGAAGAAAAACTGGATTCATTTCAGGCACCTAGGCACGCAGCTAATGTCGTTTCTGTTGTTTAGTTGCTAGGTTGTGTCTGACCCTTTTGCAACCCCATGGACTGTAGCCTGCCAGGCTCCTCTGTCTGTGGGATTTTCCAGCAAGAATACTGGAGTGTGTTGCCATTCCCTTCTCCAATATAGTTAATAACATTTCACAAATATTTGTTCAGAACTTACTAATTGCCAGGCACAGTGCTATGCATAAAACAGTGGTTAACTTGCCACAGTGGTGGGAGACTGGCAATTCTCTTAGGCAGCTAGTTGTCAGCAGCTAAAAGGCTGAAGGGTTTTGGAGACTAAAAACCTTGTAGAATAATCCCAGACAGCAAGTCCCACTCCAGAGCTTTCCTGGGGTGGAACTGAGGTCCCTTCACAGGTGAAGATGTATGTGTAGGTGAGCTGAGCTCTTTAACAAAGGAAGTGGACTTCTGTAACTTCTCTCTACAACCCTGAGCACAATTGGGAACTGCTCTTCTTTTTTTAAGAACTGATGTATTTTTATAACCTAAATTTTACACACACCTATTTTAAGAAGCCACTATAAAAAAAAAAAAGTTTGCAGAAAGAAAGAAAAATGACTATCCTTTAGGAGTTGATGGTTAGAGAGCATCAATGACTCAATGGACATGAACTTGAGCAAACTCCAGGAAACGGGGGTGGTCGGAGGGAAGACAAAGGAGCCTGGTGTGCTGCAGTCCATGGGATCGTAAGAGTTGTACACGACTTAGGGACAGAACAACAACAACTATAAAGAAACACACACACACACACACCCCTGAAAATACATGCATCATAAAAGTTATAAAGCCATTTGTTCAGAATGAGTTGAGCACACATTGTACTTGATGTTGATGGACAAGGGGAGTTTGGCTACGTTTTTGTAAAGCTCAGTGTTCTTCTGAGAATTTGGTTCAGGGTTAGGATAACACTTCATCAGATGCACTAGGCTTCATATTTTCACATTTCTTATTATCTGCTGATAAATTCAAATGTTATTGTTAAGCATTGCTACTTGTCATGGATTAGACAAACAATTGTGCTTTGCCTACTGGAAAATAAGAAGTGGATCATGAAACTCATTATGTTTCCTGTAATTGACCTGACTTTCTTTGTCACCAACCTGATTTTCCATTTACCACCGCACTGAATTCTCCACTCAGATTTATGTATCTGTTTTTTTTTTCTTTCTTTATGTACCTCATGTACTATTATTATTCTTTCTGGAAGAACCTTCCCTTTCCCCATTATGGAATAAAATTAAGAATTATCTCAGGAGACAATATTTGTGATATTTTTAGAAAATATTCATTTGAGAAAGAAAGACTATCTCTGTGATATCTTTAACAGCTACTCATTTGTTAAGTTTATGAGCCTGTGGCCTGAAAAAAAAACCACACTGTAAAAGTTGAGAATTTTTAGTCAGTGGACTTATTGAAAATTGAAACCTGGAATACAGTCTTTCATTTCTCTGGAGGACTGTTCTCAAGAGACAAGGGAGGAGTCAGGATATAAAGGAGTTTTTGCTGGAAAAAAAAAAAACAAAACAAAACCCATGTAATCAAAAGTGAGTCAGAAAGGGAAAGATAAATATCATATTCTAATGCCCATATACAGAATTTAGAAAAATGATACTGAAGAATGTATTTCAGGGCAGCAGTGGAAAAACAGACAAAGAGAATAGATTTATGGACAAGGGGAGAGTTGGAGAGAGGGTGAGATGTCTGGAAAGAGTAACATGGAAACTTACATTACCATATGTAAAATAGATAGCTAATGGTAATTTGCTGTATGGCTCTGTATCAACCTAGTGGGTGGGATGGGCGGGAGATAGGAGGGAGGTTCAAAAGGGAGGGGATATATGTACACCTATGGCTGATTCATGTTGAGGTTTGACAGAAAACAACACAATTCTGTAAAGCAATTATCCTTTAATAAAAGAAATAAATAAAAAGATTACTGCTAACCATAGAAACAGACATCTCCAGTCAATGATTTTAGTACTTTTCTAAGTATGGGAAGATGCAAGAGTCCAGGCTTATTGAAATCTTTCTTTGATACTCATCTTAACTATCTGGGGCCACCACCCTGCTTTGCTCTATCCTGGGTTTCCTTGTGGCGGGGTGGGGAGGGAGGAGGTGAGGAGAACCACAGGGGCTGATGGCTTTATGGGCATGAAAGCCTTTGTTTACCAAAATGTAAGGACATACTTTGTCCACAAGCCAATTAAGTGGAAAGGAATGAGTTGTATAATATTCCTCAACATTTAAGATTTTTATTGTTATTTAGTCGCTGAGTCGTGTTCAACTCTTTTGCCACCCCATGGACTATAGCCTGCCAGGCTCCTCTGTCCATGGCACTTCTGAGGTAAGAATACTGAAGAGGGTAACCATTCCCTTCTCCAAGGGATCTTCCCTACCCAAGGATGGAACCTGGGACTCCTGCATTGCAGGCAGATTCTTTATCACTGAGCCACCAGGGACCCCATTTAAGGTTTTAGTAAAGCATTCAGTCCAGTTCATTCGCTCAGTCATGTCCAACTCTTTGTGACCCCACGAACAACAGCACGCCAGGTCTCCCTGTCCATCACCAACTCCCACAGTCTACCCAAACTCATGTCCATTGAGTCGGTGATGCCATCCAGCCATCTCATCCTCTGTCGTCCCCTTCTCCTCCCGCCCTCAATCTTTCCCAGCATCAGGGTCTTTTCAAATGAGTCAGCTCTCTGCATCAGGTGGCCAAAGTATTGGAGTTTCAGCTTCAACAACAGTCCTTCCAATGAACACCCAGGACTGATCTCCTTTAGGATGGACTGGTTGGATCTCCTTGCAGTCCAAGGGTAAAGCATTAAATAACATTTTTGCATCTTGAAGGTTATGTATTATTTAAATAATAAATCCCCTTTTTAAAATAATAAAACCTTTTACTTTGGCCTGGAAATAGTAAAAAAAATTTGCTAGTCTGAGCACTATAAAATTTTATTAATGAACAGAGAATAAAATATGTCTTCAGGTTTTCTGGTCATGTATATTTAAGAGAATGATAGACACATTTTACAATGTAGGGTATTCCCTGGTTTTCTAGTGGTTAGCACTTGGTGCTTTCACTGCAGTGGCCCAGCTTCAATCCCTGGCTGGAGAACTAAGATCCTTCAAGTTTCAAAGTGTGGCCAAAAAAAAGAGTAATAAACTGACAAATCAATGTTCTCTCATTCTGTCCCTCCCTTCTCCCAGAGATCTCTCTGGTGTATTATCTTCACTTAATAGACATTAGTAGAATGCATGTACTACTAGAGAGATCAATGATGAAAAATTCTCTTTTTTTAAAGCAAAGGCTTATATGGTTTATTTTAACTCTGCATTTATTTAGCACATTTGCAAAAATAAGTTCACATGGAAACATTATCACAAGTTTACAGAAAGAGAAAAAAGTTTTTTTTCTCTCTCTCTAAATGTCTTGGTAGTTAGATTATCTTTTTCATCTTCTCTAGTTCTATTGCTGAAAAGTATTAAATAATGGTGATTTAACAGAGAAGGCAATGGCACCCCACTCCAGCACTCTTGCCGGGAAAATCCCATGGACGGAGGAGCCTGGTGGGCCGTAGTCCATGGGGTCGCTAAGAGTCGGACACGACTGAGCGACTTCACTTTCACTTTTCACTTTCATGCATTGGAGAAGGAAATGGCAACCCACTCCAGTGTTCTTGCCTGGAGAATCCCAGGGACGGGGGAGCCTGGTGGGCTGCCATCTATGGGGTTGCACAGAGTTGGACACGACTGAAGCGACTTAGCAGCAGCAGCAGTGGTAACTAATAATATGACTCTTACATATAAATTATCTTTTTTCACTCATAAATGTATTAAAGACTGCTAATTTTGTTTTGCTTTTAAGCATAATTTTGTTATCATGTTAATATAATGTGATATGGGACCCAATAGAAAAAAAAAAAAAAAAGACATCCTAATTTGATCACCATTATACAAATGTTGTTAAGAACTGCTTCCCAGGTGGCACTAATGGTAATGAATCTACCTGCCAATGCAGGAGATACAAGAGATGAGGGTTTGATCCCTTAGTTGGGAGTATCCCCTAAAGAAGAAAATGGCAACCCAGTCTAGTATTCTTGCCTGGAGAATTCCAAGGACCTACCTAGGAGCCTGGTGGGCTACAGTCTATGGGGCCGCAGAGAATCAGATACAACTGAGCATAGCATGAGACAAAATAGAAAAAACACACACTCATAACTTAATCACCATTATACAAAAATTATTTTTGTTTTGTTTTGCAAAAATTGTTAACATGTATTTAGTTATAGGAACAAATATACTAATTTTTGTTGATTTGGTCTTATGTAAAAGGTCCGTCTAGTCAAGGCTATGGTTTTTCCTGTGGTCATGTATGGATGTGACAGTTGGACTGTGAAGAAAGCTGAGCGCCGAAGAATTGATGCTTTTGAACTGTGGTGTTGGAGAAGACTCTTGAGAGTCCCTTGGACTGCAAGGAGATCCAACCAGTCCATTCTGAAGGAGATCAGCCCTGGGATTTCTTTGGAAGGACTGATGCTAAAGCTGAAACTCCAGTACTTTGGCCACCTCATGCGAAGAGTTGACTCATTGGAAAAGACTCTGATGCTGGGAGGGATTGGGGGCAGGAGGAGAAGAGGTCGACAGAGGATGAGATGGTTGGATGGCATCACCAACTCGATGGACATGAGTTTGAGTGAACTCCGGGAGATGGTGATGGACAGGGAGGCCTGGCGTGCTGCGATTCATGGGGTCACAAAGAGTCGGACACGACTGAGGGACTGAACTGAACTCAACTGAAACACTGTCTATTTTTATATCCTGACTATGTCTTCTTAACTGTCTTTAGGTCTTAACTCTCATTTTAAGTACATTCTACTTAATGATTTATTGTACAATTTTATATTATTGAACAACATTTTTCCTGATTTTTAGTTACATTTAAATGTTATAAAATATTTTTGCATTTATGCATTTAAAAATATTTAATAATGCTTCTCTGGGGGCTTCCCTGGTGGCTCAGTTGTAAAGAATCTACCTGCCAATGCAGGAGACACAGTTTGATCCCTGGGTGGGAAAGAGCCCCTGGAGGAGGGCATGGCAACCTGCTCCAGTACTCTTGCCTGGGAAATCCCATGGACAGAGGAGCCTGGTGGGCTACAATCCAGGGGGTCGGAAAAGAATGGGTCACAAAAGAGTTGGACGTGACTTCGCAATGGAGCATGCACCCACACACGCACATACACAATGCTTCTTTCAAATTGATCAGAGGATATGGGGTTACTAGACAGCAGGAAAATTGTGTCTCTTATGTATAGTCTTATTTAAAATTATTTGTATGTTTTATAATATTTTTAGCAAAGTTTGAGGCAGCCAGAGTTACTACTGTTCTGTAGACATGAGTCACTTAAATGTTCATGTATGTCTTGTCAATGTGATACAGTTGGGACCATCAGCAAATGCAGAGGATCAGAGGTGAGATCAGCTTATCTGGTGGAAAGCCTGCTGGAGCCATAAACCTACAAGGACACTTTAATGGTAACTTTGACCACATGTTAAAGGTTAAGAGTGGACTGGTATGAATGAGAGAAACATTCAGGGGCTGCAGACTGGAGCTTTCCCAGGCTTCCATGGGTCTTATATCTAAAAATCCTGCCAGACCGATGTAGTTTGTCACATACAGAGCAGCTGTCAATAATCCATGTTCACCCAGTGTGAACCATCTAAATACACCAATTAAAAGGCAGGGATGGTCAGACAGAGTAGGTTAAACAAACAAACATGACCCAACATTGCCTAAAACAAACCCATTTAACATCGAAAGACAAATACTAGTTAAAAGTAAAGAAATGCAGAAAGACATCAGTTCAGTTGCTCAGTTGTGTCTGACTCTTCGCGACCCCGTGGACCACAACACACCAGGCCTCAATGTCCATCCCAAACTCCCGGAGTTTACTCAGACTCATGTCCATTGAGTCGGTGATGCCATCCAACCACCTCATCCTCTGTTGTCCCCTTCTCCTCCTGCCTTCAATTTTTCCCAGCATCAGGGTCTTTTGAAATGAGTCAGCTCTTCGCATGAGGTGGCCAAAGTACTGGAGTTTCAGCTTCAACATCAGTCCTTCCAATGAATACCCAGGACTGATCTCCTTTAGGATGGACTGGTTGGATCTCCTTGCAGTCCAAGGGACTCTCAAGAGTCTTCTCCAACACCACAGTTCAAAAGCATCAATTCTTCGGCCCTCAGCCTTCTTCACAGTCCAACTCTCACATCCATACATGACCACAGGAAAAACCATAGCTTTGACTAGACAAACCTTTGTTGGCAAAGTAATGTCTCTGCTTTTTAATATGCTGTCTACGTTGGTCATAACTTTTCTTCCAAAGAGTAAGCAGTCACCATCTACGGTGATTTTGGAGCCCCCATAAACAAAGTCAGCCACTGTTTCTACTGTTTCCCTATCTATTTGCCATGAAGTGATGGGACTGGATGCCATGATCTTCATTTTCTGAATGTTAAGCTTTAAGCCAACTTTTTCACTCTCCTTTTCCACTTTCATCAAGAGGCTTTTGAGTTCCTCTTCACTTTCTGCCATAAGGGTGGTGTCATCTGCATATCTGAGGTTATTGATATTTCTCCCGGCAATCTTGATTCCAGCTTGTGCTTCTTCCAGCCCAGCGTTTCTCATGATGTACTCTGCATATAAGTTAAACAAGCAGGGTGACAATATACAGCCTTGACGTACTCCTTTTCCTATTGGGAACCAGTCTGTTGTTCCATGTCCAGTTCTAACTGTTGCTTCCTGACCTGCATACAAATTTCTCAAGAAGCAGATCAGGTGGTCTGGTATTCCCATCTCTTTCAGAATTTTCCACAGTTGATTGTGATCCACACAGTCAAAGGCTTTGGCATAGTCAATAAAGCAGAAATAGATGTTTTTCTGGAACTCTCTTGCTTTTTTGATGATCCAGCGGGTGTTGGCAATTTGATCTCTGGTTCCTCTGCCTTTTCTAAAACCAGCTTGAACATCAGGAAGTTCACGGTTCACATATTGCTGAAGCCTGGCTTGGAGAATTTTGAGCATTACTTTACTAGCGTGTGAGATGAGTGCAATTGTGCGGTAGTTTGAGCATTCTTTGGCATTGCCTTTCTTTGGGATTGGAATGAAAACTGACATTTTCCAGTCCTCTGGCCACTGCTGAGTTTTCCAAATTTGCTGGCATATTGAGTGCAGCACTTTCACAGTGTCATCTTTCAGGATTTGGAATAGCTCAACTGGAATTCCATCACCTCCACCAGCTTTGTTCGTAGTGATGCTTTCTAAGGCCCCCTTGACTTCACATTCCAGGATGTCTGGCTCTAGATGAGTGATCATACCATCGTGATTATCTGGGTCGTGAAGATCTTTTTTGTACAGTTCTTCTGTGTATTCTTGCCATCTCTTCTTAATATCTTCTGCTTCTGTTAGGTCCATACCATTTCTGTCCTTTATCGAGCCCATCTTTGCATGAAATGTTCCTTTGGTATCTCTGATTTTCTTGAAGAGGGTTCTTTTAAAGATTTGCAACCCATGCCAGAAGCTCTTGATTTTGGAGTAAGCACTAACAGTTACTGTAGAGTGTGTTTGTTTTGTTTTTATGAAAACAGAAGCACCAAATCCGTTTCAATCACCATCTTGCCTGTCAGCATTCTGGGTGTTAACGTCATGGCCATTCTGCTGTGGGTGTGACTTATCGCCCCCTCCGACTTCCCCTGTACCCAAGGATCAGAAGGAATTTATGGTTGTATGTATCCATTTCAAAAAAGCAAGTACAAAAGATGAAATTAAGCTCTGGAAATGGGTTCCATTTTTAGTGGTCTTGATGCACTCCTAAAATCAATATGCTTTTCCCTTTAGCTGCTCCAAGTCCTCTTGTTCTTTAGAAAACAGAAACATAAAGTACAAAACTTCCACCCTAATTACTGCAGAGAATAGAAAAGGATCCTTTGACCTGTGTTTTTTTTTCTGCGAGTGGACTGCTAAAAAAAAATCTCTTTAAACCAGATTCGGGAAAGACTCAGAAAGACGACCTCTTTGAATTCAATAGGATCACCTCCTTTAAACTCCTAATTAGCCAGCTGTGAACAGGGGAGTTTCAGTCACCTTGTCTGAAGGACCTAGTTTTTCAAGATGACTCTCCGTTTGGTGTTTGAATGGGGAAAAAGTAACCCGTGAAGCTGCTTAACACAGCTTGTTTCTGTTATTGTGTGTTGCGCTGGGCTGTCACTTCAGTATGGCCCGTAGCCTGCCAGGCTCCTCTGTCCATGGGATTCTCCAGGTTGCCATGCCCACCCCTAGGGCATCTTCCTGACCGGGGGATCGAACCCATGTCTCTAACAGCTCTAGCTTTGGCAGGCAAGATTTTTTACCACTAGTGCCACCTGGGAAACCCATTTCTGTTATTACTCCTATTTTACTTATTTATTTATTAGTAACAGTTTGATGATTTCTTTTCAAATTATTTATTTATTTTCGGCTGTGCTGGGTCTTTGCTGCACAGGTTTTTTTCTCTAGTTGCGACAAGTGGGGGCTACGCTCTAATTGCGTGCGCCGGCATCGCACTGTGGTAGCTTCTCCGGTTGCAGAGCACCGGTTCTAGGGCACTTGGGCTTCAGGAGTTGTGGCCCCCAGGCTCTAGAGCACGGGCTCAGTAGTTGGGGTGCATGGGCTTAATTGTCCCGGGGCACGTGGGATCTTCCCGGAGCAGGCATCCAGCCCACGTCTCCTGCATTGGCAGGTGGATTCTTTACCACTGAGCCACCAGGGAAGCCCTATTGGTACTTTCTGATACTGCAAGTCCTCGCAACTGTAATTTCTAACACACACTCACAGGACTTGTCATTGCTAACATTGTGTGAGCACAGGATAAAACAGTTGAGTGGAAACCTCACCTTACTCCCAATGAATGAGTTATTAACTCTGTTACTTTTCTCCCTCCAAACAATGACATTATGGTGAATCAGAAGATCTTATACAGTCTCCAGTGTGCTAAAAAGTACCAAGGACTCCTAAGTGGCTCATTTCTAAGGGCAAAGAGCAATCCATAACCACTCCAGGTGTTCGGACTCGTCTCCTCTAAGTTTTAAGTAAGACACTGAGACTCAGAGTAAAGAACCATTCAAGAGAACAATTCAAATAGATAAGGTTAAAGTAGTCTTCTATTTACCTCACTTTATTAAAGAAGAAGAAACCTAGAGAAGATAGGGCTTTGGCCTGTGTGTACAAACACTCAGAAGGTCAGAGAGACACACAAGTGTGTGACTGATTGCTTTCTAGGGGGCACTATTCTACAAGGACCGTCTCCTCAGGAAAGGTCTAATGAGTAAACACTGTAATTACGGCCCATGCTGAACAATAAGGCCTCATTGGAAAAGACCTTGGTGCTGGGAAGATTGAAGGCAAAAGGACAAGAAGGCGGCAGAGGATGAGATGGTTGGATGGCGCCACCAACTCAATGGACATGAATCTGAGCAAACTCCAGGAGATGGTGAAGGACAGGGGACCTGGTGTGCTGCAGTCCGTGGGTCACAGAGTCGGACACAACTTAGTGACTGAGCAGCAACAACAGTTAGAAAACAACCCAGAACAGTTAAGGACATGAACTCTGTCTACCCCAGAGCACAAGCTCCTAACCACCATGCTATGCTGCCTTCCCATGTCAACAGTGACTAGAATTCAAGGCATGACAGCAGAGCAAAGCACACTTGTTTTTAAGTTTTGGTCTCTTCCTCCCAGATATTCTCACCAGGGGGTGGGGGGTTGGAGCAAGTTGAATAAAAGTGAAACTTAATTTTTCTAAAACAAAAAGTGGCTGGACAGCTATTTGTTAGTTAAAATCCTATTGAAAATTTTATTTCATTGAACTTGTCCTGAACGTGCAAAATTGCCTGCATAAATTCGAGCCAAAGAACCATCTGTTTTCCTCCTTTTTAATGACTTTGCCAGCATGTGATTTTCCAACATTTGTGCAGAATTCCTGAGAGTCTTATAGAGACATGTTAAGAAACCCCGTGGGTTACATTTGGAACACCAGCGAATATTTCATGTTCTGATTATTGTGGAGAAGCAAAGGGCTTTTTCATTATAAGAAAGCCAGATAAATATTTTTTGAAAAACATCATAAGCTTTTGGAGTGTCATAAAATCAAACCTACTTGACCTACATGCTCTCAAATTGGGTGCAAACACGACATCTTGCAAACTCTGGTTTCAACTATTAGAAAGATAGTACACAAAATGATTTGGTATTTTCACCGTTTTCCCAGGGAAAATCACAGCACTCTTTCAGGTAAGCTGGTTTCTGTGATGTGGTCTATATGCAACCTATTTCTCATGGCATTCATCAAACAGACACTTATTCTCAGAAATGAGCAGGAGAGATGTGTGTGTGCTTGGTCGCTTAGTTGTCTCCAGCTCTCTGTGACCCCATGGACTATAGCCTGCCGGGCTGTCTGTCCATAGAATTTCCAAGACAAGAATACTGCAGTGGGTTGCCATTTCCTTCTCCAGTGGATCTTTCTGATCCAGGGATGGAACCTGCGTCTTCTGAATTGCAGACAGTCTCCTGTGTTGCAGGCAGATTCTTTACTGACTGAGCCACCAAGGAAGCCCCAAATTTAATAATAAATGGTTGTTCTTCAGTTGCTAAGTCATGTCTGACTCTTTGTGACCCCGTGGACTGCAGCACGCCAGGCTTCCCTGTCCTTCACCATCTCCCGGAGTTTGCTCAAACTCATGTCTATTGAGTCCATGATGCCATCCAACCATCTCATCCTCTGTCATCCCCTTCTCCTCCTGCCCCCAGTCCCTCCCAGCATCAGGGTCTTTTCCAATGAGTCGGCTCTTCCCATCAGATGGCCAAAGTATTGGAGCTTCAGCTTCAGCATCAGTCCTTCCAATGAATATTCAGGGTTGATTTCCTTTAGGATTGACTGGTTTGATCTCCTTGCAGTCCAAGAACTCTCAAGAGTCATCTCTAGAACCACAGTTCAAAAGCATCAGTTCTTCGGCGCTCAGCCTTCTTTATGGTCCAACTGGGTAGTGATTGTAAAAGTCAGAGTTTTGGGGGATTTGAGAGGTAAGTGTGGACATGAGAGTGTCAGAAGCAATTGCTGTCCTTGGGAAGGTGGGGAGCTGGGCTGCAATAAGAAGAGACGATTTAAAGGTGCTCCTCCCACTTCACAAGGCTCTTGTAGAGACACTGAATAAGAGATTGAAATGCTCCTAATTTCCTTTTCATTGATGCATGTGATTTGACGTATGTATTTGGAGGGGATGTGTGGAAAGCTGTGCTGACTCTGCTACAGGGACATTTGTGAAGGACGTAGTTGTTGTTAAGAACACTAATGCTATTTTCCTCAGCTCTGTTTGTATTTTTGAAGACATGTCTCTGAAATTTAGAAAACCTCATATTAAGATCATTACATTTGTTTTGGTTGGATATCCATTCAAATAAAACACATTTCATTGGAGCATTTTCTATATAGACAATCCAATGCATCCTATTGGCAGGATAGTAATAATGATTTTATTGTTTTTGACCTATGGAAAATGACTTTGAAGTTGGCTTGACCATTGTGGAAAAACAACTATTTTAGATTTCCTGGAATGAAAACAGATGCTAGTATTTTATTGTATGAGTTCTTTCTATATATTATGAGGAAATATTTCACTTGTGTGCACGCATGCTAAGTTACATCAGTTGTGTCCAACTCTTTGTGATGTCATTGACTGTAGCCCACCAGACTCCTCTGTTCACGCGATTCTCCAGGCAAGAACACTGGAGCTGGTTGCCATGCTCTCTTCCAGGGAATCTTTCCAACTCAGGGATGGAATCTGTGTCTCTTATGTCTCCTGCATTGACAAGTGCATTCTTTACCACTAGCGCCACCTGGGAAGCCCCTGATATTTAACTTACCTGATGTAAAATTAAATATTTAAATTTATGATGTGGCATTTAGTAAGATACAGGCAGGCGTTGTGGTAACATAAAATATTCAGAAGTCTTATCTGGCATTGGCTGTACTATTTTACAAATGTTAAAATATTTTAATTTTGTTTTGCACATTACGGTTCTGGTTTGTGTCTCTCACTGTGCGTACGTTATGACTGGTTTAGTGGTACGCATAGAGATAGCACGAATCATTCCCTTAGCACAATGCAAGGTAAAACTTAAAGAATGCAAATCAAAATATTAATATGCTGTATTACGTGATATTTAGAATGGGAACATTTAGCTCAGATTATGTTGAAAATTAAGCTATTGGTTTACAAGCTGGATGATATTAAGAAGCCCTCCTTGTATTTTAGTTATTCCTAGTCACTTTGTCCTGGCTCTGCAGCTCTGTGGACTGTAGCCCTCCAGGCTCCTCTGTCCATGGGATTTCCCAGGCAAGAATACTGGAGTGGGTTGCCATTTCCTTCTCTAGCGCCTCTTCCCAATCCAGGGATCGAACTTGTGTCTACTGTGTCTCCTGCATTGCAGGTGAATTCTTTAAGCACTGAGCTCACCTGGAGACTGAGTTGGCAGGTGCTTTTCAGTAACACATACCCCATTCCTCAATCATTGTGCCTTAGATGTTACATTAAGCAGTGCAGAGACTTTTGTGTTTGTATGTAAAGGGATAGTATTGCAATAAGTATACTGGCTTCTAAGGAAGAAGGTATTTCTCTTTAATTTGTGCAACACTTCTGAGCTCTGTCTAGGAGAAAATCAACAGCTTTCCAGAGAGCAATCGCCTTGGCTTGTTAGGTTCGCACCCTGTCAGAGCAGGTCTGTTAAATCGCTGGGCAGGAGCGCCCTGGAGGCAGAGCGGCAGCAGCCTGCTGTGGATTCGTAGCATTGAAATCCATTCCAATCTGTAAAATTTCACGACAGAGTCCGGCAGGGGTGACACGGGGTAGAATGAAATCTTTGCCTACAGCTGGTGAAAAGAGGCGAAAAAAAAAAAAAAGAAAGAAAACAACTTTTAACAGTATTGATTCCAGAAAAGAAAGAGAGGACATTGGGGGCCATCCAGGTGCCCACCATCTGCCACATGTGGGCGATCGGGGGCGACCTGCTTGCAAAGAGAGACAGGTGCCAGGTAACAAACCCAGGCAGAGTGCAGGGAAGATGTGAAATAAACAAGCTGCCCACAGTGCCATCTACTTCAGCAATAAACTAACAAGAGAACCCAGTGCTTGCTCGGTGATACACAATACTGCCAGAGTAAAGGTGGAGTTCTAAAAGACTGCCTCTGGAACAAGAAAAATAAATTAGTCTGGAAACCTGAGAGCATTTTCAAATCTGGTAAATATTTTTTTCAACCGGCTTAGCTTTTCTCCCAGCCTTATTGATGTAACCCATCCTGAAAGGTACATGGCATACACTGAGACGCTAATTAGAGTCTATCTGTAGTTGTGTTTTGAGAAGTAAAAGAAATAACAAGTTTTTCTGAGGCCAAAATTTCATACTGAATGAGCTGGGTAAAGAACATGGATACGATGACTCAAGTGCTATGACTTTTGGGAAGTGAAACATAGAGAAATATTTTCTTATGGTTTATTTCCATTAAGTTTAAATTCAGTATCTTCAAGATAATTATCAAACAAATTCCCATTGAATGTTTTCTTTTTATTGACAAAGGCATAAAATTCATAAATCTGTTAGTGGGGTCATCGACTCAATGTACATGAGTTTGAGCGAACTCCAGGAGATAGTGAAGGACAGGGAAGTCTGGTGTGCTGCAGTCCGTGGGGTCACAGAGAGCCAGATACGAGTGAGCAACTGAACAAGATAAGGTAGTATTTAATCCAAATATTCTATTTTACAGATATGGAAATGGAGATTTATTGTTACAGAAGATAAAAAGACAGGAGAGGAGGAAGTTGAAGCATAAGAAGAAAATAAAGTAATTAAAATAGTAATAAAAGGTAAGAGAGAAAATTGTTCAATTGACCACACTGGGAGCGATCGAAGGAGTGCTCTGATACAAGATTTAGGAATAAAATGCCACAAAACCAGCTTCAGGAACTAACCAAAACTGAGGTAAACCTTCACATACTTGGGCTGAAGAAAATTAGACTGCCAGATTTTAGAAGCAGGATTAGAGATGTATCAATATGGAAGAGAAATACAGTGTGAAAAGATAGATAGTTTATGCTTTTTAGTGGAGCTGCTGCTGCTGCTGCTGCTAAGTCGCTTCAGTCGTGTCCGACTCTGTGTGACCCCATAGATGGCAGCCCACCAGGCTCCTCTGTCCCTGAGATTCTCCAGGCAAGAATACTGGAGTGGGTTGCCATTTCCTTCTCCATTTTAGTGGAGCAGTTTTTGCCAAAAGAACATTTTTACCAATTACCCCAGTTCCCATGAGCCAGTCTTTGCCACCGATGTAAACTTGAGTACCAGTTCTCTACAGCTGTGGGGGGTGAAACTGCTCTTTCTCCCCTGCCAGCTATCTTCCTCGCTGGGCTGGCGGTTCGCAGTTAAGAACTGGGAAGATAAATAAACCATCAGAGTTATGTTTGACCTGACTCTGTGTTCCTCTCTCAATATATTTTCCGGGAGATACAGTGTGGCTTTGGGTACAAAATGTCGAGGAGGGATTCATGGAATTGCTGACTTTGTCTCCACTCTCTCCCAGCCCTGTAGACTGGATAAGCCCTGGAGAAGTTAGAGGCAGGTGATCTTTCCTCAATCCTACCCTTGGCCATGGAGTTTGTAGAACCCTGGGACTCCCTTGGGGGGTTTCTCCATCATGGCTTCTGTAATCATAAATTGTTACGTGAGCTATGATTTTAAAAACCTGTCCTCTGAAGAAGTATGATGAGAATAGGTGGATTTTCAAGAATGCCAATGCTATATGACCATGAACACTGTGAAACCAAAGTTTTGGTTGACCAGCAAAGGGGGTTATTTGGTTAAAATGTTGTGCGTTGTTAAGTAAGACATCTTACACATCATTTCTTGTTCATTTCAATGTTAGGTGGAACCAAGGAATTTTTCTCCTTTTAGGAACTTCCTTTATAAACTTTTCTCTAGTATAAATGCTTCCAAAGTATATAACATTGATGCTAAACTCTTAATAAGGTTAAAGCCATGACAACAAATACTATAATGAAATCAAGGGCAAGCTCGGGCTTTAAACCTCATGTGGCTTTCAGACACACAGGACAAATTTGGATGAACTTTTTTTAGTGATCATTAAATTATAGCAAAAGTAAATAGATTTTTATAAGCCACTGATGTGGAGTAGTTTCTAATATATTCTTGCGACTTTTTTCCAATGGGTAAAACTATATGTTAGATTCCCATTTCTTTCCATGGTGGTAGCAGATTTACTTTCTCCCTGTGAACAACTGGAAAACTGGACAAGATATGAAAGAAATGCTCTTTCCAGACATTGGAGAGCGGGTAGAAAGGAGACAGATGTGGGAATCTCCCAGGTGCCCCGACTTGTGTCTGGAGACACATTCCCAAACCAGCGCAAGAGCGAAACCCAAGCAGAGCGCAGCAGGCTCCAGGCCCTGGGGAGGGGTTGGGGGAATAATGGTGGGAGGGCACGAGGGCATCAGAGAGGAGGGCCCCGCAGGGAAAGTGCTGGAAACGCACACAGGGAGTCCGCTAAGTCTTGGTCTGAGCATTCGGTTGTATCTGTGTTGTTGAAACCCCGTGAGGTTAGGAGACCAGCATTTACTGTGCTCAGCCTCCTCTGGACCAGCCCCTCAGCCCCGAAAAGTCAGAGTGAAGAAGCTTTCCTGACCAGGAGAGTGTTTATTCCACATTCCTAAGTACGAGAGGGTTTTGACCCAGGCTGGTCTGCTCACAACAGAGACTCATCTCCTTTCTTCTGAAGAGACTGTGATGTAACGGCATCTTTGACTGACACTTGCTCTGGGCCTTCGTGCCTTAAGTACATCGTATGTAATGACCACTCTACCCTGGAAACTGCTCTATAGTTAGATATTGTTATTATGCCCGTTTCAATAGCAAGGAAACAGAGGCACAAATAAGAAGGTCTGGGTGTCTTTACAAATGGAGCTGGAATTTTCACCCCAACAGCCTGACTGCAGAGTTCTCCCTCTTAGCCACCGTTTCTCCTCTGCCTGGAAATAAATATACCAGGAGATTGTGTGTGGGTATGCTTAGTCACTTTGTCATGTTCAACTCTTTGCAATCCCACGGACTGTAGCCCTCCAGTCTTCTGTGTCCATTGAATTTTCCAGGCAAGAAATACTGGAGTGTGTTGCCAGTTCCTTCTCCAGGCGACTTCCCTGACTCAGGGCTTGAACCCATCTTTTTTGGGTTTCTTGCATTGGCAGGTGGATTCATTACCACTGTGCCATCTGGGAAGCCCCTATACCAGGAGGTTAACAATGACCATTTCATTGTTACGGAAAGTGAACTGAAAGTCACTCAGTGGAGTCCGACTCTTTGTGACGCCATGGACTATACGGGCCAGAACACTGGAGTGGGTAGCCATTCCCTTCTCCAGGGGATCTTCCCAACCCAGGGATGGAACCCAAGTCTCCCACACTGCAGGCGGATACCAGCCAAGCCACCAGGGAAGCATATGCATACTGGAGTGGGTAGCCTAACTCTTCTCCAGAGGATCTTCCCAACCCAGGAATCAAACTGGAGTCTCTGGTATTGCAGGCAGATTCTTTACAAGCTGAGCTACTAGGGAAGCCTTGGTTATTTAAAATGTTTCTATATTTTGCTGACATGCACTTTTAAATGTTTCTGAAATTAACATGTTCTGATTTTTTAATAACAACCACTTATTTTTAGAAAGAATATAACAATCGCTGTGAGTAGTGCATATAGGTGCAATCTTTTTAAAAAGCAATCTGGCAATATGAACCAGAACAAAAATAAGACTGTTCCTCTTTGTTTTTATTTCCATGAACAGCAGATATGTGTTCCTAATGTAGCAACAAACCATTTAACCCTACTTTTGTATAGTTGTCAAGAATTTAGAGTGATACAGAAACATTTTCTAATTCCCTTGGTGCTTACTAGTGACTTTGGGCTGCCACAGCCTCCTTCTGTAACTCTAATAGCTCCGGCTTTCTTCTTTGCCAACCATTTTATAATTGTGATTTGGGAGCAAGCAGTAAGGGCAACAACACTAGGGAGAACATGAAGATTTCTAATTCATCATAGAATCAGCCGAAAAATAAAAGATGTGTCTATCTTAGTTATTCAGTATAAGGTTTTATGTAATAATTTTTAATTCTCTAAGAAAAATACATCATTAATGTTACCTCGTATTCAATCAGTATAATGAATAGGCACAGTTCACGTGGTGATGCCTGTAAATAAAAAAGCAAAGCTCACATTTTTGTTGGTAATCAGTTATTTCTCTCCTACATTGTATGGTTGCAGAATACATTTTTGTTGGTGATCAGTTATTTCTCTCCTACCTTGTATGGCTTCAGAATTGTTTATTGCATTAGTCTTCAGAAAGGTCACAGTTGACTGCCGTTTTTAAACCTCGTTGTTTCAGCTATTAGTTCTTTTGGTTTCTTCCCTCAGTTCACATCAGACAACACCTGTCACTGACTGCTCCCTCAAAAGCTGGAAACGCTTGATCGGCAGACGTGCCTGTTACTTAAGCAGAAGATAAGAGGGTAAAATTCTTGGAAGATAAAAGCAAGCTTTATTTAGAATGACAACACTGAAATCTAGAAAATCTGGAAGTGTTTTCTGATTGAATTATCTGAGAAAATGAAACAATTGTTACATCTGTGATTTTGGTGAATTATCACATTTCAAAGAGAATCCCAGGCCATCATTTTAACAAATATTTGCGATATTTGACTTCCTGTCTGCATTGTTAGCTAAGCTAGAGTATATAACAATGTAATATTCTCTAGATTGCTTCTACATGGATGCAAACTAGCAAAAGTTCACCCCCAAAAGTTTGCTGGTAGGCCCTGTGGGTAATTTCTAAGTAGCAGGAATCATCTAATCAATTCTGAGGTTTGAAAATAATAATGGTGATGTGAATTCTGTGGGAGTAAGAATCAAGGCTTCTATGTCTTCTGTACTTAACAAGTTGTACCCCCAGCGCCTAACAAGGTCTCTGACATCTGCTGCGCTCCCAGTAACTAGACAGCAAAGAAAGAAGTGGACCAGGCACCACTCCGAAGAAACACAGCTTAGGCTGCATCCATCTCATGTCACAATTTCTCAAATGAGCAGGAAACTGAATTTTTTGGTTTTTATCCAGGCTCTTAGATGTATGAAAAGACGCTTAAGTACGTTTCCCTGGAATGTTTGGACCTTGGTAATTGGAAGTTTCATATTTTAATTTTATATGTTAATGACTAGAGTAAAATGAATTTTGAATTATGTGCCTTCCTAGGGTAAATTAACATACAAACATACCCAATACCTATGGATAGGTGGCCTATATTTTTTCAAACCAAGAATCAAGATTTAAAATATCTGACCTGACATCCATATGTTCTTGGTGGAAAACCAAAGTGTTTGAAACAAGGGTCACTCCTGAGAACCAAGATTTTTTTCTGTCACACTTACCACTTATTTCAATTTTGCATCAGTGTTAATTATTACCTCATGCAAATTTAATATTTTAGCAGAACGGTTACAGAGTCTAAGTAACGCTGTTATAACATGCAGTTTAGACACCCTCAGCTGGCTGAGACAATTCAATACTCAGCAGCTGCAAAATGAGAATGTCAAAACAAAAAAAAGTCCAAAGAATTTAAGTTATTTTAGGACCAAACATTTTAAAAAGGCAATCAGGCAAAAGAGAAAAAAACACAAATAATATCATAAATATGGACAAGTTTTTTTGAGAGACTGAATTCATTAAATTTCCAAGAACCAGGAGCACCTTGTCTCCAACTCAGGAGCTTGGCTTAAGGCTTGATTTTTTTTTTTTTTTTTTTTTGATTTTTATTCAGTAAATGAAAGTGGCATTACTGATTTATACTTTTTATACACTCAACTATGTACGTCGAGTAACCTAATTCCTGCTTTGTCCATATCTCTATTTTTCTACCATGACCTTCAAGAATTAGCTATTCATATTAAAGGATAAAATCTAAGGCACTGGAGAAGGAAATGGCATATGACAAACCTAGAGAGCATATTGAAAAGCAGAGACATCACTTTGCTGACCAAGGTCTGTATTGGCAAAGCTATGATCTTTCCAGTAATCATGTATAGATGTGAGAATTGAACCATAAAGAAGCCTGAGTGCCAAAAAATTGATGCTTTCAAACTGTGATGCTGGAGAAGATTCTTGAGAGTCCTTTGGACAGCAGGGAGATCCAACCAGTCCCTCCTAAAGAAAATCAGTCCTGAATATTCATTGGAAGAACTGATGCTGAAGGTGAAGCTCCAATACTCTGGCCACCTGATGGGAAGAACCAACTCATTGGCAAAGGCCCCGATGCTGGGAAAGCTTGAAGTCTAAAAGAGAAAGGGACGACAGAGGATGAGATGGTTAGATAGTATCACTGACTCAATGGACATGAGTTTGAGCAAACTCCGGGAGATAGGGAAGGACAGGGAAGCCTGGTGTGCTGCAGTCCGTGGGGTCACAGAGAGTCAGACACAACTGAATGACTGAACAACACCAACAAACAGGACTGAGTAAGATAAGGGCCCTAGATAGGTGGACAGTGTGGGGTGTGGTGAGGCATGGAAGCATTAAGTTCTCCTCCTCTTCTCAAGGGCAGAGAAGTCACAGGTCCCACAGGCTCCTGAATCCTGAGTGATAAACAACCAAAGCCAAAAAGATGCCAGTGGATAACCCAGCAGATGCCAGTTGAGCCACAAGACATCAAAGACCATTTCCACTTCTTTCTGAGTCTTGTACTTGCTTTGGGTGTCACCCCACTACCAGGTTAGACTCAGTCCTCTGAGCGAAAAAAATGTGAATTTCCATGGGTTAAAATTCATACAGACATTTAGTTGTAGAGCCACAGACAGTTTTATTTCACTTTATGTGCGCAAGTTAAAGCTTCACTGGATATTCTGTTTACAAAATGAAAACCGAGGTGTGTATGTGTCGTCCCTGTGATTGTCTATATTCAGACTTCATGTTCTTTTAATTCCTCTTTTGTTTAGGCTATCTTTTATCACTTTCCAAGGCATGGGATATTTAAAGAAGTGTTTAAATATATCTCGGAACCATTCTTAGCTGTTCAGCTGTTCTGATTGCTAATGTGATTTCTTGCTCTGTTTAAACAACAGCTGTGCACCTATGTTTTCCTTTTGTATTTTAATGGTGTAAGCTGCATCCTAGGAAAATGCCATACGATTATTGCTGCATTTTGGTATTGATAAACACAATGCTAACATGGAGGTTTGAGATGAAGTTAATTTGGTGTCAATGTTCCTATAAGTGTAAATACTGAAACTGGCAATAAAACAGCCTCATAGAGATGTGGCCAGACTTGTAAGAACAGATCCCTCAGATACATTAATAAATAAACTGACAAGCATTGAGTGTTACATAGCATAGGTGCTTGAAGCTAATAAATGAAGGAAATGGCACTTGCTTATTTCTAGGCATCTATGATCATGATAAGAGGACTACAATTTTTGTAGGAGATGTTTTGTTATATAAAAGCAGTAATTCACTTCATGTCCCTTTTGGTTTTGTCATCCATTTTGCTCCTTTGGCTTAAAATTTGCATTCAGAAGAAGATATTGAAAATTAAATATTCAAGGTGTTTGCATTTTATTATGCAATTTCTAGGCATTAATACTTTTGTCTCTCTTAGAATTACTGACATTTAGGTGTCAGGGCTTTGTGAGCAATAATTTTTGCCATTTTACAGTTTGACTGGCTTCTGTGGATGTTACAACAAGGTATGGGAAGAGGCCGTAGACTGAAGGGACCCACTGCAGAGCCTCTTCCCACGGGTTCGGATGAGAGCACCATTCTCCTGTCTTGCCAGAACCACAGTAGTTTTTGAGGGGAAAGAGAATTTGTGACTTTTTTTTATAATTTAAATTTATTTATTTTAATCGGAGGCTAATTTTACAATATTGTATTGGTTTTGCCATACATCAACATGACTTTAATGCAATCTTAAAACCATATCACTGTTTCCTCTTCAAATTTGGAAATGATACGTGGGTTTCAACTTAACTAACATGGAAAACTATCTACTGAAAGAATAAAAAGTACTGATAGCGTGACAATATTATTGTTGACAGTTTAATAAATGCCAGGCCTTTGGCAAGATTACCAAAAATATGCCTTCCCTAATATTCTGGATAAACAAGGAGGGGAGTGCATGTGGATTCGAGGAGGGTAGGTGTTCTGAGAGGTGGAAAGGGGAAGAGTAGGACCGGGATGTGGGGAATGGTCCATGTAACCCGAAGTCACATCGCCTGGGAGACTGAGCAGCAGGTCCAAGCACGTGATGCTGGAGCTGATGCTCTAATTTCCTACCTGGTCTCCAGAAAGGGAGTGAAGATGAAGGGGCTGGTGGAGGCTGGCATTATCCTTCCCATTTATGGATGACAAATTAAAACTATGAAAATTAAGTAACTTGCTCAGGGTTAAGTAAAGAGCAGAGCAAGAATGTAATCTATTTACAATGTAGATTTTTCCTATCATACCAAGGCACCTCCTAAGAATTAACTTTGCATGTATTATTTGGCTAATGATTTCTATTTTAAGTCCTCAGGATTATGGAACCAATAAATCAATGTCATTAATAGGCAACTCACTGGCACTCACTTCTAAAAGTAACAGAGGGTAAGAATTTATAATCTGACAAAATAGATAACAAGTGTCCAAAGAATCAGGATTTCTGAAACCATCAAAACTGCACTAGAGAATTAGAGATAGCACTGATGATAAAATCAATAAATGGAAAAATGTGGTTGGAAAAGGTTGACCTTTCACAAGGAAGCAATGAAATATTACTATTCCATCTGGTTTCCAGAAGAACTAGAGGATAATATACTTGAATTTATTAAAAGCTCCTACAAGATTCTTCAAATTGAGCTTAGGGAAAGCAAAGCTGTATATAATTATGTCTGTTCGTGATTCAGGAAATACCCCACAACTGTGTATGAGTGCACGTGTGTAAATTTGTGGATGAGGAAACACAAATAAAGTGGCAAAACCTTTATTGCAGGAAGAAGGTGGCTATTCCATCTTCTTGCCTGATCCAAAGAGTTGGGTAACAATTTCATGAAGTCAGGAAACTATATCAACTTACAATTCATTTCAACCAATGTAGAATCTTATTTCAGTGTGAACTTTCATCTCTTTGCTAAAATCTTTGCCTACTCCCTCAATCTGTCATGTATTGATCTAAAAACTATTGAGCATTAAATCCATTAAATTTAAACATATGTGAAGGAGTCATGGAAGTCAGATGTCTGAGACAATTGCTCTGTTATTGATCAATAGAGTATTGAACATTGCCTTGTCTTTAGTTTTCAGTTCTTACTCTATTATTTTGGGGTTTTCTAAATTTTCTTCAATTAGCAGGTATTAATTTAAAAATGTATTTTAGACATTGAAACAACAGTGCAATGTGAGATAAATGTCAGTACGTTAACTCAAAAATAAACGAAGAAGCATTATTCTGGTGACACAGTACAAGTAGAAAGTCTGTTGAATCAACAGTGCATTGCACCCTCAAGAAAATTCGCAATATTGTGTGTTCTGCACAAGTACAATCTTGGTGACATATGCGAAAACATTCACAATTTTCTTGGTGTGAAAAAAAACTACAACTGCCCTATTTTTATTGCTTCTCCTATGCAATAAAAATATAACTTTTCCTTAACTGAGTGACATGCATAAATTTACCGTATGTGAGAAAAGAGATTAAATCGGAATCCATTCTGCTTTCATCTTACTTACCTTCATCCAGGCCTCATAGTCCCATAGGAAAGATTTCTAGTCAATTGTGTAAGTTTCAGGTTGACTTTTTAAATATCATATACTCTCAACTTAATATTCAGCAATCTGGTGCCCACGAGTTTCTAGTTTCCGCGGCAGTTCAATTTTTAGAACAATAAAACCATAGGTTGTTTTGGGGATCCAATATATTCTAACAGATGAGAAACTGTCAAGAAGACATTATAAACAGTTAATAAACGTTGAATATCTGTATCACAGTTATATTGCTTCATCTAAAACCCCAGCAGGTGATTAATAGCTTTAGTAAAAGGACACAGGCACACACTACCCAAGTGAGCAAATAAGGTCCATTTTTAGTAATAAAAAGAGAAAGCAAGAAGCCATCTGAAAACTATGCCATTTGTTAAGTAGTAAATATTAAAATGCAAAAAAGAAAAGTTTTAGAATGTACTTTATATAGTTAAGAAAAAGGCACTATTCAAGGTATGTTCTCTCACCCTACTTGTTAAACATATTATAAAATCATGAATACATACCAAATTTATTGAGAAAAATTTAAAAGACATATCTATGTATGAAATTTGGCAATATCTACCTGCTTAAAAAAGATATAATATGTATCCAAAAGCTAGATGTAACGAAATATAATATAGATGATTTTTTTAAAAGTGAAAATGTTAGTCGCTTCAGTCATGAGCAACTTTTTTTGACCCCATGGACTGTAGCCAGGCTCCTCTGTCCATGGAATTCTTCAGACAAGAATACTGGAGTGACTTGCCATTTCCTTCTCCAGGGGATCTTCCCGACTCAGGGATCCAACCCGTGTCTCCTGCATGGCAGGCAGTTTCTTTACTGTTGAGCCACCAGGGAAGCCCACTGATGATAAATGGGGTGTTAATTTCTATAGTATGAAAAGTGCTACCTCACTGTGGTTTTGATTTGCATTTCTCTGATGATGAGTGATGTTGAGCATCTTTTCATGTGTTTGTTAGCCATCTGTATGTCTTCATGTTGTTGTATGGCAAAACCAATACAATATTGTCAAGTAATTAGCCTCTAATTAAAATAAATAAATTTTAAAAAGTGCTATTTGATAATTATAAGATAAATAAAAAATAGAAAATTTAATAAGGATTTAAATCTTCAAGGTGCACTAAGATAACCAGAGGACAAGTGTAGTCACTTAAATTAAAGTTAAAGTTTAAAATTCAGTTTCTTAATGACATTACTACATTTCAAAAGAATATGTCTACTATGGCAGAAAGTTCTATGGAAGGATGCTGCTTTAAATTGTCAATTGATACAAGAGCAAATATAAATGGCCAACTTGAAAACTGAAAAAATATGGCCAGTATTACTAGTGTGTGGCAACAGTGATTAAAAGGAGCAGAGTATATTATTTCATGCTCAGCACACTGGCAAGGCATGGAGGGAGCAAGCGTCTCCTCCCTGCATGGGATTCATTTATTCTTACCATTATCAAAGAATACGACACAGCATATCACGTGTAAAAGCAAACCAGCAATATTTATTTTATAACATTTTATAATATATATGTGTGTCTTGTACAAAACTTGACAACAATCATTCCTGGCAATCTGAAATATGTATGAGGGTGTTTATGAAAGTCTTGCTTGTAATGACTGAAAGCAAGCAAACAGAAATAAAACCTAAAAACAAAGAATTGCCCATCAATAGAGAAGTAGCTGAATATATTACATTGAACTCACATCTTGGAATATTCTGCAGACACTGAAAACAATAAGTTAAAACATTACAAGTAGACTTGGAGTGGTGCCAAAAAAGAGCTGTAAGTGAAAAGGGAAAGATTTAGAAAAATGTGCATAATAGGAATTTACTTTTTTGCAAAGCAAAAATGGCTGATACATTTACACACATATTCACATCTATTAGAGTCTTCCTGGAGAAGGCAACGGCACCCCACTCCAGTGTTCTTGCCCGGGAAATCCCATGGATGGAGGAGCCTGGTAGGCTGCAGTCCATGGGGTCGCTAAGAGTCAGACACGACTGAGCGACTTCACTTTCACTTTTCACTTTCATGCATTGGAGAAGGAAATGGCAACCCACTCCAGTGTTCTTGCCTGGAGAATCCCAGGGACGGGGGAGCCTGGTGGGCTGCCGTCTCTGGGGTCGCACAGAGTCGGACACAACTGATGCGACTTAGCAGCAGCAGAGTCTTCTCAGGTGGCTCATCCAGCCAGTGTAGGAGATGCTGGAGATGCAGTTTCAATCCCTAGGTCGGGAAGATCCCCTGGAGGAGGAAATGACAACTCACTCCAGTCTTCTTTCCTGGAGAATCCCATGGACAGAGGAACATGGTGGCTACAGTCCATGGGGTCGCAAAGAGTCAAACATACCTGAGCGACTGAACATGCATGTCACACCTATTGGCCAATGCAAATACATATATATATGATTATCTGAGCATGGAAATATATGAAGGCTACAAATTAGATTGCTTATTTTGTTAACATGCTGTGGAGATGAGAATGGAGAATCCAAGATGGGAAAAGGGACAGTTAACCATAAAACCATTTAAAAAATATAGGATTTGATTATTAATGTAATTACGTGCATTTATATGTACCTATATCTGTGTCAAGACACTAAAATAATTTTAAAAATCATGCTTTCTAAACCTAGAGAAAATTTTAATTATCCAGATTAAATGTTAATGCACATTTCTTTTCCAAAACACTGAATAAGCTATTTCTCAGAACATATTGCTTGATTGTTTTATTTAAGTGTCAGTAAAGCTTTTTCTTTTTTACATATAGATGTAACTAACACATTCCAGGAAAAGCATAATTTTTCTTCAAATAAGCATAATTAGAAGGATTAAGATACCATAGTAATACGATCCAACAGAAATAAGAAATATAAGGCATGCTGGAAATGAGAGGTATAATTTAATTTAGAATTTAAAATTTTATATTTTATAAATACATAATTTATATACTTATAAATTTATATAAAAATATAAATTTTATAATTTAAAAATTTCTGATTGCCACATTTATAAAGTGAGAGGAAGCAGGTGAGATCAATTTTAGTAACATATTCTTTTTAATTCCAAATATCCCACACATTATCATGTCAGGAAGTAGTTAATGTAAAAATTACTGAAATATTTTTCAGTACTTTCCAATATTAAGCCTTTGATAGGCTGGGTGTGTTTTACACTCTTAGCGTTTCTCAGTCTGTATGCCCACCGTCCAATGCTCCATACCCACTGGAGTGGCCAGGGTAGAGCCAGGCAACTGGGAAAAAAGGAAGGACTGAGTTTAAAATGCGGCAGTAGTAAAAGTTTTGCTCGGGGGATAGAGGAGTCCAGAGCGTTCTGGTTTTTTAACTGTGTTCTTTGGCACACCACACGCAAGCGGCACATAGCACTTCCAGAACACAGATTTGCCCGACGTTTCAGAAACGGTTTCTTCCCCTCCCGGAGTGTCGTCGAGAGGTAACTGACCTGGCACCAGCTCACTTTAAAGTGCGCAGAATGATGGTTTGACTTACACGTGTTGTGCAATAATTACCACAATAGGCCCAGTTGACATACGTCACCTCACACAGATATAAAAAGAAAGGAAAGAGAAAAATGCTTTTTTCCATGAGGTGGGAACTCTTGGGGTCCACTCTCTTAACTTTCACATGCACCGTTCAGCAGCATCAGTCACAGTTGTTATGCAGTAAAACGTTTTCCTTTATAAGAATCTGTAGGAACACTTTTCCTTAGTGCCTGCAAAAACTGCCCTTCTCTCACACAGGGTCATTTCAGAAGTGAGGGTGCGATGGAGAAATGTGTGTGTTTATGTTTGTGTGTTTTGGATGTTTGTGTGTGTGTTTGTGAGTGTGTGTGTGTGTTTGTGAGTGATTATGTGCATGTGAGTGTGTCTGAGTGTCCGAGTGTTTTTGTGTATGATTATATGTGTGTGTCTGAGTGTGTATGTGTGATTGTGTGCATCTGAGTGTGTGTGAGTGTGTGAGAATGTGTGTGTGAGTGTGTTTGTGTCACTGTGTGTGTTTCTTGTAGACTCTGAACTTTTCACCTTTAAGCAATTCATTACAACCATTTACAGAACTTTCCTTTCCTAAAATTGAATCTTAATTGCAACTCAAATTCATAGATTCAGAATTTCCAACTCAGAGATGAATGTTTACTATTTTTTTTTAATGCATACCTCATGAATCTGAGGTAATAAAGTATATTTTTGATGAACCCTGGTTTAGAAGTTTTGCTTCCGTTTTTGGCCTGCAGGCTTCTCAGCCCTCTGATTATACAGATATTTCTCCTGTGTTTTAGAGTTATACCCACTCTGGATTTATATATTTTGTCTCACTGTTTTTTCTCTTCACCTTGAGTAGGATCTTTACTAACCTGGTACTGACCCACCTTTTCAATACAAGTTATTCAACAGAGGAAAAAAAAAAAAAACAGATGTATTAATGTGTCTTCCTGAAATGTCTTTACTAATGCATGACTTGAGGCCTCATTGCCCCAGGCAGTTCATTTGCCTGCAGAGATTAGTAATGTTACAGAAGGAATACAAATGCAAGGTTGTCGCTGTGAAAAATAGAACTTCGCAGCAAAACAATTCTCTGGGCAAGCCCGTTTATTATGTGGTTAAAGACTGCTGTTTGCTTTCCCTTTTTTCATCAGGGAGTCTAGTGCTACCTGCCCTTGGAATAGGGAGGAAGTCTAGTTCTTCTGCCTAGTCTGGAGGTGGTGGGTAGGACACGGATGGGACGAAAGAAAAGCCTGGGGGCTTGGAGACGAATCCAGGAGGGAGGAGGTGGAAGCAGCCCGGTATCCTGATCCCTGCGGGGAGGAAGCGGTACAGTCAATGGTCAGGGACAACCCCGAGACCCCAGTTAGGATGCTGAATAGCAGCTTTCTCCCAGGTCATTGCAAATGGACAGGAGGTTGAAGTCCAAGGAAATATGAGGCCCTGTGCCACAGGCAAGGGGCTGGAGATTCCGTACCACCCCTGGGTCTATGCTGTCTACTCACACACACACAAAAAAAACACGCAATGTGAGAGTTGAGGGTTAAGTTTTATTCGCGGCAAAATGAGGACTGCGGCCTGGGAGATAGCACCTCAGGTTGTTCTGAGAGACAGCTCCAAAGAGGAGGGGGAAAGGTAAGGATATCTGTGATTTTGGTGAAGGTTGAATACACACAATCATGCGCTTATTTTTCCAGAAGTTTCTACTAGTTTAGTGAAAGCCTTCACTAGTCCTGAGGAGCAGTCATCACCGTAAAGGAGTTTCATGCTTTTCTAGATATGAGGAGTTGTAAGAAGTGGGCTCATAAAACCAACTCCTGATAATAGCTAACTATCTGAAGACCCATCCTGCCAGGCTTTCCTGAGCACAGAGAGTCTCATTTCTGCTCTCCACCCTGACCTCCTTCCTTGGTTCTCAGTCCAGTCGCTCAGTCATGTCTGACTCTTTGTGACCCCATGGACTGTAGCACGCCAGGCTTCCCTGTCCATCACCAACTCTTGGAGCTTGCTCAAATTCATGCCCGTTGAGTTGGTGATGCCATCCAACCATCTCATCCTCTGTCGTCCCCTTCTCCTCCTGCCTTCAATCTTTCCCAGCATCAGGGTCATTTCCAATGAGTCAGTTCTTTGCATCAGGTGGCCAAAGTATTGGACTTTCAGCTTCAGCATCAGTCCTTCCAAAGAATATTCAGGACTGATTTCCTTTAGGATGGACTGGTTTGCCCTCCTTGCAGTCCAAGGGACTCTCGAGAGTCTTCTCCAACACCACAGTTCAAAAGCACCAATGCTTCGGTGCTCAGTTTTCTTTATGGTCCAACTCTCACAATCACCTGATTCAATCCTTGGCGAGGCAGATGGCACGTGCCCACGTGTAGTTGACAATGTTGATTTATACTGGGGTCAGGCCTCGCAGGCGACTCAGGGGACACTTGCCTGAGGGAATAAGGTGACCACAGAGAGGGACAGAGCCTGTCCCACTTGCGCTAGGAATTCAGAGAAACACACAGCCCCTTGCGGCGGGAGGCCGCGCTGGACTCTTCAAGCTGAGGAAGCAAGGTGTGGGTGTCAGCCAGCAGGGGGCGCTGAGCCAGCCGTCGCAGGAGAGAGTGCGTGGAGATGAGGGCCCTTGCCCAGTGACCAGAGCACAGCAAAGGGATAAAACGAGAATAGTCAGAGTTCCATGGCGGTGAGGAAACTGCCTGAAATCCTGAGGCCACAAGTCCGATTTCCTGCAGCCAGACACATCTTAGGGGCTACACCCTGAGGACTAAGGATCTTCATCCACCAGAGACTGCTAATGGCCTAGACGTCAGAGCAGAATCTGCTTTAAGCCAGAAGTGACGTTTAATTAATTTTTGCCTGCTCAGAAAGGCCAAATTACTTAACTAAAAATCTAAATTAATTATTCTGCCTATCCATTTTGTAATGAGAGCTAATATTTGACTGCAACAAATAGATAAAGGAATGAATGATTTAGTGAAATAATCATCGTTGCATGGATATTTGAATGGTGCTGAAGGAAATAGGAGCTGCAAGACAAAAAAAAATTTTTATGGCAAAATGCCCTATTCTTTAAGTTTAAGCAATAAACTCACTTAGGAATTAATAACAAGATATAAAAGAAGATATAATTCTATCAAAGTAAGTGTGATATTTTCTATAGAATACTGTTACTAGTCAAGGTATGCTGAGAAAATAATGCTGTAGATTAGAGCCCACAGCCTGGGCTTTATTAAGATACACTTCACTCCGTCTCTGAGCAGCTCACCCTGTGAGCAGAAAGACTGTTCACTTACCTACTTAGAACAGAACACCCTTTACAGAGCATTCAGACTGTGGCTTGCAAATCTGCTCCTCCTTCTCCTCCACTAAGTTTAAAGACACTTGTTGCCCTAGAAGAAAAGATGACGCTAGTCTTTTTTCTAAGTTGAATAAATGGTATTTCAGTTAAAAGCTTATATGTAAGCAGTAATGACATCATTGGGGCGTCCCACGTGGCTCAGTGGTAAAAGAATTCCCCAGCCAATGCAGGAGACACAGGTTTGATCCCTGGGTTGGGAAGATCCCCTGGAGAAGGAAATGGCAACCCACTTCAGTATTCCTGGAGAACTCCATGGTCAGAGGAGCCTGGCGAGCCATATAGTCCATGGGATAGTAAAGAATCAGACACGACTTAGGGACTGCACAACAACAAATTGTCCCCTTTGCAGTAGTTTAAGTTTTGTTGTTATTGTTATTGAGAAAGGGATTTCATTTAGATGTATATTTAGTCTTTTAAGCAAGTTGCCTTATCAGTTCAGTTCAGTCACTTGGTCATATCTGACTCTTTGCGACCACATGGACTGCAGCACGCCAGGCTTCCCTGTCCATCACCAACTCCTGGGGCTTGCTCAAACTCATGTCCATTGAGTCGGTGATGCCATCCAACCATCTCACCCTCTGTCGTCCCCCTCTCCTCCTGCCTTCAATCTTTCCCAGCATCAGGGTCTTTTCCAATGAGTCAGTTCTTTGCATCATGTGGCCAAAGTATTGGAGTTTCAGCTTCAACATCAGTTATTCCAATGCATATTCAGGACTTATTTCCTTTAGGATGGACTGGTTGAATCTCCTTGCAGTCCAAGGGACTCTCAAGAGTCTTCTCTAACACCACAGTTCAAAAGCATCAATTCTTCTATGCTCAGATTTCTTTATAGTCCAACTCTCACATCCATACATGACCACTGGAAAAACCATAGCTTTGACTAGATGAACTTTTGTTGGCAAGGTAATGTCTCTGCTTTTGAATATGCTGTCTACGTTGGTCATAGCTTTTCTTCCAAGGAGTAAGTGTCTTTTAATTTCATGGCTGCAGTCACCATCTGTGCATATTTTGGAGCCCAAGAAAATAAGGTCTGTCAGCGTTTCCATTGTTTCCCGTCTGTTTGCCATGAAGTGATGGGACCATATGCCATGATCTTCATTTTCTGAATGTTGAGTTTTAAACCAACTTTTTCACTCTCCTCTTTCAGTTTCATCAAGAAGTTCTTTAGTTCTTCTTTGCTTTCTGCCAAAAGGGTGGTGTCATCTACATATCTGAGGTTATTGATATTTCTCCCAGCAATCTCAATTCCAGCTTGTGCTTCATCGAGCCCAGCATTTTGCATGATGTACTCTGCATATAAGTTAAATAAGCAGGGTGACAATATACAGCCTTGACGTACTCCTTTTCCTATTTGCAACCAGTCTGTTGTTCCATGTCCAGTTCTAACTGTTGCTTCTTGACCTCCATACAGATCTCTCAGTAGACAGGTCAGGTGGTCTAGTATTCCCATCTCTTTCAGAATTTTCTACAGTTTCTTGTGATCCACACAGACAAAGGCTTTGGCATAGTCAATAAGGCAGAAGTAGATATTTTTCTGGAACTCTTGTGCTTTTTCAATGATCAAATGGATGTTGGCAATTTGATCGCTGGTTCCTCTGCCTTTTCTAAATCCACCTGGACATCTGGGAGTTCACAGTTCACATATTGTTGAAGCCTGGCTTGGAGAATTTTGTGCATTACTTTGCCAGTGTGTGAGATGAGAGCAATTGTGCTGTAGTTTGAATATTCTTTGGCATTGCCTTTCTTTGGGATTGGAATGAAAACTGACCTTTTCCAGCCCTGTGACCTTATATTGGCCCCTAAATTAAGACCTTAAAAGAAGTTTTTCTAAGGCTAGACTGAACTTCTTGATGCTGCCACCATACATCTATAGCAATCTTTTCTTTAAGTCCTTGAAATAAAATTAAATAGTTAGATGCACAGCCTTTGCCAAAGTAAAACTTTAAAAACTAGATTCTGTTCATTTGCAGAAATTAGAAATGGTATCTCTTCACAGATTAGCATATAAATGGGGTAAAGACTTAGAAGTGTGTGTGTGGTTCATAAGATATTAAGTTGCTATTCTTTCATCATACGATCGATTTTGTTTATAATCTCTATGACTTTCCACGTTTTCCTTTTCCTCTTCTCCAGTTTCTTACATCAGTTTCTTACATCATGATCTTACATCATGATGTGACCATAACCCTTTTGTCTCTTAATCCACACACAGTGAACAACAGAATATGAGAGCTAGAAATTCTGCCCACTGGGGATGTCTGCCTTCACCAGCATCTTTCAGGCAGTGTTCCGAGAAGGTTGCAGCCAAGCAGTGGTTCACTTCTCACCAGGGGCTCATGAACGGCGGGGTCCTGGGTTTTATTCCTCAGTCAAGTGTTCTTACGGAAGCCTCCATGAGGCCGCTGGTCAGCATTCAAGCTCCAGCTCATGCAAACTTATTAGGACCTTTTGGGCCTGTCATAGTCTGTATGGGGTTGGAAAAGAATTTCCAGAGATGAGGCAGTGTGCGAGGAGAATGGAGCTTATTAGAGCGGGAGGTGTTGTTGAACAACGGCCAGTTCGAGGGAGAGTTGACCGCTTTTGCGAGCAAGTAGTCAATATTTATAGCCTTGAGACACACAAAATTTCTGCTGGAAGGAGGTATTAGGTGATTTGTTAGGATGCTATGGTGGGTAACAGGGTGAGTATTATGGCGTCAACAACTGGCTAGCCTAGATCATGAGGCTCCTGGCAGCAGCTGGTATGGGGCTCAGTTAATTCTGGAGATTTTTGTCCTGTGACACCTGTGACCTTCCTGTAGAGCTCCAGAGAACCTGTCAAGCCTGACCTCTTAAATACCATTTCTACATGGTTATGAATTGCGGTGGAAAATACCCAGCATTATGGTGTAGGGGTGAGCTTATCACTAGTTCATGATGGACAATAGTTATGTGAAGTCTGAGGAGACATGCATTGGATCTCTACTCAGTCCCAGGAGAAAGCCAGACATAGTTCTTTTAAAGGAACATAAGGTATGTGTGCAACAGGAGATGGCTTTTCTCCAACATTAACGGATCTCTTGCTAGTATGATCCTGTTTGAACTGCCGGAGTCAAGTTCACTTCTCATAAACATTTTAATTATGATGGGATTTTTTGAGGCCCAGATATTAGAGAAGCTTCACCAGCCTGGGCAGGATACAGAGTCTTTTCTTGTTCTCTGTGTGGTGTGCTAAGCGTCTTCAGTCATGTCCGACTCTCTGTGATCCCATAGACTGTAGCCTGCCAGGCTCCTCTGTCCATGGGATTCTCCAGGCAGGAATACTGGAGTGGGTTGCCATGCCCTCCTCCAGGGGATCTTCCCGACCCAGGGACTGAACCTGTGTTTCTTAAGTCTCCTCACTGGCAGGCAGTTTCTCTACCACTGGAGCCAGCTGGGAAGTTCTCTGTTGTTCTATGCCTCACTCAAAATAGCAGATTAATGGGCTATGTAGCCAATAGACCAGACTTAATACACTATGTGTTGACTGCAAATATGAAAAAGACCCACATATATGATGTGCCATGCTTCAGTAATTGGAGGTGCAATGTGTAACATCTTAGCTTCTTCCACTTTGGAGGGATAGAGAGATGCTTCAGATCCTCATCAGGTACATGACAATTAAAGCCAGTATATGTAAGAGGGCAGGTGTCAGGGCTTTGTGAGCAAGCTCAATAACAACTCTCAACTCCTGAGCTCCAGAATGGAAGCCACTAGAAAAATGGCAAAATTAGGTTGTTTGTTTCAACAAAAATGGCTGGTTCTGATAGATATTCTGCCGGGGATATGGTGACTTATTACCAGTAAGCAAGTTTTTTTGTTAACTAAGCTCTGCTTCCTGTTTATTATGCAGAACCATGGTATAAAGTCTACTTTCAGTGAGAACTGAGAGTCAAGATTTATGTCACTAAAGAACATTTACCTTCAACTCTCATATTAACAATTTAACAGAGCCATCTGAATGAACTAGGCCCTCAGTTTTACTTTAAGTGGTGTTAAGATGTTTTGTCCTTGATGAGTTATTGTCATTTGGGTTCTAAAATCATTTAGAATCACTAAACATATGAAACTTCCTGTGAGAAATAACTAGCAATTACTCTTCTATTGAAAAAGAGAACTTGTGATGTAAACCCATTAAGTCCTGTCTCTAAATTCAAGAACAAGGACCAGAGCTGGTGGTCGCCTGGGGCTCCAGGTGGAGATTGGGATTTACTGTAAATGGGTATGGGGGACATTATTAGAAGAACGTGAAAGTGAAGATGAAAATCGCTTAGTCATGTCTGACTCTTTGCAGCCCCATGGACTATATAGTCCATGGAATTCTCCAGGCCAGAATACTGGAGTGGGTGGCCTTTCCCTTCTCCAGGGGATCTTCCCAACCCAGGGATCGAACCCAGGTCTCCCACATTACAAGCAGATTCTTTATCATCTGAGCCCCCAGGGAAGCCCTGTTAGAAGAATGAAAGCATTCTAATACTGATTTTTAAAAAATGTGTTCATTTATTTGGGTGCACTAGGTCTTCTTTGCAGAGAAGGCAATGGCCCCCCACTCCAGTACTCTTGCCCAGAAAAATCCCATGGACGGAGGAGCCTGGTAGGCTGCAGTCCATGGGGTCCTAAGAGTCAGACACGACTGAGCGACTTCACTTTCACTTTTCACTTTCATGCATTGGAGAAGGAAATGGCAACCCACTCCAGTGTTCTTGCCTGGAGAATCCCAGGGACCGGGGAGCCTGGCGGGCTGCCGTCTCTGGGGTCGCACAGAGTCGGACTCGACTGAAGCGACTTAGCAGCAGCAGCAGCAGGTCTTCTTCGTGGCATGAGGACTCTATGAATTGTGGCATACAAACTCTTAGTTGTAGCATGTGGCATCTAGTTCCATGACCAGGGATTGAGCCCAGTCCCCCTGCATTGGGATCATGGAGTCTTAGCCACTGGACCACCAGGGAAGCCCCTAAAATTAATTTTTGATGATAGTTGCTCTACTTGCTAAAGTTACTAAAATCGTTGAATTGTACACCTCAAATGGGTGAGGGACATGGGTGATACAAAAATATCTCAAAAAAGTTATCAAGAAACATTAACATATGCGTGCCAGCTTAAGTAATTTGGATATTGATTGTTTGCTCTTGATAAAGAAATCAAAATCAATAGGTTCTACGTGCAGTTGGATTTTTAGAATGAAATAGTAAAGAGTCCATACCTGCATATCAATCAGCACAAAACTGATGTATTGAAATACATTTGGTTTGTGAAACTTCATGTTTTTAATGTTTTTAATAACTGGGGATCAGTTCAGTTCAGGTCAGTTGCTCAGTTGTGTCCAACTCTTTGCGATCCCATGGACTGCAGCATGCCAGGCTTCCCTGCCCATCACCAATTCCTAGAATTTAACCAAACTCATGTCCATTGAGTCAGTGATGCCATCCAACCATCTCATCCTCTGTCATCCCCTTCTCCTCCTGCCCTCAATCTTTCCCAGCATCAGGGTCTTTTAAATGAGTCAGCTCTTTGCATCAGGTGGCCAAAGTATTGGACTTTCAGCTTCAACATCAGTCCTTCCAGTGAACACCCAGGACTGATTTCCTTTAGGATGGACTGGTTGGATCTCTTTGCAGTCCAAGGGACTCTCAAGAGTCTTCTCCAACACCAGTTGAAAATTTAGCATCAGTTCTTCGGCACTCAGCTTTTTTTATAGTCCAACTCTCATATCCATCATGACCACTGGAAAAACCATAGCCTTGACTAGATGGACCTTTGTTGGCAAAGTAATGTCTCTGCTTTTTAATATGCTGTCTAGGTTGGTCATAACTTTCCTTCCAAGGAGTAAGCGTCTTTTAATTTCATGGCTGCAATCAGCATCTGCAGTGATTCTGGAGCCCCCCAAAATAAAGTCTGACACTGTTTCCACTGTTTCCCCATCTATTTGCCATGAAGTGATGGGACCAGATGCCATGATCTTCGTTTTCTGAATGTTGAGCTTTAAGCCAACTTTTTCACTTTCCTCTTTCACTTTCATCAGAGGCTGTTTAATTCTTCACTTTCTGCCATAAGGGTGGTGTCATCTGCATATCTGAGGTTATTGATATTTCTCCTCGCAGTCTTGATTCCATCCTGTGCTTCTTCCATCCCAGCGTTTCTCATGATGTACTCTGCATATAAGTTAAATAAGCAGGGTGACAATATACAGCCTTGACATACTCCTTTTCCTATTTGGAACCAGTCTGTTGTTCCATGTCCAGTTCTAACTGTTGCTTCCTGATAGTGTTTCTCTATTCAACAATGCTGATAAAAGAATGGTAAATAAGTGAAAAATAACGTAAACATATCGTTTAAAGTCATTTCTGAATTACTGCTTAATATGTTATTATTATACATTAAATATGTCTAAGTTGTTTATAATTCATTTTCAAGTCTTTTATACCCTCTTTTTCTTTTAACTCATGGAATTCTAAACTTACTTTCAGTGTCCTTTCTGTCTAGGAAGAAACTGATTATTCATCAACAGTAAATAAATTAAAAACTGGATTTGACTTTTCCCCCCCTCACTTTCAAGTAAGACTGAATAAAGGGGAAAAGAGTTCATGCATCATATGGTAAAAAAGAGACAAGGTCATCGGGAAACGAAAATACCAGATCCAGCAGTGATGGAATGAACATAGACTATGGCAGGTCTAACCATGAAGACAGAGCTGGCTTCACAGGGGCAGGACCTATGTAGTCACACAGGCCCCCTCAAAGGGTCCACACTCGCTTTAACACCCTGCTATTGCCATCTCAGTATTCTTAACAATGTCTTTAGCGAGGGGCCCCACCTTTTTATTTCGCGTGGGGCCCAGGAAGGTCGGTTGCCAGTGCTGTGTGCAGAAAGCAGTATCTGAACAAAGGTGGCACTTTGCTGTGTTAGTTGTACTTGAATTTTACTCGTATGTTGAAATGTTTCCTCTTTGTATGCTTAGATAAATAGGGATAAAAATATACGCCTTTTATTTCTTTTTCTTCCCTGATTGCTGTGGGCAGCAATGGAGAAACAGACATGGAGAATAGACTTATGGACATGGGGAGAGGGGAGGAGAGGGTGAGATGTCTGGAAAGAGTGACATGGAAACTTACATTACCGTATGTAAATAGATAGCCAACGGGAATTTGCTCTATGGCTCAGGAAACTCAAACAGGGGCTCTGTATCAACCTAGAGGGGTGGGATGGGGGATGGAAGGGAGGTTCAAAAGGGAGGGGATATATGTGCACCTATGGCTGATTCATATTGAGGTTTGACAGAAAACAACGCAATTTTGTAAAGCAATTATCCTTCAATTAAAAAACAAAGAAATTAAAAAGTATATGACTTTCTGTGATTATACTCAAGCAGCTGAAGGAATTCGTGGAATCTTCTAAGTCATAACCCTCATTTTGTTCAGTGTACTTAATTCTCTGCACATATTCCTGCATAATAACTGGTTTCGTATTAAAATATTAAGAGGAAATTGGACTGGCACCCACCCAGCACCACATCTGTTTAGGCAACAAGCTCACAGGGCCGACACACCACCAGTAGCTTTGCTAATAGAGAAGAGCAGCCGTCTGGGGGACTGACCCCCGGAAGCCACCCTACCCACAGTTGATTGTGTGATAGGGAAGACGGAGGAAGAGGTGTTAGACAGATAAACGCTCCTTCTTTTGGAACCAAAACCCATCAATTATGCTATATTACACACGCTTGTGAAAGCAGGCTGGTGTCACCTGCTAATGATGGTTTAGCTGTGCTCGGATTACGTGAAGTCTCTCAAAATCTTTCTGTAAACAAGTAAAACATTTTCCGTGCAGTCGTGTCCAACTCTTTGCGACCCCATGGACTGTAGCCCGCCAGGCTCCTCTGTCCATGCGATTCTCCAGGCAAGAATACTGGAGTGGGTTGCCATTTCCTCCTCCAGAAGATCTTCCCAACCCAGGGATCAGACCCACGGCTCTTACACCTCTGGCATTGGCAGGCAGGTTCTTTAGCACTAGCAGAGAGCATGTATTTTGGAGGAAGTAAAATTGTATTTTCTCTCAACTTCATACAAAACAGTGCTCTTTTTCTATGTTTTCTCATCCTTGAGATCCTTACCCACTGTACCTTTCACTTCTGAAGGAATCTACAATTGCGAGACCTCCACATCCCCTTTATACTAACGCACACACATGGACACACACACGTGCACACACACCACCCTTGACTAACTGACAGTGGCCACCTCAGTGCTGAGATGAGTACTGTTAGCTGTGCCCTTGTCAGCAGTGAAGTGACTTGTGACTGATTAGCAGTGTCTCCCTGCAGGGAAAATGCTGCGATGGTGAGCAAGGAGACACACAGGAGGGAGTTTAGGGGAAGGACCGTGTTTTGTATCTGCTGTTAGAGAGGATCTATTCTATTGCTGCCAACCAGCCGAGGGCCCTAACATTTGCAATTCCTTTTCATTTTGGCAGACGCTCACATTTGAGAAATACTGATTTAATAAATAATGCTATTCTGTATTCACTTACAACTTGTTAGATGTTGCAAAGCATGAAAGCTGGACATAAAACTGGAACCTGGAGTGAAACCTTGAGAGGCGCAGAATGACTGAAGCTTTAAGTCACCTGGAAGAATACTGAGGCCCCTGTGTTTTTCTCCCAACATTTTCCCCCCTCGGAATGCCCCTGTTCGTGGAGTAATTGTATGCATTCCTAAAGCCAGGCTGGGCCTCATCTTCTTCAGTGAGTTATCCTGTCTTTTCCGACCAGGTCACTGCTGTCTTACCCTTGCCTTGTTTTTGCTTTCTTTCACTGTCAATGTGCTCATTTTGCAGACTGGCATCTTTTCTAAATGGTGAGTCTCACTGAGGGACCTGAAGAAGTTTCAAAAAGACGTTCTTTTCAAAAGACCTATTGGAGAGGGGCCTGCAATTTGGCCTCTCAACACGAACCCAAAGGTTTCTTCATACCATTATCAATACAACTTTATCTTACATGCAACAGGCTACTAACAAGAAGTGCTGAATCGACAGCAATATGCCGCCAAGGCGGAGAGGAACACTCAGATCCACTGACGCTGCTCTCACATTTCACACAATGTCTTCAGTTTGATAGGTGCTACTGTCAATATTCATTTCTGAAGGACTTTGTATGAGTTTCCTGCAATGAGTTCTGCCAACTGGATGGCTCAACACAGCAGGGACGTGCTGTCTAACAATTCCAGTGGCTAGAGGCCCAAACTCAAGGTGTGGGCAGGGCCAGGCTCCCTCTGAAACCCAAAGGGTATAGGCCCGTCTCATTTCTCCCTACCTTCTGGGGGCTTATGGGCAATCTGTCGGGTTTCTTGGCTTGTAGATGCATCTCTAGCAGTCCTCCGTCTTCACATGCCCGTGTGCTCAGTCGCTTCAGTTGTGTCTGACTCTGCTACCCTGTGACTGTAGGCTGCCAGGCTCCTCTGCCCATGGGATTCTCCAGGCAAGAATACTGGAGTGGAGTGCCATGCCCTCCTCCAGGAGATCTTCCTGACCCAGGGATCAAACCCGTGTCTCTTATGACTCCTGCATTGGCAGGCGGGCTCTTTACCATTAGTGCCACCTGGGAAGCCCCCACTTCCACATGCCGGCTACTTATAAGGACACAGTCATACCAGGTGAGGGACCCCCTCTATTTCAGTATCATGTTTAGACTGTGATTAACTATGGCTGCAAGGGCCTATTTTCAAGTAAGGACACATGCTACAGTAGTGGAGGTTAGGCCTTCACATTTTGGTGAGGAAACAATTTAACCCATACTTATTCTTCATGATTTTATTTATATTAATCTACACACAATATCTCTAAGATACTTTCTATTTGCAGTGATGATAATGCCTTAAATTCCAAATGAAGATTTTTAATATTAATTAAAACATGTAACTTGATTGTGTGAGTTAATTACAGAAATTTTCATTTTATTTTTTCCTGATTTTAAAACAGCTGGATTTTACTAAGATAACAAATGTAATAGCATGTTTACATATTAGAATAATTTAGTGTACATTTTCAATGATTGCATATTTTTTCCAATTCTTTCTGAGTAAAGTTCCTTATAAAATAAAACTAGGTGGGCTGATGTCACTAGCGGATTTATTGATAATTTGGGTAACATTTAGCCATCATGTAATGAATAAGACAATGAAGTATTCCTTAAGCTGTTAATAAAATAAAAATGAATGTTTTGAATAGTTTAAAGTCTACTATAAATACTATTTCAATGATTTGGATGTAGCATTTCTTTGCCTATATTATCTAAATAATTACTTCAGTTTTATACTTTTTTATTTTTATACTTTTATATTTTGCATGTATTTATAGTACCTTTTTTCTAACAAAATTCTAGTGGGAAACAGTGTGTTTTACATTACTTTTGCAGGACTTTTAAGCATAAGGAATGCTAAAACTCAAAAAGCAGTCATCAGCAAAATACCTAAATTATATCAGCTTTGAGTGCTTCTGTAATTAATAGCCATGCTGTCCATCAGTGAAGACTAGATACTCAGCTAAAAATCAATGGAAGGGCTAATGGTAAGGTCCATTCATTCTCTGACAAGACAATAATGAGGAACATGGCAAACTGTCCTGCAGCGCAGAGCACCCATGCAACCCTGCTGGCTCCATGCAGGAAAACAGTGTGAGTTGCAATGGAAGACTAGAGAAGCCGACTCTAACAGTGGAAGCAGGTGTGATACCTTCATTCTTAGACTTGGGTACATTCTTTGTGCTAGTACTCACTCTCATTAGTAAGGAAACAAAGTGCAAAGTGTGAACTGTGCCCCCAGTTTAAGCATGAATCAAAAGGAAACACCATCCAGTTCATAAAAGTACTTCAATCCAGTGGATGACATTTGCTTCAAGGATATTTTTATTAGTATGTTATTACGGATTAGGTTCAGCAGGTAAAGAATCCGCATGCACGGCAGGAGATGTCAGTTCGATCGCCGGGTGGGGAAGATCCCCTGGAGAAGGAAATGGCAACCCACTCCAGTATTCTTGCCTGGAGAATCCCGTGGACAGAAGGGTCAGTGTTGGAAGCAGAAGAGGACTTCTGTTGAGGCAAACCACATCTCCCCATTATGGCCATGCATGTCTTGCATCCATCACAATTTGGTTTAACTGAGGCTTGTCTGTGCCTCTATTCAGCTAGTTTCCTATCTTCTATTTATTCTTCATGTAGCTTTAAAATAAACTCTATCAACTGAAGTGAGTTCAGTGCATCTTTGGTCTTTAAAATTAATACCTGATGGTACAATTTAAAGAAGTTATATAATCTCACTATCGTTACTTTGTTGCAGCAAATGCTTTTTGACTATTGCTGTTCAGTTGCTAAGTTGTGTCCGACCTACTGTGACCCCATGGACTTCAGCACGCCGGGCTTCCCTGTCCTTTACTATCTTCTGGAGCTTACTCAAGCTCATGTCTATTTTTGACTATGGAAAAGGTAAATTCCAAGAAATCTGCATAAAAGGCATGTTCCTAATTTCCATTTATCTTTGCCACCACAATTTTTGTGTTTAAAAGTTCTAACACACGTGGTAGTAGAAATAAAAATGTTGGAAAAATTACATCCTGAAAAGAACATGCCCATTTTTAAACAAGCATATTTAACTACAAATGCATAACTGAACACTTAGGAAAATAAGTTCAGAATACTATTTGACAAAGTTTTACTTCCACTGAAAATTATATTTTATCAAAATTTTGTCTTTCAAAAAAATATAATATATTGAAAGTTTTTGACCATTTATTTTCTATTTAAGATTATCTTGAGTTTCCCACCACTGGTGAAGGGATTATCTTCCCTTTGAGTTTATAAGGTAAAGGGTACTATCTGACTTGCCTAATTCTAAGACCTTGAGCAATTAATGGGTCACCTAATATTCAGGGCATACTATAGAGTGGTTGAAAATGTACTGAATAGGTCATTTGACCTCAATTCCAGTTTTTGCTCTACCTGAATTAGTTGTAGGCTTTTGGTTAAGTTACTAAATTAAAATGAAGAATTTGAAGTCCCAAAGATGTTAAATGACTTTGGCTAGACTATTGCTAAAATTCTAAACATTATCTAAAGCCTCTGACTCTGTGGTATAAACTGGTCTACTATAATACATAAAATAGAATTCTCATATATTACTAATCAATCTCTAAAAATTCAAGGCAATGAATTTAACATGTAATCACAGACTGAAAGATGAAGGCTCACCATCATTATTTGATACAAGTATGGTTTTAATGAACCTCATAAAATTTTTGAGTTGTCTACTGTGACGTGTGGCATAGTTGCCACAGTTATATTATGACATCATTCTTCATGTCTATTCTTTTAAAATACAATAATATATACAGTTCAGTCTCTGCAGAATGCAACATATATATAGCAGCTGTGTTAGTAGGGTGTTCCTGTTCAGAACATCTTGGTATTGTCTTAGTATTCATTCCATTTTAAGTAAAAATAGTGACTTGTTCAAATACAATTTAAAATCTAGATCTAATCAGTCACCGGTATCACCCCAAGTAACAATATCTTTTCCTTTAGGTATCACACACATTTAAGATACATACCTACCTGCTTTCTTCCCATCTGTTTCTCAACTGAAGCATTTTATAAATGATTCATGTAATTACAGCTTATTTAGTGATTTGGTGAGGGCATTAGAAAGGAAAAGATTTAAAATTGTCTTATTTTTTAAGAAATTCAGTATGCAATAAAATCATCAAAAAATTGGATCTTTTAGCATTCAGATTTCTCTGCTTTGTTTTATATTAATGGTTCATTAAATTATCATCTTCCCTCAAATATACTATCAAGTGAAATTTAATATTATTGTGGTAAAAATGTTGGGGTACCAGTTACCAAATATTAAACAATCATATATAGCCTTATTCCTTGGACTCATTAACTATTATTTAACCACAAGTAAAGTCAGCAACATAAGGTTCTTATTCAGTTTGAAAACGCATGTTTGAATTACAATACTAGAATGTTATCCATCAAATGTGGTAGGTGGATCTTAAAAAATTTATCTGACATAATAGCAATGAATACCTGGAGAATGCTTTTGGGACTTTAACAATAGTATGCTGCTGCTGCTGCTAAGTCGCTTCTGTTGTGTCCGTCTCTGTGCGACCCCATAGACAGCAGCCCACCAGGCTCCCCCGTCCCTGGGATTCTCCAGGCAAGAACTGGAGTGGGTTGCCATTTCCTTCTCCAATGCATGAAAGTGAAAAGTGAAAGTGAAGTCGCCAAGTCGTGTCCGACTTGTAGCAACCCCATGGACTGCAGCCCACCAGGCTCCTCCATCCATGGGATTTTCCAGGCAAGAGTACTGGAGTGGGGTGCCATTGCCTTCTCTGTAACAATAGTATAAAAGCATTTTAATAGTATTGTGCATAACTTCTTCACGATTTAAAAATGTGGAAATGATTAGTACCTCAAGTAAATCTGTATGTATCCTAGAAGTCTGGGATACTGCAGTTTCCTATAGAAGCTCTCTTGCGAGGAAAACACTGCTCATAGAATCAGGATCCTGGGTTGAAATTCCTTATTATACTGTGAGGTTTGTAGGACTTGCTCTTCCTTTCTTACCTATAAGGACAATAATATCTGCTCTGACCCTTTCCCACAGGTACTGCCAGAATGAAATGAGATATTAGATAGCAAATAAATTTGAAAAATATGGAAATGAGATGCATGTTCAAAGCTCAAAGACAGATACACGAAATAAAGATCAGAACCAATATGATGTTCAGAGGTACTTTCTGAATATAAATTATTTTCTTGAGGCTGAAATTAGGCAAACATTCTGAAATAAATTAAAGTGAATAATTAGAACATTGGTTTATGTTACTGTGTTTGTATAACTACTATTACTGGTATTTTTACCTTTGGAGACCTTGAAAGGAGGTCCAGTGCTTTTCGGAAACTCATGTGGTCAAGATTAATGGAGTTCTCGGCATGGGGCCACCTTGTTTATGCCAATCATAATTCAGTGACTTCTACCAGAGTAAATTTGGTATTGAAGATGGTGTTTTTACTTCTGCATGTATCAGTCTTCAGCTGTATCTCACATGCTTAAAGAATTAAGCTTTAGTCATGTCCGACTCTTTGCAACCCTGTGGACTGTAGCTTGCGAGGCTCCTCTGTCCATGGGATTTCCCAGGCAAGAATACTGGAGTGGGTTGCCATTCCTTCTCCAGGGAGTCTTCCAGACACAGGAATCAAACCCACTCACAGACTCAGCATCCTGATCAAACCTAGGTCTCCTGCATCGCAGGCGGATTCGTTACCATCTGAGCCACCAGGGAAGCATTTTAACATTAGGCTAAGACCATGAAAGAAAATTACATAATCTTTCAATATACTTTCCCAGGTGGCTCAGTGGGTAAAGAACCCGCCTGCAATGCAGAAGATGCAGGAGACTCAAGTTTGATCCCTGGTCAGAAAAATCACCTGGAGGAGGGCACGACAACCCACTCCAGTATTCTTGCCTGCAGAATCAGATAGACAAAGGAGCCTGGTGGGTTATAGTCCACAGGTCCCAAAGAGTCGGACACAACTGAAGCGATTGAGCAAATACTTTCTCCAGTCATCGTTGTTGCTGTTCCACTGCTCAGTCGTGTCTGACCCCATGGGCTGCAGCACGCCAGGTTGCCCTGTCTTTCACCATCTCCAGGAGCTTGCTCAGACTCATGTCCATTGTGTTGGTGATGCCAGTTGTAGAAAGGAAATTAACTACATGAAGTCCATCTTTCGGATAAAGAGGTAATATTCCTGTTATGTCTTCAGCACTCCACTGCCTCAAGGATGCTATGCATATATCCTGAGGTCTGCTTGATATCTACAATGATCCCTGGATCAAGGCTGATAAGGGATCTAATCACAAGGAGTTTGGAGGACTGATGCTGAAGCTCCAATACTTTGGCCACCTGATGTGAAGAGCTGACTCTTTGGAAAAGACCCTGATGCTGGGAAAGACTGAGGGCAGGAGGAGAAGGGGACGACAGAGGATGAGATGGTTGGATGGCATCATCGACTCAGAGGACATGAATGTGAGCAAACTCTGGGGGATAGTGAAGGACAGGGAAGCCTGGTGTGCTGCAGTCCATGGGGTCACAAAGAGTCAGACAGAGTGAGCATCTGAACAATAACAACACGGAGGGGGATAATGATTCAGTAACTGTAGTAACCTTCCGGGTGTCAGGGCAGTACCACAGATGAGGTAAACTTGTCAAGACTGGAGTGAGAGAGTGAAAATGGGAGCGACTCTTGGAACCAACAAAAAGGCTATGTTGCTGGGCTCGTCTGCATAATTGCTCCGTCCATATTGTGACTAGACCTCTTGACATTTTGTTACCGTCTCCCTTCGCTTTTAATATGAATTATACTTTTTAACTGGGCCTTGTCAAAACTTTTTCCTAATATACTGTACTAAATTCCCCAAAGTACACACCTCAGAGCTGTTAATTAAAAGGGCCTGCTGGTATAAATAAACACATATGCTGCTGATTAGCCACCCTTTAGGGGTCAACAGTGGGGAAGTCCTGCTGGGCTTCTGTTAATTGTTGTCCAAAATCTTAACAGGAACTGTCTAATGATCTCGTATGGCTTTGGCCATCTGGCCCTCTGAGTTCACTTGCCAGTAAATAGCCAACCTTTAGAAAAAGACAGAACTATCTCTTACAAGAGGAATATCTTATAATATATAACTTAGCTATTCACATGCGTGAGTAAGGATGGTTTACTTTAATTCACTAATCAAATCTTACACACCTAATTTAAATTGTCTTTTAGATTAATTCTAATGTCAACTGCTTTAATACTAGCCAAAAGCTGGGCTTTTTGCTTCTTTTACATAAGCAGCATTAGATCACCAGGACTTAGTAGCATTGCATGTTATATTCATGGTTTTAAGCAGTGAAGAATATTTCTAATAATTAATATTTCTGAATTTTATTGACAATTTTAGGTACTGGTGCATCTTTTTCTTCCAGTGGAGTACTGTAGAACTGATGGCTAGGTGTAAAGCTTCATCTCATATATTCTAAAACAGAATTTTGGTTGGTATTACTCCTCTGAACATTACAAAGCTACACTACTAGCTGGTTTTACGCTACATTATCTCCCCCATTTTTAGCTGAATGTTTCAAAATAGAATTAATAGATTTAAAGGAGCTAATAAGAGAATGCTCTTCATTCGTAGTAGGACATTATTTTAGAAAACTTCTGTTCTATTTGTCTCATTTTTGAAAGAGATGAAAGTCTGAATATAGGGGAAGAGATCCTCCAGCTCAAGGTGTATATGTGTGTGTTTTTCATAGATAATTGTGTGCTGAAAAGAAGAATATAACTGGTCACATTTTCTCTCGTGTTTAATCTGCTCATACACTATCAAAAGTGATCTGACAGTACTCTAAAATTTACCCAAGTCGTAGAAATGGAAGTTGGTAATGTTTTTCATTTGTATTATATCTTATTGTTATCTTGCATGTGTTAGTCACTCAGTCGTGTCCAACTCTCTGTGACCCCATGGACTGTAGCCCACCAGGCTCCTCTGTCCATGGGATTCTCTAGGCAAGAATATTGGAGTGGGTAGCCATTCCTTTTTCCAGGGAATTTTTCCCACCCAGGGATCGAACCCAGGTCTCCTGCCTTGCAGGCAGATTTCTTTTACCATCTGTACCACCAGGGTGGGTAGAACTAGATCACAATATTATAAAAAAGGGAAATCTGTCTAAAAGAAATATACGTTTTCAAAAAATGGAAAGGAAAATTGCATAAATTGCATTTCATGTTAGAAAAAGAATTCTGAGAACTGTGTGGAAGACATGTTGGAGAGGGGTGAGACTGAGGCACTCAGGAGCCTGCTAAATATCTGTTGTAAATGCAGTTTCTTTCTTGCCTGAGTGCATTTTTCCTAACATTTTTCATAGTCTTCAGAGACCTCGAGACATGCCATAAAAATGTTGGCCAGCTATTCTGATTCAGTTGTGAAATATAAATAATATATAGAATATATATTATGTGTGTGTGCTAAGTTGCTTCAGTCGTGTCTGACTCTTTGTGACCCTATGCACCGTAGCCCACCAGGCTCCTTTGTCCATGGGATTCTCCAGGCAAGAACACTGGAGTGGGTTGCCAGGCCCTCATCCAGGGAATCTTCCCAACCCAGGGACTGAACTGATGTCTCTTACTTAAGTCTCCTGCATTGGAAGGCGGGTTCTTGGGTTCCTCCCTGTAGCTCAGATGGTAAAGAATCTGCCTGCAATGTGGGAGACTTGGGTTTGATCCCTGAGTCAGGAAGATCCCCCAGAGAAAGGAATGGAAACCCACTCCAGTATTCTTGCCTGGAGAATTCCAAGGACAGAGAAGCCTGGGGGGGCTACAGTCCATGGAATCACAGAGAGTCAGACATGACTGAGCGACTAACACTTACCACTAGCACCGACTGGGAAGCCTGCATATTACATATGTAATATTATATAAGACAGGCTTTGTTCTTTTGAGACACTGCACTTTAGAAACATGCTCATGCTTTGTCTCTGAATTGAATATGTCTCTCTCTAGAACATTTTTATTCCCTGTATACTTCCTTGTCTTTGTGCATATGTAATGAAAACTGTACTATTTTGGTATACACACTTTTTATGTAAGCATTGTATGTTCTAAAGAAGATATTTTGAATAATCAAAGCAATAACGTTCTGAAATAATATGATTTAGAAAATAGTACAATTAACCAGAATAATGGTGAATATTCATTACAACTCAGCATGCTCTAGTAACAACATCATTTCTTAAATTGAATTTCTTGATTATTTTTATTTTCTTTAGCATGTATTAAACATTAGCCAGTAGTGCTGCTCTCTACATAATGAAAGATTACCCATACATTCAGGCTCTCACATATATTTACATTTATTTTAGATGAGTAATCTCATGTGACTTTTGTGTAAAAACACACCAGATCAAAAACAAAAAAAAAACAAAAACACCCTCCAACACGGAATCTTGCAGCAGAGTATAAATATGAAGACCAGCACTTTAAAATTCCTTGTAAACAGAAAGACTTGTATTACCGAACCACAAAATATGTCAAGAGACTGTGCTTGCTTATTTACTTTTCTGCTGCATATTACATTGGGCCTTTTCCTAAGTTTATATTTGCATAGTGTTAGGCATGCAGAGAAAGGACCGTGTCTATTTGCATTTTGAACATTCGGTATCTTTGGCATAAATGAAGGTAGGCAGTTTGCCCTCACATTCCCTCAGTACATTTCTTGACATGAAAACATCTCTCCAGTGATTCACTAATGTGGTTTGTAGAAGAAGCCAGAATACTACTGAGGCAATCTTCACATATCAGTTAAAGTTTTAGACTCTTGGTTCACCCTACATCTCAAAGGTAATTTTTAAAATGCTGTGATGAGATTTAGTCACATACTCCTTTCTCAAGACACCCCATCTGTCACCTCCAACCACTCCATGTGTTTGTTGATATAAACTTTTACTTGACTCTAATGTATGTTTCTAACCATGAGGAATGATGTCACTTGGGTCAGTAAATATGCTGACTCATTTAAACTAATCTTCTAAGGCACAGGGCAGTCTGACTGTAAATGGGAGAAACAAATAATAATGATATGTTCTGAAGAGAGTAGCCAGAACCTGACATGAGGGTACAATTCACACAGCTGTTAAATGAAGACAGCATAGACATAAAGGCTTCAGATACAGAACAGTGGGCTCAAATTCCAGTTTTGATGCTTATTCATTGAATGAATTTTGGTAAATTTATAATTTATTCATTTTTATCCATAAATCACTTATTCAACAACTGCTTAAAACAACTTAGAGTGAAGCAGAAATTTACTACCTGTATTGTATGCATGGCACATGGTAGGGAATTCAATACGTATTGCTTAAGTAAATAACCTGAATAGAATGAACTAAATATGAAAATTATTCAAAAGTAAAAGAACAGCTTAGTATATGAAACAATCTTTTTAGCTAAGAACACATTAGTTTGCACAGAACTATTTAGACATTCAAAGAGAAATCAAACAAGTAACGTTTGTTATTTTTCCATCACTTACAACATTTTTATTGTGTATACTTTGCTTTCTAAAATAACTGTGTGCCTTGGCTCACCAGCATTATCACATTATCACCACTCTGGCAACTTTCTGTTAGCGTATTTAAAACAGAAAAAAGAATGGCACAGACTCTTCAAACCCATCATAAAGAACTACACAGTGTCTCAGAATGACATGACAATGCACCTCAACTCTTATGAACTCTTGGCTATTACCAACAACGCAAATTTTTCTCTAGCATGTACTGTTGACCCTTGATCAATGCAGGGGCTAAGAGTGTTGAAAATCTTAGGCAGTTGAAAATCTGTATGGTGTTGCCTCAGTGTCCAAGGGGGACTGGTCCCAGGAGCCAACTTCAATACCAGAACCCGTGGTGCTTACGTCCTATGGTCAGCTTTCTGTGCCAGCAGTTCCACTCTGCAGGTTCAACCAATTGCAGACCATGTAGTACTGTATTTACTGGAAAAAAAAAATAAAAGCAAACACACACGAGTGGACTGGCACAGTTCAAACCTGTGCTGTTTAAGGATTAGTTACAGTTTGTTATTAATGAAAATTGGTATGTTGATGTCCATTAAGCAGAGAAAATCCAGCAACTGCAGCCAATATTTAGTTTTAAAAAATACGCTGGGAAAAAAATGAACCCCATGAATCAAAGCTTTGCTAAATATGTTAGTACTTTAGAGTGAGGGTCTTGTGGGCTACTCTCTATCCTGTCCCCATTGCTCCTTGGACATGGTACCAGTCTTGTTGTTCCGTCATTGTCGTATCCAACTCTTTTTTGACGGCATAGACTGTAGCCCGCCAGGCTCCTCTGTCCATGGGATTTCCCAGGCAAGAGTACTGGAGTGGGCTGCCATTTCCTTCTCTTAATGTGCTGACAGTCATTTCCTCCTATTGCTTTGTAGAATTATCACAATAATAGATATCCTTGAATAATATGTACATTTTAAAATTTTGCTTATCAGATTTATAAGAAAGGACTGATACGGTGTTAATTTATCTCTAATCATGCTTTTTATTTTTCAGCATTGTTTTTAGAGTCACCCAGGATGATTTAGGCAGCCCAGTTTCAATTATTGTCATTGCTCAAAAGTAGAAATTCTTGAAACTTTTGGTCTTGGGACTCTTTCTTCCCTCCTTAATAGACAGTAAAATTATTTGCCTGCTAACTTCAGTTTGTCATTGTCCACATCATCCCCACCAAAATGAACATGCTTGCCAGTACTCAGACTCATGGACTCGTTCTCTACTCTTGAACACTCTGTCCGTCTGCAGCTAAAGTATAATAAAAACACCTAGAATTTTAGGTCTACATTGTCAAGAATATACATCTGTTGCTTGCTTTGTTTTATTCGGTTCCTTACATTGTGAGAAAACAGTTCATTTTACTAAAATATGTGAACCCATGACTTCCGTGGCACCTACCATCCTCCACAATACTGCTCTCTTTCTTATCTGAGTTCTTCCCCCAAGAGTATTTATAAATAGAGCTAGGTATGGCAGACCATCTGATGCCTGAAAGGCTGAAATGTTCTTTAACTATTAATCCAGTGATAATCGAATTGAATATAAAAATACAGCCTTAAACTTATTTACTTGAACACTTGAAAATACTCATTTTCTTCCTCCATCAAAATTGCAATTGAAAGTTGAGGCTGATCTGTTGGAATTTGTTTTCTGTCAAGGGAAGAGTTCTTTCACCTCTGGAGGTTTTGAAACATACTTGTCTTAATTTGCTTCAATTTCCCAAAACTGTTTCCAAGTGTGATGCTTTGAGTACTCTGAAGCTTTTAAATCAGCTGGCAATTTTTCTCTTACCCTTGGAAATTCTAAGATAGCATTCCTTTAGAATTCTTTTTCCTGTCCTTGAGTACTCCCTTCATGTTGATGTTGATGCATTTTTTCTGTTCTTAATATTCCTAAACTGTTACTTTGCATTATCTACTTCTTTATCTCTTTCTGACACTGCCTAGAAAAATACAAAGATTTGAAACTCTGAGTTATTAATTTGCCTTTAAATTTACTCTACTCTTCCCAATTTGTTTATTTATTCATCAATATTAATTAAAAATAAAAATAAATTAATACAAATATGATCCTTGGTTCTCTTTGTAATGGCTTATAATCCCTTATTTCCTTGAGACTACTTAATGGGACTAAATTAAATTCTTCAGTTATGTGTTCCATTAATTTTACTTTACCTGGTATAAGTGATTCTGTTCATCTTTCTTTTGTATAGTTGTGCTTTTTTTCCTCTCTTATATTTAGTGCCAATTTATGTTTTCTTAGTGGTACAGAGATTATGTAATTTTCATAGTTATTAGTTTCTCATTTGAAACACACCCACATCATTCCTCTCAACATGCAAATGAAGATTAAGTACAGGATCTTACCTAAAATGACATGATTTATAACAGTGGGATCTCTCAGTTTTGAGGATATAATGTGCTCCACTCCAAGTCAAAAATTCTGAACTTAGATTAACACTATAAAGTTTGTATAATTAATGCAATTTTACAAATGTGGCATCAAAGTTTACAAACTGGAGTCATACACAGTGCTCCACTTGAATGATATTTTAGAAAATGCAAAGTAATAGAGACCTAAAGTAGATCAGTGATTCAGGGTTGTTGTTGCTGTTCAGTTGCTAAGTCGTGTCTGACTCTTTGTGACCCCATGGTTTGCATCATGTCAGGCTTCCCTGTCCTTCACTATCTCCTGGAGTTTGCTCAATTCATGATCATTGAGTCAGCGATGCCATCCAACCTTCTCATCCTCTGTCACCTCCTTCTCCTTTTGCCTTCTATCTTTCCCAGCATCAGGGTCTTTTCAAATGAGTCAGCTCTCCGAATCAGGTGGCCAAAGTATTGGAGCTTCAGCTTCAGCACCAGTCCGTCCAATGAATATTCAGAGTTGATTTCCTTTAGAATTGACTGGATTGGTCACTTTGTAATCCAAGGGACTCTCAAGAGTCTTCTTCAGCACTGCAATTAGAAGGCATTAGGTGCTCAGCCTTCTTTATGGTCCAACTCTCACATTCATACATGCTATGCTATGTTAAGTCGCTTCAGTCGTGTCCGACCGTGTGTGACCCCATAGACAGCAGCCCACCAGGCTCCGCCATCCCTGGGATTCTCCAGGCAAGAATACTGGAGTGGGTTGCCATTTCCTTCTCCAATGCATGAAAGTGAAAAGTGAAAGTAAAGTCGCTCAGTCGTGTCCCACTCTTAGTGACCCCATGGACTGCAGCCTACCAGGCTCCTCTGTCCATAGATTTTCCAGGCAAGAGTACTGGAGTGGGGTGCCATTACCTTCTCCGCATTCATACATGATTACTGGAAAAATCATAGCTTTGACTATTTGGACCTTTGTAGGCAAAGTTATGACTCTGCTTTTTGATATGCTGTCTATGTTTCTCAGAGCTTTCCTTCCAAGGAGCAAACATCTTTTAATTTTATGGCTGCAGTCACCGTCCACAGAAATTTTGGAGCCCAAGAAAATAAAATCTGTCACCATTTTCACTTTCCCCCCATCTATTTGCCATGAAGTGATGGGACAGAATGCCATGATCTTAGTTTTTTGAATGTTGAGTTTTAAGCCAGCTTTTTCACTTTCCTCTTTCACCCTCATCAAGAAGCTCTTTAGTCCCCCTTTGCTTTTTGAAGTACAACACAGATGGGTAATATAAGACCAATTCTTTTCCCAGGATGGATTGTTCTCTATCTTGATGGTGGTATAACCAAACATTTGTGAAAAACTCCCAATTACACCTAACGTAGTGTGTGTATGTACTATAAACAATTAAAGGAAAACAACAGCAATGCTTTCACCTGCTGCTGCCGCTAAGTCACTTCAGTCGTGTCCGACTCTGTGCGACCCCATGGACGGCAGCCCACCAGGTCCTGCCATCCCTGGGATTCTCCAGGCAAGAACACTGGAGTGGGTTGCCATTTCCTTCTCCAATGCATGAAAGTGAAAAGTGAAAGTGAAGTCTCTCAGTTGTGTCTGACTCTTAGTGACCCCATGGATGGCAGCCCACCAGGCTCCTCCATCCATGAGATTTTCCAGGCAAGAGTACTGGAGTGGGGTGCCATTGCCTTCTCCTTTCACCTGCTAGGAGAAAGGTAAACTTTCCTGAACCTTAGTTTTCATATGTGTAACACTTCCTTATACCACTTTGGGATCCTTCTTGGGAAGAACTGGACACATAGGGGAAGAAGGACACTGGCCACAACAGGCCTTTCTTGGAACCCAGTTATTAACAGAAGTCAGAGAATACTCTCCAGGGGGATACCTGCCCTCCTCTCAGTCACACAGCTGGTGAGAAAGCCACAGTGACCAGCTTCCAGGGTCCGGCTTTGATCAGATCCTGGGAACGCTGTGGTCTGAATCATGGGGGTGTGTCTGAAAGATCACTCCATGCGGGGTCCTCTCAGGTGTATCCTAACCCTTGAGTATCAACATCACGTATTCCCAGAGCTGGTCTCCAGTTCTTACACTTCCCCTCTCAAGTCCCCTCTGGGCCTGCTTTCAAAGAATCAGGTTGAAAATACAACACCTGTCCTGCCCTGGAAATGTCCTCTGTTGCAACCCCAGGTGATTGCGATGGAAGAGAAGCAGCTACAGCACGGAACCCACGTCCTGGAGCGAAGCGCAGTTTCCTTGGACACAAAACCTACAATGTCTGACAGGGATGCCCCGCCGGTCCTGGCGTTAGGAGTCTCTCAGGGGCTCACTGTGGCTAAATCTCCACCTTCCCCATATCTGGCACTTTCCACTGTGCCTAAGGCCTTGGCTCAGGGTCGCCTCCTGAGAGGTTTGGGGCCGACTCTGAGGCCGGTCCCTGCCTTTCTCCGGAACTCAACCCACCCTGAGGAGGTCCAGCCCGTGGGACCTCAGTGGCCTCAGTGGCCCCTCGGCCCCTCGCTTTCGCTTCACAACCTCCCAGGATGCAGTGCGGCCACACAAAGTGGCAGGAAAGGCCCGAGGCCGCAGCCCTGAGGCACGCTGGGCTCCACCTCAGGTAAGGCCGCGAGGGCCCACTGCCTCCCGGAGGAAGGGGCGGGGAGGAGCGGCGATGGCTGCCAGTGCTTGCCGGGTTCCCAAGGCAGCCACTCGGGGAGGCCTCTAGGGGAGACCTGAGGCCTGACGTGGGCCTCCGCCCTCCTGGGCTGCAGGCGTCTCTCGGGGAGCAGCGAGGGAGGTCTTGGAGAGGACGACCGTGGACGAGTCAGGTGGGAGTTCGGCGGTGGGGATGTGGCAGGGATGGGGTGGGGTCCCCGGAGTGGGGTCCCCGGGGTGGGGGCCCCTCCCCACACTCCCGGTGTGTGGCCTCAGCTTGGGCTCGCTTGTCAGTGCTGGGCCGCGGGCTGTCCGCATGTTGCGACTCATACTTCTTGCACCTCTTAGCACTGGAGTTTGTCAGGGGTGAGCCTTCCCCTCCCCCGCTAACATCTTGCCGTCGAGGGTGGGGAGGTTGAGGATTGGGTCGGCTCTGCCCTGTGTGCAGTTCCTTCATCCCTGTTGATGCTGCCGAGAGAAAAGCACCCCACACACCAGCTGCTCCTCCACCCTGAGTCCCCCACTCCTTCCCCACCAGCTCGCCTTCCTTTTTCTGGAAGATTCCACACCTAGCAGTTTCTGTGATGCTCTCTGTTGGTGGGCAGATCCATCACCTCCCTTCAGTTGTTCTTGGGTGGATATAGGGAGCCCTGGGGTTCCTCCTCCTGGGAAACAGTAAGCCCGCTGCTTGATGACCCTGAGTTGAGTGACTTTGTGACTTTGACATTTATGTTTCGGGGACTGATGGACACAGAGTGGAGTTAGGTTGTGATGCCCTGGTGTTCTCGTCCTCAGAAGCTCCTCTTATCTTGTGACAGGTGTGACAGGATATCTGTACACTGTTCCTTTGCTGTTAGACAGTTGAGGCTGGAGATAAGCCCATCTCCAGTGGCAACGTGGCTTCTAGATGAAGCCCTCCCAGCAGAGGGAAAGCATGTAGGAAGTCTGTACACGGTGACATTCAGAGAGACACCTTAAAGTATTGCATCAGAAATCAGGTGGATAGGCAACCATCAGCTTGCATTTGGTAAAGGGAGAATTTTTTATCTACAAGGAAAATTAATAAATAACTCCAATAAGAGATTCATAAAAGCATATCTTTGAAGAAGAGAAAAGATAATATTGTCCTGAAAGCCCAGATGAATAGCTCAGTATTTGTTCTTTTAGGAATGGTAAATTTGCCTGAAAGTGTTAGTTGCTCTTGGTGTCTCACTTTTTGTGACCCCATGGACTGTAACCCGCCATACTCTGTCCATGGAATTCTCCAGGCAAGAATACTGGAGTGGGTAGCCATTCCCCTCTCCAGGGGACCTCCCTGGCCCAGGAAGCAGTACATACAAATATATAATGTAATTAAGAGTGAGTATGGAAACCCCTTTAAGACATCCTGGAGCTGATCTTCAGTTCCCAGATGACTAAGCTTGGCTCAGAGAATGCTGCCCTTCTAGAGAAGCTGTCCACCCTGAAGCAGATTTCAGACCTGTAGATCAGGGGCCCAGTGATAAAGAGATCAGTACAGTGCCCAGAGGCCAGACACCTTCCAGGCTTTCTGGACAAACATGCTGAGGTACCTCTAACAAAGGGATATGCTGAGGAGTCCTGAAAACTACAGTTCTCTCCAATGTTGAGGTAAAGGCTCTCAAACCAGAGTTGGTTTGGTTAACTAAATTAAAAAGTGCCATTTCTTATTCTTTAAAGGCTGTAGAGAAATACAGATCTGACCTGCATGTGTGCACGCACGCACACACACACACACGAAAACACCGTAACAAAAATCTAAGAATACCAAAATATTCAAAAATACTTCTCTCTTATAAGTGGGAATAAGGAGAACAATTTCTTTCTTCATACTTTTATGCAAGTATGACCTTCTTACTTCATACTTTTTTCTGCCATGAGCAATTATTACATTTGTTATTGTAAAGTATTATTTTAATATAATAGGAAGAATATAAGCTAGTCTACAATCATTCTTTCTGTTTTCTTGCAAAGCTGCTGGAAAAAGCCTGACATGACTTCTGCTGCATTTAATATTCTTTCTCTCATTGAGGCCAATGGTCAAAATGAACTGTGTTGATGATATGGATGTTAATTTACAATAGTGGAAGGAAAGACATGGGGGATGTACTGCCATGAAAGGGCCATGCAGTTAGTAGATTAGTAGAACACGACACCAGGCCTTTTATGGCACATGGTCAACACAGCCCAAACTTTAATCTATTCTTTTGCCAGTGTTCTTGGCACTCTTGGCGTTCAGTTTAGCAGCTTTTCCTGCAGACTTGACCCTAAACTTTAAGCCTTCATCATTCTGGAAATAATCATGTAACAAAAATACCTCAAGGCAGAGTTCCACCTTATTTGTTTAAACTGTGAGCAGACAGCCATGAAAAACGAACACTAGACAGTTTGGTATGCATCTATATATAGCTCTTATTCACATCATCACATGAAAAAGCAGTTGGTAACTCATTCAACAACTGTTAACAAATAACTGTTAATACTTTTATGTGGCACAAACCCTCAGATGCTGGACCATCATAAAATGTCCCTGGCCTCACAGACTAAACATCCTAGGGGCAGAGGCAGGTGGCAAGCAAGTGTACAAACAGGCATCCTCAATCATAACTGCAGATATTTTTTGACTTACAATGGAGTTACCTCCAATAAAATCATAAGTTAAAAATATCTAAGTTGAAAATGGATTTCATAAACCTAACCTTGCACAATTCATAGCTTAACCTAGCCTACCTTGAACATGCTCTGAATCCTTCCATTAACCTACAGTTGGGTAAAATCGTCTAGCACAAAGCCTATTTTATAATAAAGTGTCGCATATCTTATGTGGTTTAATGAATACTGTACTGAAAGTGAAAACCAGAATGGTTGCCTGGGTGCAGAGTATTTGTAAGTATATGGATTGTTGACTCATGATCGTGTGGCTGACTAGGAGCTATGTCTCGCTGCCACTGCCCAACTCCACAAGAGAGGAGAGTGCCACATATTACTGGTCCTAGTTGGTTGGTTAGTTGCTCAGTTGTGTCTGACTCTTTGCGACCCCATGGACTGTAGCCAACCAGGCTCCTCCATCCATGGAATTTTCTAGGCAAGAACACCGGAGTGGGTTGCCATTTCCTTCTCCAATTATTAGCCCTAGAAAAGACAAAAACTCAAAATCTGAAGAACAGTTTCTACTGAATGCGGTCACTTTTACAACATTGTAAAGTCAAAAAATTGTAGTTGAACCATTGTAAGTCGGGACTATCTATATATGAATAACATTCTTAGGATGTGACCTCTGTCCCCCGAACATGTCCTGAGGACCACAAGATAAGCCCCACATTCAGCAACTTCACAATGTTATGTAAAAATGGAAATATTATCACTTTGACATAATCAAGTCTCTTTTTTAAAACCTTTTTTACTGTTAAAGCTCTGAGCAGAAACTTTCTAATCTTCAGGCCTCTGCACACAGTCTGTACAGGAACAAATGCTCAAGGTATTGAGTATCTTTTCATTCTGTCCTCACCTTCCACTGGTTTTGGTCTCAAGGGTATGTCTTAATAAATATTTTCCCTGCAAAACTCTCACAGATTATGCTTCTCAAGAAACCCAAACTACAACACATAGAAAATTAGGCTCTGGAAACAGACTAGCTCTGCATAATTGTTTTCAAACGTTCATCTAGTTAAGGCTATGGTTTTTCCAGTAGTCATGTATGGATGTGAGAGTTGGACTATAAAGAAAGCTGAACACCGAAGAATTGATGCTTTTGAACTGTGGTGTTGGAGAAGACTCTTGAGAGTCCCTTGGATTACAAGGAGATCCAACCAGTCCATCCTAAAGGAAATCAGTCCTGAATATTCATTGGAAGGACTGATGTTGAAGCTGAAACTCCAATACTTTGGCCACCTGATGCAAAGAACTGACTCATTTGAAAAGACCCTGATGCTGGGTAAGATTGAAGCCAGGAGGAGAAGGGGATGACAGAGGATGAGATGGTTGGATGGCCTCACTGACTCAGTGGACATGAGTTTGAGTAAACTCTGGGATTTGGTGATGGACAGGGAGGCCTGGCGTGCTGCAGTCCATGGGGTCGCAAAGAGTCAGACATGACTGAGCAACTGAACTGAACTAAAGAGGGCCAGGCCTGGCATCTGCTAGTCTTTGGATATGAGCCTCAGAAGAAGGGGCTTGACCGCGGGCAGGGTAGATAGCAGCTCTAGCCAGTGGGCTGGTCCCTTCTGGCTGCAGCCTAATACCTCAAGCTTACTTGACAAGTGGTGATGTCACTTTCCTCTTCCTCATCCCAGGGAAAGAGTAGGCGTAGGATTGGGTCACTGTATGTGAGGTTGCTGTGGGAGGGAGTGAGGTGGTATGAGATGGATCCAAAAGTTTGATGAGAGAACACTGGTGCATGTCTCTGGAATTGTAAGATGCTCTGGGTTGTGTACATTGAGGAAAAGAAGGAAGTAGAGGAATAGTCAGGAGTAATAGCCAAGGCTTAGAGTGCCCCAGAGAAGGCAATGGCACCCCACTCCAGTACTCTTGCCTGGAAAATCCCATGGATGGAGGAGCCTGGTAGGCTGCAGTCCATGGGTCACTAAGAGTCAGATACGACTGAGCAACTTCACTTTCATTCACTTTCCTGCATTGGAGAAGGAAATGGCAACCCATTCCAGTGTTCTTGCCTGGAGAATCCCAGGGACGGAGAAGCCTGGTGGGCTGCCGTCTATGGGGTCACACAGAGTCGGACACGACTGAAACGACTTAGCAGCAGCAGCAGCAGAGTGCCCAGCCTGATCCTGTCACAAAATAATTTACAAACGTGATTACTGTTAATAGTATGGGACTTCCCTGATGGCTCAGCAGTTAAAGAGTCCATCTGCAGTGCAGGAGACACAGGAGAACTGGATTCAATCCCTGGAGAAGGGCATGCCAATCCACTCCAGTATCCTTGCCTGGGAAATCCCATGGACAGAGGAACTTGGTGGGCTACAATCCAAAGGATCATAAAGAGTCAGGCACGACTGAAGGACCAAGTATGAAGGCATTAATAGCATGACCTCAGAATTTTGGAGAGTAGGAGAGCAATACTGTCTGTATCCAGTGCATTAGAAGAATATGTGGCAAGACACACTGAACTATGTCCTGGAGCAATCATTTAAATTGATTGGAAAATATGGCATATATTCTAAGAGAATGGCTGGTGAGTTTGCAAAGCTAGTTTAGGGGACATGTTTTAGGAAGCTCTGAGGGCAGTATGGGATGCATGATGACTTTGAGCCAGAGAATAGCCCTCTGGCTAGAAACATTAATAAGGATCTAGAAACATTAATAAGCTCTAGAAACATTAAACGAGGATCAAGATTTGGAGTGCACTTAAGTGGTTAGAGGTGAGAGGTTGACTGAACTGTGAAGAAAGGTAGAATGAGCATGGAAGTATGACGTGGTAGCTCCCTGACTTGTAAGTTATGTGACCATGGCCAGATTTCTTAGTTGGTCTCATTCTTAACTGTTTAATGTCTATAAAGGCAAACAGAATATTTACTTCACAAAAGTTCATCTAAGCAAATGACACGACAGAGGTTGTAAAATATCTGAGTGTATATTCCTAATTGTTTCTGGTTCTATCTGTCCATATCAATCAGTCTTCTGGGGTTCTGATATCAAAGTATCCTGGGATTAAAAATGATGTACCATAGAATGTTAGTGGTGAGGATAAACAGGGGAAATAAAGAACACTTAAATAGCCTGTATCTGTGATTGTACGCCCAACAGGAAATAGTTCAATACAATAATGGCAGTCATCACATTGTAGCAAATGATCGTAGAAGTTGGTTTTCACTGAAAATTGCTTGTAGAATAGAGAAGCCATGATAATTTCATAAATGATCTATTAAAAACCTCAGTATCCTGCGAATTTTACCTATCAGTTCTTCATCATCAAAAATTTGAGGCCACACATATTCCATATATGGGGTTTGAGGATCTGTATTGATGCTTAAAATGAACTTTGACAATCCTGGGGACATTCGATGATGCTGATAGGATACATTCTGAAGACATTTTGGCCACGCACCAAATGCGTAATCAGAATTCAAGGAGTCATTACCAGGGAAGTTGGTCCTTTATTTGCAGATAAGATTGGTCTTTAGTTATAAAATGTACCAAGTTTAAACTATTGAAAGAAAGAAGGTTGTTTTTAAGCTGTCTTATTTTATTTTTCAGTATTTTTCACACAATAAAAATCAAATTATCTCCTCCACTTCTTCCTTGGGATGGTCCCAAAGGCTTACAAAAGGAGAGAGACAATAGTAAAAAGAGCAAAGTAACTTTGAAACCACATGGTAGAATTATGTGAAATAGTTAAAAATAATGTAAATATATAGATATAGATTCATAAGACAAAGTATGTTCTCATATGTATGTGTGTGTGTGTGTGTGTGTGTGTGTGTATATCAAATAGCAGTATATGTGTATATCAAGCAACGTTTTTGTAATACTCCAGGACAGCTGTGTACAACCACACATATAGGTATGTATATGTATGTGTGGATGTACATGCTTCTGCAGGAATATTGCAAAAGTGCTGAGTCCATACTGAGGACAAAGGATAAATAAGACTGGTAGTGCCAAAGGACAGAAAGATAACAAGTAACAACTCTAGAATCACTTGGCCCAAACAGCTTTTAATCTGAAGTTAAAAGTAATATATTTTCAAAATTTAAAGAAACATTGCTAACATTGCTAAAAAAAAAAGCAAATTATTACTCAAAGATAGTCACTGTGCAATATTGTGATGTGTCTGTTTTCTTTGAATACATTATAGAGGCATAAGATAATAGCATATAAATTATATATGATTCTACTGTTATAATTTAACATTATATCACCAACAAAACCACTTGGTAATATTGTTTTAGAAAATAATTTTTGTATTGGCTTCATGATATTCTGTTGAGAGATTTTTTCAGCTGTTTATTGATACTTTGACCTTATGATTGCTTCTAAATTTTAACTATTATAAACAGTATCTCATATAATCATATTTGTCCTAAAAACAATCAAACTTTTAATTGGATGTGCTAGGCCACCAAAAGCACTTTTTTAAATAACAGAAAACACAAAAGATTGAAGCAGACTGGTTACTCCTTTGCTCAGAGAAGTTAGTGGGTAGAGGAGATCTATTCATAAGGAAAAATGAACTAGTCTGGTTTATTGCAAAGAGACTTTGCAGTGACGTTTCACATGATATTATTACTTAATATTAGTTCAGTAGTTAATGTGTGCCAGGCAATATTCTAAGCTGTTTATATTTAAACACTTTTTGATCTCAAACTAACCCAGGTACTACTATTTATTCTTATTTTATCAGTAAGGAAAAGGAGACCAATAATGTGTGCCAGGCAATATTCTAAGCTGTTTATATTTAAACACTTTTTGATCTCAAACTAACCCAGGTACTACTATTTATTCTTATTTTATCAGTAAGGAAAAGGAGACCAAAAATGAACTAGTCTGGTTTATTGCAAAGAGACTTTGCAGTGACGTTTCACATGATATTATTACTTAATATTAGTTCAGTAGTTAATGTGTGCCAGGCAATATTCTAGGCTGTTTATATTTAAACACTTTTTGATCTCAAACTAACCCAGGTACTACTATTTATTCTTATTTTATCAGTAGGGAAAAGGAGACCAATAATGTGTGCCAGGCAATATTCTAAGCTGTTTATATTTAAACACTTTTTGATCTCAAACTAACCCAGGTACTACTATTTATTCTTATTTTATCAGTAAGGAAAAGGAGACCAATAATGTGTGCCAGGCAATATTCTAAGCTGTTTATATTTAAACACTTTTTGATCTCAAACTAACCCAGGTACTACTATTTATTCTTATTTTATCAGTAAGGAAAAGGAGACCAAAAATGTGTGTGTGTGTGTGTGTGTGTGTGTGTGTATATATACACACATTGTGTATATATATATATATATATATATATATATATATACACACAATAAGTAACTTCCCCGAGATCACTCAGCTACCAAGCAGAGTGTCAGGATCTAGACCAGCTTGCCTGAGGCTCTCTTCGTGCCTGGTACCTACCCTGCAGTAGTGTTTCGCTAGTTATATTGACTGTGTTTCAACAAACTGATCATGGATCATATCATGAGAATTCTTACTTGCAATCCTGGAAGCTGGAAGGCAGTGGAACAATATTTACAGATCATTCAGGTACAGAACTTCCATTTAACATTATTTGCACATCCAAGATAGTAATCGTGTCTGAAAGCAGAAGAATATTATCTGATACAGCAGGGTCTTAGTAGGTGTACCATCCAGGGTATCATTCTGAAGGAACAGATAGAGTAAATTCTCTAAACAAGAGAAAATGGCATCAAAGCAAGATTGAAAGATAAAGACAGACAACATATGCAACAAAAAAAATATGTCCAATGAATTTTATGTTTGTAGCTAAATTTAAGTGGATAGACGTTTGCTCCTAGCTGTGTTGAAATGACAAGGACCAGACTTAACCTACTGTCATAACTAATTAGAGAAGTGAGAAAAGTATACGAAACAACTGTTTTCAGACAGTGGATATCAAATACCCTCTGATGTGATCTTTGAGAGAAAGTAAAGAGGGTGGTGAGTCTTAGGACTGTTATCCACCTTGTTGCCTGGAGGCAATTTTTGGACTAGGAGCATGAAGTAAGGACATGGAGGTCGAGGCCAGCATTCTCCTTGGACTTGGGAGAAGGAGATGGGATAGTAGAGAGGCTGAGGCGGCTGGAAGTTGTGGGACAGACTGCAGAGGAGGGAGTCTTGTGGTGAAAGAGCACCTGAGATCAATACAGTGATATTGTGGTGCCTTTGCTGAGTCCTAGCCATGCGTGCAAGGTGTTGAAGGTGTTAGTTGCTTAGTCGTGTCTGACTCTTTGAGGCCCCATGGACTGTAGCCCACTAGGTTCCTCCGTCCATGAAAATTTCCAGGCAAGAATACTGGAGTGGATTGTTATTTCCTTCTCCAGGGTATCTTCCTGATCCAGGAATTGAACCTATATCTCCCACATTGCGGGCAGACTTTTTACTGTTTGAGCCACCAGGGAAGCCCTGGTTCAAAGAGGGTGGCTTTAAAAAGTCTAGGTAAAAAGTGAGCAAGAGATAAGCTGAACTCTTTCCAGAGCTCACACAAGGTTAAAACACATTTAAACTATGACCAGACCAATCATAGAATTCTCAATGATTTACAGAGGCATTTAGCAGAAACCCCAGAACAGTAACGCCTTGTAGAAGAGCAGATGTTTCTCTGGAATGAAGTCTATTCTATACCTGTTCCAGGAAAGTATGAAAGTAGACTGTGAAGGGAATTCAGGAATTTTTTGCAGAAATTTTTCATAGTTCAGATCAGTTCAGTTGCTCAGTCGTGTCCGACTCTTTGCGACCCCATGAACCACAGCACGCCAGGCCTCCCTGTCCATCACCAACTCCCAGAGTCCGCCCAAACCCATGTCCATTGAGTTGGTGATGCCTCCAACCATTTCATTCTCTATCATCCCCTTCTCCTCCGGCCTTCAATCTTTCCCAGCATCAGGGTCTTTTGCAATGAGTCAGCTCTTTGTATCATGTGGCCAAAGTATTGGAGTTTCAGCTTCAACATCAGTCCTTCCAATGAACACCTAGGACTGATCTCCTTTAGGATGGACTGGTTGGATCTCCTTACAGTCCAAGGGACTCTCAAGAGTCTTCTCCAACACCACAGTTCAAAAGCATCAATTCTTTGGTGTTCAGCTTTCTTTACAGTCCAACTCTCACATCCATACATGACCACAGGAAAAACCATAGTCTTGACCAGATGGACCTTTGTTGACAGAGTAATGTCTCTGTTTTTTAATATGCTGTCTAGGTTGATCATAACTTTCCTTCCAAGGAGTAAGTGTCTTTTAATTTCATGGCTGTAATCACCATCTGCAGTGATTTTGGAGCCCAGAAAAATAAAGTCAGCCACTGTTTCCACTGTTTCCTCATCTATTTGCCATGAAGTGATGGGACCAGATGTCATGATCTTCATTTTCCGAATGTTGAGCTTTAAGCCAACTTTTTCACTCTCCTCTTTCACTTTCATCAAGAGGCTCTTTAGTTCTTGTTTAGTTCTTCTTTAGTTCTTATTTTCATAGTAAATGTGCTTTTAAAAAAATTACCAGTTTTCCTCAGTTTTGAAAAAATAATTGAAATTGCCTTTGTACATTAGGAAATATATACAGTGATACATAATTTATAAATAGATATTTATGTATTGGGTTTATGCTCAGATTTTACTGGAAAGACTGTACAATCTGAAAAGTTGTAGACAATAATAGTATAGAAGAGTAGGATTCAGTACAACAGTAGTGGGCCATTTAATGAAATTTGATGGGTCTATTTAATAGATTACTGTAAAGCCAAAAAACTAACCACTGAATTACATAGAAAAGCAATTGTATTTAATAGCAGTGAAAAAAAACTGAAGAAAGCATCAGTTCAGTTCAGTCACTCAGTCGTGTCCGACTCTTTGCGGCCCCATGGACTGCAGCACACCAGGCTTCCCTGTCCATCACCAGCTCCTGGAGCTTGCTCAGACTCATGTCCATCAAGTTGGTGATGCCATCGAACTATCTCATCCTCTATTGTCCCCTTCTCCTCCCACCTTCAATCTTTCCCAGTGTCAGGGTCTTTTCCATTTTTCAGCGACTCAGTACTTCGCATCAGGTGGCCAAAGTATTGTAGCTTCAGCTTCAGCATCAGTCCTTCCAATGAATACCTAGGACCGATCTCCTTTAGGATGGACTGGTTGGATCTCCTTGCAGTCCAAGGGACTCTCAAGTCTTCTCCAACACTGCAGTTCAAAAGCATCATTTCTTTGGCGCTCAGCTTTCTTTATGGTCCAACTCTCACATCCATACATTACTACTGGAAAAACCATAGTTTTGACTGCATGGACCTTTTTCAGCAAAGAAAGCATACAGATAAATGTTTAATGTATATTTATATTTTCACAAATCAAAAAATGGAAGGTGCCGAGGTCCAGCCCCGGCTGATCCAGGGAATTCGAAGGGGAGATGGCTTCGGCGAGCTCACTGGATACAATAGCTTTATTTAAATATTAGAGATATAAAGAGTAATAGAATGAGGATAGCTCAGCAGGAAAATTCAGTGGAGAAAAGAGGCTGAGTAGCTTGGTTTACGCGGAAAATCAGTATAACCTGTGACATCAGGTTAGCTCTGACCACGGAGGCCACAGGTGCCCTCTCGAATAGCGGAAGGTGCCCCACCTTAGGCACCTTCTCGAGTGGGTCTTAGAAGCCCAGGCAAATAAATGGTCGCAGAGGACTTCCACGCTCCAGATGGAGACTCAGCCAGAATGTGAAAAGAAAGAATGACATGGGGAGACCAAGCTTTGGTGAGCAAGGCCCGCAGCTTTATTTTCAACAGGGGCTTTTATACCCTAAGTTGCACATAGAGGATAATAGGGGATGTGAAATCATACAAAGTCAGCAGTCTTTGGTCCTTATGGAAACCAGGGTTTCTTTTCTGCAAACTTATCTTATACAAATGGTTTAGGTGATTTACATCATCTTCTGACCAGAAGGCCTATTAACATTTTATGACTCTTGACAAAGGTTTGTCAACCGTAAGACTTATTTTCTCTAAAAGTACTTATTTTAAGGTTTGGCGCCATCCTCTGAAGGTGTTAGATAAAGTTGCATTCCTATAGGGCAGAGGTGCAGTGGGTTTACAACAAAGGAAAGAATTTATTACCTTAAGGGTCTAAAGTTGCTAACACCAAGGCCACTACTTATTTTTTCTACATACCAACTATATTAATTAATACACATTCAAGGATACAATTCAGGGGATGTGGAAACTTGGCAGCAAGCATTGGCTCATCAATAAAATCTTTTACTAGTTTTATTCTGACAGTTTCTAACTCTCTGAGAGGCTCTAAGCTATTTGAATATCTTAAGCTTCCCATGCCTCTCCAGGCTGAGAGACTGTATGCATAGCTGTAGGAGTCCGAGTAAACTTGTCAGGCGAGTTAGAGAGCTATCTGAGGGGTTTGGATTTAAACACTCCTAATGCCCAGGAACTTTATTAACTGGAGCTGTAAGTTAACTCTTTATCAGAGAGAGCGAGATGGTGGTGGGGGACAGCCCCCAGTAAAGTCAGAGGTGAGAGCACAAAGCAGTAAACTAGGCAGACTCTGGTTTTGAGGGGTAGATGCTCGAGAATATCCAGGGGGCCTCCTGAGGCTCCATCCCGCCTTTGCGTATGTCGAGCCTCCTTCCTCATGACCTTTGCCACGGGTAGAGGTCCTCACGCCGGCTCCCGGCAGGAAGGTTACATAATTTTGATTCTATGGGTGTATGTATGTATCTCTCTCTCTATTTTTGCATTATTCTTCTGCATCATTACTTTTCTATATTTTCTGCAAGTACATGGAATGCTTAAAATTTATTTATTTATTTTTTGGCCGTGCTGCATGCATGCAGGGTCTCATTTCCCTAACCCGGGATCAAACCCTCATCCACCTCAGTGGAAGCTTGGAGTCTTAACCACTGGACCACTGGGAAAATCCCTGGAATATTTTTAAATTAAAAAATCTGTTAAGTATTCGAAGGCTTTGTCATATTCAGGTTTATGGCATTCACATTCTCTGGAATATTGTTAGCATTCAATTTATATTCAGTGAATCCCTGATGGATAAGTGAATTAGTGAATAAAAATTTTATTATTCTAGAAATTATTTCTCAGGGATAAATACATTATTTGGTATTCTAATTAAGCAACATTATACCAAGTATTCAAAAGTAATAATTTAAAATTTAGTAGTCATCTGTTGCTCTTTGCTTAGATATTTTAAAAAGATATTGATTGTGTTTGTGCTTAGCTTTCTCCTTTCATTTATTTACATGCACAAAATTTTAGAAAAATCTGGTGTTCCTCTGGTGGTTCATTAGGATTGAAGGCTTTAGCAGTTTTAATTGATTGTTTGAGAACCAAAGTCTGATTCTGAACACAGACTATTTATCATTCTCTAGTCTCTCTTCAGTTCACTACAATTTTTATTGCATTATCTTTGTAAAATGGAATTTGTAGGTGTAATGGGCACCATGACTCATTAATTAATGGATAGTATCAAGGGAAAGGAGGAAAGAAGAAAGGGGAATATAGGCTGTATAAATCCTAGATTCATCTAGATAAACAATGTGAAGGAAAGTGAGGAGTGGTGAAGGGAAGGAAAAATGGATGTAGAGAGAAAAGCAGTCAGCAAAACAAGGAAAGCCAAAGTTATTTTTATTTAGACTTTTATGTTTCATGGTATAAAAATTCAGTGAAGCCTCATTCATAACTTTTAATCCCCAACCCCCTTTGTCTTGTCCAGTTTATCAAGCTTCAAAGTTGATGACAGAAAAATACAGTTGTGCTGAGATACCAGCAATGTTTGTAATACAGTGGTAATACTTTGTAGGAAGAAATAAGACTAAAATAACTTAATATTTCTACATAGTTACTATCAATTATCATCATTTATTAAGTCTACATTGTTATTTACAAGATAGTTCTGCACCTGTTTTGGATTTATGCAATCAATTGACAAAAGTAGGAGAAAAGCAAGCTAGAGGATGTACCTAACCTAAAGTTGATCAACGGAACAAAATTACAAAATTCAAAACAATCAGAAGAAAAACACGCATGCTCATATAGGTAATATATTAAAAGAATAAAAACCAATAAAAACAGAAAGCATTACATAAAATATTAATGTGAAACCAAGAACACTGATCATATCAAGAAACTTAAATTGCTTTTACTCAGCTATTAAAATTCTATAACTTGCAAGTGGAATTATAGAATAAAATGCAAATGTATATGGCATGCAAGTCACTAAAACAAAAAGTGACTCAAAAACACTAAGAATAATGAGACATTTAAAACAGTCCAGGCACAAACTGAAAGCAGGAGTCATGATACCTGTCAGTGTTAGACTTAAAATTATTGAACATTATAGAACACAAAAGGCCAATTTTGTATTAAGTATGAAATCCACAACAAGAATCTAACAGTTATTATTCATGTAATAAAATATCAGAAACATTCATAAAACAGGCAATTCTCGTCTATTGAAATCAAGGAGAAATAGAAATGATATAGTAGGCAATTCAATGCTACCTTTCTTGTGGCATAGTGTGTGGAAAAAATGATGATAAAGATGACCTAGATAATTTGATGAATAAAAGATGTACTTGATTTAATGAATTCAGTACTTTGAAAACAAAGAATATGCCTTTTGGTCAAGTGACCATATGCCATCCACTAGCCCAAAGAAACTACAAGACGTGGAAGGCATTTTAAACATGATCTTGTAGCTGTCTGGAAAATTATCCTTTGTCCTGGTTCTCAGACACTGAATTCATGAATTGATTCAGGCCAGATTGTACAGCCTGAGACTGTGAGTGATGGATGAGGACTTCAGGTCTGGGGGCCCTGTTGTCCTGCAGTGATGCATTGCACAGGGTAGCTCCAAGATTGATGAAGCACACCTGGCCCAGGTGAGGCATTCTCTGGCGTGGCTTCAGATTTGACGAGTAGCAAGATTTCTACTGCTTAATATACTAGGCTGGGCCTAGGAGAAATTCTTAAGCTTCAAGATGTTCTCGAGTGACCTTCATTCATTCACATATCATCCATGGTTTGCACCTTTATAATCTCCAGTGAAGGATTTTATGGCCAGATATTAACCCTGTTTGTCTTGTCAACAAAGTGACCATTCATCTTTAAGTGCTGTGCTTAGTCACTTAGTCGTGTCCAACTCTTTGCGACCCCATGCACTGTGGCCCTCCAGACTTCTCTGTCCATGGGATTCTCCAGACAAGAATACTGGAGTGGGTTGCCATGCACTTCTCCAGGGCATCTTCCCAATCCAGGGATCAAACCCAGGTCTCCTGCATTGCAGGCAGATTCTTTACCATCTGAGCCACCAGGGAAGCCCATTCATCTTTAAGTAATCATATAAATAGACAAAGAAAACCTCAAACAATTTCACAAAGAAGATGTAAGGTTATTAGTATTTTATCAAAATGCAACAACAATAAATGAATAAAAATGGGAAAATATCCTACTTTCTAGAATTTGAATGCTCTCTTTAAAGACGTTTGGTGAAGACTCTGGAGTGGGGTGGAGTGGTGTCAGAGAGAAAAAAATTATTACAGAAGATCTTCAAAATAATTGTAATGAAATATTACAGTTTTTATCTTTGATGGAAAAAAGGCACCATATAGTATATACATCATTAGCTCTTTCCAAGGGAAAAAAGAAGCAAAGCCCAACTATTCAAAAGCAGACATGATAAGGAGAACTAATCAAAGACACAGGAAATTTACTCATGAGACTTTTTTGTTCAACACTAAGCAAACAATTTTGAAAAAAATGGGTGAGATACACTTTTTTCTAGAAAAGTAGAAATAAACAAAACTAATCATTGAAGATGTAGAAATTCTAAACAGACTTTAGAGGAATTAGGGAAAATTATCTAGCAGCAAAAACCAGAAAGATGTTTTAGTCCTAGGTTCTTTCACCAGCAGAGAGTTGTGAAATCAGTGCAGGTAAAATATATGGGTGATTTATTAGTATTTTCTTGTATAGAAATAAAAGGAACTTTGATTAAAAAAAAAAACTCCCCTCATCCCCTGACATCTGATTCTGGTCATTCTAAATCTTACGTTTAGAAGCCTTACAAAAAGTACCAATTAAATGAAAGAGTTTCTGGTGAGAGGCAGGAAGTCTCCTGTGAATTCTCTAAAAGAATAGAATTTCTGGGCTTGGAATAAATGAGTAGAAGCCCAGTAAATGTTTTTAATAAATGAGGTTGGCACACTTAAATGGAAATAGTATCACAGCTGGCAGCAGGAAACTTGGGCTCTGTACTACTTCTGTTAACTAGTGACCGTTTGACCTTCAGCAAGTCATGTAAATTTTTGTGATTTGATTTATTTTTTGGTTTGTACAAATGGAAGATATGTTTTTTTTTATTTAATAAGGGGATCTTTGACATATTAGGTTTCCCGTCAGTATTTGAAGGATGCTTAAATAGTGATGTTGAAATATTAAAAGAGAAATTTAATGCCTTTCAGACCATAGTGGGTGGACTGTGCTTGGTACCACCCCCATATGGGAATCTTGCTTTGCATTATTAAGAATATTTTATGGAAAAGAGAAAAATCTTGGATTTATCAATGTCATACTCAAATGCAAGAAGTGAACTTAACTTCTTTCCTTCTTTTCAAAGAAGGAAACAGACTCCTTTCCCTTAGACCTCCCCCTCACTCAGAAGTGGGGAAATACAATTTAACCCCAATAGACTAAACTCAGTCCCATGGGATAATTCAAGCATTCCTTTGAGAAATCACTCAGTGCTCTTAGGAAAGCATGCTTAGTCTCTAATGTTACCCCATCCACATTCCTCCACCTAAGATGACACCCAGGTATGTGAGGAGCTTGTTCTATCACATGGCAGCTGAAGAGTAGGGGTTTTCCATTCACGGCTGTGTTCTGTGGTTTTCCGCTAATCATCTCTGTAGAGTAGTTGGTGGAAGTCACTCTCTGAAGATGCTGGTGAAATTTCTGCCAGAGATGATGCCTGCTAAAATACTCCTTTCCTTTTAGAGTGATGAAAGCCCAATCAGTTTCCAAAGCTGATGTTGCACACCTGGGTACTTCTGGTCTGGCACACCCACTCTCAGTTACCTCTACTTCCACTTTCCATCCTCTGACCAGGTTGTCAGTGGCACAGATGTGACTGTGAAGTCATCTTTCCCTTCAATAGTTCAGACACTATAAACAGACCTTAACCCTACTACCTACCTCATAAGGAGATCTGAGAAATTCTGGAATTTGCCTACACTGTTCGGGAAAATTGGCTGACTTGGGGAAGCTGAAGTCTAGCCTGACAAAAGAAATTATTGCATTATATAGCCAAGTCTGCTTTATTTGGGGGACTATCCTAAGTTGTGGGGTGAAGACAAGCACATCCAAAATGCTCTAGAGAGTCATTTCCTCCTCCTCTTCAGGATCTGACTCTGTATGTATAAGTTGACTCAATGGAAGAACAGCTCTGGAAGCTCTTGTTTTCAAACAGGGTTATTTCTTCAGCAGGAAGCTTGGTGGTTACATAATCCACTGCATCTGCCCTGCTCTCCTTTCTCTATAATCCACAGACTGAGTGGAGGGTTAGACTGTGCCGGTGTCCTTCCTTGATGTGGTCAGCTCAGCCCAACACAGCCTGCCTCTGTGAATAGCGAGAGAATCTGGGAACTTTGTACCATCCTACTAATACTTCTCTGCCTCTGCTTTTTCTCAGTAATCCTAGTTTTGCAGATAAAGTACACAGCACTGCCATTGTCATGTGTGTGTGTGTAGCCACAGCTGTACAATGATGGGAAGATTGCATACCTCCTCACTCAGACCAAGAGCTGCCGTTCTAGGGAATCAGACAACATACCCCTGCTCACTGTAATCAGAAACAAAAATACAAAGCCAGTGTCCAGTGATGTGCTGTGGAGTAGGCTTCTGCCCACACATGACAGAAGATTGTGAGCATGTTAACACAGCCTTTATTACAAATTAAATTATATCAGCTTATAATTAAATTTTATTAAGAAAAAATAATAAATGTTTAAGATTCATCATTGAGTAGCTATTTTCCTGCTGTCTGTGTGTTACGATTACTTACACCTATTATATTTTTATTGTGGAGGTACTATATCACCAGGTAGTGTTACTACTGCACATCTCTTCCTAGCTCTGCATTAGGCAACACTGTGTTGTCAGCTCCAAATTGGTCATGATAGGTGTATTTATACCAGAGATCAGCAAACACTGCAAACATAGGCATTATTTTTTCTCTTGGATTGGATTGATATTGTTAAACATGTAACAGCCCACACTGATATAACTCTCCCCAAACGAAGACTACTGTTTCTTGATAACTAGGATGCAAGAGCAGAGACCTATCAACAAGGCTGTCAGATTTTTGGAAACTAAGCCCCCAGGAAATGCTCCTACAGAGGAAACAAAGCAAATTTTTTCTTTTTTTCCTTTTTTTTTAATGAGCCATGTTGAGGGCCACCCAAGACAGAGAGGTCATGGTGGAAAGTTCTCGCAAAACATGGTCCACTGGAGAAGGGAATGGCAAACCACTTGGTTATTCTTGCCTTGAGAACCCTATGAGCAGTATGAAAAGGCAAAAAGATAGGACACTGAAAGATGAACTCCCCAGGTTGGTAGGTGCGCAATATGCTACTGGAGATCAGTGGAGAAATGGCTCCAGAAAGAATGGAGAGATGGAGCCAAAGCAAAAACAACGCCCAGTTGTGGATGTATCCGGTAATGGAAGTAAAGTCTGATGTTCTAAAGAGCAATATTGAGTAGGAACCTGGAAAGTTAGGTCCATGAATCAGGGCAAATTGGAAGTGGTCAAACAGGAGACGGCAAGAGTGAACGTCAACATTTTAGGAGTCAGTGAACTAAAGTGGACTGGAATGGATGAATTTAACTCAGATGACCATTATATCTACTACTGTGGGCGGGAATCCCTTAGAAGAAATGGAGTAGCCATCATAGTCAACAAGAGAGTCCAAAATGCAGTGCTTGGACGCAGTCTCAAAAATGACAGAATGATCTCTTCTCTGTTCATTTTCAAGGCAAATACCATTCAATATTACAGTAATCCAAGTCTGTGCCTTAACCAGTAATGCTGAAGAAGCAGAAGTTGAACAGTTGTATGAAGATCTACAAGACCTTCTAGAACTAACACCCAAAAAAGATGTCCTTTTCATTATAGGGGACTGAATGCAAAAGTAGGAAGTCAAGAGATACCTGAAGTAACAGGCAGATTTAGCCTTGGAGTACAAAATGAAGCCGGTCAAAGGCTAACAGAGTTTTGCCAAGAGAACGCACTCTTGAGAGTTTCTTGGACTGCAAGGATATCCAACCAGTCCATCCTAAAGGAAATCAGTCCTGAATATTCATTGGAAGGACTGATGCTGAAGCTGAAACTCCAATACTTTGGCTACCTGATGCAAAGAACTGACTCATTGGAAAAGACCCTGATGCTGGGAAAGATTGAAGGCGGGAGGAGAACGGGACAACAGAGGATGAGATGGTTGGATGGCATCACTGTCTCAATGGACATGAGTTTGAGTAAACTCTGGGAGTTGGTGATGGACAGGGAGGCCTGGTGTGCTGCAGTCCATGGGGTTGCAAAGAGTCGGACACGCCTGAGTGACTGAACTGAACTGAATGTTGGTTGTAGATTTTTCCCTTTCAGTACTTTAAATATATCCTGCCACTCCCTTCTGGCCTGCAGAGTTTCTGCTGAAAGATCAGCTGTTCAGCATACGGGGTTTCCCTTGTATGTTACTTGTTGCTTCTCACTTGCTGCTTTTAATATTCTTTCTTTGTGTTTAGTCTTTGTTAGTTTGATTAGTATGTGTCTTGTTGTGTTTCTCCTTGGGTTTATCCTGTATGGGACCCTTTGTGCCTCTTGGACTTGATTGACTATTTCCTTTTCCATGTTGGGGAAGTTTTCAACTATAATCTCTTCAAAAATTTTCTAGCACCCTTTCTTTTTCTCTTCTTCTTCTGGGACCCCTATAATTTGAATGTTGGTGTGTTTGATATTGTCCCAGAGATCTCTGAGATTATCCTCAGTTCTTTTCATTCTTTTTATTTTATTCTGCTCTTCAGAGGTTATTTCCACCATTTTATTTTCCAGCTCACTGATTCGTTCTTCTGCTTCAGATAGTCTGCTATTGATTCCTTCTAGAGTATTTTTAATTTCAGTAATTGTGTCGTCTCTGTATGTTTATTCTTTACTTCTTCTAGGTCTTTGTTAATTGATTCATGCATTTTCTCCATTTTGTCTTCAAGATTTTTGATCATCTTTACTATCATTATTCTGAATTCTTTTTCAGGTAATTTGCCTATTTCCTCTTCATTTATTTGGACTTCAGTGTTTCTAGTTTGTTCCTTCATTTGTGTAGTATTTCTCTGCATTTTCATTATTTTTTTTTTTTTTTTTGACTTATTGTGTTTGAGGTCTCCTTTTCCTGGGTTTCAAGGTTGAATTCTTTCTTCCTTTTGGTTTCTGCCCTCCTAAGGTTGATCCTGTGGTTTGTGTAAGCTCAGTATAGGGTGAGATTTGTGCTGAGTTTTTGTTTATTTTTCCTCTGATGGGCAAGGCTGAGTGAGGTGGTAATCCTGTCTGCTGATGACTGAGTTTGTACTTTTGTTTTGTTTGTGGTTTAGATGAGGTGTCCTGCATAGGGTGTTACTGGTGGTTGGGTGATGCTGGGTAGTCTAGGGTCTTGGAGTCAGTGCTCCCACTCCAAAGGCTCAGAGCTTGATCTCATTTGGTTCTTGAGCTGGAATATTAGGCACCACAGCAAGTCTGTTAATCTGTGCTGAGTTCTGCTAAACTGGAGCACTACTTGGAGATGACCAAATTGCATCACTGAGTCCAGCAGATTTTCCTGCTGCAGCCTCTCCTGCTGCAGCCTCAGCCTCCTCTCTCAGTCTCTCTGCAAATTTTTTCAATATGAAACTGCAACTGAACCATTCTTCAAGATATATAATCCAATCTCTGTTATAAACATAAATAAAAATTAACCAGGAGAAAAAAATATAATCATCTCAATGTAGCTTTGTAATCTATTACCTATATTTGGCAAGACATTTACCTTTCCAAATGTGTTTAGTTTAATTCAATTAGATATTAACTGTATAAGCAAATACCCTTTGACAGAAGGGCTCTGCAACTTATCCTAGGAGAAAGAGGAAAATAGCCTGATTAACATGTTTTGCTACAAATAATATATTCAAGAAAAAATTTATTTTTGCAGTTTCTTTTGTGCCAAGATTCCAAAGTTGTCTGAAGTTAAATATTCTTTAGTTTCTATGTTTTTGATTCTTTTATAAAAATCCTAATTTATTCTTTTATTCAATACATGTGTGTGCTCAGTCACAGTCATGTCTGACTCTCTGCAACCCCATGGACTGCAGCCCACCAGGCTTCTCTGTCCATAGGGATTCTCCAGGTAAGAATACTGGAGTGGGTTGTCATGCATGCCCACTTCCAGGGGATCTTCCCAACCCAAGGATCGAACCCAGGTCTCTCGCATTGCAGGCGGATTCTTTACCATCTGAGCCACCAGGGAAGCCCAAGAATACAGTAGTGGGTTGCCATTTCCTACTTTAGGGGATCTTCCCAACCCGAGGATCTAACCAGTGTCTCTTGCATCGCTTGCATTGGCAGGTGCATTCTTTACCACTGTGCCACCTGGGAATCCCTCATGCAACATAGACTTTAAAAAAGAGATGGAGGCTCAAGGATAATGAGGAGTGGTCTCTGCCCTCAAGGCAATTGTAATCTCCTTAACCCAGCAGCTAGTGCAGGAGATGTAAGAGACAGGGATTTGATCCCTGGGAGGGGAAGATCCCCTGGAGCAGGAAATGGCAACCCACTCCAGTATTCTTGCCTGGAAAATCCCGTGGACAGAGGAGCCTGGCGGGCTACAGTCCATGGGGTTGCAAAGAATTAGACGACTGAGTGACTGAACACACGGAGAGGAGAAAGCCAGATAAACAGTAAATATCCAACAACAAAGTGAGTGCAGTGATATCAGCGCAGCCTGGTTGTGGGAGTGCATATGTGCACAAATGTCTCTTCAAATATACAAACATGGTATTGTCCCTCCTCCCTGCCCCCTCCCTGCTTCCCTCCCTCTTTCTCTGCTATACCCTCAATGATCCTGCTGGGTGAATCCATCTGAAATGTATGGTGATATCCCTCATCCTCAGTTGCTTCATGTGGTACTGTGAAAACAAAACCAATTTTAGCATCAAAGGATATTTTCAAGTATTTTTCTTCACTAGGCAAGCTGTAAGAATCTTCAGCTGTTTTGTTGCCATGGTGAGTTGAAGCAGTATTTCTAGTCAGAGGAAAATCTAGAAAACGAATGCTAATATGAAATAAACTAACAGCCATCATTCTTTAAAGCAAGGAAGTTTAAATGTGAGAGTCATCACCTCCTGTCAGACATTCAGAGAAGTATGTACTTGTGCCTGAAGTTTAGGGAATAAAGGTTGCCCATTTTCTCTTATTTGCAAATTCAGTTTTGAATATAGCTAAACTTTTAAATTGTATTGACATTTTATTTTGAGAATGAATTTAAAATTTGATTGCAGTTAGAAAATAATTTTTTATGGTGGTGGAGTAACTAGGTTTCAGTCAGTCCTCCAGAAATTATTACCTCCTGATTGACCCAGAGAAATTTATATGTTTGTAGGAACTCATTTTCTTCATCTACAAAAAGGAAAAATGAAAATAAAAAAGAAGAAAACTAATTCTTTTTGTTCTTACAGAATTATTTTAGGAGTAGTAAATAATGTACTGTGTCCTGAAAGCTTGTAAACTTAGACCCCAGACAAACATTTAATTTTAGTATTGTCACATGATAATGTTGTCGTTGTCGTTTGGTTGCTAAGTTGTGTCAGACTCTTTTGCGACCCCGTGGGCTGTAGCCCACCAGGCTTCTCTGTCCATGGGATTCTCCAGGCAAGAATATTGGAGTGGGTTGCCCTGCCCTCCTCCAGGGGAATCTTCCTGACCCTGGGATTGAACCAAGTCTCCTGCATTGGCAGATGACTTCTTTACCGTCTAAGCCATCAGGGAAGCCCCATGTTTATCATAGAACCCTGAAATGTCATTTCTAGATATTTTTTCAAAGGAATCCCTTCTGTAAATCCAATTTCATTTATGTAGGTTTATTTGATTTCCTTTTGGTCTCTGATGTGTGTACTAACTTGCTTCAGTCATGTCCAACTCTTTGCAACCCTATGGACCGTAGCCCACCAGGCTTCTCTGTCCATGGGATACTCCAGGCAAGAGTACTGGCATGGGTTACCATCCCTTCTCTAGGGGATCTTCCCAAACCCAGGGATCAAACCTGTACCTCCTATGGCTCCTGCATTGCAGGTGGATTCTTTACCACTGAGCCACCAGGGAAGCCTATGTCTCTGATACTATATTTGATTTCTTTATCTTAATGGTTTGTGAATTGAATATTATCTATCTTATTTAAATTCACTATTTTTCTTCTAAGTTAAATGTGCTATTAATATTATTCAATAAATAATTTGATATTTTTAAACTTTAGCTCTGCAATGTCTGTTTAGTTTTAGTTTAGAGCCTTTGTTTCTTTGCTGAAATCCCCGTCATTTCACACATTCTAACCATCTTATCCTATAAATCAATAATACCTGTCTCCATTAGTCTTTTTATTTAGTTATTTAATTGTTAGTAATTTTATCTTATCCTTTAATTCTTGCTTCCTGATTTCAACGTGTAGGACATCTTTGTTCTGGCCCTGTTGAGCGGTGGCTTTTTGTGATTACGGATGACATTTCCATGTATATTGGAATGTCTCTATTCCTTGTACTATGCTAGGCATTTTATATACAGATTCAAAAGAGACTTAAATAGATCATTTTCTTTGGTTTTGCTGCAGTGGAAACACATTCTTTTGTTGAAGCCTAAATGAAGTGGCTAACACCATGAGTGGAACTGAAACTGAGGCTGAACAACTACAAATTTAATTAGTTTTACTTTATCTCTGATTTTAAATGAGATAGCAGGAAATGTCTTTGCCTTTTCCCCCAGCCATCAGCTTCTTGGATTGCCTGAGGGACTGTGTTTTTTGGTCTTTCCTCTATTTCTTGGGACTGAGTCTGTTTGCAGTGTTAGTTATTATTCAGGTTCGCTGAATTCAGCTCCAGCTGTGCTCTGTTTTCCAGCTGTGCTCTGTCTCAGTTAACTTAGCAACAGCCCGGTGGAGGGCAACTGTCAAGATACTCTGGTTGGTGATTTCCTCCAGTTATCAACCAGATTTTCCTAGCAACAGTGTTAATAAAAATTGGGCTACTTTCTCCTTTTCCTACAGAGGTCTCTCCAGGTTCAATGGTCATATCCTTCCACTTACATTACCTGTTTGTCCACTTACATGTCTCTCTTTGCTCACTGATAAAGGACTTATCCATTGCAGAATTTATTTACTTTAGGTTTGTTTGCATACATTGTTCTTCGATGGCATTAAAAACAAGCATGCTTTTATTTTATCCAATGTTTTCTTGTTTCAGTGGGAGCAGGGGACTGTTACATGAACTCATCAGTTACTGTTTTTATTTTGCAGTTTGCTTTTTCCTTTAACAGTATTCATTTCCCCTATCTTCCTAAAGTGGATAGTTCTCTAAATTAGTTCATGTGACTCTGTTTCATTATTTCCAAAGACTGAATGATACATTGTATTATGACAATACCAAAGGTATCTTAATTATCTCTCCTGCTGATGGCCATTACTACTTCAAATAATCAAAGGGTGAACAACATTGCATTCATGAGATATATATTATTTCATACCCTCATGTGACTGTTTCCCGTTGGTTCATTCCTAAGGCTGGAGTTGTTGACTCAAAAGGGACATCAATTGTAACTGGTCACAAATATCAGCAAGTTATATTTAAAGTATTATCAGTAACCACACAAGAGAAGACCCTACACATGGACATCACCAGATGGTCAACACCAAAATCAGATTGCTTATATTCTTTGCAGCTAAAGATGGAGAAGCTCTATACAGTCAGCAAAAACAAGACCAGGAGCTGACTGTGGCTCAGACCATGAACTCCTTATTGCCAAATTCAGACTTAAATTGAAGAAAGTAGGGAAAACCACTAGACCATTCAGGTATGACCTAAATCAAATCCCTTATGATTATACAGTGGAAGTGAGAAATAGATTTAAGGGACTAGATCTGATAGACAGAATGCCTGATGAACTATGGACTGAGGTTCGTGACATTGTACAGGAGACAGGGATCAAGACCATTCCCATAGAAAAGAAATGCAAAAAAGCAAAATGGCTGTCTGGGGAGGCCTTACAAATAGCTGTGAAAAGAAGAGAAGCGAAAAGCAAAGGAGAAAAGGAAAGAAATAAGCATCTGAATGCAGAGTTCCAAAGAATAGCAAGAAGAGATAAGAAAGCCTTCCTCAGCCACCAATGCAAAGAAATAGAGGAAAACAACAGAATGGGAAAGACTAGAGATCTCTTCAAGAAAATTCAAGACACCAAGGGAACATTTCATGGAAAGATGGGCTCAATAAAGGGCAGAAATGATATGGACCTAACAGAAGCAGAAGATATTAAGAAGAGGTGGCAAGAATACACAGAAGAACTGTACAAAAAAGATCTTCATGACCCAGATAATCACGATGGTGTGATCACTGACCTAGAGCCAGACATCCTGGAATGTGAAGTCAAGTGGGCCTTAGAAAGCATCACTACGAACAAAGCTAGTGGGGGTGATGGCATTCCAGTTGAGCTATTTCAAATCCTGAAAGATGATGCTGTGAAAGTGCTGCACTCAATATGCCAGCAAATTTGGAAAACTCAGCAGTGGCCACAGGACTGGAAAAGGTCAGTTTTCATTCCAATCCCAAAGAAAGGCAATGCCAAAGAATGCTCAAACTACCACACAATTGCACTCATCTCACACGCTAGTAAAATAATGGTTAAAATTCTCCAAGCCAGGCTTCAGCAATATGTGAACCGTTAATTTCCAGATGTTCAAGCTGGTTTTAGAAAAGGCAGAGGAACCAGAGATCAAATTGCCAACATCTGATGGATCTGGAAAAAGCAAGAGAGTTCCAGAAAAACATCTATTTCTGCTTTATTGACTATGCCAAAGCCTTTGACTGTGTGGATCACAATAAACTATGGAAAATTCTGAAAGAGATGGGAATAGCAGACCACCTGACCTGCCTCTTGAGAATTTGTATGCAGGTCAGGAAGCAACAGTTAGAACTGGACATGGAACAACAGACTGGTTCCAAATAGGAAAAGGAGTACATCAAGGCTGTATATTGTCACCCTGCTTATTTAAATTCTATGCAGAGTACATCATGAGAAATGCTGGGGTGGAGGAAGCACAAGCTGGAATCAAGATTGCTGGGAGAAATATCAATAACCTCAGATATGCAGATGACACCACCCTATGGCAGAAAGTGAAGAGGAACTAAAAAGCCTCTGGATGAAAGTAAAAGTGGAGAGTGAAAAAGTTGGCTTAAAACTCAACATTCAGAAAATGAAGATCATGGCATCTGGTCCCATCAGTTCATGGGAAATAGATGGGGAAACAGTGGAAACAGTGTCAGACTTTATTTTTTTGGGCTCCAAAAAGCACTGCAGATGGTGAGTGCAGCCATGAAATTAAAAGACGCTTACTCCTTGGAAGAAAACTGATGACCAACCTAGATAGCATATTCAAAAGTAGAGACATTACTTTTCCAACAAAGGTCCGTCTAGTCAAGGCTATGGTTTTTCCAGTGGTCATGTATGGATGTGAGAGTTGGACTGTGAAGAAGGCTGAGTGTAGAAGAATTGATGCTTTTGAACTGTGGTGTTGGAGAAAACTCTTGAGAGTCCCTTGGACTGCAAGAAGATCCAACCCGTCCATCCTAAAGGAGATCAGTCCTGGGTGTTCATTGGAAGGACTGATGCTAAAGCTGAAACTCCAGTACTTTGGGCATCTCATGCAATGAGTTGACTCATTGGAAAAGACTCTGATGCTGGGAGGGATTGGGAGCAGGAGGAGAAGGGGATGATAGAGGATGAGATGGCTGGATGGCATCACCAACTCGATGGACATGAGTTTGAGTGAATTCCAGGAGTTGGTGATGGACAGGGAGGCCTGGCGTGCTGCAATTCATGGGGTCGCAAAGAGTCAGACACGACTGAGAGACTGAACTGAACTGATTATCAGTAAAGTGATTCTCTGGTGGCTCAGATGGTAAAGAATCTGCCTGCAATGCAGGAGACCTGGGTTCAGTTCATGGGTCAGAAAGATCCCCTGGAGAAGGGAATGGCTACCCACTCCAGTCTTCTTGCCTGGAATATTTCATGGACAGAGGAGTCTGGCAACATACAGTCCATGGGGTCTTAAAGAGTTGGATACAACTGAGAGACTTCAACTTGATTATCAGTAAATGCTTCTAAATTTTATAAACTCTACCCAGTCATCTGAACTACCCCCCTCTCCTTGTTACCATGGTGTATCTCATTCTTTTAAATTTCTTCCAATTTCATGGGGTCAAATATCTTCCCACACTCCTTTTTTTTTTTTTTTTAGTTTTAATAGTCTCATTTACTGGTGAATTTCATCTTTACTAGTAACTCATAGTTAAACTTCATCTTTGAGAGCTGTTTATGTTTACCCATATACTTTACTATTGCATCCTTTTTGTAGTCTCTGTTGACTTTGAAGAACTACTTGAATATTTTGGATATATAAACATACTTATCATTAGTTATTTCCGTATCTGTATTTGTTACCATGTTGGAAACTTCTTGACATTAAATATAAAAACATATTATCCTTTTAAATCTCCAGGAAAATTACAGTTGCTCGCCTAAAGTAAACATTGAAATATTGACGAAATGAATAAAATTGACAGAGTGATATATTTCATAATTATTTCTCTAATGAATAATATGTACCAATGTATCCTATTATATGAACAATCAACTTGTTAAAATAGATTCCAGTCTATTGTTCCTTCTATTTCAGTAGTTGTGTTCATCTGTGTGGCTTTAAATGAACTTCATCGTTATAACTCTACCCAGTCATCTGAACTGCCCTGAATGTCGGTAAAAACATGATTTATCATTTACTAATGATTCATCTCTTTCCAGTGCATCACTTGCTCTTTCTGACTCATTAATTGGTCTTATTCATAATGTAGACATGACCTAAGAGCCCTTTATTATTTTTTTAATTAATCTATTTTAATTGGAGGATAGTTACTTTACAGTCTTGTGGTGGTTGCCATACATCAACATGAGTCAGCCACAGGTGCACATGTCCCCCCATCCTGAACCCCCTCCCACTTCCCTCCCCACCCCATCCCTCAGGGTTGTCCCAGAGCACTGGCTTTGGGTGCCCTGCTTCATGCATCCAACTTGCACTACTCACCTATTTTACATATGGTAATAGACATGTTTCAGTGCTATTCTCTCCAATCATCCCACCCTCACCTTCTCTCACAGAGTCCAAAAGTCTGTTCTTTACATCTGTGTCTCTTTTGCTGCCTTTCATATAGGGTCATTGTTACTGTCTTTCTTAATTCCATATATATGTATTAATATACTGTATTGGTGTTTCTCTTCCTGACTTTCTTCACTCTGAATAATAGGCTCAAGTTTCATCCACCTCATTAGCACTCACTCAAAGGCATGCTTTTTTTTCATGGCTGAGTAATATTCCATTGTGTATATGTACCACAAATTCTTTGTCCATTCATCTGCTAACGAACATCCAAGAGCCCTTTAAAATTGAGTTTGATCAAGGCACTTACCCAGAGTCCTGATGGTAGAATATGTTGCAGTCATTAAATTTGATTAAGAAAGAAGAGCCTCTTAAACAAGTATTATGAGTGTAGACATGACCCTAATTCATTTTTATTTTCGTTATTGAAAGCTAAACATGAGCCATTTTGATTGGAAAACTCTACTAAGAATGGCAAAGCAAAGCAGGTGAAGCAGATGTTTTACTGAAAGAGCATCAGATGCTGACTGCTCTCATTTCCTACTAGAACAGCTTTTCCTAGCAATGTGTCAGGGCACGCCTGTGTCTTGATCAATTATTGAATGTATGAAGAAGATAAACATCTCAGTATATAATTTTCAGGTGTACAAAAAAGACGTAACTTTTTATATTATTCAATTTAATGTTTAATTCAAAACTTATTCTGTTTAGACACAGTACCCTTAAAATATCCCCTCCCATGTTGGGGCATAGCCATATAGTTATAAATATTGCAAAGATTTGGGGCCAGGTGGGGTGTGGAGAGCAATTAGAATATATTTCTTATATGTCTTATTCTTTGGTCTACACATGTTGCTGTGAATTCCTGCCCTAAAGGCTTCTGCCTATGCTGCCATACTCCTGTCCTCAGAGGGAGAGAAAATAAAATCAAAACATTCTCACTATCACATATATGGACAAGAAAATCACTACTGAGTATTGTAAATTATTTGCATATCAGTTCAGTTCAGTTTAGTCGCTCAGTCATGTCTGACTCTTTGTGACCCCATGAATCGCAGCACGCCAGGCCTCCCTGTCCATCACCAACTCGCGGAGTTCACTCAGACTTATGTCCATCGAGTTGGAGATGCCATCCAGCCGTCTCATCCTCTGTCGTCCCCTTCTCTTCCTGCTCCCAATCCCTCCCAGCATCAGAGTCTTTTCCAATGAGTCAACTCTTCGCATGAGGTAGCCAAAGTATTGGAGTTTCAGCTTTAGCATCAGTCCTTCCAATGAACACCCAGGGCTGATCTCCTTCAGAATGGACTGGTTGGATCTCCTTGCAGTCCAAGGGACTCTCAAGAGTCTTCTCCAACACCACAGTTCAAAAGCATGAATTCTTCAGTGCTCAGCTTTCTTCACAGTCCAACTCTCGCATCCATACATGACCACTGGAAAAACCATAGCCTTGACTAGACGGACCTTTGTTGACAAAGTAATGTCTCTGCTTTTGAATATGCTATCTAGGTTGGTCATAACTTTCCTTCCAAGGAGTAAGCATCTTTTAAATATTATTGGAGGAGGGCATGGTAACCCACTCCAGTATTCTTTCATGAAGAATCCCATGGACAGAGGAGCCTGGCAGGCTACAGTCCATGGGCTTGCAAAGAGTTGGACACGACTGAAGTGACTTAGCACAGCATACATGCATGTGTGTATAGACAGATGCAAATTTTTCCATCAAATACCGATATTCTCACTAATTTGTATTTGAAATTGTCTTTTTGAAGAGAAAGAAGCAGTTTACACAGCATACAGAAATATGTGCATAACTAAATAATTAAAATATGTAGTCAGATACTTTGGATGGATACTACTATTCTTCAGGATTTGTGGCAAAAAAAAATGTAGGTTGATTTCCCAACAAAATTAACGAGTTTGAATATAGAAATTCTGGGTATATCATGGAAATGTGTCATGCATGAGAATATCTTCATTTGTGCCTGCAGCAGAAAATAATGTGTGGAAAGTATTTTATAGAGCAAATGTAATGGGCCGTGGCAGCTGACAGAAGTTTGAAATAAAGCAAAAGAAGTATATATTTAACTAGACTCATTCAGAAAAAGTTTTCAGGAGTGAATGGACAGGAGTAGAACAGAGATATGTCTGTTGACTTTCTATTAAACAGATACACTTGATCACCTACTCTGTGCATTCATGAAAAATATGCATTAAATGGGAGCTAGAAATCCAGGAATGGGAAGCAAGGACTTTGTGAACATCAGGCAGCAATAACTAGAGGGATGTGCAGGGCAGTGTCATGTGTACAGCACACAAAGAAGAGCTCCGCTCAGCTCTCCAGGGCTGTCTTACATGCCTCTTGATTACGCTGTTTGCAAAACGAAGGTTTGATTTCTGTCGAGGAAGCCAGTTGTTATCTGCCAGAAATATCTAGGAGACTCGGTAGTGGTTATCCAAAATATGAAAAATATCTGTTAACACAGGATCACAAGAAATGTAAGACTTGAAAGCATATCAGTAAATTGATCAAAGTTGATTCTGGTGCATATGTACACATCATAATTTTCGTAGCTAGTCTCTTTTTTTGATAGATGATCAGATCATGCTCTTTACTATTTTCTGAAAATTGCAAGTAACATCCATATGCATATTTTTTTTCTTCTAGGAATATTTCCTTCAGACTCTTTCATGGAAAAAGACCATTTTCAAATAACATGTTGTACTAATTTTACATTGTGACATATATTGCCAGACTAGTCTTCAGAAAGTTTCTTTAAATTTATACAACCACCCATAACTTGAAAGAAACCATTTTTACTCACTGTTAAGAACACCGTGGCAAGATAGGGTAATATTCAAAGATGCTATGAAGGCAGTTGCAGCTCAAGAAGAGAGGTTGGTATGTGAATGGGACAATTACTGTTTATTTTGGGGATCGTTGGAGAAGACTCTTGAGAGTCCCTTGGACTGCAAGGAGATCCAACCAGTCCATTCTGAAGGAGATCAGCCCTGGGATTTCTTTGGAAGGAATGATGCTAAAGCTGAAACTGCAGTACTTTGGCCACCTCATGTGAAGAGTTAACTCATTGGAAAAGACTCTGATGCTGGGAGGGATTGGGGGCAGGAGGAGAAGGGGACGACAGAGGATGAGATGGCTGGATGGCATCACTGACTCGATGGACGTGAGTCTGAGTGAACTCCGGGAGTTGGTGATGGACAGGGAGGCCTGGCGTGCTGCGATTCATGGGGTCGCAAAGAGTCAGACACGACTGAGCGACTGATCTGATCTGATCTGTGGAATGTGGTCCCTCTATTAAGAAATTGGAGTTGGAAGAACTAGAAGATTAAATAGAAAAATTAAAATATAGTCTCACTTTGAGAATTGTGATTGAAAGTGAATCAGGATGAATAAAATATTAAAAACGGTAGAAAAGGCAAATTTAAATTTAGAAAGCATAAATCTGTAATAGAACACAATCCTGCTTCTTTTGCTGTAAACTGAAAATGCTAAAAGAAAAAGTGAATTGCATGTAGGGTAGGGTTGTAGAGTCGCTGTGTCCTGAGCTCACTGCGAGAGCTGGATCCGGGTATTTAAGCATCTAGGATACCGGAGAAAGTACCAGTGAAATAAGACTGGAACATCTAAGATACTCAACAGTATAGTCAGTAATGTAGTGGTTGGACCAGGGAAATTAGGGGAAGATGAAGAATTAAGCTCTGCCTTTTTTTTTTTTTTTTTAACTAAAATGAGCATTCCTAAATAAGTGAATCCTACATAATGTCCACTAATCAAAACATCTTGTGTATTCACTGCTCAACAAGTGTAAATAAACATTATCTTCTTTAAGGAAATTCTAGAAGGATGAGCAACCATGTGAGGCAGACACCTGAAAGAGAGCAAGGCAAACACTCACTCCCTTCTCAGCGCTTTTCACCCGGAAGGCAGGGCGGTGAAAGCCTCAGGCATGAAGATGCAGCAGGGGCAGAGAGCCAGGGAGATGGTGGGAGGCCCGCCACTGCCCCACTGGTCCCCTCCCTGTAAACGTTTACTTGTTCAGGAACACAGAGTATCCGAAGTATGGCTGTGAAAGCACACACTGATTGAGACCTGAGTAGGCTGAGCAGAAATGCCACTGGGGAAATTCCCTGGTGGTCCTGGGATTGGGACTTGGTGCTTTCACTGCTGGGGCCTGGGTTGGATCCCTGGTCAGGGATCTAATATCCTGCAAGCTGCAGAGCATGGTGAAAAATAATTAATTAATTTTTAAAAAAAGAAAGTAAGAAGTGAAGCCGGGGCACATGAATAGAAGCAGAGCAGACAGAAAAACAAGGTTAAATTTTCTTAAAAAAATGAAAAAAGATTTAGGGGTTCAGAGAAGCTCTGGAGACAGCTTGGGTTCTTCAAAGCTATGGAAGAGGTGCTCAGAGCTAAATTTGTCCAGTCTTAAAGTACGTGGCCGTCTTTAGTGACATGTACTTTTTCGCATGGGATTTTTGTACTGAGATGAAGTACCTAGTATGTTTTAGATTAAACTGTCCTTCAGACTTGAATTGAGAATGGATTCTCACTGTGCCTGTTAAATCCTTGAATGTGAAGCAGTCAGTTTGAGACAGATCAGGCAAGACTTGGGATTTATACACCACCTCGGAGGCGGTGATGTTATGGAAGCTTCTCTGAGAGATCTTAATTGGAATTCTGTGAGCTGTACATTTTAAGACGTGGTGATTCAGGTGGAGGGCCTGGCCCTGGAGGCCTGGGTGAGTCTGCTAGACTGAGAAAGGCTAAGGAGCCACGTGGTGATAGGAAAAATGTGAAAACTGGAGAGTAACTGGCTTTGGAAATGTAAATTTTTATCAAGAAATGGGATTTAGATATTTAGCCGTGAAAAAATGTCAGTGGAAGATTCATGCCGCGTGATGAAAGTCCTTTTCTTGATTTAGGAGGCCTTCAAGGCTGGTTAGCTGCCGTGGGGTCAGCTCTCAGGCGCAGTTCTGAACTCCTGATGTTGCCAGAATCTAGAGACATTTGTCGGATAGACGGTGCCAGAAACAGGAGTGGAGAATTTTGAGTTGGCGTTACAGTATGTCACTGAAATTTGAGAGGAATGACAGGCCTCAGACAGGAGAAGTGACAGCTATAAATGGAAAGTTTGCGGGCCCTGGCATTAAGTATGATATCTGTCGCACGCTCTCAAACGCCTCCCTGTCTAAGCTGATGCACAGTGCACTTGAGTTAGTATGAAGTGATGTTCAGGTGTCCAGAATTTTGGTGTCGGTTTTCTTCCACAGCAGAAACTGCAGCGAATACTTCTGCCGTCATGCAGAGTTGAGAGAATCAGCCCTGGTTAGCTGAAAGCAAACTAAAGTATTTTAACTGCCCCCCAAACAAAAGAGACTTCCAGGAGACAGTAAGGAACACCCCTGCATCCTTGTGATTATTGAATCTAATTCAGGAGAAATGAGGGTGGGAGGCAGCACTGAATGGCAGAAGGCAAGATTCAACACTGTTCATCCATGGCACCAACCTGGGATCCCGAAGCCGGAGTTGATCCAGGTGACTCAGCCCCGGTGGAAATCCTGGAGTCAAGGGGATGCTCTCCACTGCTGTCTGCCCTGCTCAGACTCTGGCTAGAGACCAGTGATTTGTTTCTGATGTGTGGCATGCTAAGTCACTTCAGTCGTGTCCAACTCTTTGTGACCTCCTGGACTATAGCCTGCCAGGCTCCTCTGCCCATGGGATTCTTCAGGCAAGAATACTGGAGTGGGTTGCCATACCCTCCTCCAGGGGATCTTCCCAACCTAGGGATCGAACCTGCATCCCTTAAGTCTCCAGCATTGGCAGACAGATTCTTTACTGCTAGCACTGCCTGGGAAGTTCAGGTGTGCCTCGCGGGTCACAAAAAAGGCAGTGTTGAACTCGTTTGAAATTACCATCTGACTCCTAACAGACTTCTAGTAACAGTGGAATAAACTCTAGAAGGAAGAAAGAACTCATGTAGTACTGTAATATTTACTATTGAAAAAGACCCATGTGTAAATAGACCTGCACAGTTCAAAACAGTGTTATTCAACGGTCAGCTGTATTTGGATTTTATTTAATTAATTGTGTAGCACATACAAGTGTGAGAGGCAGTCAGACGCATATACTGAAAGGTAAAATTGTGGGGAGTGACGTTCTGATGACTTACGGAGTGTCAGATCTGTTAGCTGCAAGGGACAGAAAAGTCCATCTGAACTGTTCTAAGCAGAGTCAACTTCCTGGCTCAAGCAACAGTCAGTTGTAAGAACTGGTTTTATTTTGTCCAATGCAGATTCAAAAATCGCTGTGATCTCCTGAGCACAGAGTCCCCTGTCTTGCACTGCTTCTCTCTGCTTTCCTCTCCTTGGCCTTCCTGGGACAGACTTGCTTCTTGCTGTGGCAGTCAGACCACCAACAGATCTGTGCTTAAGTACTCTTCTCTCTTTCCAGAAGTTGGAAAAATCCTATGACTGAAACTCGGTGGCTCTTTTGGCTCAGGCCTGTTTATTTTTTATTTCTCTGGTGGCTTAGACTGTAAAGTGTCTGCCTGCAGTTGGGGAGACCCGGGTTCGATCCCTGGGTTGGGAAGATCCCCTGGAGAAGGAAATGGCAACCACTCCAGTATTCTTGCCTGGAAAATCCCATGGACAGAGGAGCCTGGTTGGTTACAGTCCATGGGGCTGCAAAGAGTCGGACGGGACTTAGAGACTTCACTTTCACTTGTTTATTTGAATCACCCCCTAGAATCAGATGTGATGCTGACTGAGAAGGTTTGGTTCCAAGCCCACCTCTTGATGTGGTGAGAGTTTATACTGAACTGAGAACTGGGGTGAGTGGCCCCCTCGTCCTTTCCCTCTGGAGACAACCACTTTCTAGTTTTCTTTATAATTTTACCTTCTATACCCATCTCTGATTTTGAGTTTTACATAAACAGATTCAGACAGTAGACAGGATTTTAACTGGCTTCTTTGGCTCTGTATTATATTTGTAAGATTCATGTAAAGCATTGATCACAGTTGTGGTTTATTCTTTGTCATTTATGTATTATAAATGACAATATATATGAACAGACCAAACTTTATTTTTTCATTATGATGTGAGAGGATGTTTTATGCTTTCCTGTCTCAGGCAACTACCAAAAAAAAAATGTGGTGATCACATATCTGTGGCCATATGAAGAACATACATTTCTCTCAGACATATACTGAACTGGAACTGAATGTGGGTCATAGGACATACATAGTTTTGCATTTAGAAGATAAGGCCAGAACTGCTTTGTTATGCAAAGTATTTGTATTATATATTCCTGCCAGAAATGTATGAAAATTCCTATTGTATTACATCTCCTTTCCACTCAATATTGTCAGATTAACTAAAAAAGATTAAAAAAAAAAAACAACCACTGTCAGTCTGTTGACATATAATTGTATCAAACTGTGATTGTTCCTGGTGTATCTCTTGTTAGTAAAGTTAAGCATACCTATTAACATGTTTATTAAGCATGTAAATTTCCTTTTTCCTGAAGTACCTCTTTACTGTTTTTCACATTTTTGTTGGGCTTTAAGTCTTTATTTTATCAGGTTTTATGTCTTTATTTTGTTGGGTTTTATGTATTGTCTGCCTCTTTACTAATTTAAGTAGTCTTTATAGATTATGATACTATTAGTAATTCCTCAATGCCTAAATAATGCAATTTATGGGTGGTGTTTCCTGTGTCTTGCTTAAACAATTACTTCCTATCTTTAAGTAAGGAAGTTATTTCCCTGTATGCTTAGTTTTATAATTTTCCCTCTTGATTTTAATCAATTTGGAGTTTATGTTTTGTAAAGTAAGAGTTAACCTTCACTCTTATTGTATGTTAGTGCAATTATCCCATAGCCATTTATTGATATCAATTATCAAAATGTTTATTGAGTTTTCCTCTGTCTTACATGCTGTGTCTCTCTTAAGTGAGGCATCCATATAAGAAGGATCTCTTTCTGCTTCTGCTCCTCCCATTCTCCCCACTGGTCTTTGTGATTATCTGTCATCTAATACTACACCATCTTACTCACCACAGCTTAAAGATTAAAGTGGCTGTATAACTTATTTTCCAACCTGGGACAATGTGAAAGTTAAAGATGTCAACAAAAAGTAAAATTATGTGAATTTTTAAGCTGTTTATTCATGTGTAACTCAATTTTGTCATATTGGTGAGCTTATGGAATGTTCTGTTCAAAATGATTTTTAAAATTAACATTATTTCTAAAAAATGAAATAGTGCTTATACAATATATTCATCATCTTTGTTCTAGCTGTTCTTTTAAAATGTCATAAACGGGGCAGTTGGTACCCAACAAAGTTTTTTTTTTGGTTCTGGAGTCCTTTTTTTTAGTTCTGGAGTCTGGGAAGCCCATGACTGGGTGCTGGCTGATGTAGAGTCTGGGGAGGGTGAGCTTCCGGTTGGTAGATGATGCTTCTCACTGTGTCCTCCTGTGAGAGCGCTCTCTGGGGTCTCCTTTGTATGATCATTAATTCCATCATGTGGGCTCCTCCTTCAAGATTTAAGCACTTCCCAAAGGCTCCCAGCTCCTAATAGCATCCCACTAAGGATTAGATTTCAACATATCAATTTTGAGAGGATGCAAGCCTTAAATCTGTAGCAACATTACATATGTTAAAGTAAATCTTTAAAACCTTTTATTTATTATCAGCACTAAAATGTAACACAGAGTAATAGTCTTGGTCATATTCACAAAATCTTTTCTTATCTACATTTGTTTATAATAGCCTGTCACTGGTATTTTAAAGAAATAAGTTACTTTTCTTCAGTATAATAGTATCAGGGCTTCGCTGGTGCTCAGACAGAAAGAATCTGCCTGCAATGCAGGAGACCTGGGTTCGATCCGTGGTTTGGGAAGATCCCCTGGAGAAGGGAAAGGCTGCCTACTGCAGTCTTCTGGCCTAGAGAATTCCATAGACTGCAAAGAGTCAGACATGAGTGACTTTCACTTGTGTCATTAGTTACGTTTACTGAAATATTCAAATTTTTACTTCATGGTTAATAATTTTATATTTTTTGAAACCTTTATTCACTTTTCTCTGTATACCCAGGTATTTTTGAGAAACTATTCCTTTCAGGTATATATTTTTAATACTTAAAAATATTAAGTGTGTAATTATTTTACCAAAGTATTTTCCAGATATTGTCTTTTAAGCCTCTATTCAGATCATCAATCTTCAAGAAAATTTTTTACAAGAAAAAAAATCTCTTTAAATCAGTTGATTCTATTTGTGATTCTTTTGAATATTTTACCAAATTTATATGCTGAAAAATCATAGGCCTTCTTGTTTCATTCTGTCCCAGTCAGAGCATAAATTTATCCAATTAAAATAGGAACTTCATCAAAAATTCTTCTCACAATCCAAGATATTCCCAATCACACTTGTAGAAGTTAAAAATTAAATTCTGTACACCATCTGAGCTCTCATCCTTTGGTTTGTTCACTCCCTCTTGCTTTTGTCAGGGTAACTTTCCAGGTCTTCTACTTTGCGAGATACATTTTCAGTAATTGCAGCTTACCCATTTCTTCAAAAGCTGAAGTTTCTATTCACTGAATATGTTGATGAAGATTCCCAACCAATTTTGTGCAAATTCAGACCAATTTTTCAAGAACTCAATTACAAAATGATTCAATGATACATCTAGGTTTGAGTTACCATAGCTCCATCCCTTCTGAACTTTACTGTTTTTGATTGGTTGTTTCCAAGCTTTAAAATTCCTCTAGATCAATATGAAGTCTCAGATACATTCTCATCTGCCTTGTGGCTGCATGTTTCTTGTGTGTTTTCACTGTTTGTCGAATTGTTACTGGGATTATTTTTATCTTTCTCCTTGTGATTTTCCTCCTAACCTTTTTTATGCGTTAGAATATATTCCCTTTCTGTCCTCCCACTGCATGAGATAATGGGATGGGGAGGTAAGGGGGCTTTCTGTGTTTCCTTGCTGGCTTGTGGACGCCACCCCCACCCCCCCCGCCCCTCAACTTTGTTGTTTTCCCGAGGGATTCAACGTGTGGTCCCACCTCACTCAGGTAGCCATTCCATGATCTCTCTGAAGACTTCTTGGGATGATTTTTTTTTTTTCCTTCTGCCCCATGCCACAGGCTCTCGCCTTAGACAGTCTCATTTTTTCTAGTACTTCTTAGACCTCTCCTGGGTGTCTCCCCTTCTGTCACCTGAACCTTCTCTCACTCCTAATGTTCCTTCTGTGTCAATTTGGATCCCTAAGGAGGAGCCTCCCACCTTCTGGAGAACAGTGTCCTCAGGTATTTCTGTGGTTGTTAGGGGCTCAGTCTTCCGTGTTAGGGGCTCAGTCTTCCGTGTTAGGGGCCCAGTCTGCCATGGCAGTGTTTGAAGTCCCGTTGTGTCCTGGCTCTTGTGCTTGCCAGAAACTTGGCCGCTGTGATGGTTTCCAGCTATACCTGTGGCTCAGCCTTCCCAGGTTTCTAAACGCAAGTCTCAGTCCTCTCTTTGGGGAGAAGAAGAGGGAGATATTACATTGGATTCCACAGGGCTTATAGGTTGTGGATTGGTGCCTTTCAATAACAGTTTACAGGGAGGGGACCAGTGGGGCAGTGGCGGGCCTCCCACCATCTCCCTGGCTCTCTGCCCCTGCTGCATCTTCATGCCTGAGGCTTTCACCGCCCTGCCTTCTGGGTGAAAAACCCTGAGAAGTGAGAGTGTTTGTTTGCCTTGCTCTCTTTCTGGTATCTGCCTCACATGGTTGGTCATCCTTCTAGAATTTTCTTGAAGAAGATAATGTTCATTTATACTTGTTGAGTGGGAGAAGGCAATGGCACCCCACTCCAGTACTCTTGCCTGGAAAATCCCATGGATGGAGGAGCCTGGTGGGCTGCAGTTCATGGGGTCGCTAAGAGTTGGACGCGACTGAGCGACTTCCCTTTCACTTTTCACTTTCATACATTGGAGAACGAAATGGCAACCCACTCCAGTGTTCTTGCCTGGGGAATCCCAGGGACGGGGGAGCCTGGTGGGCTGCCGTCTATGGGGTTGCACAGAGTCAGACACGACTGAAGCGACTTACCAGCAGCATACTTGTTGAATACTGAATATGCAAGATGTTTTGATTAGTGAACATTATGTAGGATTCACTTAGGATTGTTCATTCTAGTAAAAAAAAAAAAAAGTTTAATTCTTCATCTTCCCCTAATTTCCCTAGTCCAGTTGTTACATTATTGACTATACTGTTGAGTGTCTTAGATGTTCTAATCTTATTTCACTGGTACTTTCTCCAGGATCCTATTTTTAAAATATAGATGTTTAGAGATTACTAAAGAATATGAGAATTTTAAATTTTAATTAATATTGTTAAATTACTTTGCAAAACAATTGTTATTGATTGACATTCTCATTTACTAAGAAGTAATTTACTAAGTAATTTACTAAGAAGACTTCACTTCCTTTTTTACCTCTCATATTGAGTTAAATTAAGCAGAGGTGAAAGAAAGTGGAAGTGTTAGTTGCTCAGTTGTGTCTGACTCTTTGCCACTCTGTGGACTAGGCTATAGCCCGCTAGGCTCCTTTGTCCATAGAATTTTCCAGGTGAGAATACTGTAGTGAGTCGCCAGTCCTTCCCTGGGGGATCGTTCTGACACAGGGACCGAACCCAGGTCTCCTGCATTGTAGGCAGATTCTTTACCATGTGAGCCACCAGGGATCAGAGGTATACAATGCCAAATAATTTTGTATTTCGATGCAGCTTGAAAGTGTTACCTGAATTAGAATAGTAATGTTTTATCAGACATACAGTATCATTCCTTCTAAACTTTTCTTAAACTCCTATCTTGATTGACTGTTATGCTTTTCACCGCTAGTAACTAATTCTGGTGGTGGTGGTTTAGTCGCTAAGCATGTCCGACTCTTGTGACTCCATGGATAGTAGCCCTCCAGGCTCCTCTGTCCATGGGACTCTCCAGGCAAGAATAGTGGAGTGGGTTGCCATTTCCTTCTCCAGGGGATCTTCCTAACCTAGGGATCTAAACCAGGTCTCCTGCATTGCAGGCAGATTCTTTATCAAGTGAGCTATGAGGGAAGTTAATTCTAGTTCAAGGTAAAGCATAGGCAAAGGAAAAAAAAAAACAATTCCAGCAGAATAGAAATATACATAAAATAGGTAAAACAGATAGTTAAACACACCTTGTGAGTATTGAGACTTAGGACATACACTGGGAAGGCAAGCAGCGAAGCCCAGGTGGGAAAAATGCAATGTGTTATGGTTTACAGGAAGGAGAGAGTCCCAGACTGAGGCGGACACTGGCCTGTCTGATAGCAGGAACATCTGCTTTTAGCCTGTGAGTGAAAAGACTTAGCTATCCAATAGGTGGGACCTTGTATGGTTAGGAAAGCCAGATCTCCAATCTTAAGCTGCTTAGCCTAAGCTAAACACAGGAACGGAGGGTCGACATTTAGATGTGTGCTGGAGCCCGGGAGAAGACTGATTCCCTCGGCCTACCCTCTGCACTTCCTGTTACTCCTTTCTGCCAGACAAAGAGCTAGAGCCTACTGCCAGGTTCAGCTCAGTTCAGTCCAGTCGCTCAGTCGTGTCCAATTCTTTGTGGGGCAGGATATATATTCAGGATATAAATGAATATTTATATACTTACTATTGAGTCAGGATAGTTGAGTCTGACTCTTTACTGTCAGGATAGTAAGTGTATAAATGAACTCATATTTGAGTGTCTAATCCATTGTCCCAGAACCCTTCACTGTGTGGTGTCTTCCCTAATCCTTCACCAGATGCTCATTCTTTATAGGTCTTATCTCTGTGGTTTCTATTTCCCCCCTTTCTTTGCCTACTTTTAGGCCACTTACACATTGATTTAGTTATTAGGTAATTAAAACACATTTTAGCACATGGTAAGGTTCTCACCCTCTTTACTTTTATTTATTTATTCATTTTAAAATTCACCTGCATTGAGACATTCCCAAACTAGATGGCCACTTCCTTTGGATGTAGCCCTCCTAGGCATGTTCTCCCTCCTCACTATTTACAGTTAAGTTTTGCCTGACCTCTGTCACTATCATCCCTGTGGATTTTAACGTCTGAGAATCAGTGAGAGAAATATTTCACTGTCTGCTCTTTGGTGGGTATATCTGATTTCAGCTTATGATCAAATCTGTAGTTAGTGTCACAAATCCATTCTCTGTATGGTATTGTGGGAATAGCATCTAGCGTCTTGGAATAACTCTCCAGGCATGGCACTGTGAGATCTGTGCAACTGGCCTCGCCCAAGCTCTGGCTGGGGCTTCTCTGAGCACTGGAGAGAGATTCAGGGCACAGGCTGGATCCTGCATCGTTTGTTCATGGAATGAGTAAGTCACCATTTACATCCCCCTCCTAGAGTGCTTTCCATAACTGCCTGCTGGGTCTTGTGATAGGCCAGTCATGGGGGAGAGTCTGGGAGAGACCGTGTCTCGAGGGCAGATGAAGCTGGAGACAGACGTTCCTGTGCAAGATCACATTCAGGAAGGATCCATCCTAATATCTCCTAAGATTCCATATGTCCTTTATAACTTGCTGTCAGTTTCTATGGAAAAATACCTACTTTAATTGAAATTGTGTTTAACAATACATATTTGTGCCTGAATATAAGAGAAAGTCACATAGAATACACCTAAGGCCCATATCTTTTGATGAATCAGAAACTTACCCCAAAAAGGCTTCTGTAAGCTTGTGAAAGTGAAAGTGGCTCAGTTGTGTCTGACTCTTTGTGACCTCATGAACTAGAAAGTCCATGAACCAGGCCAGAATACTGGAGTGGGTAGCCTTTCCCTCGGAGAAGGCAATGGCAACCTACTCCAGTACTCTAGCCTGGAAAATCCCAAGGACGGAGGAGCCTGGTAGGCTGCAGTCCACGGGGTCGCTAAGAGTTGGACACGACTGAGCGACTTCACTTTCCCTTTTCACGTTCATGCATTGGAGAAGGAAATGGCAACCCACTCCAGTGTTCTTGCCTGGAGAATCCCAGGGACGAGGGAGCCTGGTGGGCTGCTGTCTATGGGGTCGCACAGAGTTGGACACTACTGGAGCGACTTAGCAGCAGCAGCAGCAGCCTTTCCCTTCTCCAGGGGATCTTTCCAACCCAGGGATCAAACCCGGTCTCCCGCATTGCAGGCTGATTCTTTACCAACTGAGCCACAAAGGAAGCCCAAGAATACTGGAGTGGGTAGCCTATTCCTTCTCCAATGGATCTTCTTGACCCAGGAATCAAACCGGGGTCTCCTGCATTGCGGGCAGATTCTTTACCAGCTGAGCTATCAGGGAAACCCTTCCTGTAAGCTTGTACTTATCAATTTTAAGGATGAAAATGAAATTAGCATTCATAGCATTTTATGTGTAGATTTAGAAACACACCTATTTGAATCAGTACTTAAAGTAATACTTTAATTTTGAAACACCTTTTTATACTCTCACATGCTGAGAAACAATATTAACTCTCCACTTGCATATTTAGCATCTGAACTTGTGTCACCACTAGAGACACTAACTGCCCCCACCGAGTTTATTCTGTGCTTGATGAGCAGCTCTTAGATCGGTTTATGAGGATGCCGCTAGGAAACTTTGTGCCAAACCAGAGAGTCCATTAATGTAATGTTCTTTTCTCCTTAAAAAGAATCCCTGAAAATGTGTTCTTAACCACTGCCACAGGAACATTTATTAAATGTTATTTAATAAATCCTTATTTTAAAGGACATCTGATACTTGTATTGTGGCATCATTACCCCAGAAAAAATTACTAAATTTACCTCCTTAAAAAAAATTTCCTTTGTTATGTTGATAGCTCCATTGGGTACCCGCTGGAATGTATGTTAAACTAACATTGATGTATATTGTTTGAGGAGAATGCATCTTCCCCAAAAGAAGTTTGAAATAAAAATAGAGATAGGCTCGGACAGTATGAAATATTTAGTAAGGATTCAAATATAAAATGGCTTCCTCTTTTATGAGGAATAATTTCTTTCAGGAAAAATAATCTTACCTTATTTTTAGGCATATGTACAGTAATTGGAGAATTTCCATTTTTATAATAACCATCTTCCTATTTAGACATAGGCAGATTTTTTCTGCTGTTCAAATCTTTTCCCTGTTTCTCAGTAACTTCTGTTCGTTTCTCCATATGGACCTTGCTCTGTGTATCTTGAAGGAAGTGTTTTCCCTTTGTGACTTTTTTTACTTAAAAACTTGGGTGTGTGCATTTACACACATACTCAGAACAGTATTTGGCAAATAATAAGTAATTTCTATGATGATGATGTAGATTTTTTAATGTTATGTGTTGGTGTACTATCTTTGCATTCTATGGAAAGGGTTCATGAACTAAGCCTACATGTGCTAATTCTTAATCACAAATGCTGTTATTTAACAGTACATCCTCTAGCAGACAAATCTTGATATTGGTTTAGAATTTAAAGTGTGTACTTTAATTTGACTGACACTGGCCTCTTGTTCAGCAGGGCCATCACCGTGGATACCAGGATTCACTGGTCGTACAACTTCACCCAGAGAGATGTGTTAAAAGTGCAGTTTATGTGGACCTCATCTGGGTCCTGTTGAAATGGGTGTCTGGGAAGTGATGCCAGTTTAAGCCCCTACTTGATTTTTGCCCACCAGTGTCTGGAAACCACTGAGCTAGAGCGTGCTGGAAGCATACAGGTGGAGAGCAAGTTCCGATTCTGCCCAACCAGCCCACTCAAGTCAAGGTCCCTGGAGGTTCAGAGTGACTCTGGCACATTTCCATTGTTGGTAATTAACCAGAGCCCTCAGAGTAGGTACCTTATGGTGCTGGAATCTGCCCTTTCCTTTAAAGAGAGGTTATATTAGAAAATTATAGTGGGCCTAAATCTAAAGGTTTAATCTTATTTTCTTTATAAATAAACCTAGCATACTCTTCATTAGCTCTTAATCCATAATTTGTTTTTAAAAATATAGACATATTAGTCAAGAATTTGCACACTATCTGTGAATTCTGAAAGCACAAGACTGCCTTCTAGATTAATAGATGAAGGGGACATGATGTGTTTCCATGTACGTGTGGCGCATAAACAGTGTATAATAACAACTAAGAGGATGTGCCTGTTTTTGTGCATCCAGAAGACATTCAAAGTGAAAAAAGAAAATAGCTCAGGAGTGATTTGATTCACAGAGTGGACATATTCAAGTAATCGCATTCATTGGAAAATAAAATATTTATTCTCGGTTTGACTTTTCTGTGGTAAAATTATTTGGCAGATAATTAACTCTAAGAAATAAATTTTTGAAAAGAGAACAAAACATCATTTTAATTACTTTTATATATAAAATCAAAGTAAAAGAAATCTCTCCCTTCCAGTTCATAATTCATTCATTTCATTAGGAATAAAGGTGCAGATTTGCATCAAAAAATATAATCAAATAAGAACCCTGAATTCTTTGAAAGATATAAGCATAAATGACATCCTGAACAGTAAACACGGAGCTGTGACACATATGTAGATTATTTCTGCAATGTTCTTTCATAAAAGCACATTTAATCACCAGATCCCTCAGTATAATGTATTTGCAGCTGGGTGCTATTCAGCTGCCTTCTAAAATGTGCCTGTTCTATTAGGCTTCTCTGTGCCATTAGTCACACTCTTAGGTAAAACCTGTGTAGGAGTTTCTAGACTCCACAGCCTACTTTTTCTGATAAATGAAACCTACATACCAGCCAAGCTAGCTGCTCTTCTTCCACTGTGCTCCATATGAACCAATCAGCTAACAAGAATCCACGTATTTACTAATCTGGCTAACACCTTCCCTGCACAGATTTCTGATTTTGATTTTGGTGAACAGTGATGTTAATGAAAACTAACTTCTAAATCACTATTTACATTTCCTCAGTGAATCCCAGGGACCTTCAGAAGAGACAGTTTCTTGGCTTACGATACAGTATCACTCACGAGGGAGCCTCAGCCCTGTTCCCTGGTCTCTTCCTTGCAGCTGCGCCGTGTGCCTCCCACACTCCAGCCCAGCCCACTCACGCATAGATCCTCCAGTGTCCTGGGGTCCTTTGAGTGCCAGAGTCCTTAAACATTGGCGGTCTTCTTGAAGAATACTTCCTAATGCCACTGAATACCCCGATTCCTTCTATCCTGGGCCGTCTGAAAATCAGATTGGAGTTCATCTCTCCTCCTCCGAAGCCTCCCACATCGCTAATCCTTTATCATTCCTCACCAGGTTGTGGTTGCTGGCCCAGTCCTTTTCTCTCCTTTACTAAGCTTCAAGAGGCTAGATATGGTCTTTTATCTCAGTCTCTTCGTGGTTCATTCTTGGACCAACACATAGCAAGCAGAAGTGGTGCTGGCTGTGACCGTTTACTTTCAGATGGCATGTACCCTTAAAGTTGGCTTATTTGAAAACATCCTAAATGGGAACTAGAAGAAGGGAAGGTTCAGATTACCTAAAAGTAAAGAATTAACTGTAATCTATTGTAGAAAGTAGTATTTTTCCAGTTATTTAGAAAATTAGTAAAATGCTGTTGCAGTATTTCAGATTTTACTAAGCATCACTGAAATATTTTGTGAGACATAGTTTGACTAGATAGAAATGATAATAAGATGAAAATAACAGAGTCTGACTTTGCTTCTTCCCCTTGTTGGAGAGTAGTGAACCTTTAATTTTATATATTGTTCATTTCTTTTATTTTCCCATTTCTCGTTCTCTTTCTGATTTAATCACCTGGTCAGAGAAAGAGAGAGATCCTAATATTTTGAGACATCATTAGAATTTGTGTGTCTGATTACAGTTCACAATGCAATACTGTGGGAAGATTGCATTATTATCTAGTAAATGTGAATTTGTATGCTATCAGACCTCCTACTTCAGTCCTTAAACAAATCTGGTTTACTAAATATCACAAAATAGGGGATTTATAATGTAAAATAAATGTTAGATACTGCAGATCGTGGAAATAGCAACTATATATGGGTACTGGGATTACAACCTTTAAAATTCGTTGTTATTTTTAACTTTCTATATTGTGCATGTGGTATTTAACATGCATTTGATAACAATAATTGCATTTATGTGAATTCACACATATGTTTGATTTAGTTTATGATATATTGTGACTGTGACTTCCCTGGTGGCTCCGATTGTAAAGAGTCTGCCTGCAGATCGAACCTGGGTTCAGTCCCTGAGTCGGGAAGATGCCCTGGAGAAGGGAATGGCAGCCCACTCTGGTATTCTTGCCTAGAGAATTCCACAGACAGAGGAGCCTGGTGGGCTAGTCTAAGGGGTCACAGAGAGTTGAACATGACTGAGCAACTAATACTTTCACTTTTTCACATTGTGATTGAGGGTCCATGTATAAAGTACAGACAGTTGCCTGATTAGTAAACAATCTGTAATAAATAATATTTTATCTGAATTATGGAGAAAATTCTGACATTAATCAGATTTAGGTAATTATCATTTATCCCCATGATTTTTATAGAGAAGAGTGTGGGAGGTTCAGATCAGATTAGATCAGTCACTCAGTCGTGTCCGACTCTTTGCGACCCCATGAATCGCAGCACACCAGGCCTCCCTGTCCATCACCAACTCCCGGAGTTCACCCAGACTCACGTCTATCGAGTCAGTGATGCCATCCAGCCTCTCATCCTCTGTCGTCCCCTTCTCCTCCTGCCCCCAATCCCTCCCAGCATCAGAGTCTCTTCCAGTGAGTCAACTCTTCGCATGAGGTGGCCAAAGTACTGGAGTTTCAGCTTTAGCATCATTCCTTCCAAAGAAATCCCAGGGCTGATCTCCTTCAGAATGGACTGGTTGGATCTCCTTGCAGTCCAAGGGACTCTCAAGAGTCTTCTCCAACACCACAGTTCAAAAGCATCAATTCTTTGGCGCTCAGCCTTCTTCACAGTCCAACTCTCACATCCATACATGACCACAGGAAAAACCATAGCCTTGACTAGACGGACCTTTGTTGGCAAAGTAATGTCTCTGCTTTTGAATGTGCTATCTAGGTTGGTCATAACTTTCCTTCCAAGGAGTAAGCGTCTTTTAATTTCATGGCTGCAGTCACCATCTGTAGTGATTTTGGAGCCCAGAAAAATAAAGTCTGACACTGTTTCCACTGTTTCCCCATCTATTTCCCATGAAGTGGTGGGACTGGATGCCATGATCTTCGTTTTCTGAATGTTGAGCTTTAAACCAACTTTTTCACTCTCCACTTTCACTTTCATCAAGAGGCTTTTGAGTTCCTCTTCACTTTCTGCCATAAGGGTGGTGTCATCTGCATATCTGAGGTTATTGATATTTCTCCCGGCAATCCTGATTCCAGCTTGTGTTTCTTCCAGTCCAGCATTTCTCATGATGTTCTCTGCATATAAGTTAAATAAACAGGGTGACAATATACAGCCTTGACGAATTCCTTTTCCTATTTGGAACCAGTCTGTTGTTCCATGTCCAGTTCTAACTGTTGCTTCCTGACCTGCATACAGATTTCTCAAGAGGCAGATCAGGTGGTCTGGTATTCCCATCTCTTTCAGAATTTTCCAGTTTATTGTGATCCACACAGTCAAAGGCTTTGGCATAGTCAGTAAGCAGAAATAGATGTTTTTCTGGAACTCTCTTGCTTTTTCTATGATCCAGTGATGTTGGCAATCTGATCTCTGGTTCCTCTGTCTTTTCTAAAACCAGCTTGAACATCAGGAAGTTCACGGTTCACATATTGCTGAAAGGGAGTTTAAATATTTTCGATATTATTTATTGTTATTATTTCAATATTTCAATTCTATAACAAGAGGTGGTGATTCTGGGTGAAGATTTTAAGTTCCCCATATATAGCGAAAGAGTTACAGCTTCATCTGTGATGCCAGAGCTTCTGCCATGCAGATATGAATTAAGTACCTGCTAATTTAAAGAGCCTCTTGATAAAAATGAAAGAGGAGAGTGAAAAAACTGGCTTAGAACTCAACATTCAAAAAACGAAGATCATGAGATCCAATCCCATCACTTCATGGCCAATAGATGGGGAAACAATGGAAACAATGACAGACTTTATTTTTGGGGGCTCCAGAATCACTGCAGATGGTGACTGCACCCATGAAATTAAAAGACCAACCTAGGAAGAAAAGCTCCTTGGAAGAAAAGCTATGGTCAACCTAGAGAGCATATTAAAAAGCAGAGGCATTACTTTGCCAACAAAGTTCCATCTAGTCAAAGCAATGGTTTTTCCAGTGGTCATGTATGGATGTGAGAGTTGGACCATAAAGAAAGCTGAGTGTCAAAGAATTGATGCTTATGAACTGTGGTGTTGGAGAAGACTCTCGAGAATCTCTCGGACTGCAAGGAGAACCAACCAGTCAATCCTGAAGGAAATCAGTCCTGAATATTCATTGGAAGGACTGATGCTGAAGCTGAAACTCCAATACTTTGGCCACCTGATGTGAAGAACTGACTCATTGGAAAAGACCCTGATGCTGGGAAAGATTGAAGGCAGGAGGAGAAGGGGATGACAGAAGATGAGATGGTTGGATGGCATCACCGACTCGATGGACATGAGTTTGAGCATGCTCTGAGAGTTGGTGATGGACAGGGAAGCCTGGTGTGCTGCAGTCCATGGGGTTGCAAAGACTTGGATATGACTGAGTGACTGAACTGAACTGAACTGCTAACTGGAGATGTTTCTAGAGCAGTGGTTCTCAACTCAGGTGATTTTGCTCCTGGGGACATTTGGCAATGCTTGGAGACATTTTTTAGTTGTCACAACTGGGGGAGATGCGTGTGCTGCTGGTGTTTTGTGAGTAGAAGCTAGAGAGGCTGCTGAAGCTCCTGCAAAGTATGCAGAGCCCCCACCCCATAAAGAATTATCTGACTCCACCTCTCAGTAGATGTGATGAGGAGAAGCACTGTCTAAAGTAATTGTGAATAGTTTGATTGCAATAGCTCGGTTGGCAATAAGGAGTTCATGGTCTGAGCCACAGTCAGCTCCTGGTCTTGTTTTTGCTGGCTGTATAGAGCGTCTCCATCTTTGGCTGCAAAGAATATAATCAATCTGATTTCAGTGTTGACCATCTGGTGATGTCCATGTATAGAGTCTTCTGTGAACTCCGGGAGTTGGTGATGGACAGGGAGGCCTGGCGTGCTGCAGTGCATGGGGTCGCAAAGAGTCGGACACGACTGAGTGACTGATCTGATCTGATCTGAACAGCTCTGTTGCCTCTTAGCTTTAAAGTCCATCCTCTAGTTAATGAGTCTGTCTGTCAATAGCAGGAGCATACAACAGAAACCACAACTCCAGGCTAGTGGACATAAATTTGAAGCTGAAAATGAACATGGAGTGAAGGAGCTGGGGAAGAGAGTCAGTATGAATTGTAGTATGCTGGACTTGGGACAGGAGAGACAGAATATATATTTCAAGACAGAAAAAAAGAACAAATGTGATAATTCATTTCAGCAGAACATCTGCCACTTTTTTCTTGGAGGCATAACTTAAGATCTTCCTTATATTCAGCTGAGGTGTTATTAATCACTGTGAACAAGAGCAGGTCTGATTCAAGCTGAAAGTCCAACCTGCCCGGGTTGAAAGCAAATGGGTTTGGAGGAAGCAGGGTTGGGTGGTGGCCAGATGGTGCACAGGTGGGGAGTGGTGACTGTTTAGGTACTTCAGCTTGGGAACCCTAACAGTCACTTTGCCCTCCTCTACCCCTTTGGGGTGGCAGAAGGGCTCTGGTGGAATTCCCTCTGGTTAAAAAGCCAGTCACCTGAGCTCAGATCATCTTTGTGTTCTGAAACTCAGCCTAGTCTGCCTGTGAACTTCTGTGTGAGCCTCCCTACGTGGACTTCCTTAGCCAAGGATTTTCTGAGCTTTCAGTCTTGCACAGTAGAGATCAAAAAAATACAAATGGAGCACAGCTTCAGGTTAGAAAGAAACAAGGTGAAGAAGAATGAAGGGGGTAGGTAAGAGAAAGAAATAGGAAATTAAATCCTATAACCTGGGCATTAAACAACTACATCTAGACAGAGAGAAAGATAGATAGCTAAGCAAAAAAACAAAACAAAACCCAACTTTGTGTTTATAGAAAGAAAGGCCTCGGATTATCACACTCTATTTTGTCACAAAGGGTCAACAAGTTCAAAACAAAGGGAGAGAGAATCATTTCAGGATTTAGAGTACACTGTGTTCACTTTCATATTCTGCAGAATGTTTATCAAGAAATAGAAATGGAGACTTTTGATATTATCTTTCATACGTATTTATTTATACAATAGAAAATGCCACGCCCATATACTCACTTACTTCTACAAGCAGACTTTATCTTATATTTAAATATGATTTGGTTTAAGTGTATTGAAGTTTTACACTTAAGAAAAAAGTAATCATGATGAGAGGGTAGGAGAAAAACAAAATGCTTTCTAAAATTTAAAGAGATTTTTCCAAAGGATATCTTTATCCACATCACTGGATAAAAAGAAAAATATTTTAAAAGAAAAATATTTTATTCAATGTCAAAATAATTTAAACTATGAAAAGAGAAGAATCGAAAAGACTATTTCCTCAGCTTCTGCTTTCTATACAAAGCTCAGATAAAGTGGGTTTTTTTTATGTTAAATTTTCAACAGAACCTGGAAATTTGCTTAAAGATGCTATAAGATAAGGATAAACCTGCCATAGAAAGTATATATTTTAGTTTCTAGACCTTTTATGGAGTTAAAATTCAGCACGCTAAAAGCCAAAGTACCAGAATGGTATACTTACACAGGTTGTCTTCTCAAACATTATATGACACTTTTAGATCAACCAGCTGTCAAACTGCACCAAGCCTTGATGGCCACTGCACGGAGTTTTTAGAAACTTACAATTTAACATGGGTAAAATTTAGTATTAATATATACCCTACTATGCCACAGAAAGGACCAGTTGGTCGAATCTTGCCAATTATCTTTTGCAACTTGCTTTTTAAAAAATAGCCACTTCTCCCCGGTGTCAACACTCACAGCACCTCTAAAAAGAATATGAATACGGACGATCCGTCCTTTTGGGTTCTCAGCATACTTAGAGCGATGGCACACTAACACTGCTCATGTCAATGTGCACCCTACTGAATAGTTAGAGTCATTCGAAAGCAGAGAAGGAGCTTGCCACAGTGAGTGCTCAGTGGAACACACCGCCGTCCTCTGCTGCGCTCCGGGCGCGCGCCCAGGGAAGGCGCCGGCACCGGCTCCGTGTCCTGCCCTCGCAGCTTCGGTGGGCGTGAGGGGCGGAGTGAGCACGGTCTTCACATAAAAGGAGACTGATGTTTGCCCACAGCACTGACCCGCATGAGGCGGGGTCGAGAGGACCCCTGATTTTCCTAGCGTGACAGGCTTTTCCTTCTCGGAACTCCAAGAGCCAACGCTAAGGGGCACCAGAGGCTCGGATTGCTACAGCTGCCACCCGTCAGGGCAGCCTGACGGCACGGTGCTGCGGAAGTCCTGGGCGACGGCAGAGCCCAGCTCGGTGGGGGCTGGGCGCAGGTCTTCGGAGTGGGGTTCACGAGAGCTTGGGATGCTCCAGATCGGAGGAGGAATCCTCCGAGGTCAGGAGGATTGGAACTCGAAACGGTGGGCTAGTCAGTGAAGGCTGGAAGGCGAGGTCCTAGTATTTTTCTCTGATACTCTATGTGGCCACTTCTAATCTTTGACTTTATGAAAAATGTCGCTGTCCTACATACAGCTAAGGATGTATGCCACACGCCTCACCCCTGCCATGTACTAAAATCATCTGACAAGATAATACACTGGAAGCTGTTGATGTTTAGTTGTCCAGGGATCCCGAGACATGCAAAGAGATCAGGTGTCCCTCCTCTGCCCCCCGCCAGCCAATTCGGGTTTCCTCCCGTGCCCGCAGCCTTTCGTCGGAAGCCCACGCTCATTGTCTAGTTAAGGCGGCAACATCCAGACCCTCGCCCGCTAGAAGCCTCTGCCCACCCGCCGCAACTCGGACTTTTTCTCGGAGTCCGAGAGGGAGCAGGAGGTGCCGAAGAAATTCAGCAGGCATCCTCAAACCTTGCTGTCCGCAGTCTGACTTTTATCAGTAATAACAGAAAAAAACCAAAGGTGGCGGGGCTAGGGGTGGGCTGGCGGACGGCAAGGCAGGGCAGGCGTCAGCGCGCAGCCGCTCAGGCCGGCCTGCGGGCCCAGCCGGGCTCCCCCCGCCCACCCCGGACCCCCGGCGCCCTCGCCTCCCCCTCTGCCGGGCCGAGCCCGGTGCCAATGCGCCAGGAGGGAGCGAGCGCGGCGCGGGAGGAGGAGATGACGCACGAGCCGGCGCTCCCCCCCAAAAAGTGCTTCTCCAGGACGAAGATGGCGGCAACTTAGCCGGGGACTGAAGATGACTGTGGCTCTCGGGAGGCCCAGCGCAGGCGATTCGGCCCCGAGGTCCGGGGGAGGCGGCGTCAGCAGTCGGAGCCCGGCGCCCGCGGGCGGACCTGCGGCAGCGGCGGCGGCCGGAGCGCGGGCTGGGGGGTGGGGGGGCGGGAGCGCCCTGCCGGCGGCCGCCCAGGCTCCGGACTCGAGCAGAGCGAGCGAGAAGTAGCCGCCGGAGGAGCCCAGGAAGGAGCAGCGGGCGGGGGGTGGGGAGGAGGCGCCGGCGAGGCGCTCCGGCCGCAGTCCGTGGGCAGCGGAGACGCGGCGTGCCCCTGGCCGGGGAGAGCGGGCCGTCCTCCGCGGGGCCATGGGGACCCGCGCCCTGCCCGTGCCCGGCTGACAGGCGCCGCCACCCCGCCACCTCCGCCGTCGCCTCCTGCACCCGGCCCGCCGCCGGCCACAGCCGCGCCGCCGCCTCCGGGCGACCCTCTCCCCCCTGCCTCCCTGTCTCTGCATTGTTGTTTCCCACTCGACAGAGGATGGGGTCGGCGGATGCTTAGGTCGGAAGCGAGTCCTGCCTCCCTCCGAAGCCTGGTAATATTGATGTAGGCAAAGAGCGAGGAGCGAGGGAGAGAGAGGAAAGGGAGGAGGGGAGAAGGCAATCGAACCCCTAAGTCAATGCATATTGTGGTGACACCGGCACCGGAGCCCTCGCGGTGGAGTCGGCCAGGGCTGTGCGCTCCCAAAATATGACCAGGGGTGCTTGGATGTGTCGGCAGTATGACGACGGATTAAAAATCTGGTTGGCAGCACCCCGGGAGAACGAGAAACCGTTCATCGATTCGGAGAGGGCTCAGAAATGGCGACTGTCTCTGGCCTCTCTCTTGTTTTTCACAGTCCTGCTCTCTGATCACTTGTGGTTCTGCGCCGAGGCCAAGCTGACCCGCGCCCGGGACAAGGAGCAGCAGCAGCAGCAGCAGCAGCAGCAGCAGCGGCAGCAGCGGCAGCGGCAGGAGCAGCGGCAGCGGCAGCGGCAGCACGAGCCGTCCTGGCCCGCGCTCCTGGCGAGCATGGGGGAGCCCTCGCCCGCCGCCCAGGCTCACAGACTCCTCTCCGCCTCCCCGTCCCCCACCCTGCCCCCCTCCCTGGGAGGCGGCGGCGGCGGCAAGGGCGGCCGAGGCACCGACAGCCGGGGCAAGCCTCCTCTTCCAGGAAACTCTGCCAGACCCGCGTGGCGCCTGGAGACTTGTTACCCGCAGGGCGCCTCCTCGGGCCAGTGCTTCACGGTGGACAGCGCGGACGCCGTGTGCGCCAGGAACTGGAGTCGGGGGGCAGCGGCCCGGGGGGAGCAGGGGCAGCAGACCCGGGGCCCGCCGCAGCCAACTCCGCTCTGGAACTTGTCGGATTTTTACCTTTCGTTTTGTAATTCCTACACACTTTGGGAGTTGTTCTCCGGGTTGTCCAGTCCCAACACTTTGAACTGTAGTCTGGATGTGGTGCTCAAGGAGGGCGGGGAGATGACCACCTGCAGACAGTGCGTCGAGGCTTACCAAGACTACGACCACCACGCTCAGGAGAAGTACGAAGAGTTTGAAAGCGTGCTGCATAAATACTTACAATCGGAGGAGTACTCGGTGAAATCGTGTCCTGAGGACTGTAAGGTAGGAACCCGTGGATTTTCCCCCCCCTTCCTCGCGCTGTTATCTCTGTGTGTGTTGGGTGGAGGTGTCTTCTAGAGTTTTAAAGTCGCTTTTTGACTCTGGTTTTGTTACTTCGACCATTGTTTTTGTGGTTCTAAGCGCCTGACCTGCTGCTTGACTTGGGTCTCTCTTGTGAATTGCTGATGGATCAGTGCCTTCTGAGAATCCTTGGAAGATCAAGAGGACTCTGGTCTTCTGAGATAAAGTCAGTGCTTTAACTATCTCTTAAAGCTACGGAGTTGGTTCAGATTCTGCCACTTTTTTTTTTTTTTTAAATGTAATTTGAGTGAAGCTTGTGAGGAAGACTGTGATGGGACTGCATACTGGTGACCACAGCTGAAATCAGAACAGGCTAAGACAGGCATGTGTGGTCTGGCTTATGGACCTGACACATGAAGTCTCTGATAGTGACAAATTAAGCTGGTTGGCCAAAGAGACAAGAGAAAGTGTTTGTGATTGTTTATGTGGGAAGAACTAAAAGCGTTTTATGTGTTTTCCAGGAGTAATTCTTGTTGTTTTGAAAGTTTGGGGGGCCTTCCTAAGCGTATTTACTCACACGAGTTTCTTGTTTTCTCTTAGAAATGTGTATAGTTATTGATCAGAAGCTCAGTATGAGTAGAAAATTTTGATTACGTATCTGGTGATAACTGATCAGTGTTAGATTATTTATTAGTCACCTTATGTAATTAGCTTGAATTTTCAGGATGCTCTCAGGAAGTATTAATTGGCAAATGCTTAATGCCATGACTAAAAAATACTGAACTCATTAATAGCATATATTATCTTCAGCCCCTTCCTGTTGAATATAATAATGGCTGTAAACCTTGCTGATTCACAAAGGAATAGTGTATGCAAGTTTCTTAAGAAATGGCAAATGTGACCATGGGCACATGTCCTAGTAGAAGTGTTGCTGTCCATGGTGCTGAAATGAGATTTGCTCAAGAGCTCCGTTGAAGATGAAGATACTGCAGTGACCTTTTAGTAGGGAAAGAAATGATGGCAGAATCTCAATAAACCTTGATGTTTTGTCCCAAAGGTAATCTCTTAATGCAGTAAAATAGTATTGCTTTTCAAAAGAAATAATCCGCCATATTGTCTCTCTACCTTTCTCTTCATCACACCCCGAACCTCCCCTAAGGAACACAACTGAGCCTCCTTTGCCTCCCTTGCTGGAAAAGTGTGGTCAAGGGCAGTATGGATCAAAGGGTTCTTGTGATGCTTTCACAAGAGAACTGGCCTAAGGGATACCTACTCAAACTGAACACAGTTCAAGGGCTGTATTCTAGCTTGTATTGATTAGTTGTGCTTTTGACAACTAAGCTAAACTAAAACTAAGCTTGCTTTGCCAACATTCTTTAAGACCAGAAATGTATCTTCTTTGCAGATAATGATATTGCATTTGCAGCATTAATTTGGAATGCTGCTTCATTAGATAAATGGATCTTAAAAGATTTTTATATATTCTTCTTAACCATATGCCTGGTAACTAATCTTAATGGTAGAAGTTACTAATGAATGACTAGTATATTTATTGCATACTTATTTATTTTGACAAGATAATGTTTCCTCAGAATTGCAAGGAAATGGATCTGTCTACTAATTTTACTACCAGTAAAAAACTTGCAAAGGTTTCAGTATATTTATGTTTAAAGTGATCCCTTGTAATAATTTGAATTTTCTTGCTTCCTTGAATGTAAACTCTCATAGAAATTTCTAGTTACTTCAGTTTGCATAGGCTCAGTATTCACAAGGTAGTCTACATTTCAGACTACAGAATATTCTTAAATAAGCCTGTCAAATTTATTTTATTTGAATATTCACATAATAAATATCTATACATGTATGTATATATCAATAAATATAGAGTTTTCTCTTGACCTGAAATAATTATCAACTTTATACTTATATCATCATAGCTATAAGGTATAGTGTAGGTTAAATGAACATGTAATATTAGGAACTACTTCTGGATTATGTTTTCATATAAAGTAGTCATTGTGAGCTATATGCAAAAAAGCACATTAAAAAAATCTTAACTCCTTTTAGAAACATTTCTTCATACTGAAAAGTAAACACAGACATTTGAGTTTTTCATCTCCACAAAACAGGATTTATTACTTGTGATGCCTTGAGCTATTTTTTGGTTGGTTGGTTGTCAGTTAGAAACACTTGACATTTATTCCAGGATAACTGTTTTCACACAGTTTCAAATTTTGGGTGCCAGGGTGAGGTGTGTTCAGTGTGTGTTCTTGGTTGATAATTTACAAATCTATTAATTAGATCCTTAGCTTAACATACAGCTTCTTTATGATTTTGCAAAACTGCGATCATATCCACATACAAAGTATATTACTTAACTTAAAATGCTATTGGTGGTCTTTGAAGAATGCATCTGAGTTTCTTTCTGAACACTTTTACTTATTTCAAACATGCTTATAATTTGAAATGATGTCTATCTATCTTCAAGGGCAATGTTAAAGATATATAGTCCATGCAAAATTTTCTACATTTTAAGGTTAATGACAAAGCCTTAAGCTACATTAAAAGTAAATGCATTATATTTCCAGAGTTGGTAATATATTCATGAAAAAAATCTAATTTAATGGTTTATTAATATATTTATACATTTATATATAGGATATATGCTATAATATTAATTATACAAATAATTAGAATTCATATTTTAGAAGAAATATATTAACTTTATAATACCCATGTATAATTACATGATTAATATAGTGACTCCCAAACTTTAAAAGTTAGGACATATTATTGCCTTCTAGTTTTATAATTGCTCCCATTAAACAAAAAATGCCACATTCCATGTAGGTATGCAATTAAAATGGATTAAATTTAATTTTTATTGAACTTGATTTAAGGGACTTTTGGCCCATTATAGCGAAAAAAAAAACTCTTAATATTGACTTAATCAAATCATATTGCTTTGGACCCGTAGTCATTGGAGATCAAATATAGCTTGGATTTACTTTAGTAAAGGTTTATTTGCAATATATAATAGAAATCATTTACACCCAAGAATATTTTTTAATATTCTTAGAGATAGCTGGTTTAATTTTTAAAATAAATATACACTTTTATCTGGGAATTAATTTATGGTAAAGAACAAGAACTTCTGCATATATCATTTAAACTATAGCATTCAAGTAGCAAAAATTATGACAGTAATTCTTCTCTGAACTTTGCATTTTATTCTAAATAATGTTTTTAACATACAGCAGGAATCTGACAAATCTGTGAAAGTCTTCAAGATGGCTGGCAATATTAAAAAATACACTCTTCCAATCATAAACAATTACAATGTACATTATTAAAATGCCTTAATTTTTGTTTACTTGTTTTTCTTATGAAGATTTTTTTTAATATGCCATTCTTTAGCTTCTAGGCATTCTTGAAATTACATATTATAAAACAAATATTTAGGGAATATAAATGTCCATGTTACAGGTAAACTTTTATTACTAATAGTTTTATTCCTCAAGACAGATGGTCAGGCAAAGTGAGTTTGAGATTAGATTCTAATATAAATCACTGTACTACTGTATTTTAATTCTCTTAGAATAGATTATAATCCTTATACTGCAAGAATGTATGCATTCTTATACTTTTATTTCATAATTTTATGCTAAATTATATTGCATATTTTATATAACAGACAATGATCAGAAGAATACTCTGCTAATGTTCCTCGTATGTAACAATTGTGATACTCAGAGCTTTGTGTATCCTTTGCAGAAACCACTCAAAAACATTAAGCAGTTTGAGAATGTAAAATTTGGTTACATAATATGTAGTTTACACAAAAAGTCATTTTAAAATTCTTATTTATTTTAGTGTCATATCCTGTAGATATTTTAAAATGATTTTTAAGGAAATAAAATAACAATTTTTTCCACTTAAATATTATATATAAAATATTTTGCTGTAATCAGTTTAGTGCTACTGTATATATTATGACAGTATCTGGAATGTGGAATATGCAAATAGACCTCTTTTGCATTCTACCACTGTAGTATTTTCAAATCATATTTTTATAACTGAATCACTTCTCTGCAATATCACACAGTCTTACCATCAGATGGTCACTTTAACCACTAATAAGGCCATTTATAAGGTCAAAGCCACTGTCATAACTTTTTATGACCAGATTTTAATTTTTAATATTTTTGCCCCATATAAAAATGGGGTGCTTTATAAACCAAGGAATGATTTTTTTAAAAAATTCTGACTTGTAACTGGGTCAGATTAGTAGCTATATAGGGCATAACCACAAAATTTTAATAATTGCTGTTATACATTGGTTTTAATCACTTTAATTAGATGAGATTGGTGTCTGCATATGCAAGGTGAATTAAAGTATAAAGAAAAAAAATCGAATAATGTTCTCAGTCTCATGCTGTCCCACAAATAAATCAGAATGCATCAAGATATATTTTGATAGTAGATTGAATGTACAAAAACAAATCTATAGATAGCTGTTTGAAACACAATACTATTTTGGTTTGCATTATTGACCTATTGCCTCAATTTCAATTCCTCATTTCCGTTTCAATCTTAATCTTCTATGTTGACCTCATGTTGACTAGGCACCAAACATGTCATCGTTCGCTTTATGTTGACTTACGCTCAAAAGATATTTCTTCAGTATCAGTTAACATTTACTCTAGATCAGTGGTCCTTGGCATTACAGCAGAATATCCTGGGAATCTTTGAAAATACGCCCAGCCCGAAGAGATTCTGATTTCATTGGCCTGACTTGGCGTCATGAGCTTGGGCTCTTCCAGTTTCCCTGGCGCTGTGCAGCCTAGGGTGAGAACCGCTGTTCTAGTTGAGTGACAAGCGAAGTGGAAAGACCTTTTAGGTCCTGCGCCTCTGTAATACATAATAGCCTCACTGGTTCAACAGATGAGAAAGGAACTTACACTGTTTCTAAGTGGTAAAGGCTACCGGACTAGAGGGAGCGAATACCCTGTGGCGGGGCGGAGGAAGTCGGATGAATGCGAACCAGTTGTGTGCGAGCATTAGGGAACGTGCCGAGGAAGAACACGGAGAGAAGGCTGCAGAAAAGGCCGGAGCTTCGAACATTCAAGGATGGGCCTACTGGCTGTGGATTTTCTGTCTTTTAGCCAGAACTGAGGCATTATTCTGTTGTTCACTAATGGGCTGAGCGCATGAGTGCAGAAATCAGATTGTTTCTCTGTGAGACGATCAACTATTTGATTAGAGGAGCCTCAGCCTCCTTACTTTGTCTCTAATTTTAGCTTGTATAAATGGCTAAAATTTAGACTTTTTCAAAAGTATGCATTGGTTTTAAGAGAAAACATCTCAGCTTGTCATAGTATTTCATGTGGTTTGGTTTATTCTTTCTTCACCTATTTACTTTATTCAACCTAGAGAATTACTAATTCTTTTTCATTGTTCTTTCTCCATTATGGTGACGAGCCATATCTCCTCTCTTACTTATTTCTGTCATACTGGAATAACTAGTTGACATTCATAGAGTGTTGTGAAGGTACAAATTGCTAAGTAGACACAGAATGCTATCACACTTAATTTAGGAATTCATTTTAGAGGGATCTTATCATTGTTCTGTTTTGAAGGGACTGTAATATCATCACATTTTATTTTTTTAAAGTTTAGATTAGAAATGCTGTGAAACACTAAATTTAAGTTTTACCTTAAATTAATAAGCAATAAAACCTTACAATCCAAATAATGAAATTTTAGTAATAAAATGTTTTAAATTCCTTCGATGCTTTAAAACTGAGAACAGGAATTCACATCTGCCTTTCTTTGGTAATAGTTCATGGTTTATGCTATGCGTTGTGTAGAATGCATGAAAATATTTCCTTCTTGGGTGTTTAAAGTGTTAAAAGGTTAGTAGCTGACCTTTCCTCTCTGTTTCTACACAGAGTCATTTATTAAAAGAAAAAGTTGTAGATGCTATTATGGATGGTAAAAAAAAAAATCTTGCAAAAAAATGCAAGTTTGCTAGTGTTTAAATTCAGTTACTGATCTTAGCAGCCGTAGTAGTATATCTACATGTATGTGGAATGGGTGGATGCAATAATTACTTCTTTAGAAATACATGGGAATTGTATATGTGAGATGCTCTGCCCCTCTTGAGAAGGAAATTGGGCTCTACTCAAAACCGTGAGTCCTCAGCCCTCGATTTCCTCTTCTTCCTGTCAGTGTGCCCTCTTGGTTTCATCTGGCTGAATCCTCTCCTGGCATCTGGAGGCTTCACTTGCAGGGCCTGTGTCCCATGGGACACCCAGAGTTCAGAAGTCTTACTTCTCTGCATCTCCACTGCCATCAGGAATAATCAGTCTCTTTCCTCCTGAACTGTCACTGACTTAGTTTATTTGGGGAAAAAAAAATTGAACTAAGATTTAAACATATGATCATGACAAAGTATTTGTTTTCTCAGAAAATGATCGAAGTCACTCAGAAGTTTAAGTGCCAGGACGAGCTTCAGTAGTAGCTAACAGGTTTTCGAGTTGATTAGAAGTCAGGAACTAGTCTAATTCATTTAATCATGCCATCTTTATAAGTTCTACCACATATTTTACAGATGCGTAAAGTGAGGACATAAAGTTAACTCTCCCGAGCTCAAACAGCTGGTAGTGTTAAAGATCAAGCTCACTTCCTCAGCTTATTGTGTTTTCTTTTCTCCCTTCATTATGATCATCACAGTCATACTGAATCAGTTCAGTTCAGTCTCTCAGTTGTGTCCGACTCTTTGCGACACCATGAGCTGCAGCACACCAGGCCTCCCTGTCCAACACCAACTCCCAGAGCCCACCCAAACTCATGTCCATTGAGTCAGTGATGCCATCCAACCATCTCATCCTCTGTCATCCCCTTCTCCTCCTGCCCTCAATCTTTCCCTGCATCAGGGTCTTTTCAAATGAGTCAGCTCTTCGCATCAGGTGGCCAGAGTATTGGAGTTTCAGCTTCAACATCAGACCTTCCAATGAACACCACAGTTCATCTTGAATAGTGAAGAGATAAGTATATAAATCCACAAATACTTTTTAATTTTTCATTTATCATTAAAAGTGTTTTATAGATGATATAGAAAGCTATGATGGCAGAAATTTGGGAGTCCTAGACAGCTGGAATGAATGGCCAAGAATTCCAGGTTCATAAAGTCTTGTTGGGGGGGCCAGTTATGACTATGAATAAATGGTATGACTACCAGCAGAACACTTAGATTTCCATTTCGAGTGGCACAGAGGGCGGATATAGATACAGTTTTGAAGGGAGGGAAGCAGACTTTGGAAATCTGTGCTAGTCCTTACACTGAGTTCGTAAGTTCAGTGAGATACAGTCACTTGTTGTCTAACATTTTTCAACAGCCATCCAATTTTTACCACAGTGTTTTAAAAGATGTTGAGTTTATGAGTTGAGAATTGTGTACATATTGCCTGAAATCTGCAATAGTTGGAAATCTTAATATTTATCTAAACTTTATTAGCCCTTTATATGCCCTCTTTCTGAATACAATCACACTGAGGGGTCAGGGCTTCAGTGTATAAATTTGGGGGGACATACTTCCACTCACACATTGAGTAAGCTATATGGCAAGAGCTGGAGGAAATGCCTCTGGAGAGAGATTAGTGCTCAGTTGTGAAGAACCGTGTATCCCATGCTAAGGGCTTGAATCTCATCCTCTGTGTGATGTAATATCAGAGAGGAATTTTAATCAAGTGATTTACTTGAGATGGTTTGTTTTCCTCAAAACTTAGCCCTGGCAGCAATCACTTCACCCTTGGAAGAGGGTGAAGTGATGTCAGAAACTAAATTTCAAATTATATTTCATTTCAGTTAGTCTAAATTTAAATAACCCCAGGTGGCTAGTGGCTACCAGGATGGAGAGAATATTCTAAATGACTATGGTGGCTATGGAAGGGGAGAAGAAAGCAAGATTCAGGAGACTTTTCTGGGTTCTAATTTACCAGTTGCCATGTAGAGGAAGGATTTGATTCAGACTTTAGGAAAGGTGATACTCTGGATGTGGATGCATGGAATGAAATAGCAAATACAGGAGGAAGAACGCATTGGGATTGAGATTGGTGAAACGACAGGAGTCCGTTCTTGGAGATGATGCCATCAGGAGATGTCAGTAGGTAGTGTATCGTATAAGTAGGGCCTTTGGTGCGGCATTTCCTCTCTACATGTGATGTAGTTTGATCTAGGAAGCTGTGGGCAGAGAGTAGATGATTTAACAGAAACAGATTACGTGGAGAGAATGTCAAGGATGAATTCTGAGGAAGAGCAACGTTAAAGGGTCTGGGCAGAAAAGGGACCAGAACTAGAGACCGAAAAGAAGCAGGGAACGAGAGTGAAAACGGGAGGATGAGAACAGAGAGAGAATGGGGGAGGGTGGGCGGGGAGGGGCAGAGGGGGACAGAAAGGAGAGCACCCTTAGCATGTGAAGATCTGAACAATATAGGGAGGAGTTTTAAGAAGGATGTAGAGTCAGTCAAGGGTGTCTTATGTTTCAGAAAGAACATGTAGGATGAAGCCTAGAAATAGGTCACTGCATTTGACAATCAAGTCTTGTTGAACCTTTCAAGACTAGCTTCAATAGAATGATGAAAGAGATGTCAAATTGTGATGCATTAAGGAATGAGCTGGAGTTGAGGAGATAAAGACTAGTTTGAACGATTCTTCATTAAGTTCGGTGGTGAAAAGAAAAAGGAAATGAAAAGGCGGGAAGATGTGAGTTTAAAGGAATAAATATTTTATGATGAAATAAGCATTAGAATATTTGTAGCTTTTGATCTGGGACCCAGATGGGAGTATGATATTGAAAGTATCACTTTCAGAAAAAATTAGCAAAGGCCCCAGATCCCAAAGGAAAGAGGACAGGCTCTAATTTATTGCTTATTCTTGGGAAGGAGGGAGGTTTTATCTTTGTTCATTGTGCTGTGCAGCTAAGATCCTTTGTTTATTGTTTATATTTTAAAGAGGAACAATGCTTTAATTTCAGAATTTCAGATACTAAGTACAATTGTTAACTTGAAAATGCTTAAATAAAGTAGAATATTCATTTTCAAATAATAGAAAATAATTATTAGCTGTAAATATGAGATCATAAATAATTATATGTGTCACTGTGAATTATTTTCTTTAGAAATGTGCTGTCCTGGGGTTCAGTGACATATTTATAGAGTCTGTGGAATTAAATATGGCTATCTCATTATCTGTTTTCTTCAAAAATATTTAGTATGTTTGATAGAAAGTTCTAAAAATAGAAATTAATTTTAAACCTAATAGAGAAGTATAGTAAGATAGTTACAAGAAGTATTGAGGATAGACTGGGTTCAACTCCCAGTTTCATCTCTTATTAATTATATGACATCATGCAAATAACTTAAAATAGGGATTCTAGCACCTCTTTCATAAGACAGTTATGGGAAGAAATCAAGAGACTCCCATGCATGTTGAAGTATCTAACCTGGGGCTTGATGATGCCCAATAAGTAGAAGCAGTTCATTAAAACCCATGGGGAGAAAGCTGTGGGGAAATCAGTAAAATTGCTTCACTTGAGATCTCATGTAAATTTTCTGGTAAGCAACAGTCAATTACAAGAGTTTTATAAACAGACTTTGTATTTTGCATGATAAACCTGGTTTTACTATGTCTACATCCCTTCTGCTTCTTTGGGAAGGTGACTAAAGGTGAGTCTTTAGAATGAAACGGAAAACAAAAATTCAGCTGAAAACAAAAATTCAGGGTGAAAATGTTGCATTCCTAAAGCTTGACTTTTCCCCTTGTTATTTCAGATTAAAAATTAACATGTGCTGGGTTTTAGACTCAGTGGATCCTCTTAGATTACTGCAAAGGGACTTGAGCCCTTTCGTGTACAAACGTTTGGGGGAGGACACATGGAGAAACCATTGTAATAACCGTCCATCTCCTGGAAACCTTGGGGTGAAAACAATCTTGGGGGAAATTCTCTGTTATGTTGTTCGTCAGGCACTGCAGAGTCTCCTGTGCCTCCAAGCTCCATTTTGAAAGTTGGAGCCCTTTGCTGAACCCTCTACTACTTGTCTTCGTGTTCTGCTTCGGTTGCCCCTGTTATTTTCCTCTCTGCCCCTCCGTTTACACACTCTGCCATGCTTAGTGTTCTTATTAATTGGCGGGGGGAGAGGAAGTAGAGTTAAAGGTTGCCTCAGCATTTGAACGACAGCTGGTGGACGAGGCCAACGTGGCGGGCACCGAGATACGCCAGACTGAACAGGGTAGGCTGGAAGACTGAGCTGTGCTCTGGGAACGGTACACAGTTACCCTCAGAAAGAAAAGGCGCAGCAAGGTTCTTTAACTTGATAAAAATTGCCATGTGGAAGCCGGGGTCTTGCTTCAACAAATGGGTTAATTAAGGCTTAGAGAACGTAGGAAGTGAGCCAGAATTGTCACAGACAGGTGTGGCATAGACAGAACTCAAACCAGTAGTATCTGGCTCTTAATCTCATGGCCTCTGACTTTATTATAATGTGTTCACTCTGCCGCAAATCATTGCTCATCTAGTTTTTTTTTTTTTTTTTAATTTTCTAGGGGGAGAATGTGGGTGGCTGACAGCAGGAGTGGATAGAACATAAAGTTCTTTGGCACATAAGAGAAATTATAACTTCTTTCATCCAGTGTTTCTGTTACAGCAGCTGGGTATAGGAGAAGAGCAGAGGCCTAAAAGTCAGAAACACCTAGATTTACATGGCTGTTCCATCAGTTCCTGCAAGATGTGGATACATACATATCCAAGTTGAGGAGAGAAGGAACAGGTATATAATAAAAAATGTAGCTGGCGAGGGAGTTTCCTGGTGGCCTCGTAGTTAGGATTCCGGACGTTCACTGTAATGACCTGGACTCTATCCCTGGTTGGGGAACTGAGATCCTGCAAGCCGTGTGGGCAGTGCGTGTGTGTGTGTGTATATATATATATATATATAGTGGATGGGTGGAGCTCTCATTTGTTCATCCAGGCTACTCTGAGAAGACAGGATGGCGTCACCCTGCAAAGCTCACCCGACTGTTAGACACTGAGCTGATGGAAACCATTGACAAGTTTGTCCCCTTCTGATCCAGTCATCAGTTTCTGACCAGAGCTGTCCTGGTGCAGGTCAACTCCCTGATAGAGACTTTTGACTTATTTTCCGTAGAGGCATTTAAAAAGGCACTGGTGATGTATTTAATCTTGGGAGTCACAGTGACCCTAGATAAGCAGTGAGAGTCTGTCTGAAGAGAAGCAAGTATTTTTAAAAAGGTGAATCTGAATCTTAAACAATTAAAAACAAACAAACAAAAACAGAATTTCTCCTTCTTCTTAGTGAAAATGAGACAGGTCCCTATGGGCTGCTAAGCAAGGAGTTAGGGGCACCTGCGCTTTCTGAGGCTGTGGCGTCATGTCAAAATCCAGGTGTCATCACGTGGGGAAAAAGACCGCAGGCAAGTGCAGATGACCCAGCTGTCAGTGGAGCTGCGAGGCTTACATCTGATTAGCTTTGTAGAGGGCTGGCGAATTAGGACTAGATTCAGATATGTTCAATCTGCCCCATGGATTTTCTAAATATGTATTGAAAATTTAGAAGTCACTTATGAAAAAAATGAGCCCTTTCCTTATCATTGAAGTTTAGACTTTTTAAACTAAAGGTTCATTTTCATTTACTATGTCTGAAAATTCCACTGAGATGGAATTCAAGTCTGAGTAAACAAAATCCTTGTCAGCATAGTTTGGCTTCTTTGATGAATATAGATTATTTTCAGCTGGCATAGTTATCAGCTGCTCAGTCATGGACTTGATTTCTCTGTGCAATTAATTGGCTATTTAAAATTATTAAAATAAATGATTCAATCTTTAGGTCCTTGTATTTTTTTGATCGTATGACTTTATGGATAGAACAGGCCAACCGAGTATATGCTGCTTCACCTACAAGAAGTCAAAGCAGTTATTTATCTAAATAATTTTTGATAAGAGCGAGCATATTAAAAGAGTGACCAAACTCTTTTTGTTTGTTTAGTCTTTGAGAAATAATTTATTTGCAAATAACTTAAAGATCTGGAGAAAGTTAACAAGACCCTTGAATGTTTGTAAGCCTCAGATCTGTAACCTTATGTTTCATACATTAAGCGCTTGAGCTTTTCGTAAAATCTAAAATGGTTCTCTGAGGGCAGCAGGGTTGATTTTTTATAATTTTTTATAATTTTTTATAATCTTCAGTTATTTCATGAAGGTAGAGCCTTTAAAATGCTGATAAAGAGTCAGTTTTAACATGGACAGAGAGGCTGGGCTTCGCCCCGGTTGTGCTGTCCAGACAGCAGCATGGCAAATGCGCCCAACTCGAAGTTCACTGACCGTTGGTGGTGGTTTAGTAGCTAAGTCGTGTCTGACTCTTGTGACCCCATGGACTGCAGCCCGCCAGGCTTCTCTGTCCATGGGATTCTCCAGGCAAGAAGACGAGTGGGTTGCCATTTCCTTCTCCAGGAGATCTTCCCAACCCAGGGATCAAACCTCGGTCTCCCTCACTGCAGGCAAATTCTTTACCAGCTGAGCTACAAGTTAGGTTCTGTATTAGAGTTTCTCCAGCATTGCACTCTAATTGGATGGATGTTCAAGTTTTTCCACAATACCCACTTTAAATAGTTAAATGCAAAAGCTGCTGCTGCTGCTAAGTCGCTTCAGTCGTGTTCGATTCTGTGCCACCCCATAGACAGCAGCCCACCAGGCTCCCCCGTCCCTGGGATTCTCCAGGCAAGAACACTGGAGTGGGTTGCCATTTCCTTCTCCAATGCATGAAAGTGAAAAGTGAAAGGGAAATGCAAAAACTCAGCAGTACAAATTTGCATTTCTTTATCACTTGTTTATATTAATAAAAATGAAAACATTATAGCTAAAGGCACTCAACGACTTACTTTTTTTTTTTCAAGTCAAGACTAGATTTTGTTGTAAATGAACTATGGAAGAGTTAACTCATGATAGATATTGTCTGGGCTTCTCTGATAGCTCAGCAGGTAAAGAATCCACCTGCAATGCAGGAGACACGTAGATATTGTTTAGGAAAAAACATTTTCCCTTCATCTAAATATATTAGTTTATCTTAGTGGCCTGACATTTGACATGCACATGACCAGGTGAAGGTGCTGCAGAGAGACCAGAGGCAACACATGATGGTCATTCAGGTCCCCACTTCCTGTGTGACTGATGATCAGAATTTATTTTTGTTTGTACAATGTGGTCTCCATTCTGGGCTGTTTTGTATGGCCCTGAGCCTATTCTTATTCTCCCGTTTTTTTTTTTTTTTTCCTTCTTTTTCTACTGTGACAATATATGATGCATTTAATGTAGTAAATTATTAAAGAGAATTTCTCAGGAGGCTGTTCAGCTCAGTTCCTCTGATTTCTCCAGTTAATGGTGAAGGGCCATGCTCAGGGCTGCCAGTGCTTGCTTTGGATTTCAGCAGGTGGATCAGAGGGGCCAAAAGAGTGTCAGGCCTGAAGAAAACACACCCATTTTCTCAGAGTGATCACAGTGGTTATTTTAATCTTCTTTGCCATCCAGATCTATTAAAGGATGCTCCATAAAGAACATTTTAGTAACTTAATTTGTAATCATCGCCTCTGGGAATGCACTTTGTCATAGTTTTTGGTGCTCTATAGTAAAAAAACATAGTATAAAGACGAATGAATATTTCCTTTTAAAAACAGATCTTTAGTGGTAACTGTTCTTAGATAACTTGAGCACTATTATTATATGGCAATAGTAATTTAGGCACTGAGATAAAAGATATCCCACAGCGCACCCAGTTAAAAAAAGAATAAATAATCAGATGCTTCATCATGTGTGACTCATATATGGACATGAAAAAAATGTAAGAACTTTATATATAAACAGGGTACTTACTAACGTAAAGAAGCAAGGAATATGAGGGAAAATCCAGGAGAATATTTGATTTTCTTTTTCTAGGTACTTGTTAATGAGAACAAGGTTAAAAGGCATGTAAATCTCTTAAGCTAAAACTGTTGTGTTCATAATCTGCTACTAAAAAACACAACTTGGTAACAAATATTTCTTTTCAAGTGGTCTCACTTTCAACCTGTAAATGGAAATTAGATTTCGCTTAGAGCTTTGAAATCAGGACAGTGCTGCAATTTCAACATGAAATTGTTTCTTCTAACTTGCTTATAAATTAACTTTTTCTCTCTTAAAAATACAATCGGCCCTAAGTCAAATAATTACAAAATACTAATTTTATAAAATATGGTGTTTGATATCTTTGTTGCTGAACAAGAGGGCTTTTTATATGGCAAATATAAACACAGTATTTTATTTGTACATGCTTCTTTATGGGTAATTATGGGTTTCAAAAGTAATAAACAGTAGTGTAATTATTCCATAGCTTGCAGTGGGGATGTGTTTCCTTAATCTGGCCACTTAAAGAAAGAAATAACTATTCATCCCTGAACCTTTTCAGAAAAGCAATTAAAAAAATTCTGATATAGAAAAAATATATCATTGTTTAGTTCTGCTGATTAGTTTATGAATTTTGAGAGACTGGAAAAATAAACTTTACAATGGTTATATCATCTGAGAAATCACCTAGATAGGTCAGATAGTTCCAAAAGTTTAAGTAACTGACAGAGAAATGTCTTAAAATATCACTTTCCACTTAAGGAGAGCATTGTGACATCTGTGACTTGCTTTGATGTAGTTTGGATGGAAATATAAAAGTATAATAATTATGGTAACATTTGCCAAATCTATGTTATGATTATATGGGTGTTTAGTTATTAGTCTTTCAAATTCTCTATATGTTTAATTTTTTTCATAATTCAATACTGTTTTAAAAAAGAATCAATGGTGTGTGGGGAGGAAAATGTTTGCTAATTATGCCAGTATTACAGTCTGTGTAAGTTATATTTATTATAATTTGGTAAACTGGCACTGTGGCTTAAAAAAACCACTTTCCAAGCATTTCGGTGTCATTTCACAGTGTGGAATGAGCTAGAGTGTTAGCAATATGACAAGGAAGAAGCTGACTCCCTAATGGGTATTCAGGGACTTTTTGTATTATTCATATAGAAATAAATATAACTATAGTGACTGCTTTGGCCCTCTGATGAAGAAAGTGTTAATCAGTCAGCAACCCAAGTATAGGGAAAAAATGATGAAGAGCTATTTCTCTATCTTTGTAAATATTAATTTTGCTTTTTAAATTTTGATTTGATTCATGGGCAGGCAGCAAAGCTATGCCCAAAGTTGGAGGACAGTTTTCCTCCCTGTTACGATCGTGTGTGTGCGTGCTTCACAATTAGCACCCAGGGTTGCTGCTAGACCCAATTTGTTTAATTCTCTGAAGTAGGTCAGACAACTCTCCCCATTTTGCAGAAAAGTAAGCAAAGAGCATAAGACTTTTACTTAAAACTCTTGACAATTATATTTGTTTTCTATTACATTGCTATAGTATAGAACCAGTCCTTGATTTTCAAAGATTATTGAAAAGAAAGAAAGTTGAAAATAACCAAAAACATTAGCTTGAAGACAGTTTCTAGCAGCATGTGGATGGTTTACATGATAAATCCATGCAATTGACTTCATACATATGTACCTGCCCATTTGTTTCTCCTGTTAGATTTTGAGACGACCCTTTAAGCTAGGAATTATGACTTATTCTTATTTTTTGTGTAATCATTTTTTAAACAAGAAAATAAAGAAAACCTGAGCTCGTGATGGTTATAAAACATTGAGGCAGATTCTTTGATGCTTCTCTACCTGAGAGGGTGCCCTCCCTCTGAATCCAGGTATGCTTATTATGACTGCTTCATTCAAAAGACCAGCACAGAAATAGTGCTCCGTGACTTCCAAGGTAGGTGATTCAAGGTTATGCAGTTTCTTCCTTGTTCGCCAGGACACGTATTCTTGAAGCTTTGGGCTGCCAGTGAACCCAAGACCGCCATCCAGTAAGGAAGCCCAAGCCACATAGAAAGACCACGGGTAGGCTTTCTCATGAATGGTCTCGATTGAGCCCAGCCTTTGAGTTGTCCCGGGCCAGGTGCCACACATGTGAGTGAAGCCTCCAGGTGAGCCCTCCGCCCAGCATTTAAGTCACCACGAGCCCTTCAAATCCTCTAAAGCACCAGACACTTCAGAGGACGGAAAAGGTGCCCTGTGTGTGATGTCTGATTTCCTGAGGCAGAGAATCCTAGCTGTACTGAGGTAGTTGCCGTTTTATACTACATTCTGGTGGTTTGTTACTCAACAACAGATCGTGGGGCTGTGTTCGATAATAGTTTGTTGAATGACTGATTCTCCATTAAGTGAGAGGTTTCACTGAGTAAAGCTAATGAACACTGAAATAAAAGAAACCTATGTGGTCCCATATGCATTATTGAATTTTTTTCCCCCTCTCTGGTTAGCAGTGCTGGTAAGTTGAAGTTGTTCTTGTGACATATTCTCCTGGCAGTTCATTTGATTCATTTAGTAACCAGTATTCATGCACTGACTCTTGTGGCCAGGTCATCATCTGAGGAATTTTGATGTATGTGGTGTTAAGATACGCTGCCTGTGAGCAGGTTGCGTGCAGCACAGCTGAAAAGATGCAGTTGGAGGCTGCACAGGGACAGTGCCACGGAGGGACGGGCACAGTCGTCTCCAAGAGCTGCTCCTGCCTTCACTAGGTCACCCGTGTGTCTCACTGTGCGTCCATCTGTGGAGAGTCAAGTGGAAGCTTGTACAACCATTCACATAATTAAAGTGTCAAAATGTGTCTGCCGAAATTTTTGCGTTATCTGGAATATTCAGTTGAAATCCTCATGTTTCGATTTTTTTTTAAGACTAACAAGTTATAGTGAACTATATATTTATAGTGAACTGTCCATGGGGTCACAAAGAGTCGGACACGACTGAGCAACTGAACTGATAGCTAGCCCACTTGAAATTGAAGAACTTATTCTGCATTTATGACCTAAATCATTTTCAAGTGGTTGATTATTATGATATTCTCTCTTAGCCACAAGTTTTTACTCTTTCTTAGGAGGAAGTAGTAACATTTTCACTCACATATTAAAATCATCACTTCTTGTATCATGCACCTACTAGCCATGTCTTTGGAATTTTCTAAACATCATTTGTACAAGTTTTCACATTCAATTTATCTGGAATATTTGGGGAAGAATTAAAAGCCAGAAATCAAGAGAGAGAACTAGGCCTGGTGTAATCAGGAGCAAGTGGCTGGTCAGGAGCATGGGTCTGAATGCTGGGTAGAGAAGGAAGAGGCAAACAGTCGTCATGAAGGAGAGCACCAGTCAGCGTTTTAGTGCTTTCGTTGTTCAGTTGCTAAGTCATGTCCAACTCTTTGTGACCCCATGGGCTGCAGCACACCAGGCTTCCCTGTCTTTCACTATCTCCTTAAGTTTGCTCAAACTCATGTGCATTGATGCCATCCAACCATCTCAACCTCTGTCGCCCCCTACTCCTCCTGCCCTCAGTCTTTCCCAGCATCAGGGTCTTTTCCAATGAGTTGGCTCTTTGTATCAGGTGGCCAAAGTATTGGAGTTTCAGCTTCAGCATCAGTCCTTCCAATGAATATTCAGGGTTGATTTTCTTTAGGTTGGGCTACTTTGATCTCCTTGGGAGTCCCAAGGGAGACTCCAAGGGAGTCCCAAGTCCAAGGGACTCCCAAGAATCTTCTCCATCACTGCAATTCAAAAACATCAATTTTGTGGTGCTCAGCCTTCTTTATGGTCCAACTCTCACATGCGTCATTTACCAAGCATTTTATTCAATGGGGTGCTTACCAGTTTTCATGGATAGTTTCAAAACTGAAATAATATTGTATTTGACTTCTTTTTGAAGTTTAAAGTGAAGCAGCTTAAGTCTATTTATTTTTGGTTTGCAAACAAACAAAAACCAAGCCCCAAAGTTGAGAATTTCCACTGTGTTAGTCATTGCTCTGTAACAAATGCCACAAACTTAGACTAAAAACGATGCATGGCATTGTCTCTCAGTGCCTGCAGGTCCGAGTCTGACGTGGTTTGGATGTGTCCTCAGCAAGTCTGCAGTGGGTGTGTGAGCCAGAGCTGGGGTCTCCACTGAGGCTTTACCAGGGAAAGGTCAGACTCCAAACCCGCGTTGTGGTTGGTGGGGTTCGCGCCTTGCAGACTGTGGACCTGGGGTACTCAGTGCTCATCAGCGGGACGCTGCCTTTGGTTCTTTGCCAGGTGGCCCTCCCTCAGCTCGTCCACAGCCTGGTGTCTTGCTTCTTGAAAGACAGCAAGAGGACATTTTCTCAGCAAGACAGACGTTACAGTCTTATGCAACGTCATCGTGAAAATGACAGCTGTCATCTTTGTCCTCTTCTGTTCTTTGGAAGCAAGTCCCGACACTGACAGAGAAGGCAATGGCACCCAACTCCAGTACTCTTGCCTGGAAAATCCCATGGACGGAGGAGCCTGGTAGGCTCCAGTCCATGGGGTCACTAAGAGTCAAGCATGACTGAGGGACTTCACTTTCACTTTTCACTTTCAGGCACTGGAGAAGGAAATGGCAACCCACTCCAGTGTTCTTGCCTGGAGAATCTCAGGGACAGAGGAACCTAGTGGGCTGCCATCTATGGGGTCACACAGAGTCGGACACAACTGAAGTGACTTAGCAGTAGCAGCCCGACACTGAAGGGAGATGGCTGGGCTACCCCAGGACGTGAAGAGCAGGACAGTGGATGGTGGCACACTAGAGACTGTTTGACCGTCAATTACTGTTAAGGTCCCTCAGAGATATTGGTCTCTAGATAAGCAGAGACAATGTCATTTATTTTTAAATTCCCTCAGGCAAGATACATCTTCATTTTTGTTTTGTTACTACATCAGTATTTGATACATGTGTGACTATTAATGTAGGAGATCATCAGCATTATTAGGTACAGATACATTTTATTGCAGGGACATATGTAAAGAAGGGACTTCCCTGGTGGCTCAGATGGCAAAGAATCTGCCTGCAATGCAGGAGACCTGGGTTTGATCCCTGGGACGGGAAGATTCCCTGGAGAAGGGAATTGCAACCCACTCCAGGATTCTTGCCTGGAGAATCCCACGGACAGAGGGGCCTGGGAGGCTGCAATCCATGGGGTCGCAAAGAGTTGGACACAATTGAGCTACTAATACATACACACACATATGTAAGGAGAATCTTATTAGGCTTGATTCTGCATGGACAAAGTGAACTTTTAATTAAATAAATTGAAAGTGATCATTGTCAGTCTGTCTTACTTCTTCCAAAATTGTTTCTGTGTGAAATTAAATTTTAAACTTTGCCTTGTAATATTTTTTAGAATTTAAGAGATTTGCTGTACTCATGGAATGATATCCCATAAATGCTTCAGAAGAATGCAATTTGTTTCCTAAAATGCATTTTTAGGGTAAATTAATGAATTTTAGAACCTGTAGTTTCTAAATGGTGACCTATAATTCCATAATAAGATTGATTTTTTTAGACCAATAGAGTAATCTCATATGCCTATTTAGTCATCCATATAAATCTCATTTGTCTGGAATGCTGCCCATAATGCTAAATTCAGATTAAAGATTTCAGCAATGGGATTTGAAATAAACATGAAGGCACTTTAGAGCAACCGCCTTTGTGAATAGAGGCCTTAAAACTATCTATCTTCAACTATTCTGGCCCAACTAGAATACTTAGTTCTTTTTACCTTTTCTGGAATGGCAGACATGTTTCTAGGAGCAACTTGTGCCATCAGTCCCCGATGCTCACTAGGGCTCAAATTCTGCCTGCCTAACCGCTGTGCAGTGGTGTGTGCACGTGTGTGTTTAGTCACCAAGTCGTGTCTGACTCTTTGCGACCCCATAGACTTAGCCCACCAGACACCGTTGTCCTTGGGATTTCCCAGGTGAGAATACTGGAGTGGGTTACCATTTCCTCTTCCAGGGGATCTTCCTGACCCAGGGATTGAACCCATATCTCCTCCATTGCAGGCAAATTCTTTACCACTGAGCTACCAGGGAAGCCCCGCATCATATTTACTTGAGTAAAATGGTTTTCCAATGTCTTGCTTACTGTATTTTTTTTTTTTCGGGAGAGTGAAAATATCCTTGGTGTAGGACTGGGAGTATAAAATCAGACTTGGGAGGTAAGTAGGCAGTATCAATCAGGATAGATCAGGTTATGCTGAGTTAATAAACATCCCCAAATGTCAGTGACTTACAGCAATGACACCTCCTAGATTTCTTTCTCGCTAACAGTACGTGTCGTTGTGGATTGGCAGTGCTTCTGTTATGCATTTTCAATGCAGACTTCAGTCTGCCAGAACAGTCGCTGCTTAGAACATTGTCAGTCTTGTGGCAGAAAGAAACGAGGCAGAATACCATAAAAGTCCAGCTCAAAAGTGAGACAGACTGCTTACAGTTCCATCTCACTGGCTGAAGCGTCACACGACCATTCCTGTGTTCAGTAGAGCAGAGAGGAAGCTAGAATGGCATGCAGCAGTACAGTCTACCAGAGCTAGTAAGGATAAGATGCAGAGAATCTGGGCTCAGAGAAGATCTGTTTTTATATTTCAAGTCTTTGCTGATGGCTGGTACTTTTAAATGTATGTTTTTAAAAATTATATATTAAATCCAACTCTGCCATTACCTTCCAAGTGTAAAATGAGGCTTTTTTTTTTTTTAAGGAAAATATAAGAGTAACATGGAAACTTACATTACCATATGTAAAATAGATAGCCAAGCGAATTTGCTGTATGGCTCAGGAAACTCAAACAAAGGCTCTGTATCAACCTAGAGGCGTGGGATGGGGCGGGAGATGGGAGGGAGGTTCAAAAGGGAGGGGATTTATGTATACCTGTGGCTGAGTCTTGTTGAGGTTTGATGGGAAGCAACAAAATTCTGTAAAGCAGTTATCCTTCAGTAAAAAAAATTAATTAAAAAATAATTATCTAGTCAAAAAAAAGGAGAGTATTCCAAAGATTACCTTATTAGTGGCATTCTTTTGGATGGTATGATATCTGGAGATAAAATGATATAACTGATAGATGAGACTTTTCCTTATGTAATTTTAAAATGTAAGCAATTTGAAAGCAAATTATAACTTTCTGGGGAGTGGGAGAAGAGTGGGCTGATGTGTATAGTGATGTTTTGGAGTCCTCTCCCAAAAGCACAGAGGTTAAAGGAATCCCAAAATTTAGAGGAGTGTTCTCAAATATGTTTCCCCATTTATATTACTATGGTTTTATGAATTTAAATTATCTGAATAGATTTGCTTAGTGCTGAAAATGGAAAGCAAAGTTTGGACATATGCTCTAATTTCTGAATTGATACTCATTGAGGACCAGGTGTGGAGGAGTGAGTAGACTGGTGTTGGGCAACAGGATCAGGTTAGGTTTATCGTTCTTCATGGCTCAGCTTCCACCCATTCTTGTCATCAGCTATCTCAGTTCTACCGCACAGACCAGACCTTTTGGTTGTTAAAAGTTGAAGTGGGCAGTATTTGAAAAATAAGTCTAAGCATATGCAGTGGCACCCCACTCCAGTACTCTTGCCTGGAGAATCCCATGGATGGAGGAGCCTGGTAGGCTGCAGTCCATGGGGTCGCTAGGAGTCAGACACAACTGAGCGACTTCACTTTCACTTTTCACTTTCATGCATTGAAGAAGGAAATGGCAACCCACTCCAGTGTTCTTGCCTGGAGAATCCCAGGGATGGGGGAGCCTGGTGAGCTGCCGTCTCTGGGGTCGCACAGAGTTGGACACGACTGAAGCGACTTAGCAGCAGCAGCAGCAGCATCTTGGTATATAAAGAAGACAGTGGAATTAACTATCCTTCATCTGGACTTGGGTCATGCCAAAGTGATGAGAATTATTAGTATAAAATTAAGAATTTAAAGGGCTTTCCTGGTGGCTCAGACAATAAAGAATCTACCTGCAATGTAGGGGACCTGGGTTCTATCCCTGGGTCGGGAAGATCCCCTGGAGAAGGAAATGGCAACCCACTCCAGGATTCTTGCCTGGGAAATCCCATGGACAGAGGAGCCTGGAGGGCTACAGTCCACGGGGTTGCAAAGAATGGGACACAACTGAGGGACAATTACTTTCACTTTCAAGAATTTAAAAGATTATCTCTGGATTTTTCTTTTTCCATAAATTGAATCATTTTCCTAGGCATTCTGAACTGACTCTTAAGCTATGTATGTTTTTCGTCTGTCTTATGCATAATTATTGACTTAGAAATAATGTGTTATGTAAAATTAGCTCCAGGTCTTTATTATTTATCCTTGCAGCACAGTTGGTACATAATTGTTCACTAAATATTTGTTGACTGGATTTAATCCATTTGGTGAAAACCTAGTTTTAATTCCATAATCATAGGAAAGTGGGGAAGGCAAATCTTCTGTAACTCCCAGAAGCACTTATCTTTGTGTTACACTCTTACCATCAGGCAGAATTTAGCTGTGGTCTTTTCTGTGTGATTCTGAGATGAAATCAAGCTGGATCACAGTGTCAAAATCTTGTTTGAATTAGGAAAAAAGAACTTAAGCAAACTCATGTCTTCATTTCAAAGTATATTCATTCTATTGTCAAACTATCAGTGGGTTTGGATTTCTTCAAATCAAAGCATGATTCATGTAATTACTGTATTATGATTAGCTTTATTAAAGGACTGAAGGTATTTTAATGGTTTGTGATGAATGAAAAGAAGATGAAGTATGAAGAACTAGTCTGCAATGAGAACTGGATGTTGAATTCAGTTATAGTTATTGTTGAATATTCTTTTAATAAGATTGAATCCAGAGGCAAGATATTTTGTTCCTTAAAAAACCCCATTGAAGTATATTTTAAGAATGACCTACATAGTAATGAATTTTCAAATTCTTATTAACATCCTGCAAAAAAAAAAAAAGAGAGAGAGAGAAAAAAAACTCTGGCATAATTACTTGGCTTTTAAAATTTAAATTTATGCTCGAATTCATTTTAAGTTTTCTTCTGGTCATTTCATAAGAGTGTCTTGTATAGTTATTGATTTTCTAGATTTTCTTTAATTATGCATTTTATTAGTGACTACTTACAACTTTCTACTCAACAGACTGTATTTATTTCTAGTCATAAATAGTAGAGGAAGAAATGTTCACTTATATTCTAATTAATTATTTTAAAAACTCTTTGAAAGGAATTCCTTTAGAAATTTGATAAGGGAATGAATATTAATGTCCCTTATTTGCTAATTTACATCAAAGTTAATTATGCAGAAGGTGAAGACCAAGCATGTTTTGATGCTTTAGTACGTGAGTAGAAAATTTTAAAAATACACCTTTTTTTTTTTTTTTTTAAACACTGTCTCTTAGGAAGCATTTGATGTTAGATGCAAAGTCTGTTTTATAAAACAGGATTTTTGATCATCAGTTAATATGTGGTTTCTCTCCAATGTCTTAAAGTGCTTTTAAGTTTGTTCTAATTTGCTTTTTGTTTGATTGCGTTCACAGATGCTTCTGTTTCTAGTGGCTCTTCTTAGTGGGCTTTTAGTCAGTTTGGCCTCTGTCCCAGGGAAGGCAGCACGGAGGTCTTCCGTGTGCCCCTTAGAAGTTGTAGTGTGTACCTGATGGAAAACAGAGCCGAAACAGGGAATTACAGTGGGTTCCGTTTACCTTTGGGGAATCTTGTTAAAATACCAAGTCTGGACTAGTATTCTGGACCTGAAAACTTCCGTGTTTCCAGCGAGTTTCCAGGACATGGCTAGGATTCAGAGACGTGGAATGGACCGTGTTTTGCGTTGCGGTTGTGCGGTCTTTGTAACCGTCGTACCAGTGAGGCTGGCTCACACCCCGCTTGCCTTTGTTTTAGCAGACCCTTGGCATTCATAATTTGACATTCAGAGTTTAAAGTCCATTACTGGTACGTTTAATTTATAATATTAGTAAGGTACAATTTTGAATTGTAGATTAAAATAATGAGTCATTTATCAATTAAACATATGTGTATCGATCCCACTGTAGGTAGGCATACTCTCTTAGGTACTGGGTGACAAAGACAAATAAGACTTAGACACACAAATGGATAATTGCAATATAACATGGCTACTGCTACTCCAGGGGATGTCCAGGTCCCATGTGTGGCTTTGGAGAGCCTACTCAGACGATCCCGTATCGCAACCGAAACCTGAAGCCAGCAAGGCCTACGTGTGTAAACGGCAGAGACGTGTCCGGGACTCTCTGACGCCCAGAGTGTGTCTGTACATCAGCAGCATAGCCCTGACTGGAGCGCGTTAGAAATGGAGTCTTGGGTCCTGCATTGGAATCTGCATTTTAATCATGCCTCCGGGTATACATGTGCGCATTAGTAAGATCCCCAGGCAACTCAGTCAAGGAAACACTGACTGTCGGTGAGAGAGGTGAGAGACACGAGGAGCTTGCAGCAGACTACAGGAAGTGTATCTCACTGCAGGACACAGCTGAGCAGACATCAAAGAGCTGGTGCCTTGAAGGCCAGGGAGTGAAGGAGGTTATTCCTGAGTTTCTAAGTCAGTTAATCACAAAGTATACATTCTTTCCATTATCGCTAATAAACCAATAAAACTGTCTGAAAATGTTAGGTACAAAAGTCCATTGTTTGCTGGGAGCTTTACTACCCTCTGAGATGTGGTTTATAATCATGGGAGTTGGTCCTCTCTGGCTTCAAGTGCTTTACTGAAGTCTGCCTACTACATCATTCAGGAACAGTCTTCGCCTAAAATACCTTACATTATTTTGCTAGCCATAAAGAACATTGCTTATGCCAGTCTACTTTAAGAAAGATGTTTTCCTTAAAGACCCTCACTCATATGCAACATGCAATACTTCATGTCAGGATCCATTTCCAGGGATGCAGATTAAGCTGTGGCTCTCCCTAACAGACTGGTTCCAGATAGGAAAAGGAGTACCTCAAGGCTGTATATTAGCACCCTGCTTATTTAACTTATATGCAGAGTACATCATGAGAAACGCTGGGCTAAAGGAAGCACAAGCTGGAATCAAGATTGCCAGGAGAAATATCAATAACCTCAGATATGCAGATGACACCACCCTTATGGCAGAAAGTGAAGAGGAACTCAAAAGCCTCTTGATGAAAGTGAAAGAGGAGAGCGAAAAAGTTGGCTTAAAGCTCAACATTCAGAAAACGAAGATCATGGCATCTGGTCCCATCACTTCATGGGAAATAGATGGGGAAACAGTGGAAACAGTGTCAGACTTTATTTTTGGGGGCTCCAAAATCACTGCAGATGGTGACTGCAGCCATGAAATTAAAAGATGCTTACTCCTTGGAAGGAAACTTATGACCAACCTAGACAGCATATTGAAAAGCAGAGACATTACTTTGTCAACAAAGGTCCGTCTAGTCAAGACTATGGTTTTTCCAGTGGTCATGTATGGATGTGAGAGTTGGACTGTGAAGAAGGCTGAGTGTAGAAGAATTGATGCTTTTGAACTGTGGTGTTGGAGAAGACTCTTGAGAGTCCCTTGGACTACAAGGAGATCCAACCAGTCCATCCTAAAGGAGATCAGTCCTGGGTGTTCATTGTAAGGACTGATGTTGAAGCTGAAACTCCAATACTTTGGCCACCTGATGTGAAGAGCTGACTCATTGGAAAAGACCCTGATGCTGGGAAGAATTGAAGGCAGGAAGAGAAGGGGATGACAGAGGATGAGGTGGTTGGATGGCATCACTGACTTGATGGACATGAGTTTGGGTGAATTCTGGGAGTTGGTGATGGACATGGAGGCTTGGCATGCTGCGGTTCACGGGGTCGAAAGGAGTCGGACACAACTGAGCAACTAAACTGAACTGAACTCCCTAACAGAGGGGCTTCCCTTGTGACCCAGATGGTAAAGACTCTGCCTGCCAATGCAGGAGACGTGGGTTTGATCCCTGACTTGGGAAGATCCCCTTCGAAGGAAATGACAACGCACTCCAGCATTCTTGCCTGGGAAATCCCATGGGCAGAGGAACCTGGTGGGCTACAGTCCACAGGTCTCTAAGAGTCAGACATGACTGAGTGACTAAAGAGCAACAACTCCCTAACAGATGCTCCCCCTTTAACTTCAGATGTCAAACAAAATGGACTGGGGTCTCAGGAATATAGATCAGGGTTCAGTTCAGTTTAGTTCAGTCGCTCAGATGTATCTGACTCTTTGCGACCCCATGAATCGCAGCACGCCAAGCCTCCCTGTCCATCACCAACTCCCAGAGTTCACTCAGACTCACGTCCATCGAGTCAGTGATGCCATCCAGCCATCTCATCCTCTGTCATCCCCTTCTCCTCCTGCCCCCAATCCCTCCCAGCATCAGAGTCTTTTCCAATGAGTCAACTCTTCGCATGAGGTGGCCAAAGTACTGGAGTCTCAGCTTTAGCATCAGTCCTTCCAATGAACACCCAGGACTGATCTCCTTTAGGATGGACTGGCTGGATCTCCTTGCAGTCCAAGGGACTCTCAAGAGTCTTCTCCAACACCACAGTTCAAAAGCATCAATTCTTCTACACTCAGCTTTCTTCACAGTCCAACTCTCACATCCATACGTGACCACTGGAAAAACCACAGCCTTGACTAGATGAACCTTTGTTGGCAAAGTAATGTCTTTGCTTTTTAATTTGCTGTCTAGGTTGGTCATAAGTTTCCTTCCAAGGAGTAAGCATCTTTTAATTTCATGGCTGCAGTCACCATCTGCAGTGATTTTGGAGCCCCCAAAAATAAAGTCTGACACTGTTTCCACTGTTTCCCCATCTATTTCCTATGAAGTGATGGGACCAGATGCCATGATCTTCGTTTTCTGAATGTTGAGCTTTAAGCCAACTTTTTCGCTCTCCTCTTTCACTTTCATCAAGAGGCTTTTGAGTTCCTCTTCACTTTCTGCCATAAGGGTGGTGTCATCTGCATATCTGAGGTTATTGATATTTCTCCTGGCAATCTTGATTCCAGCTTGTGCTTCCTTCAGCCCAACATTTCTCATGATATACTTTGCATATAAGTTAAATAAGTACGGTGATAATATACAGCCTTGATGGACTCCTTTTCCTAAAAGCACAAACAGACACAGCCTTCATGAATTCGGCCACTTCCCAGGATAGAGAATTTAGGCTCATTGAACATAATGTGTATAATTTCCAATGTAGAGATCTGACTGTGTGCATGAGTGCTAAGTCAGTTCAGTTGTGTTCCACTCTTTGCTACCCCATGGACTGTAACCTGCCAGGCTCTTCTGTCTGTGGGATTCTCCAGGCAAGAATACTGGAGTGGATTGCCATGCCCTCCTCTAGGGGATCTTCTTGACCCAGGGGTCGAACCCCCACTGAAGAACCTTTCATTGGCAGGCAGGTTCTTCACCACTAGAGTCCCCTGGGAAGCCCAGAAATATGACATTGATGAATGTCTAATATGATACAGTGCATGATGTCTGATGGGGATGTTTCACTTGGGACGACAGAGGATGAGATGGCTGGATGGCATCACTGACTCGATGGACGTGAGTTTGAGTGAACTCCGGGAGTTGGTGATGGACAGGGAGGCCTGGCGTGCTGTGATTCATGGGGTCACGAAGAGTCGGACACGACTGAGCAACTGAACTGAACTGAACTGAATACAATTCTGAAATATTATGGGAGAAAAAGAGTGAAATTCTCAAATGAGTTATAGAATAGCAGTTGTAAAATTAGAAAATTACGTACATATGGGCAATTATTCAGGCATTAAAAAGGACACCAAGTAGAAGTTGAAAAAGATATCAAAGCTTTTCATTTTTAAATTCTGGAATTTAAATAATTTCACAAAAACTTTTATGACCTTAAAATATTATTATATTTGTATCTTAAATGTGTAATCCCTCAAAAGTTATATAGAGACCAAGACTTGTTATTTACAGCAAGGTTACCGTGTCCTTTATTTTGCAGAGGAAGTTACAAATGCTTAACTGTATCTTAGCGGAGATTATTCGAGAGCTGCACTGTTTAAAATAACCTTCCACAAAGTCAGTTATGCTTCAAAAAAAAAAAAAAACCTTCCATGATAATAGAAATATTTGACATCTTCACTGTTCAGGACAGTAGCCAGTAGCCTCAGGTGGCTGTTGGTACCTGAACTGTGACTGTACAATTGAGGGACTGAATCTTTAATTTTATTTAAACTTAACTAGTTTAAAATTTAATTTAAATGTCCACATGTGGCTAGTGGCTGCCACAGTGAACATCTAAATTCTAGAAAATAGTGGCTATCTCTGGCTAAATATAGTGGCTGAATATCTGAATGGTTTTTTTTTTTTTTGTATCTCCATGGCAGCTTCAGGAATAACTTGTATGTACTCTCTACTCAGTTAATGATTAATAAGGTGAGGGGTGATTGAAATTTATTGTGCTGGCCCTTACTCAAAAGGTCATTTTGTCCTTATGAATGTCAGAATATATAAACTTCAATAAGAAACTCTCAGTGATTGTCAGTTCTTCAATGAAGTCTAATGAGTTTGTGCCAGTATTTATAAGATCAGCATTATAAGGTCTGCTATTATATAACTGTGCTGTATGCCTTCAATGGGATGATGTGACTCTTGGTAAGGTAAGGTGAGCTTTGCAGGGCTCCTGTCATATGACGGCAACTCCTTTACTGGAGAGATCAGTGGTTCTCGGGGATAATTCTCTCCCGTGTTGCTTGAGCTCCCTAGTCAGAGTGTCTACATTCAGAGGTTGTCTCTGCAGTTTACCAGTGGTTTGGCTTAACTTAACTTTTGCTTAACTTTTTAAATTCCCAGTTGCTTCATCAGGGGATAATAATGGCCCCTCCCAGTTGGTGCTATCCACAGAGAACCTGCCTGCCAATGCAGGAGACAAAAGAGACTCAGGTTCAGTTCCTGCATGTGTTGGGGAGATCACATGGAGAAGGAAATGACCGCTCACTGCAGTATTCTTGCCTGGAGAATCCCACGGACAGAGGAGCCTGGTGGGCTCCAGTCCATGGAATCACAAAGAGTTGGATACAACTGAAGTGACTTAGCAATAGCACCTAACGCCTGGGATTGTTACAAAGATTAAGTAAGCCCAGGTTACTCAAGCACTTGTAATAGAGTCTGGCACACTGTTAGTGCCATAGACGCATTTGCTAGATAAAGAAAATATGCTTGACGTGACCATGCAGCCAGCACTCAGTCACCGTGGATGTTCTGCTAAATGCGGTCAGGTAAATGTTACTTGTATTTCTACCACCCAGGGAAGTCTCATTGGCCTGGATGGCACACACGTGATCTGTGCAGCCTGACTGCATCCCTGGCATGTCCAGGAATATCTGGGTGATGCTTTTATTGAAGAGAGCACACAGAAGCTGATTCGGGTCGGGCGAGGGGAGGGTGCTAGAGATATCTAAATAAAAAGCTGGGCGTAAATATCACACTGGCAGATGTCTTCTTCCCAGAGATCTGCTGAGATTGAATTAAAACACTGTCAAGTTTCCCCCAAGAGTGTGCTGGGGAATCACTAATTACACAGGAGGTTAAAAGATATTGAAAGATAAAGAATTTTGTGTTCAAGTGTGCTTGAGAATTGGTAGCTTAAAAAAAATTAATTTTATTTCTATATGGCCGGTCTGCTCAGAGTCTTCTGTAAGTCAGTGTGCTTTGTGAATCTCCAAGCCTGGTAAATGTACAGATTCCTACCTTTACTCTTTATATATAATATATTTTTAATCCATGTATTTGATTTTGAAAGCAATTCTGATTTTTGCATCATAATGACTGGTAGCACTTAATGAATTTTAAAATGGCAAGGTACCAAACATCTGTAATAGACACATTATTCCCTGTCACCTGGCACAAATAATTGGATCTTTCCTGGTTTTGACTTTCTTATATGGAAACTAGACTTACCTTGTTTCAGTTCAGTTCAGTCGCTCAGTCGTGTCCCACTCTTTTCGACCCCATGAATTGCAGCACGCCAGGCCTCCCTGTCCATCACCAACTCCCAGAGTTCACTCAGACTCACGTCCATCGAGTCAGTGATGCCATCCAGCCATCATCCTCTGTCGTCCCCTTCTCCTCCTGCCCCCAATCGCTCCCAGCATCAGAGTCCTTTCCAATGAGTCAACTCTTCGCATGAGGTGGCCAAAGTACTGGAATTTCAGCTTTAGCATCATTCCTTCCAAAGAACACCCAGGACTGATTTCCTTTAGAATGGACTGGTTGGATCTCCTTGCAGTCCAAGGGACTCTCAAGAGTCTTCTCCAACACCACAGTTCAAAAGCATCAATTCTTTGGTGCTCAGCTTTCTTCACAGTCCAACTCTCACATCCATACATGACCACAGGAAAAATCATAGCCTTGACTAGATGGACCTTTGTTGGCAAAGTAATGTCTCTGCTTTTTAATATGCTGTCTAGGTTGGTCATAACTTTCCTTCCAAGGAATAAGCATCTTTTAATTTCATGGCTGCAATCACCATCATACAGGTAAATGATGAGGTAGATTTTTTTAATGTTTTTTTGCAATGCTGATATCTATGAGTATATGAATTTTGGATCACATTTGCTTTAATATGTATATTGGGTATTTCTATCACTTATCTTATTAAACTTAGAAGCCAAATTGGCTAAAATGTTTCAAAATGAGATAAAAAATTTATTGAATTGTCTCATGTATATGCAAAGGATATTTCACCAACTTATATTTAAGAAGGATTTCATAAATATAAGCAGAAAAATATATTTTTATTTTTAATAGGTAGCCATTCATTATTTTATGTACTTCTAAAATAATAGAAATTTAAATATAGATACACATTTCTGTATATGGTTTGTGAAAAGTATTCTTTTGCAAGAATATTCGAGGTTTCAGTGATACTTCAGGCATGCAAGAAATATTGTAAAAAGTAAAAAAGGCATATAATCACCTTTTCTTTCCCAGAACTTACTCAAACAATATGCTTCCCCCATGGCAGTGTAAAAACAGCCTTTGTGAAATGTGTTGTGTAAAAACAAAGCAAAACAAAGTTAAATAAAAATTGAAAGCATTTTTGTTTTTTTGTAGTTTGGGCTTTTAAAAAAGTTAAACAGATATTCCAGCTTTTCTTCTGCGTTTCTGTTTTATATGCCTGCCCTGAGTCATTCTCAGAGAAGAACGTAGAATATCTATGGGCTGCAATACTTATATAGATGATTTCAGTGCTGCGATGTCAACCATTTTCTCCCCTCAGGCATTTTACTAGTAGTATTATTTTCCTATTAAATGAAAATTCTCGTAAGTGGCACATCCTCATGGCATTCACTGCGCTAAACAGGGTGTTGCCTCTGTCCAGCTCGCTCCCTTGGGATGGTCCCCAGGGCATCTGGAGCTGGGCCTTCGTCCAGGGCAAGCTCCCTGGGCACTGGTTTTGGCAGTGACAGGTGGGGGCACAGACATTCCCAGACTGCCTTGACCACCACATTGGATTGTGAAACCTTATGTGTTATTAATATTTTATTTGAAATCTGCTTAAGTGTAACTGCATAATTTAACCCATATTATTGAGCAACTTCCATGTGCAAAACATTGGGGGAGGTACCTATAATAGTCCCTCTGTTCATGCTTGCTGAATACATGAATAAGTACGTGCCCGGATGACCCCTGTCTCCCAGGAGCATTCAATGGGAGAGACTGAAATGCTTAAAACTCTTTGTATTCCAGATCAGGAGCCGGGTAATCACTAGGAAAGGTCAAGTTCAACAAGGAAGGATTAGGGAGGATTTGACTTAGGAACTGGTTTTGATTGATAAACTATAAGGATGAGCAGAATCTTAACTTACAAATAGTGATTTTTTTCTTTTTTTTCCTTTACAGTTTTCTCATAGAAACCCAATATCCTGAAGTCAGTTGCAGTTCTGTGGGGTCATGTGACCAAGGAGTAGCCAATAGAATGTTTGAGGGAGTTCAGTGTGGTCGTTCAGAGGGGTCATCTTAGAGGGAATGCTATGCTAAGTCACTTCAGTCATGTCCGACTCTGTGCGACCCCATAGACGGCAGCCCACCAGGCTCCCCCATCCCTGGGATTCTCCAGGCAAGAACATTGGAGTGGGTTGCCATTTCCTTCTCCAATGCATGAAAGTGAAAAGTGAAAGTGAAGTTGCTCAGTCGTGTCCGACTCTGTGCGACCCCATGGACTGAAGCCCACCAGGCTCTTCTGTCCATGTGATTTTCCAAGCAAGAGTACTGGAGTGGGGTGCCATTGCCTTCTCCGTCTTAGAGGGAAAGGACACGATTTTTTTCCTTCCATCTCTCCACTTTGCTACCTAGAAGGCACGTTTGATCTCCAGCTCCATGAGGCACCCCGAACCTTCATAAGGAAGGTCCTAAGTTTAGTCAGGGAACCTGATGAATATTTTGAGTCACTGCACCCAAGTGAGGCAACTTGTTCCAAAAGTTTTCCTTTTTAAAGTGAGAAAAAAATCTACCTGCTTGAAACCACTGTTCTTTGGTATTTTACTGTTGCATATCTGAACAAATTTACATGGCAGTACACCGCTTTATCAACTGTGCTCATTTTAAAATTTATCCATACTTACATATTAGGATACTTATAGGATCAATTTGTAGAACTCATTTTATCTACACAAAGAACATAGGAAGTCCACAGTATATATATATTTTAGAGTATTTGTTTTTGTGTCTTTGTCTATTAAAGAGAGATACAAGGTACAGGGGAAGTACAGGTTTACATGCAAGCTGAACACAATACACTATGTCAGCACTTTCAATTAAGCACTGAACAGTCGCTTCAGTCGTGTCCGACTCTGTGCGACCCCACAGACGCCAGCCCACCAGGCTCCCCCGTCCCTGGGATTCTCCAGGCAAGAACACTGGAGTGGGCTGCCATTTCCTTCTCCAATGCATGAAAGTGAAAAGTGAAAGTGAAGTCGCTCAGTCGTGTCCAACTCTTCTCGACCCCATGGACTGCAGCCCACCAGGCTCCTCCATCCATGGGATTTTCCAGGCAAGAGTACTGGAGTGGGGTGCCATCGCCTTCTCCAATTCTTAAAATCTTACATAAGACATTAAAATAATGTCTAACCCTAACCTTTCACCATGTTTGTTTTCTTCCTTTATTCCTTGTCTTCAAAACTTACACCTTCTCTTACAATTTTGAACAGGTAGTGAGGGTCCCTTACCTACAATGTGAGTGGCACTTCAGAGGTATTTCTGTCTTAAACTTGGACACATTCTCACACTGTGGACCTGGGGCTAGAATGCAGCTGTGCTGCTTGCTAGCTGCGTGATCTTGGGCAACTTTCTTAAACTTTCTCTCTTTTAGTTTTCTAGTAAGGAAAATGAGTGACAAGACAATTTTCCTCAGACAGTGAACTGAGTTGATATTGGAAAGTGTCTGTGTGGTTGTGGTGCTGGTGGTTGTTCAGTCACAGAGCTCCGTCCCACTCTTTACAACCCCATGGACTGTAGCTGCCCAGCTTCTCTATCCATGGGGTTTTCCAGGCCAGAATCCTGGAGTGAGCTACCATTCCCTTCTCCAGGGAATCTTTCTGACCCAGGGATCAAAGCCATGTCTCCTGCATTGGCAGGCAGAGTTTTTACCACTGAGCCATCAGGGAAGCTCCTGTTTGTATGGTATTTGGCACCAATAAACACTATCAAATGATCAGTGATTATTCTAGTGGAGACCTTTTCACAGTAAGCTACAAAGTTTAGACTTTATCCATGTGTAAAACAGCAAACTATTTAAATTGGAAGCAGAAGCATATTAATGAGGAAACTGCAATTTTAGGTAAATTACAGAAATTGGAGTCTGAAAGATGGATTAAAAAAGGATACATCAGACATGCCAGATCAATTAAATGACAGCTGAGCTTACACGAGGAGACTAGAATAAGGGGAATATGACTGGTTTCGTCTTCATGGCATGAGAATTAGTCTAATCACTAGCTGCTGCTGGTAAGTCACTTCAGTCGTCTGACTCTGTGCAACCCCACAGACGGCAGATCACCAGGCTCCCCCGTCCCTGGGATTCTCCAGGCAAGAACACCGGAGTGGGTTGCCATTTCCTCCTCCAATGCATGAAAGTGAAAAGTGAAAGTGAAGTTGTTCAGTCGTGTCCAACTCTTTGTGCTAGGCCAACTAAATATGCATCCTTTACCCACCATCTTTCTTACAAATTGGGCATTTTTCTCCCGGATCAGATCAGATCAGTTGCTCAGTCATGTCCAACTCTTTGCAACCCCATGAATCGCAGCACACCAGGCCTCCCTGTCCATCATCAACTCCCGGAGTTCACTGAGACTCACGTCCATCAAGTCGGTGATGCCATCCAGCCATCTCATCCTCTGTCCCCTTCTCCTCCTGCCCCCAATTCCTCCCAGCATCAGAGTCCTTTCCAATGAGTCAACTCTTCGCGTGAGGTGGCCAAAGTACTGGAGTTTCAGCTTTAGCATCATTCCTTCCAAAGAAATCCCAGGGCTGATCTCCTTCAGAATGGACTGGTTGGATCTCCTTGCAGTCCAAGGGACTCTCAAGAGTCTTCTCCAACACCACAGTTCAAAAGCATCAATTCTTCGGCGCTCACCTTCTTCACAGCCCAACTCTCACATCCATACATGACCACAGGAAAACCATAGCCTTGACTAGATGGACCTTTGTTGGCAAAGTAGTGTCTCTGCTTTTGAATATGACGAACCTTTGTTGGCAAAGTAATGTCTCTGCTTTTGAATATGCTATCTAGGTTGGTCATAACTTTCCTTCCAAGGAGTAAGCGTCTTTTAATTTCATGGCTGCAGTCACCATCTGTAGTGATTTTGGAGCCCAGAAAAATAAAGTCTGACACTGTTTCCACTGCTTCCCCATCTATTTCCCATGAAGTGGTGGGACCGGATGCCATGATCTTCGTTTTCTGAATGTTGAGCTTTAAGCCAACTTTTTCACTCTCCACTTTCACTTTCATCAAGAGGCTTTTGAGTTCCTCTTCACTTTCTGCCATAAGGGTGGTATCATCTGCATATCTGAGGTTATTGATATTTCTCTCGGCAATCTTGACTCCAGCTTGTGCTTCCTCCAGTCCAGCATTTCTCATGGTATACTCGACAATATACAGCCTTGACGTACTCCTTTTCCTATTTGGAACCAGTCTGTTGTTCCATGTCCAGTTCTAACTGTTGCTTGCTGACCTGCATACAAATTTCTCAGGAGGCAGATCAGGTGGTCTGGTATTCCCATCTCTTTCAGAATTTTCCACAGTTGATTGTGATCCACACAGTCCAAGGCTTTGGCATAGTCAATAAAGCAGAAATAGATGCTTCTCTGGAACTCTCTTGCTTTTTCCATGATCCAGCAGATGTTGGCAATTTTTCTCCCCAGAGGATGGCAATTATTGACTTACTTCGGGGTGGTGGAGGTCATCACAAATCCTCCATCTCTGAGAGTGTTAGACCCAGAATCGAATCCAGAATTGGGTTCTGAGCTTTGCAAAGATAAGGCGCCTGCAGGTTCGTGTGGGGGAAGCGCATGTGCTGTCTTTCTGCAAGGCAGTGCTGTTAATTCTTCACTTGCTAGAACATAACAATTACTCACCAGTAGAATGTGATAGAAGAGGATTTGTTTTCGTATAATGACTTTCATACTCAAAACATCCCCAAACTCCTTGCAGATGAGTGATTGAAGAGCGCCGCGTCACCCTCCCACCTGCTCAGGAATAACTGGAACCGCTAACAGCCTGTATCTTTCTAAGCCAAGTGAGATCGCAGGGGGAGAAGACTAGAGTGGAGGTGTGTTTGCATGAATTTAAATGATAGCTTGAATAAAACATCTCCAAAGCACTTTTTACACTCTCGCTGTCTCATTGTCTCTGCGAAGACCTCTTTAATCAGTGATATAGCCCGGATGCACATTCACCATGCATGCTTCCCACCAATGAGCTGTGTTGTGCAGTGTCTTTAAGAAATGTGTCCCCAAGCCCCCTTTGAATAGGAAAAGCAAAATCATTTTCAAGTGTAGGATGCTCTGTACAGTGTAAACCATTATACGGGAAAATGCTAGAGCTGAAAAGGAAAAATAAAAGCATTCAAGGTGATTTTATTTTATTGCTTAAGGAATAAGGTAGCTCAGATGGTGAAGAATCTACCTGCAATGCAGGAGACCTTGTTTTATCCCTGGGTCAGGAAGATCCCCATTCAGGCAACCCACTCCAGTGTTCTTGCCTGGAGAATCCCAGGGACAGAAGAGCCTGGTAGGCTATAGTCCATGGGGTCGCAGAGTTGGACACTGATAAGGAAGATACAGTCCATGGTGGTGCTTCTTCAATACACGTTGTGTGTTGAATCACCTGCAGATTCTTATCCCATAAATGGGTTAGGTTCTGAGAATGCCTTTATATCAAGCCCCAGGGGATGTTGGGCTTTTTGGTTGCACTCAGAGTAGCAAGCATTTAGCAAGCATTATGGCATAAAGGCAAAATTTGTTAGTAAATGTGAGAAAGGGTCAAAGACAAGCTCTTCAGAACCCTGCTCCTTCAGGAATGGTTCTTGTTTATTACTAGGCTTCCAGACTTTCAAAGTTGTCTAAACAGAAGTTACAACCCTTTCTACTGAGTGCCTAATCTAAATGCCAAACCAGAGCACATTTCTGAAGCATCATGGGTCTCACGTCAGTTTTTCGGCCTATCTTTGAAAGAAATCTGCATAATCTAATGATGGATGCTCCCTTGAAAGTCAGGTATGAGTGCTATCTGTCAGAGAGGCCTCTGTGAAATGATCTTCGAGGTTTTCAGGGTATCTTTCTTTGCAGAAAGAACTGGTTAAGTATCATTTCCGCGCTTCATTCTCTTCAAATCTCTGCTCCGGAACCCCGGGAGGTGCTGTGCAGTGCTACATCTAGACAGTGAACGCAGATGTCATGCCGCGTCCTGGGAGAGTCTGTGTAGCTGGTGGGGCTTTCAGGGTCCCTATGCCCTCCCCAGACGGCTTCAGGTCGTCTGTGTCACTCAGGCTCTGGTCTATCCGCGTTCTCAATAGAGCGTCTGCCCTCTATTTTCAGGACCCATTCTCTGCAACATTCTCTGTACTTACAGAACTCATTCCAAATCCCTCTAGAAGGTGGATGCCCGAGGAAACTTGTGGAGGTGCATTGATGTTGGGAGGAAAAGGCCCTTTATTGCTGCAGAGTGTTATCATCATGGCCACATATCTCTTCGCTCAGTAAATCGGAACTTGAAGCTTTGAGAGTGTTGTCTGCTGATCTGTCTTATCCTCTCTGGCCCTGGTTCCCCCAGTGTTTCTACATGGTGGATGCTCTTTGAGGACCATGAGCTTAGAAAGGGTTGTGGATAACATCCCCTAGTGTTAGCACATTCACAGTGCGCTTTTCCATTTACAGAGCTTTTCATATAAATTGTCTCAACAACGAATGTAGGACAACTTGCCCGAGGTCACTTGGCTAGTGAGGATTTCAAAGGAAATTCTGAAGCCAGGTCAGAACTTTCACTGCTAGAAACATGCAGCTAATTACCCTTCAAATATAGAGCAGTATTTAACCCAGAATATTATGGAATCGTATTTTTGTTCTGTTTCAATGTTGTGATCTATTTCCACTATTTAAAGCTATCATTTAAAAAAAAATTAAAAACTTAACTGCAGAATCAAGTGTGGTAGTTCGGTTTTCAGAAAGACATTTCTCATTCCTGATGATGCCTTTTTAGATTTAATAAGAAAGTAACACTATTAAATGTTAACTACCTTGATTTCAAGATATATTATACTTTTCTAGTTTTTTTTTTTTTTGGTATAGAACACAAATAATTTGGTAGTTTTTCAAGCAAAATGTTTTCTGAGATTTATATGAAATTGTTTCTGTGTTGTGCTTAATGTGGGGCTGGCTCCCTGTGCCGGCTCTGGGGTTCCAGTTGTTGGGACAATTAAACTGAGACTGTACAGCGCACAGCCTAGGGGACAGCAGGCATCCCTGAAGGCCAGCTCTTAATTACTGTTGTCATTGCACAGATTTTATGTCACCCAGCATTTATATACTTTAAAAATGTTAATAACGAGCTTAGTCCTCAACCACTGATCTGCCTGTGGATCTCGCACCGGCTCTTAACTTTACTCAAATGGATCCGCTCTGGAGTGTATGCTTCCCCTGCCTCAGAGCCAGTGTCATGAAAGACACACGTCCCTGGACCCTCCCTCTTGGGGCAGAATTGGCTGAGGGAAGATACGATTCCAAAGTCAGATCTGTTCCTCCGGTTTTGGGGAGGACGAGTGGGTGGATACAGTGGTCCTTTTTTAAAATTAATGTCAATCATGCTCAATTGTAAGAGCTTTCACAGTGCTGAAAGTTAGGAGGGGAAAAGAGAGGTTAATCTATGTCTCCATCATTCAGGAGAAGATATTGATGACATGTAAAGATTTGTAAGGGTTTTCCCCTTCTGGGTATCTGAAAGTAGAAAGACGTTTTCGGGAGCCGTTCTGCTGGTGAACTTGTGCTCTTGAGTGCCTCTGTGTCCTCCATGTCTAACCAGACACTGCATCTCAACGGCTGTCTTGTAAATAAGTACTGCGCTATATCAAAGGGAAAAACAAGTAATTAGATAGTAATTAACCCCGTATCAGCCATCAGGGATGACATATGATTTCCACGAAGAAAGAACAGAACGGAAGGAAGATTCTAGCATGTATGTGACTGCCGTGTGTTCCACAGTCGGGCTTCAGAGTATCGTTTACAGCACGTCTCCTGCAGGTGTCTTCCCTTTCTCTCTCGGTGCCATTTGCTGTCATATTAAACCTGGAATTAGTTTGGTGTTCTTGTCTCGTCTCCTTAGGAACCCTTCTGAATGATTTGTTACACAGGAAATTATCATCCCACAGTTAGGAAAGTAACCTTACAGATGAATAATGTTTTGACAGAATTTTCAAAATTAAATTGCATACTATACCTTAAGTAGAGTTGAAATAACTTAATGTATATGTTCCTTGGAGAGTTATGTTTATTATCATCCACATGGGGGATATGAGAATGAGAAATAATTCCATTTTTCTTATCAAAAATTGGAGAGCAGAGCTTTTCTCCAGGCAAGTGATCCAGCTGTCTGGGGTAACATTTAGACATGAGATTCAGAATCTTTTTAATTACACTGGTTAATTGTTCACCCAGTTAGTACACCATCAATTGCCACCCTTGTTGGCCAGTACCCTGATGACTACCATTGCACAGCTTGGCTGATAAGGGGGGGGGGTGATTCATTGCTTTTCCCTCTGCTCTCGTGGCATAATGGTAAGAGCTTTACTCTTATTAAAAAAAAAAAAAAAAACAGGTATCAAATTTAGTCTCATGTTCTCTGACTGAAATATGAAACAGAAATGGTCTAATTTAGCATTAGGTTTGATATTTCTCACAGTTGCCAGAGTTAACACATATGTTAGTGAATGGTATTGTTAAAAATAAAATACAGCTATCTTAAGTCTGCAAAAACTGAAATTTTAAATATTATTATGAGATGAGAGTAAAATGGTGTCATGGAATAATGCCTTTTCATGGGAAGCATTATGATGGCAGATAACAAGGGGGCCAGAAATCTTGGTTTTCATTTTTCTTATTTTATTGTGTTCAGTTCAGTTCAGTCGCTCAGTCGTGTCCGACTCTGCGACCCCATGAATTGCAGCACGCCAGGCCTCCCTGTCCATCACCAATGTTAAGAACATTTAGTAAGAGATTTACCCTCTTGAAGTTTTACATGTATAATACAGTGCAGTTAAATATAAGCAGTATGCTCTAGCGACCATCTCCAGAACTCACTCATCTGTGTAACTGAGACTTTATATCCCTTGACTAGCAGCTCTCCATTTCTACCCCCAGCCCCTGGTAACCACTGTTCTACTCTGTATCAGCTTGACTATTACATACCTTATTAAGTGGAAGTACCTGTCCTTCTATGTCGGACTTATTTCCCTTAGCATAGTGTCCTTCACGGAGAAGGCAATGGCACCCCACTCCAGTATTCTTGCCTGGAAAATCCCATGGATGGAGATGCCTGGTGGGCTGTAGTCCATGGGGTCAGTAAGAGTCGGACACGACTGAGCGACTTCACTTTCACTTTTTACTTTCATGCATTGGAGAAGGAAATGGCAACCCACTCCAGTGTTCTTGCCTGGAGAATCCCAGGGACAGGGGAGCCTGGTGGGCTGCCGTCTATGGGGTTGCACAGAATCAGACACGACTGAAGCAACTTAGCAGCAGCAGTGTCCTTCAGGTTCATCCATATTGTTGCAAATGGTGGGATTTCCTTCTTCTTTTAAGGCTGAGCAATATTCCATCGTAAGTTGAGACTGTGGATTCTGAACCCTGGGCCAGGGCACATAATCTGACTGCTTAAGAAATGTCATTGTCTAAGTCTTGTTACACCTATAACCGAACTGGAGAAACAGGTACCACCCCTCCAAGCAGCTCTGAAATGTTAACCTCTCAGTTGTGTCCGACTCTTTGCCATCCCATGGACTGTAGCCCACCAAGCTCCTCTGTCTGTGGAATTCTCCAGGCAAGAATACTGGAGTGGGTTGTCATTCCCTTCTCCAGGGGATCTTCCTGATCCAGGGATTGAGCCCGGGTCTCCTGCGTTGCGGGCAGATTCTTTACTGTTTGAGCCACCAGCGAAGTCTGAGCCATTGGTGGTGGTGGTGGTTTAGTTGCTAAGTCATGTCCGACTCCTGGGACCCCATGGACTGTAGCCTGTCGGGGTCCTGTGTCCATGGAGCCATCGGGAGGCAGATCTAAACCCACATCCCTATTCATGCAGATGAGTTGTTACTTATCAGATGAAAGGATGAGTTCAGATTTCTTTTACACGGTTTTGGACAGGTGACCAATTGTTAGGCCATCCTTCTTGTATCTGCTTCTCCAAGCAGAAAGAAACCTCTGGAAAGAGATACTGGGTTGGGATGCACCAGACATGGAAATCATGCTTGCTCTTAGGGGAGGTTTGTGTGTGTGTGTGTCTCTGTGTGTTTATGTGTGTTGTCATTAAATTTAATGTGAATCTCTACATATTCTGGGTTTCCTCACAGTGTTCTTCTCTTTGGGGAATCAGAAGTTCTCTATGGCTCAACTCTTGAAAAGCACCTTCTGTGTTCTGAGGGGTTTGATTTTATCAGAGTGGATAAGAGGGGCTGTAGACAAAGACGGAGGGCACACTGAGGTGCGCGGGTGTGGTCGCTGCTGCTGCGGCTAAGTCGCTTCAGTCGTGTCCGACTCTGTGCGACCCCATAGACAGCAGTGGAGCCTCATCGGAGGCCGTGCGCTGCCTGTGTTCCTGCCATCACGGCCGATGCGAACCGCACACAAGGACATGAGTCTGGGCCTTGAAATAAAAACAAAATTTGGAGTGCAGACGACACTAACAGGAGCCTTGATTCTAATCACTGATACAAACCCTTTCAAAAAGAAGGATACGATTGTGTACTTTCGAAGTGCTCTCAGCTTTTTAAGAGTAAGCTGAAAATTGCCCAAATGAGAAATGATGGGAAATCCAATTCACAGATCCCTTTGGTTTGCGGGAACAATTGTAAGATCAGTATCAGTGACAGGAGTACGCATTGGTGTGGTCGCCCCAATGCCAGCAAGGAGATTCTGACCCAGGGACAAAACACACCCTCATCTGTTACACTTCTGTTCAAGTAGATATGTGAACCTTGATAGTCCCAGAACAGTTTATCTTTTCTGGGCTGAAAGACATCTTTTAACTGCCCTTTCCCAAGTTTACCCAAGTTCAGTTTTCTTAAACCCACAACTAAGATTTATTATAGTGTTTTTTTTTCTTCAAATGACTACTATACTGATAAAGAAAGAAACATGTAATTTATCTCATTTTTAAGTGTCTGTGGAAAATAAAAATGAGTATTTATAGATTTTTTAAAAGTAAACTTGTTGAAAAAAAAAAAAAAGACTATTGACTTGCAGAGTCAATAGCCTTTCATAGGCTGAATGCTCCTGTTTCTTTAAAATTCATATGTTGAGAGGCCTAACTGCCAAAGTGGTGGTGTTTGGAGGCGGGGCCTTTCGCAGGTGATCTGGTCATGCGGGCAGAGCCCTTGAGTGTGATGGTGTCCTCAAAAAAGAGGCTTCAGGGAGATCTCTCACCCCTTCTTCCCCTGGGGGGACACAGGCAGTGCTGCAGTGAGCACCAGGAAGCAGGCTCTGCCAGGCTCCAACTCTGCCAGCGCCTTGACCTTGGTCTTCCAGGCTCCAGAACAGTGGGAAATACATTCTTGTTGTTTGTAAGCCATCCAGTCTACGGTAGTGTGTTCCAGCAGCCTTAATGAACGAGGATACAGGGCAACACTTGTATAGACCCATAAATATAACATAAAAAATGTGGGTAGTATTTAATTAAGAAAGTATAGCCAACAGGAATTTGCCGAGGATACAGGGCAAAACTTATATAGACCCATAAATATAAAATAAAAAATGTGGATAGTATTGAATTAAGAAAGTATAGCCAATGGGAATTTGCTCTATGGCTCAGGAAACTCAAACAGGGGCTCTATCAACCTAGAGGGGTGGGATGGGGCGGGAGATGGGAGGGAGGTTCAAAGGGAGGGGATACATGTACACCTGTGGCTGATTCATGCTGAGGTTTGACAGAAAACAACACAATTCTATAAAGCAATTATCCTCAGTTAAAAAATAAATAAAAAAGTAAGTGGCGTGTAGTTTTTATCTTTATTGGAGTATAGTTGATTGGGCTTCCCTCATAGCTCAGTCAGTAAAGAATCTGCTCGAAATGCGGGAGACCAGGGTTCAATTCCTAGGTTGGGAAGATCCCCTGGAGAAGGAAATAGCAACCCACTCCAGTATTCTTGCCTGGAGAATCCCATGAACAGAGGAGCCTGGCGGGCTACAGTCCATGGGGTCCCAAGAGTTGGACATGACTTAGTGACTAAAGAGAGAGAGAGGGAGAAGTGGAATGAATTAGTCTAGAGGTGCATAGCTTGCTGGCCTGGGGACATGGGTTTTGGCCATTGAGTTCTAGTATTTCCTTATGACCAGGGATCCCTGTGGGAAGACACCTGGTTTAGTTCCTAGGAATAGATCTGTTCTCCATGTTTCTACAGCAGATCCTCGGACAAACGGTATTCTTGGGTGCTCGGGGTGAATCCTTCTAATGGAAAGAAATAACTCGTTTAACAAGGAATCCTTATGTTCCTTGAGCTCAGGCAGACTCCCAGCTAGCTGAAAAGCACATAGGAGAACAGAAGAAAAAAATGCAAAGTCTAATGCAGTTAAGAAGACTCCAAGTGGCCCTTTATTAGGAGAATATTAATATTTTAATTCTTGAATAAGTACTCCACAAATATTTATTTCTATATCTATCAGATGAGTCAGATAATATTAGACTTGACTGATTAAAACAAGTATATTGCAATATTTGTAGTTTTAGGAGCATATCATAAATCCTAATGCAATGTCAGAAATTATGCCTGGCTGAGGTTTATTCCAGAACATGGTGGATGCTGAATCTTATAAATAAATAGATTTCCGTGGATTAGTATTACTGCCTGAGGCATTCTGATATAATTTGATGTTTTAAGTTGCTTTCTCTTATAATTTTATTTCCATTTGTGTAAGGTCTTGTTTTTCTCATTAATTTGTAAAGATTGAACACCTACTTATGTGTCAGGCAAGGCACAAAGCCCACCACATCTTTTTCAACAACTCTAAGATCTCTAAGGGCTTCGCTGGTGGATGATTAAGAGTCCGCCTGCAATACAGGAGACCCAGGTTTGATTCCTGGGTCAGGAAGGCCCCCTGGAACAGGGAATGGCAACCCACTCCAGTATTCTTGCCTGGAGAATTCCGTGGACAGAGGATTCTAGCCAGCTGCAAGTCCATTGGGTTGCAAAGAGTCAGACACACCTAAGTGACTTATACACTTGAGATCGCTGATGCCGGATATACCAGTGAGAAAACTGAGGCTGGGAGATGTGTATGTTTTCCCAAGGTCACAAAAATAAAAAGCTGAAGCAGTGTTTTGATGGAAGTGTTTCTGCGCCCAAAGACCACCCCCTGTCCAGGGGGAAACGTCCTCTTGTCTATGAGTTGACCATGGTCTTCTCCACTCGTGTCCTTTATGTTTTATCCAGGAAATTGCTCTGACATGAACAGTTACAATGCTGGAAAGACTTTCCCATCCTTGCTGAAAATTGTTTATGGGTTGCCTTTTTCTTTATGCATTTTTTTTTTTCTGTTTCACTCTTTCAGTCTGGAGCCTCTTGGCATCTTTCTGTTCGCATTGGACCATTTTAGATAGTGCTTCTTTCTGCTCTTTCTGGGGCAGGCTCTTCTGTTTTAAGCATGCAGATACCATTCCTGCTTTCTCTATTGTGCCTGGTCCTCACACTGTGTTTGACAGCTTTTCAACTGCTGGCATTCCCCGAGGCACACTCTCTCAGCTTGTGTTGTTGGTTGAGTGGCTTTGCACTATAGTTGGGGCTACACACACACACACACGCACGCGTGCATCCATGCAGGATGGGTCTTACACAGAAATGGAATCGTTTAAAAAGACCACTTTTCAATCACCTCAAATGAGTCTCTCTCTCTTCCTCTCCTTGCTTATTTTCTTAATCTAAAATACTCTACTCCATTCTCCAGCAAAGTAGTTACATTTAAAAGACTGCCAGTGACACGCTTTTTCTCTTCAGTGGCTTATAATAGTTGTGGTCAAAATACAGGTAGATTAGTGGACTTTGTTGGAATGGTAACAGTAACCTTTCATTTAAAAAGTTTATGAAATTTCTCTTCTTTTTATAGTTTTGCATGGTTGAGGAACTGTTTATATGAGTAGATCAGGGAAGTCATTTATTTTCTACAAGTATGTGAATTTACTTATTTTTAATTACCTCTGTAGCTTTGAATATTAAATAATATTTTTAGGAGTTAATACTGTGAATTGTACTTTTAACAAGGATAATAGGGATTGAGGCCTAATTATGGACTGAGGCAAGAATTCAGATAAAGGAAAGAAAATTCTAATGAAAGATTATAGTAATAGATAATTTGTTAAAAATTAAGGGGTATCAACATTTTTTGATGTTATAATACATTTGATAATTGAAAAATGGCATTTCACCAATTACATAACATGATTCTTTTAGATTAGGTTAGAAACAGGAAATAAATTATATATATAGTATATATACCTATATACTATATATATATATATAGTGAGAGAAATAGGAAATTACAGTTATAAAACCTTGACTAATATTCTCATTTTGCAGTTGAGGTGGTGTCTAGAAGGTAGAGTTTAGGTTACTTGTCACAAACAAGGACAGAAATTCACCTAACTCTCCCCTAGGCAGGAATATGTCTCTTTTACCCTAGGACCTGAGCGTTGCATTTTGCTTTTGAGAATCCTGAGTGGACTTTTCTCAGCACTGCCTTTCCTTTCTAAGCGTCTAAAGCACTGTTAGAATCCAAACAAACAAGAAGATGAATACCAGCGGTGTAACCACTAAATTTGGTTTTGGATCATGTCCCAGTGTTCAGGAGAGGTGGAAGGTAATTTGTTGCTTTATCTCCCCTTTCATATTCCTGACACTGGCCACTGAAGTGGCAAACCGGAAGCCGTCAGGGCAGTGGTGCAGAGCGAGCGTGATTCATGACCGCGAGCCGTGGGGAGGCCGACGCGCACGCTGGGAGGCGTGTCCGTACGTGCTTCTCGGGGTCTCATCAGAAATGAGCTGCAGCCAGGCCCCTGGCCTCTCCTCCCAGAACTCTGTGATGGCCTATTTTATGTACGAAAATGGAGGAGTCCACGCATGTAGGAGACAAGCAATTTTTAGTTTGAATCGGTTATTTTAATCCTTTAATCTGGATTAGTTTAGTCCAAAATTTCCTGTTTAGAGTAGCAGATCTATGGCTTCCATTCTGCCCTTTATCTTCCTTGTGGGCTCAGATCTCAGGAATGTTTCCCCAGGCTTCATGTGAATGGAAAATGAAGGCATTGGAGCATTTTCAGTGCAGTGAAGCATCACCCAAGAGGCAAGTAGTAAAGAAAATTATGGGCGAAAAAGGCTTTAAGACATTTAATCTATTCACACTTTATTTTTATTTATTTCCTAATTTGTTCACTCAGTCATTAAATATTTACTGTATGTCTTTCACTGTTAGACTTGCAGTCAAAGCAGATAACTTTGAGATCATCCCTACTGTTAACAGTCAGACAATACAATGAAAAAACAGAATTATGTACTTATAATAATTATTTTCAGTTCAGTTCAGTTGCTCAGTCGTGTCTGACTGTTTGTGACCCCATGAATTAAAGCACGCCAGGCCTCCCTGTCCATCGCCAACTCCCGGAGTTCACCCAAACTCATGTCCATCCAGTCGGTGATACCATCCAACCATCTCATCCTCTGTAGTCCCCTTCTCCTCCCGCCCCCAATCCCTCCCAGCATCAGAGTCTTTTCCAATGAGTCAACTCTTCGCATGAGGTGGCCAAAGTACTGGAGTTTCAGCTTTAGCATCAGTGCTTCCAAAGAACACCCAGGACTGATCTCCCTTAGGATGGACTGGTTGGATCTCCTTGCAGTCCAAGGGACTCTCAAGAGTCTTCTCCAACACCACAGTTCAAAAGCATCAATTCTTTGGTGCTCAGCTTTCTTCACAGTCCAACTCTCACATCCATACATGACCACTGGAAAAACCATAGCCTTGACTAGACGGACCTTTGTTGGCAAAGTAATGTCTCTGCTTTTAAATATGCTGTCTAGGTTGGTCATAACTTTCCTTCCAAGGAGTAAGCATCTTTTAATTTCGTGGCTGCAATCACCATCTGCAGTGATTTTGGAGCCCCCAAAAATAAAGTCTGACACTGTTTCCACTGTTTCCCCATCTATTTCCCATGAAGTGATGGGACCAGATGCCATGATCTTCGTTTTCTGAATGTTGAGCTTTAGGCCAACTTTTTCACTCTCCTCTTTCACTTTCATCAAGAGGCTTTTTAGTTCCTCTTCACTTTCTGCCATAAGGGTGGTGTCATCTATATATCTGAGGTTATTGATATTTCTCCCGGAAATCTTGATTCCAGTTTGTACTTCTTCCAGCCCAGCGTTTCTCATGATGTACTCTGCATATAAGTTAAATAATTATTTTAATATGTGCTAAATATAATAATAACTATAGCCATTTGTTTATTCAACAGACATTTTTGAAAGTCAGTCATGTACAATTAATGTGTTCCACAAGGTGAGGAGATGGACACTGCCCTTGTCTTTAAGGAGTATATATTCTGATGTGGGGTAACGATAAGAGCAATAGTCAGTAATAATATTGAGCATTTTCTGGATGCAAATGCATGCATGCTCAGTGGTGTCTAAGTCTTTGCAGTGCCATAGACTGTAGCCTACAGGGCTCCTCTGTCCATGGGATTCCCCAGGCAAGAATACTGGAGTGGGTTGCTATATTCTCCTCTGGGGGATCTTCCTGATCCAGCGATCAGACCAGTGTCTCTTTCGTCTCCTGCACTGGCAGGCAGATTCTTTCCCACTGCACCACCTGAGAATCCCTAGATGCAAGAAACACTTTTCATGTATTAACTCACTGATTCCTCACAACAGCCTTGTGCAATCAGCATTGCTATTATTCCTGTCTTATAGATGAGAGAATCGAGAGTGAGGAGGGTAAGTAACTTGCCCAGTATCACACATACATCTCAGTAGGCAGCATAACTAAGATCCAAACCCAGGTCTTCCAGCTCCAGAATCTGTAAACTTATCACACAGACTTACATAAAGTTGCATGAATGGAAGAGTGCAGAAGGTCTTTGGAAGGCCATGGGAGTTTTCTCTGGAGGACACGTGGGCATAAGTGGGTGGTGAGGGAGAAGGCGTTCCGGGCAGATACACAGAGGCCTCTGGAGAGGGTGGACAGGCTCTTGGATGTGGCAACAGAAGCCAGTGGAACCGGAACCCAGAGGGAGTTGAGGCAGGAGGCATGGGCTTCTTGACCTTGGTGGCGAGATTTGCTTTCAGCCTTCAGCGGTGGGAAACCAGTGGGCTTGCCTGATGGTTTGAGAATAAGCGGAGCAGTGCAGAGCCTCAGGGCAGTTGGGAGGGTGTCTGTCTTAGCTGGCTGGGAGACGACAGCCGTGCAGACAAGCGTGATGGCGGTGAAGTCCACAGTTTGCTACCTCTAGAGGAACTTTTAATTGCATCCAAGTCCCTGTTAGAGGAAGACCCTAAAGAGAAGAAGCTGTCGTACTGGGCCTGATAGGGAGGACTTTGCCAAATAGGGCAGGTGACTGGCCATTCTGAATAGGGGAGAGAGAGGGGAGAGACAGATGTTGAGAGAAGAAATTTGGGTAATTGGACTGTCACAGTGAACCAAACAAGTGCTTCTAACAGCAGCGTATCCCTTGGCCAGCTGCGTCCAGCGCCTTTACACAGGTTCTCCTCCTCAGCAAACGGCATGGTGCTGGCTTGATTGCTTCAGCCAGTGGCAAATGCTTTGTTAAACCCCAGTTTGAAGAGAGAGGAGCCCTCCTCAGAATGATGAACTAATATTCACACAGGGTAAGTTTTTGGCTTAACTATAGCCATATAAACTGACTGAAGGGTTAAATTTTTTAAGCTGGAATTTGTCTTTGTTCTTTCTCTGTTTAACAGTGTCCCCAGGTTTTAAGCTCTTTCCAGAATGTTATGGCCATCTATCCCTTTAACTGTAGTGCCCAAACCTGGAACATTTTCAGTCATTTTAATGGTAAAAATGGGCTTCCCTGGTGGCTCAGCTAGTAAAGAGTCTGCCTGCAATGAGGGAGACCTGGGTTCGATCCCTGGGTTGGGAAGACCCCCTGGAGAAGGGAATGGCTACCCACTCCAGTCTTCTGCCTGGAGAATTCCATGGACTGTATAGTCCATGGGGTCGCAGAGAGTCGGACACGACTGAGCGACATTCGCTTTCACTTAGTGGTAAAATAGAAGGGAAAAAAATAAGAAAGGCTATAAACAAAAGGAGCTCAGGACTTGAACAAAAGTTATGCTTTGTCAGCTGCAGCGATAAGACTGCATGGCTGTCTATGTTGGTGGCGTAAAACCATTGTCGCACCGAGTGGCTGTCATGAATGGTGAAGGCTGGATCCACCTTTGGGCGTGCTGTGGGAGCCCCTGTGGGCTTCGTCAGAGCACAGATGGCTGGGCTTACCCTACAGAGTCTGCGATTCAGTAATTCTTAACCCTGCACGTGAAGGGGTTCCCAGGTGACGCTGATGCTGCTGGTACAGAGGCCATGCTTGAGAACTGCTGGTGGGAAGGAAGAGTGGTCCCAGCACACTCCTTCGTGACACTCGGCAGTTGATTGGGTCAGAGGCAGAGCAGAACTCGCCACGCAAATACATTTCCTTGAAACTGAACGGAAGGCGTTCGGGCTTTGTGTTGTTGCTGAGGAGGGTGAGCCGGAGGCCTGTCTCCTGGGTGCCCTGGCACCTTCGTGGCAAGTCTTTATATAGTAAAACGCCTGCCTTCTAGGGTGTGCACATGTCTCAGAGAGAAGCAGATGGGCTCTTTCTCAAAGAGAGACATGTTGGCAGTTCATTTTTGTGTGTATAGGAGAGAGTGTAAATAGTAAGCCAGCGGCTCCATTGTATACGTCTATCGTGATGCTAGAGCTATTTTAAAGGGTATATTGTGTCATGGCCAATTGGGTCATTATAGCCCTTTGAAAACGTGCTCCACCGTGAACATGAATCATGAAATGATAAAGATACGTTTCTCAAAAGCTTAGGAAAGGTGAAGGAGAAGGACAGTATTTTCACAAATAAACTTCTAGTTTAACTTCTGTTCTTTTTTTGTTAACAAGGTTAATGATGCAAATTTATCTGGATTTCACCAATTAGCCCCATTAATGTCCTCTTTCTGCTCCAGTCCCAAGTCCAATCCAAGCCGCCAGCTGACTCAGTTGTCTCGTCTCTCCAGTCTCCTCTGGTCTGTGACGGTTTCTCACTTCTTCACTTTTTCTGACCGGGAGAGTTTGAACTACCTTACCCGGTAGAATATCACCAAGCTAGATATGTCTTTAGTTGTCTCAAGATAAGACTGGGGTTATGGGTTTTGGGGTGAGTACCACAGAGAAGAAATGCCCTCGTCATGTAACAGAGGCGTCCTGACATCAACGGGGCATCGCAGAGCTGCGCCTGTGTCTATGCAGCAGCAGGTATAGCTACTGAATCTAAGTGCTGTGATAACTGCACGGTGGGAAGCAGTTGAGCAACCTGGCATTTCAATGGCTGAAGGATATCAGTGTAAATCTTCACCAAATATTCTTATAAGTGTTGCTGTAATAAACTTAAATTTCATAAAATTCATTACAAGCACTTCAAATAAGTTACAAAGTCATATTTAAGCACATAAATATCTTTTTTGTCCCTAAAGAAACAATTATTTTCAGCACTGGAGACATACTTGACATGGAGGAACACAGGCCTTGATGCATACATGCATTTAGTGGCTGTGCTTTATGCTTGCATTCCTGTTTTTAATGAAACACCCAGGGGAGGGAGTGTGCAAAGTGAATAGCTATGCATTTTATCCACGTCCATGGGAGTTCAAGGAGCACAAGATCATGTTTACTAATACCTGGGGTAAATATCTGACGGGCGCGTTGAGCTGCCAGGTTTCAAACATTGATAATGAACTAACATCATGAAATAATATCATATTTTGCCAAATCAGTGTCTCCTGTGGTTATTAAGCCACAGACTAGAACTGGAAAATCTCTGTCAGCAGCAGTCACAGTGATAGAAACACCAATGCAGTGAGAAGAGGGAAACAGATATTTTCTATTAAAATCTGAAGCCCTTGGGCACGAAGAGAAAGATTTATACGGTAGATAAGGGGAAACAGATTAACTCTCCTAATATTCATTTGGAAATCGTCATTTAGGCTTTTAGACTCCCTAAATACGTTGAGCTTCTGCCTGGCAGGTTTTGAAAAAAATAAGTTTGTGTGTCAGCTCCTTGACAAGGTAGATAGGGAGCTGCAGGTAACGAGGCTGAGGGCAGTTTTCTCCACCTTGTGTGATACACCATGAAGAGTCTGGAATGATCCATTCAAAGCAAATGTCAGATGTCTATGCACATTCAGTTTTAAAAATATGAATATGATTCAGGCCACCGGAGTCAGTTGTACTCATGAAAATATATGATTGCAATGAGTCCAGTTGACCATGAAATACCTTTGGAAGAACAGGAAATTCTCGCTTTCACAAAACACCACTCGGTGCAGCATTCATGAAACATGTGTTTATTGAGCTCTTCACCTTGGGCAGAACCCGGAGTGAAGCACGCCAGGTGATGCAGGAGGGCCTGCGATCCACATTTCAAGGATTTTGCTTCTGGATTCTCTCTGAATGCATCTATTGTTGGAGAGGAAACTGATAATAAGCTGGAGCCAGTTTAGAGCACTGCACAAACAAGTAACTGCAAATCAGAAACCCTACAGAATACACAGCGGCAAGGGCCACAGGAAGGTCTAAATGGTGGAACGTGTGTGAGAGAAGGAAGAGAGGCGGGAAGAAGGGGAAGAGAGAGAGAGAACTTCGAGATGGAGACTGTGGATTCGTCTCTTGGGAGTGTATTGTCAGAGAATGAGTAACATCTTCCTGAAGCAATTTGAGTCCACACCTTAGTCAGTGGTCAGTGGGGAGTGATTAGTATTTATAAGTACTGAAGACATGGGGCTTCCCTTGTGGCTCAGCTGGTAAAGAATCCACCTGCAATGTGGGAGACCTGGGTTTGATCCCTGGGTTGGGAAGATCCTCTGGAGAAGGGAAAGGCTGCCCACTCCAGTGTTCTGGCCAGAGAATAGTACAGTCTGTACAGTCCATGGAGTCGCAAAGAGTTAGACACAGCTGAGCGATTTTTTGCTTTCACTTCACTAAAGGCATAAGGAGACTTGTACTTCAGGACGATTTAGCAGCTTATAAAGTAAATTGTAGGTGGGTAGAGCAGTGGGTGTACTTCTTAGTACATGCAAAAGGTGACGTCCTGAGCTTGAAAAAAGGAACACATGCAAGAAACACTGCTTTGGTCGACTCTGACAGACGACTGTGCGCAGCAGAGTCAGTCGTGTTTAAAGATATGTACTGACTGCCTGTTCTTCGTGTGCGAGTCACTGTGTTAACACTGAAAATTCAGAGTGAACAAGATAAATACGATCTCTGACCTCATATTACTCATACTCAAGTGGGAAGAGGAGCTTGTTCAATTAACTGATTACAAATCATTCATTTCCTCAGTGGGTGTTTACTGGAAACCTACCTATCTGCAAGACGCCAAGCTCAGGAGATCGAGCAATAAACCCTGTGGTCATGGCCAGTGTTACTAAAGTGAGTATGTGCCAATGTGTGTACCTAGTCCAAGGGATGCAGAAGGAAAATAACTGAGGATGAACTCTCAGGAGCAAGCTGTCGCTCTCCCTAATTTCTCAGCATCCTCTTCCCTCAAGGACATAGCTGCATGTGTTCACCCTTAACGTTTGAGTTCTCAAGCCTGCTCAGTTGGATTTTTAGGACAGATTCTGACATCTAGTGACAGACACAGGCACTCTAACTGTCCTGTCTACAACTCCACACGTGTGACCTGTCGCCTGATGAGGGGCTCTCTAGGACTGGCACTCATCCTCAGTGTTCCCACTTCATCAGGAGGAGTTGTGAATGGACCCCACAATCCAGGGTCCCCGGGGCCCTCAGCCCTTACCAGGGCCACCCAGCCAAGATGCACTTGGCCCTCGCTATCCCCAGCAACCCCCGTGAACAAGGGGCCTTGAGCCAAGGCTGGTTGACACTCAGGCTCATAGTGCTTTGTGCGCTCCCTCCACTTCCATACCCCCCCAAAAGAGAGAGAGCAGCAGGTGAACCGAGCCCTTCTGATCGCTGCCCCTCAGTGTGTCCAGCTGAACAAGAGAAGCTTAATGCTTCCCAGAATGCCCCCAGGAAATGACTGCACCCCTTTCTCTGGCCAGGGGATACTTGTTGATGGTCCTCAGAGGCCATCATATAACACTGAAGAGATCTTTATAGGAAAGACAGCGTTGATCAACCCTCCGACTTACTGGGACAGTTCAAGAAGGATAGGAATTGATCTTTTACTGCATGCTTGTCTCTACCGCCAAACAGCAACTTCAGAGCAAGGTGCTTGCTTTATATGTCTTTATATCCACACCCACAGACCACCTGACAGTCAACAAGTGTTTGTCAAATGGTGGCTGGATGGATGGTTGGATGCATGGATAGATGGGTGTGTGGATGGGTGGTTGGATGGATGGATGGGTGGTTGGATGGTTGTGTGGATGGATGGATGGATGGCTATGTGGATGGGTGAGTGGATGGGTGGGTGTTTGTAGAAAGCAAAAGCTTTTATTTGTGCTGCTACAGTACAGCAAAGCAAGTGAAAGCTAGATTATATGGATGCTGTGTTGAGGAAATGTGGCTCCTTAGGGCAGTGCCCCTTCAGTTTTATCAGTGGTATGGAGAGGGACCGTACTCGACAGAAGCACTGGGACCTTATTGGAGTCTGTATTTACAGTTTAGGAGACTTGAGAATGACTGCAGACTGATGGGATATCTTCTATGGTGAGATGTTGAGAACAAATCTTTAATGAGGATTAGTGGCAGATGGATGGATTACCTATAAAAGGAAGAAAAATTTCTTTATAAGAAAATTTGGAGAGGACATAGGAGAAATTATAGAATAACTATTTCTGTACTCCCCATGGTGAATGTTTGAAAGATAACATTCCTTAAGATATCATAGTATGTATCTTTGTATAGCTCTGGTGTGAGTCATTAACCATTTTGTACTTCTGATATCACAGGTCTTGGTTTAAAAATTTACATACAGTTTTAGAAACATCATTCTAAATAATACAAAGATAACATAGCTGTTATGCATTGCTGTTTTCATACCTATAATGTGTCATTTTGCACAGTTCACCATTTCAAATGCATTGCATTCCAAGATAATCTATTAAATGATTACATTTCCATTTTTACTTGTGAGATATATTTTATGTGATTGTTATGTGAAGATCTTAATATTTATTTTTATTAGCCTATTTACTTATATTTAATCACATTTTTACCTCTTCATTTATTGATATTGGTACTCATATTTCATATTATGTTATCTCTTTCTCTCTCTAACCCAAGAACAAAGTCCTACAGAAATTTCAAAAAAATGACAAAAACGTTTGCATTAAATTCCCTGAAGAGAAGTCCATATGTATAACAGAATAAGGAAAAAATGAAATCATAAAATGAGCTTGGAAATGTCACTCATGATTGTATTTGCTTGATTAGCTGACCCCCACTCTTTGCTTTTAAATGGCCCTGGCTACTTCTGCGTAGTTGGTAGAAAATTAATTGTATGAATTAGTGCCGGGGACCAGCCCCGGCTGATCCAGGGTATTCGAAGGAGAGACGGCATAGGCGAGGATCAGGATACAATAGCTTCAATTAGATATTAATTAAAGATATAAAGAGTAATAGAATAAGGATAGCTCAGTAGGAAAATTCAGTGAAGAAAAGAGGCTGAGTAGCTTGGTTTACGCGGGAGACCAATAAAACTTCAAGACAAGAAGTTTGCACCACTTACGTAGGCCGCAGGCGTCCTTCCGTTCTCCCGAAGGAGAGGAGACACTGAGGCCTCCCCGGTCGGATCTTAGAAGCCCAGGCATAATTAGTAAGCATGGTGGGTTCCGCGCTCCAGATGGAGACTCAGCCAGAGTGAGAGAGAGAGCGACATGGGGAGACCAGTATTTCGAGAAACTGATCCCAATTCTTTATTTTCCAGAGTCTGTTTTTATACACTAAGATGTTATACAAAAGTCACGTGGGGACAGCAGTCCTGACTTTTATCAAAGTCAGGTGCTTCATACAAAGGTATACAGAGGTCTTAGGGGTGTTACATCATCTTCTGGCCAGGGGGGCCTGCTGACAATTTACGACCCTCTCCTTGTGACAGCGGTCAATCAACCAGGACACTTATTTCTCCAGGGCTGATTATTCTCAAAACAGACGCCACCCAAATAAAGTTACATTCCTACAGGGTGAGGGTGTAGTGGGTTTTAGTTAAGGAAAGAATTTACTTAGCCTAAGGTCTAACGTGATTAATATCAAAGGTTAATTCTATATATTCATTAATGTGTGTAAGGGCAGGGGATGTGGAGACTTAGCAACAAACATTGGCTCAACAAATGAAAAACCCTTCACCAACACAATTTCTAATTAGCCCATTATACTTATACTAATAGTTTTCTAACTTTTCTAAGGAACCTGTTTTTAGAAGGTTTAAAGCATCTTGTGCCTCTCACGGTTGGGAGGCTGTGAGCAATCACATGTGGCCGGACAAGCCTGTCAGGCAGGCTAGAGAACCTTCAGAGGAGTTTGTAGGTTAAAACACTCTTATCACGCCCAGGAATTATTATTAACTGGAGCTCTAGGTTAACTCCTTCTCCGAAAGAGGTGGTGGGGGACAGCCCCCCGTAAAGTCAGAGATGTAGGTGAGAGCACAAAGTAGTAAAGTAGGCAGGCTCTGGTTATGGGGGTAGACGCTCGAGGATTTCCAGGGGGACTCCTGAGGCTCGATCCCGCCTTTCGTATGTCGAGCCTCCTTCCTCATGACCTTTGTCACGGGCGGAGTACCTCACTCTGGCCCCCAACAAATTAGATGGACACATCCTACATAAAAATAAAATTCAACATAATTCTATTGCAATTTGATTCTAAATTGATTTTTGTTTTATTTAACACCAAATACATCAACAAGCCTTGTCATATAGACAATCACATATGCTTTATTATCAATAAAATTTTTCTTGTAACAAGTTTGTTGCTATATAATTCACGTGTTGTCAAATTTACCCTTCATACTATATCAACAAGGTTGTGCCACCATCTCCACAGTTAGTTTTAGAACACAGTCCTCACTCCCGAAAGTAGCTCTGGATCTGTTAGGGGCAGCCGGCGCTTCCTGCCTCCCTCAACACGCCCAGCCCTAGGCAGCTACCCGCCTGCCCTGCTTCTGTAGTCTTGCCCATTGTGAGTCTTCTGTGTAAATGAAATCAGGCAACGTGTGGCCTTTTGCGACTGGATTCTTTCACTTAGCATATGTTTTCAAGGTTCGTCTTATCTTAGTTTGTGTTAGTACTGTATTTTTATTGCCGAGTAACATCCGTGGTAGGGATATGCTGCACGTTTTCTATCCATTCACCAGTGGATGGCCATTAGCGATGTTTATACAACAATATGTAAATAAACACGTTTTAAAAATACAGTGTGCATTATCTGTAGTAATAATATGTAGTAAGCAGCATCGAGTATTTAGTCAACCTTGTTTGTTGTTGTTCAGTTGGTAAGTCACGTCTGACTCTGCGACCCCATGGACTGCAGCACGCCAGGCTTCCCTGTCCTTCACTATCTCTTGGAGTTTGCTGAGATTCATGCCCATTGTGTTGTGATGCTGTCTAATCATCTCATCCTCTGCCACCCTCTTCTCCTTCTGCCTTCAGTCTTTCACAGCATCAGACTGTTTGCCAGTGAGTCAGCTCTTCGCATCAGACAGTGAATTTCAGCTTCAGTATCAGTCCTTCCAGTGAATATTCAGGGTTGATTTCCTTTAGGATTGATTGATTCGATCACCTTTCAGTCCAAGGAACTCTCAAAAGTCTTTTCTGACACCACAGTTCAAAAGCATCAGTTCTTTGGTGTTCAGCCTTCTTTATGGTCCAACCCTTACATCCATACATGACCACTGGAAAAACAGTACCTTGGACCATACGGACTTCTGTTGGTAACCTGATGTCTGTTTTCATATGCTGTCTAGGTTTATCATAACCTAAGGTAATATAAAATCACATAAGCAAATGCGAAAACACGCTTGAGTTCCCCAAATTTATCTTAGAAGCCTTCCAAAATGAGCTTATTATCATCCCAGAGCCTGCTCAAACTCATGTCCATCGAGTCAGTGATGCCATCCAGCCATCTCATCCTCTGTCGTCCCCTTCTCCTCCTTCAATCTTTCCCAGCATCAGGGTCTTTTCCAATGAGGCAGATCTTTGCATCAGGTGGCCAAAGTAGTGGAGTTTCAGCTTCAGCATCAGTCCTTCAGATGAATATTCAGGACTGATCTCCTTTTGGATGGACTGATTTGATCTCCTTGCAGTCCAGGGGACTCTCAAGAGTCTTCTCCAACACCACAGTTCAAAAGCATCAATTGTTCGACACTTAGCTTTCTTTATGGTCCAACTCTCACATCCATACATGATGGCTGGAAAAACCAGTAGATTTTCCTGATTCTTATAAGAGGACTTAAATACCTCAGTTTCTCCAGGTAGGTTTGTGTGTTTTGTGTGTTGTTTGTATAGTAAACTTATATTTCTAAATAGCTATTTTTAAGACCTATGATACAATTGTAAAATGTAATATTCATTTTTTATCAACTTAATTATAGCTTTGGTTTCTTTGGTCATTGTGATAATTTGCTGTGGGAAAATGACATATACAAAAAAGCATATTTATTCAATGCTCACAGTTCACAATTTATCAAAATCTGACCAAACGTGTGCCACAATGATTACTTATTAAGACAGTTGCTAATCTTATCCGAGTAAGGCCAAGGCAGTCTAAGCTTTCTAAAACTTTATAATATTGGGCCAGAAATAATGTAACGTTATTTACAAATTTTCATAAAATTATACTTCTTGGAAGCATGAACTTTGTTTAAGGAAGAATAACAATAAGTGTTAACTAGTTTTAATCATGAGAAGTTTTAAATGCCAAATATTAGGTAAATTGTTTAAAGCGCTGGATGGATCCATGGGTGAAAGTTATAAATCACTAAGCAGAATTTGGGGCTTTTTGGTGGCTCAGCGGTAAAGAATCTGCCTGCCAAGCGGGAGACATGGTGTTGATCCCGGGGTCAGGAAGATGCCCTGGAGGAGGGCATGACAACCCACTCCAGTATTCTTTCCTGGGAAATCCCATGAAGAGAGGAGGCAGGCAGGCTACAGTCCATGGGGTCACAAAAGAGTCAGACACGACTTAGAGACTAAAAACACCACCAGTGTGTTGAGAAGCAGACTTGGCCTGTGGCTTTGTTTCTTTGTAAATCGCATCGTTAGGAGAAACGTGGAATGTTGGACCCAAAAGCTCCCAGTCTGAGTCTCTGCATCTTGTTTTGGCCTCAAGGCTGCTTCCCATTGTCAGGGAGCAGACTACCAGGGTAGACTGTTTCTTTTTCACCGGTATGATTGTCACTGCAAATTTTGCATGTTCTGTGATCTTGGAAAGCAAGGTTTCTTTGCCTTGTATTTGATATTAATTGAAAAACAACAACAATAACAACAACAGGCTTATACTGCCACAGACTTATTTCTAGCTCTGGGAAGTGATGAGATAAATGTTGAGAGGTTTCAGAATGTTATCTTCCAGTGCCTTTTCTTTTACTACATAATTTTCCACATTGTTCTCTAATCTCTCCAAGGAGTAGTTTTTATTTGTATGATGGGGATTCTGTCACAACCACAAGTGGAAATGGAAGTAGGAAAAACCACTTCTTGTATCAGCGAAGCTTTTCCTTCCGCCTGAGTCTCGACCTGTGTTTCTCTATGAGCCTCTGTCCGTGGTAGATGTCAATAGTATTGGCATTTGTTGAAGCTGAAACAATGCTGTTGGACAAGAAGTCAGGAGAAAGAGAAAGACAGGCTTAAGCAAGCCAAAAGTAGGAACAGCCTTGGAATAAATTTCTAAAAAAGTCTAAGTGAAATTTGTATTTTTCAGGATTAAAAAAAAGAGAGAAAGATGGGAGGACATTTCTTTAATGTGTAAAAATCTAAGTAAATATTATAAACATTTCATTGTGAACATTGGTTGGTGCCATCATTTGTATGGTCGTCCTCATAAAATATTTCCTGTAGGTTATACATCTAGGCTGCAGAGGCTTTTGGGTCCCACGGTACTTGTGTGCACGCTAAGTCTCTTCAGTCATGTCTGACTCTGCCAGGCTTCTCTGTCCATGGAATCTCCAGGCAAGAATGCTGGAGTGGGTTGGGTCCCACCATACCCTTTGATAAATAAAGTGAAAAAAAGTAATTTTCTTAAATCTGACAGCTTGTTAATGAAAGAAGCCTACAGCTCGCTAGATTTGCTTCTTGTTTAATTTATTGTTTGTAGAAGGAACCACACTGAAATCTTGTGAGTTCATTTATCATTTATACATTTACTGTTTTATCACAATATGCAGGTAATGTAGTGTGAAAAGAATAATGTAAAATCTACAATTACTTCTTTAGTGGGAACTATCGGTGTTTAATGATTTTTTTTTTTTTTGGTGAAAATCAACATTCGATAAGATTTGAAAAGTTTTATATTTTTGTCAAACATTTTAGATATCTGTTGCTTATTTGATATGTTAAACCCTTTGTTTCTACTTACTTGATCCTGTCTGCCTGTGTAGAATCAGCCAAGTGCAGTTATACTCTTCAATAATTTATCATACTGTATTTTTATGCATGGTGACAGTTTGCAGTCTGGATGCACATAGTGTACATTACATATTGAAAATAATATTTTGCCATAATTCACATTGTTTTCTGAAGCTGAATAAGCAGATTCTCATACCAATGAAATCATGCTTGCATATTGAATATTTTGTAACTGAATTTACAAAGAAGTCTTGAAGGGATTAATACTAAAATAAACTAAATACACTATTCTGTTCTTTTTCAAGTACATATCAATATTAGGTATTTTAGCAAGTGTCTTCTGACTTGCCTTGATATTTAGAGTTTTAAACATGTTAGAATTCAGCAAAATGGAAAAAAGGATCACTTGCCCAAAATTATTTTAATTTTGAGAAAGAATTATAGAATGTCTATTAGCAAAGTAATGCAATTTGTAAGAATGATTTTGAAAGCAAAGAAACACATGAGTCAGGTGCTTTTAAGCACAAATATTGATTTCTTACATTTAAACTCTTAGGGTTAAAAAGTCTTTGTTTTCAATTACTTGTAGCTAGTTGGAGACATATACAGAAAAGAAAATGCAGACCTTTCAGTGTCATTGGAAACTATCAGAACTGCTGGTCAGAGATTAAGAAATGACTTTTATGAGAAATGTTCTCAAAATGAATTTTGATTTTTTCATCACTTGATATACTGAATCAACCCCTCATAAAGACATTTTTGCTTTTCTGATCTGATACCATAGTTAATGATAAATGAATAATTCATTGCTGTATAAAACTCATACCATTTTATATTTTATGTAGAAATTTTATGAGATGATATTAAGAGATGAACACAACCAATACATGATTGACTTTTTTTTTTAAGTGGTGTGCATCAAGATTCATTCCTTTTTTATGGTTCTCTTCAGAGATAATTTCTTTAATTTTATCTAGAGTGTTTTAACATATAGTCACACAATATATTCTACTTTATGTCCCCTAAATAAAAAAGGTCAGTATAAAACCACATCATCAGTGATTGCATTAAGGAAATAAAGTAAAGTAAAATAAAGTAAAACAAAGGCATAGAGAATTTTAAAGGTGTCAGTAAGAGAACCTGGAGCAGAGCAGAATATTTAGTCTCAGAAACTAGGTCATCTCTGCACAAATGCATGTCCCTTCCTTTTCTCTGTAGGTCACTTTCCGGTTTGTATGCTTAGTTTAGAATACTTGCAGTCTGCAATTGTTACAAAATGGGTGAGCTTTCTGAAGATTTCTCTGTGTTTCCTTCTACATAATTCTACAAAATCTATTTATAACATTGAATAACAGTAAAAATATATTTTAAGACTATCAATCCCTTTTCACCATATGATTATTATTATTTTTTTAATTATTTACTTCAATTGGAGACTAACTACATTACAGTATTGTAGTGGTTTTTGCCATACACTGACATGAATCAGCCATGGGTGTACATGTGTCCCCCACTCTGAACCCCCCCATCTCCCTCCCCGTCTCATCCCTCAGGGTTGTTCCAGAGCCCCGGCTTTGAGTGCCCTGTTTCATGCATTGAACTTGGACTAGTAATCTATTTCACATATGGTAATATCAGCATTTTATTTTAAACCTGCAAGTGTTTGAACTGGCCCTTTTGGTGCATGATCAGATGTCCTCTCCTTGTCAGGGACCTGGGCCTGAAGAGGCCACAGACTGAAGTTAAACTGAAAGTCCACGCTAACACACTGGAGTTAAGAGTTGTTAACCAATTCATTAAGAAGATATTTCCAAAATGTTTATCCAAGACTTCTAAGACGATGATAAATGCTTTATTTGTATATCAGTTTACTCCTGTGATCACTCATCTGGAGTGTTAGCTGCACAGAGGATTATATAGTGTTCCATTCTCAACTAAATGTGTATTTACTCATGGATTGTCATTAAGAAATTTTAGAAGCCATGCGTTTTTTTCTCCTGCATGGAAATAAAGGGTCAGAAGAAAGTGGACAGACTCTGTAGTCTATTAAAACTTTTCCCAACCTGTCTCTTCCCTCCGTAAGGATAAAAAACCCCTGTGACGGTGGAGAATAAATGTGTTTTGTTATCCTTGTAAAGAAATAAATGTACCTTGGACATCCTAAAATACGGCACAGAGCGTACAGGTGAAAGAAGCACTGCGAAGGGAAGCATGGTTGAAACTGCTGGTGCTAATGACTCTGGTAGGTTTCAGCGCACTTGAGGGAATAATTGGTGGTGATAGATGCGCATTTAAGAAGACGGCATATCTTATGTAAGTAAGCTCTTAGAAGTCATTGAAAAAAATGGGGCAATGACCTGTAGAATTTACTTACAGTCTGATGTAGTTAATGCTATCTCAAATGTTACGCAGTTGAACCCATAAAAACATAAACCAAGGATAATTACACTTGTCTAAATATATTTCAGTTGCTGTTTTCAGCTGCCTGGCTCCAGGATAATTGTTTAATGTCAGTTGTCCAGGGTCACCCAACAAGTCAGTGATATGTTCAATGATTTAAGTTATTTAAGTGTAAGTACATTTATATTTATTTTTTATGGTACATAAATTATGACGTAAGTTTTACTCTTCCATGGTACTGTACTTAATTCCTTAGGTCTCTTAAAACATAATTTGAAGCAAAAGATAGACTATATAAGGCACAATATCATATTTTTTTTATATTGACAAGTAAATATCTTAGTTTCTATTTATTTCTTGTTCAAGGCAGTAAACCCCACATGCACTTTTTCAACCACTAATTGAACACAGTGATACAGTTTGTTATGCCTTAATTTTCCTTTATAAATTTAATGCTTGAAATTTTAATAAACATATATTATCATCTTTAAAGTAACCAACATGTGTAGACATTCAAAGTGGCCTCGCGCTGAGACAGCACAGCCGCGCCTCGGTGTTCTGCCTGGTGGGAGGAGAGTCTGTTCAGCTGGACCTCCTGTGCGCTGAGTGCCCCCTGCGTGGCGGGCTTTGTGACAGACTAAGGCAGAGGCCCCTTTCTCCTGGCAGCCCGCCCGCTCGTGGGGCTCAGTCCACCATGGATGCTGAAGGCTGTGCACAGTGAGGGCATTAAATGGGTTTATGCTGGCACCGGAACTGGAGAAGGCTTCCCAGAGAAAGAAAATAGCTTTTAAGCTTCATGTGAAGGACAGGGGAGTGAAAGGCAATGAGAATACACCACGTAAGTCTTTGTTTCTCCTGCCTCCCGGCACTGGAGAGGTGTCTTGGGCTTAACTGGTGCTGAATGCATTTTAAAATGGTTGACTAAGGAGCATTCCAGACAGAAGAGGGAAAGAGAGGAAAGGACACAACTGTGACATATTGGGCTGGGGGAATGGACAGGACTTGCTGTGTCATTGTGATGAAGGAAAAGTCAGTGTGACTACCACTTGTTTCGCTTTGGCCATTCACTGAGACTGGAACCAAGGAAAATGAACCAGCGGACTCGACAACAGTGGAAGGAGAGGGAAACACTGCATGTTACCCGATATCTGAGTCAGTGACTCAGGAGTAAGGTGTTCATTGTAGTGTGTGTGCTAGATTTATTTTGCAGAAAAGCAAGTCTGGAAAATCTAAAGCAGATCCCATTACTTAGTATAGGCAACTTGTCTGTCTCACTTTGCTCAGGTCAGTGGCTCTTGAAGTCTTACTTTGAGGTTTTCATTGGCATCTATAACCCTAGACGTGCACCTTGAGTAACTTCTCTATATGTAAAGCTGCTGCTGCTCCTGCTGCTAAGTCACTTCAGTCGTGTCCAACTCTGTGCAACCCCATAGACTGCAGCCCACCAGGCTCCCCCGTCCCTGGGATTCTCCAGGCAAGAACACTGGAGTGGGTTGCCATTTCCTTCTCCAGTGCATGAAAGTGAAAAGGGAAAGTGAAGTCGTTCAGTCGTGTCTGACCCTGATTTTCCAGGCAAGAGTACTGGAGTGGGGTGCCATTGCCTTCTCCAATATGTAAAGCTAAAGGAGATCAAAGGATTATGGCCTGGGTAACAAAACCCAATCAATTTAGGAAAGCTTAATGCCATTCTGGGTTTCAAAAAGTTTAACCACCTCTAAAGTGAACTTGCAAAGCCAAGAAAGACCATTGCTCAATATTAGTAAGCTCTGTTACATGGTGTCCAAAAGATAAATGGGTGGGTGAACCCTTCCTCAAAGGAAAGCAATTGATTTCCTGCCCAAATGCTTCCACCTAGGTATTGTTCATGTGTCTCCGCTGTCACTCAGAAAACAGAAGCAAAGTTACTTGATCAGTCTAGTTGATCCTTACAGTAATGCATTCGTGAGCTGTGTAGTGAAGGTGTACATGAGACAAGCAAGGATGTTTCCCTGCAGGACTCACAAAGTGAACGGCAGAGGTAGTTCACTGACAGCTCAGTTGGTGAAGAATCCACCTGCAATGCAGGAGACCCCGGTTCAATTCCTGGGTCAGGAGGATCTGCTGGAGAAGGGATAGGCTACCCACTCCAGTTTTCTTGGGCTTCCCTTGTGGCTCACCTGGTAAAGAATCTGCCTGCAATGTGGGAGACCTGGGTTCTATCCCTGGGTTGGGAAGATCTCCTGGTGAAGGGAAAGGCTACCCACTGCAGTATTCTGTCCTGGAGAATTCCATGGACTGTATAGTCTATGGGGTTGCAAAGAGTCAGACACAACTGAGCGACTTGCACTTTCAAAGAGACATTTAGATTTGGTGAGGAGAAAAATGAAGCAAACATTAGTCATGCTTACACAGACCATCGCATTCCAGGTGTTTCTGTCTGGTACCCCTGACTCTGTCTCCCTCTCTGCTAGGACCAAAGATGCAGTGCTCTGAGAGCTCTTTTCAGTTTGAGGCACAACTGTGATGTATTTGAAATAGTTTGCTCTGGTGGATTCTTACAGTCAGTTGAAACAGAGTACCATCCTTCGCCACTGATTTGCAAGGCAACAGGGCTTGAAACATCAAGCACTTGCACTCTTCTCTGGCCATTCCCATCAAATTCTCTTTCTCAGAAATTGAAAACGATCAATTCCACGTGTAAATTATTCCCAACATTACCGTTGCTTTAGAAAATATACAAGGAACATCAAACCGCCTTCCCTCAACTAGCCGTTAGAAAACCTCAGCTGTTAGGATCCAAATTGTAAGCTTCCAGAAAGGTCTCTATGATGACACTGACCATGGTGGTGTAGTCAGAGTGCGCTGATGCAGGGAACGCTGTGCTGGAGATTTAGGCAGTTTGGTTTTATGTCCCAGAACCCACTGGCTGAGCTGAATTACAGAATCAGTCCGTGATACATGAAAAGAGCCCTGACATCGGGGCTAGTATTTGGATCGGGTTCTGCCATTTTCACCAGCGTGGACTTGGGCAAGGAGCTGCCCCCTGGAGTCTGCCGTATTTATTGTAGGGGTTTAAGTATTGCAGATGAAAGTGCCTGGTATATAATGGCCCTCGTGGTTTGTTGTTGAGTCACTAAGTCGTGTCTGACTCTCTGCGACCCCATGGACTGTAGCCGGCCAGACCTCCTTGTCCCTGACTGTCTCCTGGAGTTTGTGGTTGGATATCCCTGCTGTTTAAGGGACTTTCATTACAGGCTTGCTAAATTTGTTATTTGGAGATAATTTTATTTCTAGTTAGTTTAGCAAATTAAAAGCATACACAAAATTTAGCCCCCATATTTCTAAGATAATTTTTCTAAGGAAACTTGTAGTTCAGAGAGTTTAGCACTTGTCTGGGGGAATGTATCACCTGCCTTGGGGACATCATTATAAAAATATGTGCAGAGAAAGGACAGAAAAGTGCATATGTAGTGTTTTGAAAATGAATATTCAGATAATGCAAATGCCATATCAAATATTTCTCGATGGTTTTTATCCTGAATAATGCAAAGCAATTTTTAAAGGTCTTAGACCGTAAAATACTAATTTGACTTTTGTTACCTGCTTTTGAGCAGGCTGTCTGTTAGTTCTCATTATTATGTCCTGGAAACCAACTTTGATTCTGAGAGAAATGTTGACCAACTTGTGTTCATTTTAGAAATGTTCTATTTAGAATTAAATTGTCATTTCCCTTTGAATTCCGACTAACATTATTTACAAATTGAATCCAGTCTCCTCTGGTTTTCTGAGCTGTTCACTTGCTTATTTCATATAGCAGGAACAGCTCCTGTATCTTTTCGTAGTCTTTGAGAGGGCGAGGCCCGCTGCTCTGATTTGTGGGTGACATCCTATAAAGAGCATGATGCTGACTCTCAGAAGGGGCTGAGTGAGTAGTTCTGAATAGCTGTGTGCTGATACAGTGACACCAAACGAGATTTTTCAGGCAGTTTTTCCTCTGACTCCATGAAGAGATCTTTCCATTTCTGCATGAAAGGCGTGATGAAGTTTTCAATATCTAGTGCAGCTGAGTTTATTGGTCATTGAATTCGCTTGAACCCAACTTTGGGTTTTTTCTTTTTGTTCTGTCAGGCAAATGGTTATACTCAATTTTCAAACCAAGCATTTAAACTAATAAAATTTCTAGCAATAGGGATGGTATAAAAATGGCTTTTCCCTTCTTACTCTGTTTGGCACAGTCAGCAACCTTCCTTTTATTCATTCATCCGTCTACACTCTAACAATTTATGAAATGATGCTCTCTGCTAAAGATTGTGTTAGGTACCATGATTGATGTACAAAAATTAGTTTCTTTCCTCAAGGAACCCATATTTTGTATATATATTTTATTCTAGGAATTGTATGTCTATATATGTTATGCACTTGAGTAAAGTTTAGATAACTGTAGAAAAAAGAAAATAAGAAAAGGGTTACAGAAAAAATACAGAATATTGTATATTTTACTGGTTTTAAGATTTATAGGATCTTCACAGATTGTGATTAGAAAATCTATATGCAAGAAATATTTCTAAGGATATATTTTACAAAGAGTATGATTTTGATGTTGTTTCTAAAAGTTGTTTTTATTTTAATGATCTGTAGTATATACAGATATATTTACCAATAAATTAGCTGTAGGCTGTAAAAGAAAAAGTGAAAATATACCAAAGACCTATTTTGGGAAGACTAATTTTGTCATTTCTATTTGGGATAATAAAACATTTTTCTAGGTATATCTACACAGCATACTCATTTGTAATATGCTAAGTGAATAATAAATTTCAGTTCAGTTCTGTCCAGTCACTCAGACATGTCTGACTCTTTGTGACCCCATGGACTGCAGCACGCCAGGCTTCCCTGTCCATCACCAACTCCCAGAGCCTACTCAAACATAGTCCATTGAGTCGGTGATGCCATCCAACCATCTCATCCTCATCCAACCTTCTCCTCCGCCTTCAGTCTTTCCCAGCAGCAGGGTCTTTTCCAATGAGTCTGTTCTTCGCCCAAATGGAAAAAAGGAAGAGTGTTACAAACTGAAACAAAAAAAGATGATAGCATAAGATTAGTGACCTCTGTGGAGCTCAGATACACTTATCTTTTCTTTACCTGTGAGAAGAGACATTTAGCAACCAACTTATTGATAATGGAGCTAAAGATATTTCTAGTGAGAAATTTTTCATATTGGGATATTTGCATAAGATAGATTTCATGCAAATTTCAACTTTTAAAAATCTCTAAAATATATTCCCAACTAGCAACGTGGGCACACGAGATGGCTCCTCAAATCGCTGACACAAATAGTTACAGACCTGAGCCAGTGATGTGTTCAGAAGGCAGAGGAACCACAGTCAGCCAGCCAGCACGGGGCAGGGTGTGATGAGGAAGGGAAGCAGGCAGGCCACCGGGAGGGCGAAGTCTGCGCAGGGCTTCCTGGCCGGTTTTTGAGAGCTGACTGAGTGGACCCGGCTCATCCTTGTGAGACATTTTTGAAATTGCTCTCTATCAGCGTTAATTAGGATATGAAATTAAAAATCTGTTCACATCCAACTGAATATTATGTCAGCAATACAGGGCACATCTTTAGTTGGCCCCTGACAGGATTTTAATTTTCTGCTGTCAGTTTCTAGAAAAACCTTGTAAGGAACGGAAGGTTCTGATCTCTATTTTCTATTGACAGCTGCCAAGGTTCTGCCAGATCCATCTGTCTTCGTCTTATTACCTTTTACTGGATTCCCTTGGAATTCTTGTACATAAAGAGAAGAACAATACCCCAGCATTACCTTATGACCCTGTTGTAATCGCACCCTGCCCCCCCCCAATAATTGCTCATTTACTCGTAACCTTTCCTGCAAATATTTTAACACAGATTGACGTCATCCTGGTGTACCACTTAGTTTACTCTTCTGAGATATCCGGGAGGTGTCTTAGGGCTACGCTTTGCACATACACTGGGTAGCTAGGAGAAGAAGTTACCTATGGAGGCACTGAAGAGTATTTTAATGAAAGAATTATGTGCAGTTATCTAGAATCCCTAGATTTCTGTGGCAGCAGTCACACTGTTATAGTTCTGAATGCTTTTCTAACAAATATCTTAATATTATGCTGGTAGTATGCCTTCTTATTTTTGTTTTAATGTGTACAAGGGACACAGGACTAGTCAAAGCAAATGGGAACAAGTATTACTCAAGGCATTTAAATTGTTCAACTGACAAATTATATAGAACCTGTAGCAAGATGATTATCCAAACCATTGTCCTTGAAATGTGATTCAAGAACTGGTTTTAGCATGTAAGATAGTTGGTTAATGTCGGTGATTTTCTTCTGTTGGATAAAATATGATTCTAGAGCAGCCATCAAGGCTTTTTTCCAAATACCTAGAGTTTATTATCAATCTAAATGATGCTGAAAGGAAGAGTTGAATGTTTATTCATTTGTAATTTGCAAATTACTTTGACTGAAGTGTGGGGATTGGAAAAGGAGTGTTAGGTATAGTTTGGATCTTAAAAACAATTATTAAGTCCCTTTCTTCCTTCCTTCCCTTCTTCCTTTATTTTCTTTTACATCTCTTTCTTTTTCCTTCCTTCTTTTCTCCTCTCTCACTGTATTTTATTTTGTTATTCTTCATTTTTCATTGCTCTCTCCTGTCTCCAGTAGTTAGTTTAAAAAGATGTAACTCAAATTCCAGAGTTACATCTTAACCTGATAACGATCTTAACCTTAACAGGTAAATTCTTAATCTGTTGTTGTTGTTTTTCCTTTCTCTAAAAAGTACAAGGAATCTGAACATTTGCATCCTCAGCCTTGCTATTTTGCTTTCATTTACTAGTCATAACACAGTTTTCAATTTTTCAGCATTATTTTGATGCTCTTTTATATACTTAACGTGTGTTAATTCTACTCTCAAAAGTAGCTAAGAATCAGTCCATAGAACCTTCTACCCTAAGATCTATTATTATAAGCAAACAAGCCCTGTCCATTGTAAGAGTTACTTGTAAATAACGAGTCCACAGTTCTAGCCTTTAACCATAAAGGTCCTTGGGTTTGTAGAAAAGCTGATGTGCATAAAACTCCTCCCATTGCTTTCATCATTCTCATATTTGCATATGCAAGAGAAGGAAGGTTAAAAGGAGGTTCAGGAAAACGAGCGTTTATGGAGTGTACCCTAGGCCCTTGGCCCTCGCACATTTACCTCGTTTGGAAGCAGGCCCCACTCCCCTCGGCACGAGGATCCTCTGTGAAGCCAGCCCCAGGCAAGAGGCTGCAAACAGGGCATAATGAGAGGAGGCTGGTGGCGGCCCCACAGTCACCTGCTCGTGATGTTGCACTGCCTGCTTTCACATCCCAGCAGAAGGCGCTTCGGTCACTGCAGTGCATGTCTAGGGCCACATCATCTTTGCAGGCCTTCCCCTGCTGGGCGTGCAAAGATTCTGCACTAAGTGGACGTGGATACCACAGTTAGGAGAAGTCTTCAGGGATAAACAAGACCAGGGGGGTAAAGTCTGGCTTTTTTGGTTGTGGGACTTTAAATACACTAGGCTCTCTGAGGCTGATGTTTTCTATAAATGTAGGCTAATTATAAGAGAGTTGTGAACTTAAAAGAGAAAACATAAAGTTCCTGGCATTTATGAATGTTCAAAAGCCCTTAATTTATGTATTTACTATGATTACTTTGGCAAATGTTGCATTCTGCTCTGCAGTATTTTGGGGCAGATTGTTCACCTTTATTGCCAGGACAATGGGCTGCATTCAAAGTTGGACAAGCCAGAAAGACACAGTTCAAAAAAAGAAATATTGCTTTATCCCACATTAGCAAACTTTATTTAGAAATTCTGAAAATGAAACCGTAAAACCCTTCCAAAGAAAAAGAATTTCCACTCGGTTTCTAATACACTGTTTCTAATAAATTAAATTGCTCCATCACTTGGCTCATCTGCTTGAGAGTGAGCAGATATCAAAATTCAAAAGGAAAAAGGGCACAAAAGAAAGTCCTGTTCTTAGGGCTCCAGGGACTAATCACAGTGTCACAGTCCTGAATGAAAACTGTCTTAATCTCTAGAGATAAGAAGTCAGCATACTTAACTAGCAGCATGCATTTAATATGCATTTTATTTTATAAATTTTGCTCTTTGAAAAATAACTTTGCAAGGAAAGCATGAGAACATACACAGAGCTAAAGTGAATTGTTGTCAGCAATTGATGATCTTTATTAATTGTTAGTGACTGTCCAAAGTGTCCCATCAGTCAGTCAGTCAGTTCATTCACTCATTCGTGTCCGACTCTTTGCAATCCCATGAACTGCAGCACGCCAGGCCTCCCTGTCCATCACCAACTCCTGGAGTTCACTCAAACTCGTGTCTATCGAGTCGGTAATGCCATCCAGCCATCTGATCCTCTGTCGTCCGCTTCTCCTCCTGCCCCTAATCCCTCCCAGCATCAGAGTCTTTTCCAGTGAGTCAGCTCTCCACATCAGGTGGTCAAAGTATTGGAGTTTCAGCTTCAATATCAGGCCTTCCAATGAACACCCAGGACTGACCTCCTTCAGAATGGACTGGTTGGATCTCCTTGCAGTCCAAGGGACTCTCAAGAATCTTCTCCAACACCACAGTTCAAAAGCATCAATTCTTCGGCACTCAGCTTTCTTCACAGTCCAACTCTCACATCCATACATGACTACTGGAAAAACCATAGCCTTAACTAGACGGACCTTTGTTGACAAAGTGATGTCTCTGCTTTCGAATATGCTGTCTAGGTTGGTCATAACTTTCCTTCCAAGGAGTAAGCGTCTTTTAATTTCATGGCTGCAGTCACCATCTGCAGTGATTTTGGAGCCCCCAAAAATAAAGTCTGACACTGTTTCCACTGTTTCCCCATCTATTTCCCATGAAGTGATGGGACCGGATGCCATGATCTTTGTTTTCTGAATGTTGAGTTTTAAGCCAACTTTTTCACTCTCCTCTTTCACTTTCATCGAGAGGCTCTTTAGTTCTTCATTTTCTGCCACAAGGGTGGTGTCATCTGCATGTCTGAGGTTATTGATATTTCTCCCAGCAATCTTGATTCCAGTTTGTACTTCTCCAGCCCAGCGTTTCTCATGATGTACTCTGCATATAAGTTAAACAAGCAGGGTGACAATATACAGCCTTGACGTACTCCTTTTCCTATTTGGAACCAATCTGTTGTTCCATGTCCAGTTCTAACTGTTGCTTCCTGACCTGCATACAGGTTTCTCAAGAGGAAGGTCAGGTGGTCTGGTATTCCCATCTCTTTCAGAATTTTCCACAGTTTATTGTGATCCACACAGTCAAAGGCTTTGGCATAGTCAATAAAGCAGAAACAGATGTTTTTCTGGAACTCTCTTGCTTTTTCCATGACCCAGTGGATGTTGGCATTCATGGGTGAAAGCAGGAAGCCTAAATCATGGGGAAAACTGTACCCTTTCTCACACATCCGCGTGTCTCTGAGGCCAGGAATATTGTCCTTCAGAGCATAGTTGTCTGCCTTGCTTTTGAAAGATTTCTACAGAATCTGCTGTAATCCAAGCTGAGGAAAAAATGGAGAAGCAGTTTAAATAGTGGCAAATTACTTCCAAACTTTTTAAATATAGAAAAGAATAGCTATCTCGGGCCATTTCTATTAACATGTGTTTCATTTGGTCCATTGAAAATACTTTTATGTGCAGAATAGGAAGAGAACATAGAAGTACGGTGAACGGCCTTGCTGGAAGACTATACAGGTGTCGAAGTTTGCATTTCCTGTTGAGGAATGTTTCCTCATTCTGTAATTGGAAAGGTGATATTATGGTGAAGTTAGTCTAAATGATAAATCAGAGTGGCATTTTAGAATGATAACTGTGATCACACCTTAGCAACTAAAGCGGGATTGGAGACATCAGGAAGTCAGGGAGGTGCGTTGTTTGGCGAGGGTGTGCACTAAGAGGTAGGGAAGCAACGCAAGCACTTCCGGAAGGTCAGACAACAACACGGATCAGTGAAAAGACATGGGCTTAAAACTTGGGGAGATTCTTAATAATTACTAGGAGAATTAACAGGTTTCACAGAAAATTTAAGTGGAGTTGAAATGGCAACATGAGTGAAAATTAAACACGTCTCAAGCATTTGTTCATATCAAAATAAGAGAAAATTTGGAAAATAACAATGTCAAAGGGAAATCTTAAATACAGGCAAACACTAGTGAATCTCCCATTAGGCTAGAAAAAATTCAGTTTAAGAAATGGAACCATGAAATCCCAGACCAGAGAAAGAGGAGTTATTGACCATTTGGATGCTATTTGATGTGACTAAAAACTACACTGTATTTATTATACCGTTCAAAAGGTTGAAAGAAACAAGGTACATAAGATAAATAAAAGGAAATCCAATAATCATGACTCTAAGTTTTGAGGGAAATATATATAAGAATTATTAGTCTACATATTTATCACATACAAAGATTACCTTAGATTAGTCTTAAAACATGTTTTGATATAATACAATTATTTAACTATCAATAGCTGATATTTTTTTAAAAAATAGCATAGGAATACTGTAAGACACTCATCAGTGTTGACATTGATGTACTTTTGAGTCTGGTAGTCATCAGTCTGGTATGAAGTTTAACAAGTAAAAAGCAAAACAGTTTTTAAGACTGCAGAAGAGGAAGGAAGAGAGGAGAGGAAAGGGCAAGGAAGGATAGGGAGAAGAAAGAAAAAAAAAGTTCTACAGCGCAGGAGATTCCTGTTTCAAGAATTTTTCCTTGCTCTCACTGACGTAGCGCAGGACTAGTGAGGCGAAAGGTGCATGAGAGCAGTGTCTTTTATAGTCGAGGATGTGACAGTTAATGGAGTGCTGGACTTATGTTATAAGTCCTCATTTTTTACTAACATGATAATTTGGGCTTACAAAGTGAAAAATGCAAGTGCTTTAGGAGCTATAGCACTATTGAAAAGTGAAAGTGTCTGTTGCTCAGTTGTGTCTGACTCTTTGCATCCCCATGGACTGTAGCCCGCCAGGCTCCTCTGTCCATGGGATTCTCCAGGCAGGAATACTGGAGTGTGTTGCCATTATCTTCTCCAGGAAATCTTCCTGACCCAGGGATCGAACCTGGGTCTCCTGAATTGCAGGCAGATTCTTTACTATCTGAGCCACAAGGATGCCCAGAGCAAAATGTCAAATAATTATTATGTGTACAGCATTGTGCTAGGTAAAGGGAGAATATTGAAGTCGTAAAAGAACAGAACCTTCTACCTTCTAAACATGGAATTCATTCGAAGAGAAAGGCTTCCTCCCGGAAAATGGAAAGACCTTTTCTTCCAACATTTAAACCTCAGCTTGGTAAACAGCTCAAGGTGAATGTCCTTGAGAATGTCAGACTCAGAAGGATGGACTGCTCTGTTTAGTGAGACTTTCAACCCTTTGCTGACCAGTGGCTTCTGCAAAAGAATGCCTCCCTGGGTGCATTGCCTGTGAATAGTGAGCCTTATTCAAGTTTTCTATTCTTCCCTAGATCAGTGGCTTTTTCTTCCTCTTTCACAAGCTCTGTACTGATTTTTTTTCTTTTTTGCCTGAGAATGAAAAATTTAGATTGACCTAAATATTACTTGACTGTAGTTTATTTTATCCAGAAACACTGGCATGTTTTATAATTGCCCTTGTATTCTGAATAAAAATTGCAAATTCAGGACTCTAATATTACCTTAGCTAATTTTGCCTGCCTTGCTCGATGTGCACTCTTTTTTACAAATATTTTTATATGCAAATTAACACTGTGAGATTAATGTGCATGTTCACTTCACCTCTTTTGTTTTATTTTTTCTTTTTGTTTTTATTGTTACACTCTCAATCAATAAGTAGACTGGGAATAAATGAATCCAAAGATTTTCCTGTTTCTTCACTGTTAAAAAACTGTGTTTGGACAGATGTTTTTTCCCCTAATATTTAAGAACTTAAATCCATTATTCGATTCAATTTAAATGTAGCTTTAGGCATGATATATTATACAACACTCAAAATATAACTCAAAAAGCATAAGTGAAAGTAATTGTTCCGTGCTTCCTTTGTGACAGAGGTTTGCCTTACAGTATCTTAAATCCTTAAATGATTCTATAATGGAGCCTCCAGTATTTCTAATATTCTGCAGATAGAAAATAGTGCAAGTGAGAATTTTTTAACCTACTTGTGTAGATTCCAAGAATACTTGTAGAAACTGGCAACACAAGCCAGGTTTTCATAGAATTTTTTTTTTTTTTTGGTGGATGAAGGAAGTTTTGTAAAAAACAGTCTCAATATCTTAACATATTTTGTGACAAGCATTTAACATTGGCAGTCCCAAGCACAGAAAGGTGCAAACAAACAAAAAACCCCACATGCTAGTCCGAATAGAGAACAAAAGACATTTTCCATTATAATCAGCATTTTCAGATCCTGTGCATCTCTGTCCAGTTCAGGAATCCAGCAGCTAACCTGAGGAAAGAGAAGGACGGGGCAGGTATTTAAGAGGGGAGGGGCCAAAAGCCCAAGGGAGGACCGCCTTGGCTTAGATGGGGTTGGCGCGAGGGAAACCAAGAGCAACGTAACCAAGAGCTTGCAGGTTGAATGGACGGGCAGCAGCCCGCTGTTCTTCATTTCCAAGGAACAAGAAGTAAGGAGTGTACTACTGTGCGGTGGATTCCAGTTAAATGCAGATCGGCTGTAGGTGAAATATAAAATGGCTATGAGAATAATGTACAGAACCCATAGAAGGTGTGTAACTTTTCTCCAGATATTATTTTAACAGTGAAGATTCTTTCACCCGTTTGGAGTTGTTCAAGTATTAGTTACCATGCTTAAAAACAGGAGTGAACAGAACGAGTTAAAAAATTCATACTCAAGCTCATGTTTTTCAGATAATTTCAAGCCAACTTTTAAAGACTGAAATTTTTTAAAACTCTGTAATGATTCACTGTCAATTTAGAGACTAAAGAAAGTAGTTAAGCTGAAGTGGGTTTATTTGTGTCTGGATACCAGAATTTATAATAGGCTATGTAGGTGGGACAGACTTTATAACCTAAAATTGCAGTAGAAATTGATTCAGAATAACTAAGCGTGATTCAAACTTACGACTAGTTAACGGCAGAAACTTTGAAGCTGAGATTACAAATGCTAAAATTTTGACACAAATCTACTTCTTACTAGAAGCAGAATCAAGTATTACTTGCTGTCTGGTTGGTGTCAAAAAACATAGCTTGGAAAAATTATAAAAATAGATTAAGTAAAACATTCAGGATAATGTTTTACAGATGCCCAACTACCTAACCAGAAGATAAGGATATAAACATGAGTTAGGCTTTGATAAATCACAGTAATGGATGAAGCCACCAACCTTAAAAAAAAAAAAAAAAAAGGATTTCTATGACCTAGGAGGATTTGAGACACACTTATTAGTAACTTAAGCACAAACAATGTAGTTTTCTGAAAACAGTGGCTTTATTGCTTAACCTGTGAACTGTATACATTAGGTAGTGAGAGAGTTCAGACTGGTAGAATTTTCTTCTAAAGAAATAACTTTATATATACTTTATTTTAGTTACCAACTTACTGGAACAGAATGATGTACTAGTTACGTAGCCAGAGTCAGGTAGCTCTGAATTCCATTCTCTAAAACTCCTCAGAAGACATGCGAGCAGTCGGTTTTGATCGCCCTGCTCGAGCCACATATCATGGATCTGGTAACACGGGTTGTTGGACAATTAAAGATGTATACACTGTGAATCATAAAGAGAACAAAGGGCATAGTCAAAGCTCAGCTCCTGTGAATTTGCAGCACTTATGAGCCTCTTGGAGAAGGCGATGACACCCCACGCCAGTACTCTTGCCTGGAAAATCCCATGGACCGAGGAGCCTGGTAGGCTGCAGTCCATGGGTTCGCTAGGAGTTGGACACAACTGAGCAACTTCATTTTCACTTTTCACTTTCATGCATTGGAGAAGGAAATGGCAACCCACTCCAGGGTTCTTGCCTGGAAAATCCCAGGGACGAGAGAGCCTGTTGGGCTGCTGTCTATGGGGTCGCACAGAGTTGGACACGACTGAAGCAACTTAGCAGCAGCAGAAGCAGTGTGAGCCTGTAGTGAAGTTTACATTTTTGAGAAGTCCACCTGCATAAGCGTTCACACTCATGATTGTGACGGTAATCTTTTCTGCCATGTGCACCTTTACTGGAAACATTTAAGGCTGGAGTTTCAGATTGGTCACAATAATTTTGGTGTCCAGGCCTATGTACAGATTTCTCATCAGTAGAAGAGTATTTTCTGTTGTATATATACAAGAGGATTGGTAAAAAAGAATTTTTAAAATCCTCCGTAATGAATATTTATGACAATTTAATAGAATAATGGAGAAATAACACTAGATGTGCATAATAGTCTAAAGCTTGGTAGGTTTTCAATGTTGGTCAGTAATAAGCATAGACCAGGAGACAGAATAACTGTGTGAAACAGTTATTTTAAGGTTCCAGGGTGTGTCTCTACTAGGGGCATTTGTTAGCCTGTCTAGAGTCTGGCATCCTTATCTCTAAGATGAAGATGGCAAACGCATGTCTGTCCCACCAGATTCACTCGGCACTTTTGTCCACCGTGCTGAGGGAGGCGGGCCCTTAGCATTTGCTCTAAGCAGCGTCTCACTCGGTCCCTTAGCCGTCTGAGTGAGGTGCGTGGTTTTCCCAGGAGACGGTGAGAGGAAGGAGGAGCCGATGGTTAGAGTAGTTGTTCCTTGGTTCCCTTCCTCTGATGCTGCCTGGGGCTCACAGCTGTGTTCTCAACAGGCGTTTGATCTTCCAAGGAGACCCTCTCTGGAATTTCCCTTCTCGTCCTTTCCTTCCCTTTTTGGATGTTTGTTGTGGGAAAAGGTAGCCCCTTGCTTTCACACTGCCCTTCCTGGTATCCTTATATCTTGCCCACAATTGTTCCTTTATGAATAAAGCCTTATCCCAATTTGAGTGCCTTCTATATCCTGTCAGATCTTGATTTAGACAGTAGTCTCTAGAATTCTACCCAGGAAAATTATTCATCGTTTCCATAGGTTTTGAGAACCACTGCCATCGAAGTGAAACCATGAATAAGTCTGTTCAGGAGAACAGTTATTGTAGACAATTCCTTGCATCTCAATGGAGTGACATCTTTTACTAATTTCATTTTAAATACTGATCAGAGCAGACCATAAACTAATTCACGTATATACTTTTAGGCAGTCTGAGAAGTTTTCTTTTCTTACAAAGGGAGAAAAAAAGTCAGTGATGTACTGGGAAAAATCTTCCTGAACTGACAGATGGGAACAACTGTTCTGATACGTTTGTGTGCTTCTGTGTAACCACTCAGGACAGTTGCTGTTGCGATGCTCACTAGCAACATGAAATTTCCATATCTTCACCTCCTGTTGTGGTTGCTTAAAATCGCAATTTCTGCTTGAGACATGCCGCTTAGAGTAAGCAGGGGAAGGGTTATTTAGGCCATGTCTCTGTGTGGCTCTTCTTTTCTAAACAAACAGATATGTGCAGACCCTGGTGGGGACAGGTTTTCCTGATGGCCCATGTAGCCCGTCGTCTCTTACACCGTCTGCAGCTGTCAGCTGTTTGTGACTCTAGGGAAGGAGAGTTGGTTGTCTCAGTCTCTCCCCTAATTGCGGAAGCCGTGGTGTGGCTGTGCCTCTCAGTGACCCAGACCAGACCTGCTGCCTCTCAGGAGCTCAGATCTGTGAGGGGGTGCTTCCTAGAACAGGGGTGAGTTTACTTCTAGTAGAATGTTAAGATATTTTCACTTTTTAATGAAAGTCATCCATAGAAATGTAACTTGGCCTTCTTTACAATTTTTATCATCTGCTAGGGAGACAAACACCAGACAAACAAACAAAAAAAACAGTGTTTGGTACATAGTAAGTCAGTTTTGTACAGAAAAATCATCACAAATATGACCATAGATTAGTCAGCTTTTTGGTTCATTTATTCATTCAACAGATTTTACTGAGCTGGGAAGTAAGAATGTTATTATGATTAAATAAAACATATGCACTTATTCTCCACATAAATGATTACAGTGAGTACATACCACATTCAGTTTAAAAAATTATTAAAATTAAAGAGCATAACTCTTAGAGGCCCATAGCAGAGACACGCAACCCAGATGAAGGGCTGCAGAGAAGAGCTGAAAAATGGGAGATACTTCTGACAGGGTCTAGTCAACTGTGCCTGCATCACTGTGTGGGAGTTACTGACAGATTCCTCCTAAAATATCATTCAAACATGTAATATTATTAATGATGGTGGAAGAGATGTGGTTCGACTCAAGTAACACCTGGAATTAGTAAAGAATTTACATGCAGTGGTTGGGGGTTGAGCTGAATAAAAGTTTTGTACAGATCCAAAATGTAGATCAAATTTTAAAAAGGCATCACTAAGTTACTCAGGCTGTTTCTTCACCTGGATGTCGATTTTTAAATCTCTTAAGGCTTATGGAATATAGCCTCTTATCTGGGGAGATAAACTCTCCCATACAGCCTTGTTTTGCCTTAGAAGGATTAATGTAGAAAAGACTCGTTGAATTAAAATAAACTTGCTTTTTTGAAGACACATCTCTGATTCCAAAAATATACAAATGAAATTAGATCTTTTGCATAATAATATTAGCATGGGCAATATTGGTTATTTTTCTCTTGCATAAAAAGAAATTTGCAATATTATTACAAGTAAAAAAGCAAGCTGCAAATCCACCATAAATTTGGTAAATATTTGACATTTCGTCTATGTTCTAGTTTATGCAACTAATAAAATACTTAGCAGGTATTGATTAAATCCCTGGAGAAGGGCGTGGCAACACACTTGACTATTCTTGCCTGGAGAATCCCATGGACAGAGGAGCCTGATGGGCTACAGTCCCTGGGGTCGCAAAGAGTCAGTTACTCCTGAACGACTAACACTATTGATTAAATAATTCAATATTTGAGCCTCTAATATGTGACAGGCAGTGTACTAAAGCTAGGAATATAAAGATGAATAAACACCTGGTTTCCATCTCTCTGAGCTCACATCCTATTACTGAAGACATTGCAGTAGAGGTTTCCCCCCCTCAGGTTTATTGAGATAATACTGACATATACCACTGTGTAAGTTCAGTGTGTACAGTGTGGTGATCTGATACATATGTGTGTTGTGAAAAGATTACCACAATAAGGCTAGCTAACGTCCTTTGCCTCACATCACTATCACTTTGCTGGAATTGGTGGTGGTGGTGCAGTGAGAGCATTTAAGGCCTCCTCTCAGAGCCACTTCCGAGTGTGCAGCACAGTGCCGTTACCTAGAAGGCGATGGCTCCCCCCCAGTACTCTTGTCTGGAAACGGACGGAGGAGCCTGGTCACTTCCAAGTGTGCAGCACAGTGCCGTTACCGAGAAGGCGATGGCTCCCCCCCAGTACTCTTGTCTGCAAACGGACGGAGGAGCCTGGTGGGCTGCAGCCCATGGGGTCGCTAAGAGTCAGACACGACTGAGCGACTTCACTTTCACTTTTCACTTTCATGCATCGGAGAAGGAAATGGCACCCCACTCCAGTGTTCTTGCCTGGAGAATCCCAGGGACAGGGGAGCCTGGTGGGCTCCTGTCTATGGGGTCACACAGAGTCGGACACGACTGAAGAGACTTAGCAGCAGTAACGTCTATTATGGAGAAGGGAATGGCAACCCACTCCAGTGTTCTTGCCTGGAGAATCCCAGGGACGGGGGAGCCTGGTGGGCTGCCGTCTCTGGGATCACACAGAGTCGGACACAACTGAAGTGACTTAGCAGCAGCAGCAGCAGCAGCACAGTGCCATTAACTATTATAATCACCAGGATGCACACCAGCTCTCTAGAATTTATTTGTCTTCTACCTGGAAGTTTTTACTCTTTGAGCAACATTTCCTTGTTTCCCTGGCTCTCAGGACCTGCCGCCACCAGTCTGGTCTCTGTGTCTATAAGCTCATCTTTGTTTTGTTTCTTCTTAGTTTTCACGTGTAAGTGGGGTCACAGGGTATCTGCCTTGCTTTGTCTGACTTATCCAGTAGTATGATGCTCTCAAGCTTCATCTGTGTTTTCTCAAATGGCATGATTTCCTTTTTAATATCTGAATATTACTGCATTGTGTATATACACACACATCACAATTTCTTTACTCATTCATCTGTTGATGGACAATTCTTTCCATGTCATGAATTATTATTTCTGTTATTGCTGTTTCTATTGCGAATAATGCTGCAGTAGCATTGGGGTGCAGTATCTCTGTAAGACAGTGATTTTATTTCATTTGGATGAATGCTCAGCAATGGGTTTGCTGGCTTCCTTGCTGCTTCTGTTTTTAACTTTTTTAGGAGCCTGCATCCTGTTTTCCATAGAGACTGTACTGATTTATATTCCCACCAACAGTGTACCAGGGTTCACATTTCTCCAAATTCTCACTAACACTTGCTATTTCTTGTCTTTTTAATAATAGCTGTTCTAACAGATATGAGGTAATATCTGATTGTAGTTTTATTTGCATTTCTCTGATCATGTTGAATACTTTTTCCTGTACATGTTGATCATCTGTATGTCTTCCTTTTTTTTTTTTCCTGTTGTTTCAACAACAGCACAACAACAATTGTAAATTCAGGGGAAGATGTGTCTTTTGTACACAGAGCACAAAGTAATAATAGCACATTTTTTATGTAAAAATAAAAATTCTCTTTTAACTTTCATGAATACAACTTATTCTCCAAAGATCTCTAGTTGTGCTTTAAATTTTATAGCAGAGGGTATCCAACTTGAAGGTCTCAGCATGAAAAGGAAAAGAAGAATTGAAATATTAGTATCTACTTCATAAGTAAAAGGAAGTTACCTGAGGTCCTGGGAGAAAATAGAAAGAAAGAAGGAATTTCAAAAGGCAGTTTGAGAAGATTGATTAAATCATCCCAGTGTGGAGAGATCTCAGGTAATATATGAAAATGTCAGTGTAAAACTTGGTCTAAAAGGCAGAAGAGTAAAGAACTAGCCTTGAGTGTGCTGGCAATCAGCGTTTTTTCTCCAGCTCTGAGTGATTTGGCTCCCAGGGCACGTGACGAGGGACGAGCATTTCAAGGAAGGCTCTTTCACCTGCTTGTTATCAGCAGAAGGGTGCGTGGAAGACAACAGTATGAAAGCCACTAGATCTGATTTTTGGAAACAGTATTATCGTATGTGTGAATCAGAACTTATGAAGTATCTGATTGTAATTGTATATTTCCTTAGTGAATTATGGAAAGAAAAATTTACTTAAAGATATGATAGCATGCAGCATGTAGTGAAGAAGGTGGTTTTAGAGGTGGACTTTCTGGTTCTGAGTAAACACTGGAAGGATGAAGTCGTCTAAGGGGACACCATGAACTCAGACACGGAGTTGATTCTATGATGATGCAGGTGTTCCTGCTCATTTAGATTCATCCTCAATTAGATCAAGTCAATCCAAAAGCCTCCCTTCATTTTTTCTGCTGTACATTCTGCCATCAGGATAAGATGATAAGATGACGGAATATACACCAGAAAAATGCAGGAAGGCCAGAGAGCTTTATGTATAAAAAAAGCAGAGAACAATTAAAATATTGTGTCTCCCTGGAATAATTCAGCCCAAATATTCTGAATATGAAATGAGATTTGTATAAATACATTGACCTAACTTGATGGCATATTGATTTTAAGATTGTTGTTGTTTTTCGGTTGCTGAGTTGTGACCTCAGGGACAGTAAGCCCTCCAGACTACTCTGTCTTCCACTATTTCCTGGAGATTGTTCAGATTCATGTACAAATGTAAGATTAGGAACAACTAAATAGTAATACTTTTTTCAGTGAAAATAGTTGGTAAGGGAAACATGTGAGAATCTGTGGCTAAAAATGTAGCTTTAGGAGCTGATAGTTGACTAGTGAGAGCCGAGGCTGTTGAGATCCACTGGCTGTTTAGAAAAAGTCCCTGAGAAACTGGATGCCGGCCGGGGCCCTTGCTCACCTTGGAGAATGAGAGGTGAGAGAAGGAAGAGGAGTCAGCAGGAGACGTGGGAGGGATTGTAGAGTTCGTTCTGTCTGCAGGGGAAATGTGTGCTTTGACCTTTGAGAGAGAGGGAGTCGACTCCTCCACTGAAATACAGCATTCCTGTCTCAGCCCTGGCCTGAAATCTGCCTTCCTCAAAGGTCCAGCTATTGATCCTGGTCTGCCTTCAGCTCCGGTTCCTCCCCTACATTCAGCCTCTAAGGTGAATTCAGCAGTCATTCAGTCCAACAGTGCCGACAGTCCCGGTTCCTTTGACCAGTCCTCACGTGGTATTGCTTTAACTTTCCTCTCTCCTGATTTTCCTCCTCTGGGCACACTCTAATTAAGTTCCTTCTTAACATGTGCCCACATTTAAACACGATGCTCCAAATAGGTTCCACGCATCAAGGGATAGAGGGAGACACGTGTTTCCTTTGTTCTGAATCCTGTGTTCTGTCCACACAGCTCAAGTTTGCAGGGAAGTGTTGTCAGCCAAATCTCTCTCTTCACTCCTGTTACATATGCAGCCTCCCTGCAAGACCTGGGTGTTTTTAACAAGTTTTTCAAAATTTATCCCAGTCTCCTTGGGGTTTGGAATTGATTCTTTTTTAAACTTAACGCACACAACCATTTAAATCTATCTTATTAAATTTTGTTTTTAATTTATCAGCAAATAAATCAGTAGACAGTGTGAACGAGATGAAGAGGAAGCACAACATCATGTCACAGAGTCATAGGAAGCACCTTTCTAGGAGTATGTTGTAAAAATGTTTATCAAAATTTTTAAAAGTATACATTACATAAAATCTATATGACTTGTGTGTGATGGAGAACGGATTAGGGCCCAGCCTGTCTGGCTTCAGAGCCAAGACCCCTGGTACTGCCCTCCATTGCCTCCCATCTGCTGGACTGCTCAACTTCAACCCTTCTAAGGATAAGAATGATTTAAAACAAGAAACCTTGCCCCCGATTTAGGTCACCTTGTGCATTTGTTCTGGGCTTTCCTGACTGCGTTCAGAAGAGGCAGCTGATGGGCCGTGGCACTTTCTTCTCCCCTTTGGCTGCCGAGACCAACAAGTCTTACAGTTGACATGGGAGAAAACAGACTCGACTGTTCCTTTCGGGCCGTGCGTGCTCCTGAGATAGCGCCCCTGAGCTGTTCTAGGCCAGGTGCGGAGCAGCCAGCCCGCCAGGACAGCCTCGCGGGGTCCCTTCCCAGCTACGCTCAGGGAGACTGTTCAGCCATGCCCAAATGCAGTTCCCTTATCTTCGTGAAGGTGAACGTGATGCCTTTCTGTGCTGTTGTAACAAGCAAGTAAAACAACATGTTAGAGTACCCACCATGTTGTCTACTTCAAGTAGAACTTCGTGTTTCCATCCAAATGAAGTTGATAGTCCGATGGGAGACCTAGGAATTTACACCTGTAACTGTAGTGTGCTAGTCTGGGAGATACATTTACTAGGCATATATAGAATACAGAGATATTAGGGAGGAAAGGTCCCTCCTGATTCTGGAAGGAGGGAGGAAGGTCCATAAAAAATAAGATTTCTCACTGGCCCTTGAAGAAAACTTTCAGCCTCCTTGGAGCATGATTAATTTCATAGCGATGTATTCCTGTAGGCTCAAGAAGTCAAAGAGAAGGATTGTTCTTCCAGCACTCCAACCTTGCCGTCTAGCAGCAAACCTCACACGTAGTTTTAACAAATATCTGTTGGACGAATTAATAAACAACAGAATGTAATAACCACAGTAATATACTGTTAGGTCAGATGTACTTTTAACTCCATTTCACTGATGGAAAATTTAGACCCAGAGAGGTTGTAATTTGTCGAAAATCTAGTCAGGAAAAGAGAAAGGATCATAGAATTTCTTACTGTGAAATCTGTGATTGTATTTTCTTAGGAATTTTGTCTTCCTAATTTGTAACAGAATGGCAGAATACAATCAACTGTTCAAATTGCTTTTGGAACCCAGTGGTGACTGACAAGGACTTCATGTTCCCAGTTGATTTAAAAGGTAAATTTGTTGACAGTTCCCTAATAAAGAGCTGCAACTAAGATCTGCAAACCATTCAGAAAAATGCTTGGTGCCACATCCAAAATGGGAGCTCTGTGACACTCATATGCACATACACATAAATACACACATTAAAATTGACTCAGAATTACTGCTACCAGAATGAGCCATCTTAAACATGTGGGAAATATCAAGAGAAATGAGTAAAGTGACTGCTCTTCTAGCTTTCATTAAGAGGTGAATATTCTAGCTCAGTATCTGTAGCATAGTAGACCCTCAATTAACAGTTGATGACTAGAAGTGTAACAGGCTGACATAATTAATTAGGTAATTAATTTAATACTGAGCTCTTTAAAATACTCAAATTGGTCTTTTGGGGGGAAAAGTGTCTTTGGTAGGAATGGAAACATAAAATAACTATTACATCCTAGTTGACTTTAAACTTATACAAAGTAATGATATTGTTATTTTTAAGTGATAAGGAAATCAAAACAGAAAAACATTTTAAATGTAAGATAAATCTCATATAGGATAATTTTTGTTTGGTTTGGTTTTAGAAATGTATTGAGAAATGGAGAGGTATAAAAATTGGAATAAGAAGAGAAACATTAATCCTCTAGGATTATTTTATAAACTTCGTAGTTCGTTCACCTCAGGGCAAAGTAATCACAAGATCAGTCTGCTGAGAGCTTCAAGGTATAGCCCTACAGGAGCTTGAAACAAAGATATTAATCCACATTCAGTATTATTTTTAACCTGGCTTATTCTATGAGTATGATTTATAACCATGAACTGTGATTTATCATACATATCAAGATGGTTTCACATTTTCTAGTGCTGTCTTTGTTTCAGCTCATGTCTCTGATAAGAAAATTGAAAATAATTCATCAAGGTAGAATATGACCAAGCTGGAATGTGTCAAAATGTGAATAAAATATAGATCACAAGTCACATAGCTTCTGCAGACACATGGCCAGTAGGCTGTTTACCTTAATTAAGAACCAGTGCTTTCCTTCTATCCTTTGATGAAAATAAGCTCTTTAAAAGTAAGAAATGTGAATTATTCATCCTAGATTACTTGTGCTTAGCAAGTAATGCTTGTAAATGCAAGTAAAGTGCATTTTAGATACCCATTTAATGCTCATTAAATAAACCTTTTTTTTTTTAAGTGTAATAGTAATAGAGATCTATCGTGAAATGTTCTACTGTGTAAAACTTAAACATTAATTTTTAACTGGAAACAATCCCAAATCAATTGGAAGAGATTTTCTATATAATTAAAAAATATCGAATTTTAAAAGGTTCATTTCATACAGTGTAGCTTTCAGAGTTAAACGAGTGTGTTTATCAAATGGGAACCCAAGCTCTCAGAGACTTAATTAAAATAAGCTAATATGCAAGGTCATGATGCAAGAGAGATACATTACTGTGTTTCTCATGATCATTTTACCACAGAATTTTTTCTTTTTATTGAATATATTTTAGGAAAAGCTGCTGTAAGTGATACTGCAAATTTCAGATTTTTTTTTTTTTTGCTGCTATATTTTCTCCATTTTTAAAATAAGGGATTCTTTTCACACAGCATTTCATACAACTCCTTAAAGGCCTCATTGAACTTATGTTTCAGATTGAATTTATCTCAGAAAATGGAGACATACTGACTGTTATTTGTGCCAGGAGAGGATTTTTTTCCCCATATAGTTTGTAAATGCTCCAGAATGCATAACCGTATCAGCCAAATGGTCCACCTACCTCAGTATTTTTACATTCACTGGCTATATATATATATAGAGAGAGAGAGAGAGAGAGAGAGAGAAAGAGAATATCTCTTTAAAGAAAATAGCTATTATATATATGTATGTGTATATATTTATATATTTTAATTTTACATACAATTGAATTCAATTACTTGATAATCATTAAATTTATATATTATGTTCATAATTAATTTTCTAATTTCTGCATGTTCATTTGCAAAATCTTTTTGAAAATCCAAGTACTTGTACTAATAATAACTTAATATAAAAATAGAATCTCAAACCTACCTAGCAATTTGAGGTTTGGAAACATCCAGAAAGTAAAACTAAGAGTTATGTTAATTTTATGTTTTTGTTAGATTTTTTTTAACTTTAATTACTAACTTGCAAATCTAAACTGCAAGATAAAATATAAGTACATAAATCTAAGTACATTTTCAAGTGAAATTGTTTCATGCTCCTTTGAGAAAACCAACATGGCAAGTGGTTTTATTTAAGGTGCTAAACCCAAATTTCTAATTCCTCAGAAGGCAGATAACTGCAAGGACTACTAAAGGTCAAGGGAAATTTAGGCCAGAACCAAGAGTGCAGCAAAGGAATTGCCAGAAGCAAAGAAGGCACAGGGTAAAGGGAAGTCAGCAAGTTCTTTAAAAAGGGAAGAGAAAAATGAAAGTTTAGGTCATTAAAGATTTAATCGACTAGTCAAAGTCGGAGAGAACAAAGCCATCAAATGAACTCTTAGTATGGCCCCGTGGAGAGTCACCCTGGCCATTAGCCTATCTTCCTAATGACGCAAGACAACTCTCAGACAGGCTGTTGGTAAACCCTGTACTTTTAGGAACATAATTGGATAATGGCTTGGAAGCAATGAGAAGGATCATTGGATAAGACAGTCTGTTTTTTTACTTATAGACCTTGAAGTCTATTTCAGAAGTTAAAACCCAGTTGTAGATACTTATGGAAAATACCTTTCCTCAAGTAGAGCTTTCCTTGAAAAACAAGCTAGAGTTACTATTCTATACATTCATGGAAATTTGCTATACATAAATAATATTGACTAACACTTTCACATTGAGAACTTTAGGCATGAAAAACCTATTTCACTTATAAAGTTAACCTTGACTCTTCATCAGTCCTTACAATGCATGACTAAGTGGATTATGAGGTGTACCCAATTGCCCCTGAGTTGTAGGCAGCTCCCCAAAACAGAAATAATCAGGAGAATGAGCCGCATAACTCTAGCGACTACTGGATTATCAAAATAATAGAAAAAATAAAGTAGATTTTGAAGTCTGAGATATTAGAGGAGTTTATGCTGATGGACCCATCACTTCATGGGAAATAGATGGGGAAACAGTGGAAACAGTGTCAGACTTTATTTTTTTGGGCTCCAAAAACACTGCAGATGGTGACTGCAGCCACGAAGTTAAAAGATCCTTACTCCTTGGAAGGAAAGTTATGACCAACCTAGATAGCATATTCAAAAGCAGAGACATTACTTTGCCAATAAAGGTCCGTTTAGTCAAGGCTATGGTTTTTCCAGTGGTCATGTATGGATGTGAGTTGGACTGTGAAGAAAGCTGAGCACGGAAGAATTGATGCTTTTGAACTGCGGTGTTGGAGAAGACTCTTGAGAGTCCCTTGGACTGCAAGGAGATCCAACCAGTCCATTCTGAAGGAGATCAGCCCTGGGATTTCTTTGGAAGGAATGATGCTAAAGCTGAAACTCCAGTACTTTGGCCACCTCATGTAAAGAGTTGACTCACTGGAAAAGACCCCGATGCTGGGAGGCATTGAGGGCAGGAGGAGAAGGGGACGACAGAGGACGAGATGGCTGGATGGCATCACCTACCCGATGTACATGGGTTTGGGTAAACTCCGAGAGTTGGTGATGGACAGGGTGGCCTGGCATGCTGCGATTCATGAGGTCGCAAAGAGTCGGACACGACTGAGCGAATGAACTGACTGATGCTAATAGAATTTTTCGAGAAGTGACCATAGCCCCTTGCAGTTAGGCTCAGGGACAGGACTTCTGCTGTGCTCATCCACAACCATTGATCCAATGGGGGGCTGGCTGGTTTAATTAAGGTTAACAAAAAGTTCTTAAGGTCAGCGCTGTATTTATTTCCAAATTGTGAAGAAGTTTCTGTATCTGCCAGTTACTTTGTTTATCAATTTCATGAGTAGTATGGATTTTTAAAATTTATACTCTTACCAGATGGAGGGAAGTTTATTCAGAGAATAGTTCAAACTGTCCATCCTTGATCTTAATAAATGTTTCTGGAAATCTCAACTAGGAAAAGAGTTCTCAATAATTTGGTTCACATCCTAAATGTTTTTGAAACTATCATGTAGTATTCATTTATTGTGCCCTCTTGTGTTATGATATTTCCATAGATTATCTCTAGTCCTGAAAAGGAGGCCCAGTTATACGTAGGTATGTTTATTTTTATTTTGTAGAACAGCCAGGAATCACAATAGTTAACTAACTTGCCGTAAGTGTGCAGTGCTTAACCTGTCAGAGTAAACCATTATCCATTTATTGAGTGCTTACTGCCAGCCATAAACTGTTCAAAATGCTGTAGATGTAATATCTAATTTTCTTCTGAAAAGAATGTTATAGGGTATGTGTCATTGACCCCATTTTCAGTTATGAAAGCTGAGGTTCAGCTAAATGAAATAATGGGTTCAAGCACACACGACTTTCCAGTGTTGGGGCTGCTGCTGCTGCTCAGCTGCTCAGCTGTGTCCGACTCTTTGTGATCCCGTGGACTGTAGCCTGCCGGGCCCCTGTGTTCCTGGGATTCTCCAGGCAGGAATACTGGAGTGGGTTGCCATTTCAGAGTTACGCATGCAGGTTCATTTGACCCCAGCTGCTCTAGTCCCTGGGAGGGTCTGCAGGAATGATGGTCCAAGGATGGTCCTGGGGAGTTTTGCTTTCTCAGCATCTCTCTCCTTTGTACATATCTCCCTACTCTTCAAACTTGTTTTACATAAAAACATAACAGCGCCGCCGGCCGCCTGGCGGGCGTGGCCGCCGCCGCGCGCCGGCCGGGTGGCGCTGGTGAGGCGGGGCGGGGCTGGCGCCGGGTCGGGAGGGGGCGGAGAGAAAAAGAAAAAAAATAAAAAATAAAAACATAACAACAAGAAAAACACTGTGTAGAGATCTAGCACTGCTTCAAAGTATATATTAAAGTAGGGTATGATATCATATGTAAGCAGGAAACTTCTATCTTAAATGGCATTGTAGGATTATATAACCACACACACATTAAATATATATAAATAAATTACAAAGTCTGACCCAGGAGGAAGCAGTTTATAAACCAAAAATTTGCAAGAATTTCCTAATTTTTATCAATGTAAATCTGGAGAATATGTAAAGGAAAAAATATATATATATGTGTGATTTATATGACATGGCCTTCAGCAGCACCGATATAACACTGACGATTACGTGAAAGCACATTATATATTGTTATCATTCTGTCTCACTTTATTGTGCTAATGCACTTTCGGGTACTTTTCAGAAGGAACGCAGCAGTCCCCTAATTGACATATAGGTATATGACATCCTAGAACATTCTGATACGGACCATGAAACTGCATGTTGCGTGCCTTTACAGAGCCTTTTAGGACCACAAAATAGCATGTCGTACCCAGTGGTTGTTGCAGATCCCTTGTTCAGGGCTAGAAGGTGCTGCCCGTTTACATGTGGATGTGGAGAAGGAAATGGCACCCCACTCCAGTACTCTTGCCTGGAAAATCCCATGGATGGAGGAGCCTGGTGGGCTGCCGTCCATGGGGTCGCAAAGAGTCGGACACGACTGAGCGACTTCACTTTCACTTTTCACCTTCGTGCATTGGAGAAGGAGATGGCAACCCACTCCAGTGTTCTTGCCTGGAGAATTCCAGGGGATGGGGGAGCCTGGTGGGCTGCCGTCTGTGGGGTCGCACAGAGTCGGACACGACTGAAGGACTTAGCAGCAGCAGCAGCAGTGGAGCAGGCGGGGGGAGTCCCCGGCCCTGACTTCATCTCGTCTGGCCCTGGGGTGAGTAACAGGAAGTGACAAGCCATTTCTGCATCCAACCACAAAGCCCAGTGTGACTTTAGAAAAGCTATCGCAGAAGGGCACACCGTGTGGATTTGCAGCTTCTTCGTTTTTTCTGTTTCTGCTTACACGTGACATTTACAGTCTTTGCACATGAGAGAAGCATTCTGTGGAGTATCCCGCTGTCACTGTCCACGTGTGAATCTCTTTCTTCATCTCTGTTCCTCCTCGTCTGCTGCATATTCCCTGTCTCCCAGCCCCCACCAGTTCTAATTCTGTTGTCAGTAACCTGCTTCTTTAATTGATAACATAATATGAACTTCTTAAAAAAATCAAATCCTCTAAGTTGCTTTTGGGCTCTTTCTATAATATGAAAATCAAAATGAATTTGTTTTTACTTCTGTAGCTTTCAGATGATTCTTTTTATGGATCAGACATCATTAAAGCCAAGGATGGGACCTGAACACACATTCTCCGCCTTTCAATGAATCATTTTGAGTCCAATGCTCAGTTGCTAAGTTGTGTCCGACTCTCTGTGACCCCATGGACTGTAGCCCACCAGGGTCAGACTTTGTCCATGGGATTTCCTAGGCAAGAATACTGGAGTGGGTTGCCATTTCCTTCTCCAAATATATGAAATAAATATATGATAATTTGCAGTTTAGAAGTTTTGTTACATTCAATTTATTTTGGTACAATTTGTCATATTTTTAAATGGAATCAGTTCTTTGAATGTTGCTTTAACACAAAGATATCAATATGTTCATAACATGAGAGGAAATTTTTCTTATATTTTACATATATAGATAAAAATTCCCTCATAGGTTGACAAAAGTTCTAAAATATCCAGTTTGACACTTTACCTGTCAGCTTAAATCTGCATTAAGTATATGTGTCATTAACCCAGACAGTATTTGAAATAGCAGATTTGCTGTCTCCTGTCATTATTAATGCTAATTGACCACATTTCAATCTGCTCTGTAGTATAATTTCACTTGAAAGAAAGAAAATTAATTTTTAGTGACCTTGTCATACATTTTCTTTCTCTGATTTGCACTTGATTTGAAAAGGAAATGTTTTGGAGAGCACATTGTTACCCACAGCTTACTGCTTTGCAAGGCAGAATTTCTAACACATCTACAGAGCACTGCTTGCCTTAGCTGGCTGTCTAATATGAAAGATGCCTATCTTATTTACTTGATCGTGTGGGATGACACAGACTCATCTTACTAAAACTACCCTCAGTGAGATTTGCTAAGGTTCTCCGGTAGCCCCGAGCCACAGTGCCCTTGTGCTGGAGAAGGCATGGAACTGTGAGGCGCGTGGCACAGCTGCCCTTGTGTCTGCAGTTACACCCACCTCCTGAGTCAACGTGAAGAATAATCGACCGAGTGTAAACAGTGGTAGCCTCTGATGGGGCTATTATGGACGACCCTCCTCCTCTTTATGCTGTTTTTTAATTTTTACAATGAGCAAAGGAGAAAACAACTAAAATATAGCTATTTTTATAAAAGAGAGTAATGTGACCTACATAAAGAGGAATTTAAAACAGCTAGTTGATTAGACCCTAAAGGAATGTGATTTGTCATAGATATAATATGTTCCTCAAATATTTATAAAGGTTAATAATAGCTGCTCTCTGAATATTTTTCATTCCTTTTAAAGCCACCCAAATCTAGGTAATATTTATTAATTTAAATATTTATTAATTTCGTAGGCTTAAATAAACTAAGAATATGTTTTAGGACCATTCAGTGAGAACAGGTTTTAGAAATGATGCAAGCAAGGTATCTCTTTTCATTTATTGTGAATATAAAGCGTGAACGTACAGGAATCCTATTTACTAAATGGCTTATAAGAGACTGTTTAATTTCTTTTCTAAATCTGCCTCATTTTTTAAACCTATCCTTATTTAAAAATCTATCCTTCAGTAGTGTAACTGTGTGTTATACTGTATACATTTATATACATACTCATAGTTAGAACTAGATAGGTAACTATTATGTAAGTGGGTTTGCAGGTTTATGTGCTAAGCTGTAATAGCTAATCAAGAGAAGATGACAGTTTGCGATTCCTTATATAACCAGTCCAAACTATCCCACCCACATTAACCTGACATTGAGCCTTAGAATTTTGTTTTTAGATGACTATTTCAGGGAGAAATTTAGAAGCCCTGCTGGACTGCATTCATTCAGAACAGATTCTGATGATACCCAACTCTTTGGAAATGGGTATTTATGGTTTGTTGAACGTTTGTGGTGCAATAAAAATATGTAAATTGCGGTTAACACAACAAAGCTGAAGAATGAAGACAGTTGTGAGACTTCAATAGCTCTTCTGCCGAGGTGCTTGTGCATTTGGTGTTGGAGATTTCTGTGGTCTTGTAGCAACATATTTTCTTTCTACTCAGTGTTAAGTCTCGTTCAGAGAAGTGGCGAATGTCTCTAGAAGAGATGTATCTACTAGATACCTCTTGCCACAGGTGAAGAGCAGCTCTTATTTAAGAAGTTACTAAGGATGCAGTTCCTCTTGGAAGGAAAGTTATGACCAACCTAGATAGCATATTCAAAAGCAGAGACATTACTTTGCCAACAAAGGTTCGTCTAGTCAAGGCTATGGTTTTTCCTGTGGTCATGTGTGGATGTGAGAGTTGGACTGTGAAGAAGGCTGAGCGCTGAAGAATTGATGCTTTTGAACTGTGGTGTTGGAGAAGACTCTTGAGGGTCCCTTGGACTGCAAGGAGATCCAACCAGTCCATTCTGAAGGAGATCAGCCTCAGAGTTTCTTTGGAAGGAATGATGCTAAAGCTGAATCTCCAGTGCTTTGGCCACCTCATGCGAAGAGTTGACTCATTGGAAAAGACTCTGATGCTGGGAGGGATTGGGGGCAGGAGGAGAAGGGGACGACAGAGGATGAGATGGCTGGATGGCATCACTGACTCGATGGACGTGAGTCTGGGCAAACTCCGGGAGTTGGTGATGGACAGGGAGGCCTGGCGTGCTGTGATTCATGGGGTTGCAAAGAGTCAGACACGACTGAGCGACTGAACTGAACTGGACTGAACTGAAGGATGCAGTAATTTGCACTGACTTGGAAAGCAGGGCTGTCCTCTGCGCTCTGTGCATAAGCTGCTCCCAAGTTGAAAGATAAACCACTGTGTATACTCTGTCTTGGTTCTTTCAGTCCAGTGGCTGAAAATGACTAATCAAATGTCGTTCTCCAAAGGGCTTGACTTGAGATCACATAGTTGACCTCAGCACAGACAATATTTTGTGGGAGAAATTGTAAACTCCATTTAAGTATGTCCCGGATACATCCCTGGGTATTTGTACTTTTTCCACTAATTTTACAGATGTTGGTCATCTGATGAATATTTCTTTGATAGAAGACACTTCCAGCTATTTCACGCTACATGTTTGACAACACAAACAGCCCTTTTGACATAAACACAGTAATCTTTAGGTGCTGTTTTTAAGATGTCAGATGTACTTGGTTTTCCATTTCTTGATTTTTTTTTTAAACCTTATTGTCACCTAGATGAGACAATGTCCCTTCATTAGGATATTTTGTCAGATATTGATGTCAGGGTCCTCAGTCTTTCTTTTTCTCTCTATGATAGACAGAGATACATGGATACAGATATGGACATAGGTACAGAGATATACAGATACAGACATATTTATAGATTTTATATATACGTGTGTGTGTGTCACTCAGTCGTGTCTGACTCTTTGTGACGCCATGGACTGTAGCCCACTAGGCTCCTTTGTCCATGGGATTCTCCAGGCATATATATATATATGTACACATATAAAATAAAGCTTTGCCTCGGTGCTACAGTATCTTGCCATCTATTTCCTTTTCTGTCATGCCCAGGTGTCATAATTCTTTACCTCAGCTCCTCAGCTGAAAGAAGAAGTGAAGCAAAGTGGTCATCACCATGGGGAAGTTCCCTTGATGTCATGGTAGCTCAAAGTATGTTGCCTGGCAGACTTTTCTAGAGCTCATGGAACAGAAATATTTGAAGACCAAACTAAGAAGATTGAATTACTGGGACTATTATGTTTATTTAAGTATACAGTGCAAAGCAGGAGGAAGGAAACACTAGGTAACACACTTAGGACAGGGTGTCAGTGGGCTGGGGCCGCTTTGGAGCAAGTAAGGCAGACCTCTTGGCCTGTGATGGGAAACCTCACCCAAGTGTCTGGATATCTGGTAGTCCTGTCTCTGCATAACCTTGTATATGATATTTAGGTATTAGTTCAATGACACAAAATGGTAAATATTTTACTATTAGCATGTTTATATTATATTTCTGCATATATCCCTGTAACCACAAATGCTCAAGTCAGTGACAGGAATCATTAGCTATTTCTAAAGTTTCTAATAATATCAATTTTCTGCTTTTTCATTCATGATGTTTGTTTACGACAAGTAGAAGCAGGCCTGAGAGCTTTAAGAAACAATTCTGAAGGAAACTTTAAATGGAAACAACCCCATCTATTATTTTCCTCCCCAGTGAACTGGAAAGGCCTGCCATTTTTTTTTTTTTTTTTTTTAATTTCAGTATGGAAAACTTCAGTATAGATCCCAGATGTTCTAAGGGTACATAATCTGAGAACCAGTGATTTAGTCTGAAGAAAATAATAACAGGGCAACTGAATAACTATTTTAAGACAGTAAGTGGACATTATATAGAGGATAGCATCTAGTGATACTTAATTTACCAGAGTCACTATTTTTATCCATTAAATCCTGTTGGTGACTAATTCCTGGGGCAGGGGGAGGAGGTTTAAGAGCACTTTAAATGGATATTTCTTACTTGTGTGGATTTTGATTTTCTCATTTTTTTGTTTCTGTTGTATTATTTATGTTACAACATATATGAGATGGTTTCACACGATTTGTTGGATGCCAGAATAAGTGATGATTTCATCCCTTTTTTTTTTAAAGCTGAGATTTGAAGCCTATTAGAAGAAGAAGAAAGTATCAAAACAGCTGTGCTCATTGTTATTCTTTTCAGTGTTCGAAAAGGCTGTATCCAGAGGCTGGGCAATCTGTAATTATTTTATCTTGTCTCAGTTCCCCTCTGAAACCACATGATGGTCTCTCATTGCCCCGAAGACACAATCAAAACTCCTTAAGAAAATTTATTGCTTTTCATTTTTTTTAGTAGTTTAAAAAATTGTGTTAAAAAAAAAAAAACTTATTTTCTCAGCCATTTGTACGTCTACAGTTCTGTAGCATCAAGTGTTTTCAATCTGTTGGGCAGTAGTTCTCCAGAACGTTCTCAAATGTCTCTTGCAAAACTGAAACTCTGTGCCCACTAGACAACAAGTCCTCTCTCCCTTCCATCCAGCTTCCGACTGTCACTGTTCTGTAAGACGGTCTTGATCTGGCTTCTGCCTACGCTGTTTGACTTTTGTCCTACCCATCTCAAAACCTGCTCTTGAGGTACACACAGTCTTCCTGTCCCCCATTCAAACTCTCACTTCAGGACTTTGGTCCGTGTTCTTTCCATTGGTCAGGAGACTCTTCCTCCATCTCTTGTACTGTTAACCTCTGACTCAACTTTTACATTAGACGCATGTGGCTCTCTTAGAGTGAGAGATGTCCACCTGTGTGTTCTTATATGCACCTCATATTTCCAGTTATCACAATAATAGCTTTAACATGTTCTCTAACAGTATGTGAGCCTTGCAAACTAAACAGGAGCTATACAAATAAGACCATCCATTCTTTCCCATTATTTTTTTTTTCCTGGCACCATGGGACACACTAAATAAACACTTGTGGACTGAGTGAATCCATAATTATGATGATGGTAATAACAATTGCAGCAATAATGATAGTAGGGCAAGATGCTATCCCTGATGTTTTCCAAGCAATTTTAAATACTAGGCGTTTTTTCGCCCTTATTTGTATAACCTTGTTTAATCTGCATGGTAACTCTGTGCAGTTAGAAATTGTGATTGTGCTCATTGTCAGAGGAGGAAAGGCAACAGGGATGTTTAAGTGATTTGTTCAAGGTCACACAGTTCAAAAGAGCAGGAGTGTTCCTAGAATCAGACATTTTGAGTCTGAAGTCACGTTCAGAAATATTGCTGCCTGAAATATTTGGGGCACCACTTCCTTACATAATAGTAATTATTGTAACCATTTCAAATATGAGCGATGAGCATTAAATGCTCTAATCTGTGACAGTTGCTTAGTATGATGCCTGATGTGTAGTGAAAATTCAGTAAATGACAGTGACTACTGTCATAATATATGTCAAGTGCGCTGTTCAGTGCTTCTAATGACGGAGGCTTTCAATAAATGTTAGCTCCTGTCTTCTCGCTCTGCTCCCTTAATTAGAGCAAGTCGGAGGCAACTACTCGTACAATAGAATTAGGTCAGGAGCATATTGCTATGACCACCAAGAAAATGAAGTATAATTGGTAGAAGCTGTGGAGAAATAGCGCACATTTAAGAAGAAAACGACATCCTGTAGCTGAGTGCTCGAACTTTCCTGGGATTGTGGTAAAAAAATGTCCGGCATTTAGATAATGCTTATAACTCTGCAAGCGTCTGCACATTTTTCATATCATTTTTACTTCACAGCCGACCTTGAGAGAAAGGCTTAGAATATCACAGTTCCGTTTTACAAGCCTGCCCGATCCAGACGCTAAGGTGAGCTCACCGCTGCGGTGGCAGGAAGGCAGGCAGGCCGCGCGGGAGCACCCCCGCGGCGGGAGGAAGACACGACCGAACCCGGGCTCCGTCTGGGGAGAGGAGGAGCCACCGGACACACAGCCGCACGCTCCCGTTAACAGCCTTGGCCTTGGCGTGTGTTCCTTCAAAGATACTGTTGGAAGTCTATCTGAAGAGCAGGGAGCGAAAGCTCTGTAAACATGCAGCCCCTAGCTATAAAAACACTCCAGATTTGAAACACTTCGGTGAATGCGTGTTTACGCTCCTCGTCATCCCACGCCGGTTGGAGCCTCCGTTGGGTCGTGTCTTCCTCTCCATCAGTCCCCAGTCTTCTTCCGCGTGTGGGGACATTCACGAAAGGCCTTCCTTCCTGCAACCACAGCGGTGATCTCCCCTCATCATCTGGGTCAGGCAGGCCCCGTACCTTCCCGAGCTCCTCTCTCTCCGCTCCGTATCCTCACCTCACACTGGCATGCACAGCCTCCTGACCTTGCTGCTTGTGGCAAGGTGCGGACCGTGCCTCCAGCCTCCTCAGACCTTGAATAGGGCAGGGCTTTCGTGTTCACATGAGTCTTTAGTTTGGAATCACATCCGCATATAATTTTTTTTTTCTTTCCCGAAGTTCCATTGAATGGATATTCATAATGAAGGACAATTAGAAGTTAAGGCACACATGGATTTGTAGCTTTGAATACCAACCTATGAAATGAAACTTCTGACAACAACGCATCAAAGAATTCACGAGCCTAATTGTGAGGATTTGTGTGACAAGTGCGTCTAATGTCATTACAGCACAATCAGATCCTGAAACCTTCATATGTGACTAAACAATTTCACAGGCACTGAACCTTCTGTCCTTGTTTACTGAGTGAAACAGAAAGTGCAGATCTCCTTTTGAGGTTAATTGTTGCTTTCCCTGCTGACACGCCCTCTTTCTTTGCACCCCTTCAGGATTGCCTCTGACCCATGATGTCTTGTGAAAATTGATATTCATGGTTTATGGGCTGCAGGGAATGATTTAAATGGTGACTAATCCCTGGAGGTGTTCAATATAGTTAAGTATGCATGTTGAATAAGGGCCAAACATTTTAAAATGACAAGTGTGAGGATATAGAAACCATGTCAAGCCTGTCCAGGCTAACATTTATTTTTTGTTAAATGTGGAGCCTCTATCATGATTTTATGTAACTATATCTAGTTTATACATCTGTATCAATGTTTTATATGCATTGACATTAAACTAATTTAATATTACTTATGGTTGATTCTAATAATCTGCATCTTTGCTTACTGTACATCTTTGCTCCTCAAAGTACACAATCCATGGATCAGCAACATCGGCAGCACCCAGGGGAACTTGTTAACGATGTGAAATTCAGCTGCTGCCCTGAACGACTTAGTCAAACTTAGTTTTAAGGAGGACCCCCACCCTAATGTGTTCTATGCATATTGAAGTTTGAGGGCTGTTCTCCATCTCTATGAAATGTATTCTTTGTTGATATGAATTAGTATTTGGTTTTGAAACACTGGGATTCCCTGTTGCTCAGCTGGTAAAGAATTCATCTGCAATGCTGGAGACGCTGGTTCAAATTCTTGGGTCGGGAAGATCCGCTGGAGAAGGGATAGGCTACCCACTCCAGTATTCTTGGGTTTCCCTGGTAGCTCAGCTGGTAAAGAATCCACCTGCAATGCGGGAGACCTGGGTTCTATCCCTGGGTTGGGAAGATCCCCTGGAGAAGGGAACTGGAGAACACCCCCTCCAGTATTCTGGTCTGAAGAATTTCATGGACTATTCCATAGGGTTGCAAAGAGTTGGACACAGTGAGCAATTTTCAGTATGAAATGCTGCCATTGTTTTGGGGAAGTTTGAGTCCCTAGAAAAATAATTTAGTATTTTTCATAACGAAGTCTTCAGATTTTACCTGGAGATTTTACTCTCGAGTCACACAGATGAAATATTGCAAAGACATATTAAACATGTGTCTTTAATAACTTAAAAGACAAGATTTTATTAGATACTCTATGTTTGGCAGGGCTCTTATCCCTGAAAGTAGGTCCTTTCTCATTAGTGACCCCTTTGTTAGTGGTCATATCTACATTTTATGTAGAAATTTACAGGACTGTCATAGAGTTGTGTATGAATAAAAATTTTGGCAAGTGGATTTGCTGGATTTTGATTTTCATTGCTCCTTAAGGGCTCCTGGTGGCGCTGCTGAAGATTTGAGTTCTGAGACAAATTCTGCCTGCTGAACCCGGTCGATTCTCGGTCTGCAGCAGACTGTAACTTCTCCCTGTGTCTGTGCATATGTGTGCCAGCACTTGTGCACTCACGCAGACTTAGCGCCAGTTTTGAGCAGCTCTAACGGTTTTGTCTGTCAACCGAAGTTCATTGTAGGAACTGTGGCAGTTAGGAGAGGTTAATTGAGAACAATTCTGGCCTTCCAGGCATCTGTAATCTAGTGTGCAACATAAATTGAGCAGAAGTTGTACCCATATGACATGTAACAAAATAGCCCTGGATTACTTTGGATGGGGTAATGAAAAGGACATTTTTTTTTTTGGATAAATTGATATTGAACCTTAAAAGATAATGTGGCAATCCAACAGGTAGAAAAAAGCAAGCACATTTTAATTGGAAGCAAAATGTGAACAAAGACAAGAAACCAAATATGGTGTGGCCTGGAAAGGAAATAGTTCCACTGAGGACAATAGTGGAGAGAAGACATTGGAAGCGAGCTTCTGCAAGGGTCAGAGACGGAGCTAAACACTCTGTGTTCTATTCAGAAAGTGAAAGGGGCCACGCTCAAGACTGCTTGTGGAGGGGCATATGATCTAAACAGAGCCGCACAGAGGAATCTGGCGACACACACAAAATGCCTTCGTTATTTTTAAAGATTTTTTTGTTCCTTTTTGATTTGGGGAGTTGATATACTCAGGAGATCATTTAAAAATATGTATCTCTTGAGCATTAGCTCTCATGTGGTAACAGCCCCTGGAGAATTTCTACAGTCTCAGGGGTCCTCACAAGTAACTAGATACCTTGCTTGTGGTGTAAAGCTGAAACGTGTAACACATTTAACTCTTTGCCTTATAATTTATTTAAATTTACCAACGATTTTAGAGCTGAGATTTGAGATTATATTCAACAAAGACCAAAGGAAACACACGGGATTGTTACTACATATAACTTGGCCAGAAGATTTAAATCTTTTCATGAAAAACTCCCAGAAAAAATGAAAACTAAAAGGAAAATAGCAAAAATTAAAGAAAGAGAACTTTACTTACCATCATTCCATAATGTTTATGTCTTCTTACTTTTTTCATAGCTTAAGTATATAAAGATATTATTCTTGAAAACACTGGGAGACTGAAAATACTCGAGTGGATTTTAGAGACACATATGAAAAGGAACTTGTTAAAATAGTTAACTAGAAAATCATGTAGTCTTAGAAAGAAAACATCGTGAAGAACCATCTTCTTCAACTTTCATATGAAGGACAGCAATCCTCTGTTTCCTTTCTGGTTTCATTTCCATCCAGGTTTTGTTTAAAGTCTTTATTGACAACTTTTTCCACTATTTTTAAGACAGTATCTGGAAAGCTCTTTATCTTGAGTTGATTGGAAATTAGAAAAGAACCATCTCTAAACAAGTTCTACGTGTTTGTCTGTGTGTGTGTTAGTTACTCAGTCGTGTCTGACTCTTTGTGACCCCACAAACTGTAACACATCAGGCTCCTCTGTCCATGGGTTTCTCCAGGTAAGAATACTGGAGTGGGTTGCCATTCCCTGCTCCAGGGGATCTTCCTACCCTGGGGATTGAACCCAGACCCTGATCCCAAACTAGGAAATTGGGAACTCATTTTTTCCTTTTGCTTAGAGCTTTGGTATTTCTTTAAGCTCAGATTCTTCAAATGTTCCGTACATGGTATGATGTATTTGTGTGTGTGTGTGTGTGTGTATACAATTTCTACATACTCTGATAGCCCTTGTTTGGATGAGTTCTCAGGAAAGTAAATGAGATCAGTGACTTTTCAAATAATTGCATTAGAAAGTCACACTCATGTATCTAATTTCACTACTATTCCAGAAGTAAAATATAAATTTCACTTCAAAAATAGGAAAATAACCTCAAAATAAAACAGCCCCTATCTGATAACAGCTTAATTTTATTATATATAGGAAAACTCTGCACAGTATTGTCATTTTCCCCCACCCTTTCCCATGTATTAGAGAAAATCTCTTCATGGTTAGCAGATCACAATATTGAAAGCAGCCTTCTCTGCGACTTCTGTTTAGTCTGTATCTCTTTCTAAAATGTCCTATCGGAGTTGAACACGGTATTCTTAAGTACAGTCTTCCGTTTGGACTCACTCCCTGGGAAAAGGTGGCCAAATACAGCATTGGGTGAGCATTCTGTTTGCTCACATAGCACTCAGAAGACGCTGTCAGCCCTGTCACTCCACATCTTCATCTCTGCAGTTAATTTTTTGACCCTAAAGGCAATTCTTTATATTTATTATTTTCAACTGTATCTTTTGTACTGATTTTGTTCTAGTAATGCATTCTGTTGAGAACTTTCAAAATAATTGTGATTAAAAAAATCTTTTTTTATTTAGATATATTTGGTATATGTGTTGTGTTGTGCTTAGTCACTCGGTTGTGTCCAATTCTTTGTGGCACCCTGGACTGTAGCCCACCAGGCTCCTCTGTCCATGGGGATTCTCCAGGCTAGAATACTGGAATGGGTTGCCATGCCCTCCTCCAGGGGATTTTCCCAACCCTGGATTGACCCCAGGTCTTCCACATTGCAGGTGGACTCTTTACTGTCTGAGCCACCAGGGAAGCCTAAGAATACTGGAGTGGGTAACCTACTGCTTCTCCAGGGGAACTTCACGACTCATGAATCAAACTGGGGTCTCCTGCATTGCAGGTGGATTCTTTATCAGCTGAGCTTCCCATAGATTACATTAATTTCATTATGTTGTATGTACAAATGTTTGTATATATTTCAAATAATTAGCACAATAAGTCCAGTTAACATGCAGCACCATACATAGTTACAGAATTTTTTGTGTGATGAAATATTTTAAGGCCTATTCTCTTAGTAACTTCTGCTGCTGCTACTGCTAAGTCACTTCAGTCATGTCCGACTCTGTGTGACCGCATAGACGGCAGCCCAACAGGCTCCGGCAAGAACACTGGAGTGGGTTGCCATTTCGGTCTCCAGTGAATGAAAGTGAAAAGTGAAAGTGAAGTCACTCAGTCGTGTCCGACTCTTAGCGACCCCATGGACTGCAGCCCACCAGGCTCCCCGTCCCTGGGATTCTCCAGGCAAGAACACCGGAGTGGGTTGCCATTTCCTTCTCCAGTGAATGAAAGTGAAAAGTGAAAGTGAAGTCACTCAGTCGTGTCCGACTCTTAGCGACCCCATGGACTGCAGCCCACTAGGCTCCCCCGTCCCTGGGATTCTCCAGGCAAGAACACTGGAGTGGGTTGCCATTTCCTTCTCCAGTGAATGAAAGTGAAAAGTGAAAGTGAAGTCACTCAGTCGTGTCCGACTCTTAGCGACCCCATGGACTGCAGCTCACCAGGCTCCTCCGTCCATGGGATTTTCCAGGCAAGAGTATTGGAGTGGGGTGACATTGCCTTCTCCATAGTAACTTCTAAATACATATTAAAATAATATTAGCTATAGTCATAGTTCTATACATTACATCCCCTTGACTTATTTATTTTATAGCTAGAAATTTGAACTTTTTAACTTCCTTCACCCATTATAAAGTTTATTGCTGAAGTTTTCAGGATGTCAAAAAATTGAACAATTACATAGAGTTTTTTCAAAAGGCATTCTGTGTATCTTTAATATGTCACATTTATTTCTTTACATAAATAAAAAGTGAATTAGTTTTATGTAATTTAAAAAATCTGCCAGGTTGAAGTTTTGGCAAATACAGCTTAGGATTTCTTCATCATCTACTCAACATTTTTTATAATGCCTATTTCAAACAAAAATTATGTAATTGCATACACTTAAGGTATAGAACATAGTGATTTGATACACATATAAATAGTGAAATGATTGCTACAGTCAAGCTAATTGGCATATTCATATTCTCTCCTGACATAGTCACCCTTTTGTGCGTGTGGTGAGTGCACCTGAAGTCTATCCCCTTACGTCTCCAGTCTCCAGTGTTGGGTACAGAGTTCCTGGGCGTGGTCACCCTGCCTGCACTGCAGCCTTGCTCATCCTGCGTGACTGCGCTGCACCTGCCTCTCCTCAGTCTCCCCCGCCGCAGCCCCTGGTAACAACTCTACTGCTCCCTGCGTCTATGAGTTTGACGTTTTTAAAACAAACTTCTACGTGTAAGTCAGATCAGACAGTATTTGTCTTTCTCAGACCGACTTGTTTCACTGAGTACAATACACTCCAGGTTCATCCACGTTGTTGCAAATCATAGTATTTCCTTCTTCCTCAGTGGGTGAATATGGGTAGGGAGATAGATACAAACATCACATCTTCTTTATACGTCTATCTGTTGGTGGACACTGAGGTGATTTCCATATCTTGGTTATTGTCAATTATGCTGCAGTGAACAGGGGTGCAGATATCGCTTTGAGATACTGATTTCATTTCCTTTGGATATACACCTGGAATTGAGATTGCTGAATCATATAGTAGTTCTTATTTTTAAAATTTTAATAGTTTTAATAATTTTAATTTTCATAGCTTAATTTTAATAGATTTATATTTTATATATTCTTTTAAAAAATTTTAAGCTTTTATTTGTCTTGGGGTATAGCAGGTTAACAGTCTGTGTTGTGATAGTTTCGGGTGAATAGCCAAGTGACTCAGCCTTAAGTACACATGTATCCATTCTCCCCCAAACTCCCTCATTTTTAACCTTTTGAGGCATCTCCGTACTAATTTCTGTAATGGCTGTGCCATTCCATGTGTGTTCATTCCACCATACTCCACTAAGGTTCCCTCCCACGTTCCCACATCACTTATCTTTTTGAGAGTAGCTTTCCTTTAACAGGGAAGGGAATATGTCACTATGATTTTGATCTGCATTTCCCTGATGGTGTTGAACACTTTTTCATATACCCATTGGCTATATGTAAGTCTCGTTTGGAAAAATGTCTATTCAGGTCTTTTCTGTCTATTCTGTCGAAATGGTCTTTTGCCCATTTCTTTGTTGGGTTACTTATTTTCTTGCTATTTAGTTGAGTTCCTTGTATATTAACTCATCAAATGTATGGTTTGCAGATATTTTCTACCATTCTGTAGGTTCTCTCTTTGCTCTGTTTTTCCTTTGCTGTGCAGAAGTCTTTTAGTTTAATGAAATACCATCTGTGTATTTTTGTTTTGTTGCTTGCATTTTTAGGGCCATATCCCCCAAGAAGCATCGCCTGGACCAGTGTCGAAACACTTTTCCTCTGTCTTTTCCCAATACCATAATGGTTTCAGGTCTTACATTTAAGTCTTCAACCCATTTCCAGTTGATTTTTACAGATGGAGTGAATCAGGGTCCTGTTTCATTCTTCTGCTAGTAGAAAACCAGTTTTTCCAGTTCAGTCCAGTTCAGTCACTCAGTCATGTCCGACTCTGTGATCCCATGGACTGCAGCATGCTAGGCTTCCCTGTCCATCACCAACAGCTGGAGCTTACTCAGACTCTTGTCCATTGAGTCAGTGATGCCAGCCAACCATCTTATCCTCTGTCGTCCCCTTCTCCTCCTGTCTTCAGTCTTTCCCAGCATCAGGATGGTTTCCAATGAGTCGGTTCTTCACATCAGGTGGCCAAAGTATTGGAGTTTCAGCTTCAGCATCAGTCCTTCCAATGAATATTCAGGACTGATTTCCTTTAGGATGGACTGGTTGGATCCCCTTGCTGTCCAAGGGACTCTCAAGGGTCTTCTCCAACACCAGAGTTCAAAAGCATCAATTCTTCGTTGCTCAGCTTTCTTTATTGTCCAACTCTTACATCCATACATGACTTTGTTGCTCAGCTTTCTTCACAGTCCAACTCTTACATCCATACATAACTACTGGAAAAATCATAGCCTTGACTAGATGGACTTTTGTTGGCAAAGTAATGTCTCTGCTTTTTAATATACTGTCTAGGCTGGTCATAACTTTTCTTCCAAGGAGTAAGCATCTTTTCATTTCATGGCTGCAGTCACCATCTGGAGTGATTTTGGAGCCCAAGAAAATAAAGTCTGTCACTGTTTCCATTGTTTCCCCATCTATTTCCCATGAAGTGATGGGACCAGATGCCATGATCTTAGTTTTCTGAATGTTGAGTTTTAAGCCAACTTTTTCACTGTCTTTTTTCACTTTCATCAAGAGGCTCTTTATGAATGTGATTTTTATAGTACCACTTATCAAAGAAACTCCTTTTCTCATTGAGTGTTCTTGGTACCTTTTTTCAATGATCAATTGCCATAAAAATGTGAATTTTTGAAGTTTTGGTAAATTCTGCTCTGTATTTCTTCATCTGCTGAACATCTTCAAGAAATGGCTGCATTGTTTTTGTCATGATCAAAAGCATTATTTAAATAAAATCAGCAACAAGAAAAAATTTATTATTTTGCTTTCAAGAAATTCAACAAGCAATTTGGGATCTGAAAGAACCAAAGGTTAAAGTTCATTGGTAATGTCAGAAAATCTGAATGGGCTGAAGCTGAATTGCAAAATGAATGAAAGAACCTATAAATATAAACTAGTTAGAAAAATGGCTCTAAAGAAAAGTAAATTGCTGACTCAGAAAGTTAAAAATGTGTCAAGATACTAGGAAAGCTCTCTGGAAAAGAAGAAAAAAATCTAAATCAAAGGGCAGGTGGCCAAAGGGAGACCCACGCCTACACTGAGTTTTGCTTCATAGAAAAAAGCAGTTTTGTTCTTTTGCTGACTTCTTTATTTAAAAGGCAATCAGTTGGCCGTGAACAAATTTTTGAGTCTGTGATCTACTTGGAAGTGTTTGCATTATAACCGAGTGACTGAAAAGTAACTACAAATCCCATAAAAATCAATTTTTGTCTTATTAACACATAATACTTATGGCAAATGTCTAAATGTTGGCTAATATAGTGGTAAAAGACAATCAGAAAATTAAGAGATTGGCAGTCTCTTGTAGAGAAGGGATAAAGATGGTGTGTAATGTGTGTAATAGATACAACATTGAACAGGTATTTAAAGCTTCTGACATACCATTAATTACTGAATTTAATTTAATTCCTTTCATTGTGTATTAGATAATGATTGAATTTCTCTTACATTAATGTTTTGAAAAAATTTGACATTTGATACAATATTGTGAATATACTTTGCAACATTTAAAATATATGTTTTTTATCATATGCAAAAATTCTAATTCTTAATTCTAAGATGAATTTAATTCTATATTATTATAAATTATGAATGTATATAGGTATATAGTATATGATTATATGCAGTATCAGTCCAGTTCAGTCACTCAGTCATGTCTGACTCTTCACGACCCCATGAATCACAGCACGCCAGGCCTGCCTGTCCATCACCAACTCCTGAAGTCCGCCCAAACTCATGTTCATCGAGTCAGTGATACCATCCAACCATCTCATGCTCTGTCGTCCCTGTCTCCTCCTGCTCCCAATACCTCCCAGCATCAGGGTCTTTTCCAATGAGTCAACTCTTCACATGAGGTGGCCAAAGTATTGGAGTTTCAGCTTTAGCATCATTCCTTCCAAAGAAATCCCAGGGCTGATCTCCTTCAGAATGGACTGGTTGGGTCTCCTTGCAGTCCAAGGGACTCTCAAGAGTCTTCTCCAACACCACAGTTCAAAAGCATCAATTCTTCGGTGCTCAGCCTTCTTCACAGTCCAACTCTCACATCCATACATGACCAAAGGAAAAACCATAGCCTTGACTAGATGAACCTTTGTTGGCAAAGTAATGTCTCTGCTTTTTAATATGCTATCTAGGTTAGTCATAACTTTCCTTCTGAGGAATAAGCGTCTTTTAATTTCATGGCTGCAGTCACCATCTGCAGTGATTTTGGAGCCCCCCAAAATAAAGTCTGACACTGTTTCCACTGTTTCCCCATCTATTTCCCATGGAGTGATGGGACTGGATGCCATGATCTTCATTTTCTGAATGTTGAGCTTTAAGCCAACTTTTTCACTCTCCTCTTTCACTTTTCATCAAGAGGCTTTTCAGTTCCTCTTCACTTTCTGCCATAAGGGTGGTGTCATCTGCATATCTGAGGTTATTGGTATTTCTCCCGACAATCTGGATTCCAGTTTGTGCTTCTTCCAGCCCAGCGTTTCTCATGATGTACTCCACATATAAGTTAAATAAGCAGGGTGACAATATACAGCCTAGATGTACTCCTTTTCCTATTTGGAACCAGTCTGTTGTTCCATGTCCAGTTCTAACTGTTGCTTCCTGACCTGCATACAGGTTTCTCAAGAGGCAGGTCAGGTGTTCTGGTATTCCCATCTCTTTCAGTTTATTGTGATCCACACAGTCAAAGGCTTTGGCATAGTCAATAAAACAGAAGTAGATGTTTTTTCTGGAACTCTCTTGCTTTTTCCATGATCCAGCGGATGTTGGCAATTTGATCTCTGGTTCCTCTGCCTTTTCTAAAACCAGCTTGAACATCTGGAAGTTCACGGTTCACGTATTGCTGAAGTCTGGCTTGGAGAATTTTGAGCATTACTTATAATGTATGTTATATGACATATATTACATATATATTATAATGTATATTATATTACATATATTACATATGTATAATATATTACATATATTATATTATATGCAGTATAATATCCTTATATTCAAGTAATAAAGCTTTGGTTTTATGAATTTTTGCATTCTCCTCATCATGATTTAGCATTTGAGACATAAGTGTTTTACAGGATAGTATCCTAGTAGGACTAAACATTGTACATAGTCAATACCATTTAGCACATGATATATATAGTAGAAAAGTCTGTTGAAATTAATTAAGTCTGTTTTGAAGAAGAATTATTTTGGTTCAATAAAATGTGCATATACAGATGAGTGCTCTAACTTTGTAATTAATATATAAATAGGTATTTTTAAGGTAAAATAGTCAAGCCAGTTTTTGTGTGCTTAATTCAAAGGACAGTTGTTTGTTATCATATAGCTGTGGTGGGGCTTCCCCTATGGCTCAGATGATAAAGAATCTGCCTGTAATGCAAGAGACCCAGGTTTGATCCCTGGGTGGGAAGATCCCCTGGAGGGAATGGCAACCCACTCCAGTATTCTTGCCTGGAGAATCCCATGGACAGAGGAGCCTGGTGGGCTACAGTCTGTAGGGTCACAAAGAGTCGGACACGACTGAATGGCTAACAGTTTCACTTTCATATAGCTGTGAATTTTTAATGCAAGTAATGTTTTCTAACACTACAAAACAGCACATTTGTCAAGGTCAGTTTTCTGTTAATTTTAACCTGAAAGAAGGTTTCCATAAGCATACAAATGCAGCTTTTGTTTTACTTCTATCCTGGGCAAAGCCATGTGAAATATTGTTGGCGCACGCTGTGCTGTTTTGCTGCGAGCCTTGTGATAATTTACCTACTCCAGAAAGGTTAGGGCATGTCATCCAGCTGAAACCTCCTAAGCCTACAAAATAGATTTTATGGTAAAACAGCTTTTCCTTTCTAAGTATGCTTTGCCCTGGAGGAAATGAAGTTGCCAGTTTGGAATTCTTAATAGCACCAGAGTTATCGCTCCCAGAGATTAATCAGTTTCTGCTCTGTTTTATCATCAGTCAAGAGGCTTCTAAATTAAGGTCCTGGACTATCACCTATGCTTCTAGGATGTAGCCTTTACAGGACACTTTCTACCTTGGAATTTTTCTGTTTTTCTCCTATCTCATTAAACAGATTTTAAAAATCAGTTATTTCAAATTTAATACATCTTAGCTTTATGAATTGAAAAATAATATCCTTAAGCGAGTTTACTTCCTAATTTCAAATATTTTATTTTGTGATCTTTTAGTGGAAAGGACTTCCATGTTAATATTTAAGAGAATGCCATTTAAGATCTATGATTCTTTCTTAGAATTGTCAACGGAGTACAGCATAATTATTATTTTAGTGAAAAGCTATATCTACTTAAAAGTATTATTGCTGCTGCTGCTAAGTCGCTTCAGTCGTGTCGGACTCTGTGTTACCCCACAGACGGCAGCCCATCAGGCTCTTCTGTCCCTGGGATTCTCCAGGCAAGAACCCTGGAGTGGGTTGCCATTGCCTTCTCCAATGCATGCATACATGCCAAGTTGCTTCAGTCGTGTCCAACTCTGTGTAACCCCATGGACAGCAGCCCACCAGGCTCCTCTGTCCACAGAATTCTCCAGGCAAGAGTACTGGAGTGGGTTGCCATTTCCTTCTCCCAACAGTATTGTTACCTGTTACTATAGCATAATTATTTGTTTTATTTGTTGCTTTTCATATTTCTCTTTTATTTTTCACGTTAAATTACAAAATAAAGTTGTGGTGGCTAAGGATTTGCCCCAAATAAATAACTTTTATTTTCTTTTTCCCTCTTTTTCTTTCCTTCTCTTTTCCACAAAGGTAGACATTCGTATTGGGGCTTCCCTGGTGACTCAGTGGTAGAGAATCCGCCTGCCAATGCAGGATAAGCAAGTTCGATCCCTGGGTCAGGAAGATTCCCTGGAAAAGGAAAAGGCAAACCACTCCAGTATTCTTACTTGGGAAGTCCCATGGACAGAGGAGCCTGGTGGGCTGCAGTCCATGGGATCGAAAAAGGGTTGAACATGACTTAGTGACTAAACAACAGAAAAGGCATTCATATTACACAGTTTCATTCTAAAACACATTCAGATATAAAAAGCTAAATGGAGAAATTTTTGTCAAAACTTAAAAAAAATAGTGATTAGTTCTGTTTTCTTGTTGTTCAGGCACTCAGTCATGTCTGACTCTTTGCAACCCCGTGAACTACAGCATGCCAGGCTTCCCTGTCCTTTACCATCTCCTAGAGCTTGCTCAAGGTCCTGTCCATCAAGTCAGTGGTGCCATTCAACCATCTCATCCTCTGCCATCCCCCTCTCTTCCTGCCCTCCATCTTTCCCAGCATCAAGGTCTTTTCCAGTGAGTCATCTCTTTGCATCAGGTGGCCAAAGTATTGGAGCTTCAGCTTCAGCATCAGACCTTCTAATGAACATTCAGGGTTGATTTCCTTTAGGATGGACTGGTTTGATCTTGCAGTCCAAGGGATTTTCAAGAGTTTTCTGTACCACCACAGTTCAAAAGCATCAATTTAGTATGAGTTAAATATTGGCTAAGTAATTTCCTGTATGTCTTCCTTGAGAAATTCAGTTCCCATGGTTACTTTATAAGGCCCTAGATAGACCTTCCATTGGACAGCTTGAAGCTCTTGCTGTGTTTCCTAGCCTCACTGGCTGAGACTAGATGAGACTAGCCTCGTGGTGGGTTGGCTCTGTTTTCACGCAGATGTTGTGCTGAGCCTCATGCCCACGCCCTCCTGTATGGCCGCCACTGGCCACCTGTGGCTACTGAGCCTCTGAACTGGGGTGCATGGGATGGAAGGAATGATTTTTTCCAGTTTCATTTAATTTTAATCATTTTAAAATTAAAAACTGATGCAGTGTAAAATAAACTTACATTAAGTATATCTTCATTGTTTTACTAAGACTATATTTGACCTTTGAAATTTTAGCATATGATTAAAGTGTAATGCAAAAAAAAAATCACAAGATTTCAAAGATACTATATGAAAAGAGGAAGTAGAATATCTGAGGAATAATTTCTATTTTCATTAGATACTGAGATGATAAGATTTTAGATACATTATGTTGAATAAGATGTACAGTTAAAATTAATTTCACATGTTTCTAGAATCTTCTCCACCACCACAGTTCAAAAACATCAGTTCTTCGGCGCTCAGCTTTCTTTATAGTCCAACTCTCACATCCGTACATGACTACTGGGAAAACCATAGCTTTGACTAGACGGACCTTTGTTAACAAAGTAATGTCTCTGCTTTTTCATATGCTGTCTAAGTTGATCATAGCTTCTTTTCCAAGGAGCAAGTGTCTTTTAATTTCATGGCTGCCGTCACTATCTGCAGATTTTGGAGCCCCCCAAAATAAAATTTCTCGCTGTTTCCATTGTTCCCCCATCTATTTCCCATAAAATGATGGGACCAGATGTCATGATCTTAGTTTTCTGAATGTTGAGCTTTAAGCCAACTTTTTCACTCTCCTCTTTCCCTTTCGTCAAGAGGCTCTTTAGTCTTCGCTTTCTGCCATGAGGGTGGTGTCATCTGCGTATCTGAGGTTATTGATATTTCTCCTGGGAATCTTGATTACAGCTTGTGCTTCATCCAACCCAGCATTTCGCATGATGTATTCTGCATATAAGTTAAATATGCAGGTAACAGTATACAGCATTGATGTACTCCTTTCCAATTGATGACTGGTTCCTGGAAGCAGTCTGTTGTTCCATGTCCACTTCTAACTGTTGCTTCTTGACCTGCATACAGATTTCTCAGAGGGCAGGTAAGATGGTCTGGTGTTCCCATCTTTTTCAGAATTTTCCACAGTCTCCTTGTGATCCGCACAGTCAAAGACTTTGGCATAGTCAATAAAGCAGAAGTAGATGTTTTTCTGGAACTCTCTTGCTTTTTTGATGATCCAAGGGATGTTAGCAATTTGGTCTCTGGTTCCTCTGCCTTTTCTAAATGCATCTTGAACATCTCGAATTTCACGGTTCACGTAGTGTTGAAGCCTGGCTTGGATAATCGAACTGGGGTCTCCTGCACTGCCGGCAGATTCTTTACCAACTGAGCTATCAGGGAAGTCTCACCCCAGTTTCAGCACAGATATTTTCATATTTCATGCTACACATTTCTGATTCTTGTCATTAGCTTCAATTAAATATTCATGACATTAAGTTAAATACCAGAGGGCATTCAATGCTACTGGTCAAAAACTATTTCTGACTAATGAGTATTAATTAATTGTCAGGTCAGTTAACAAATGTTTATTAGGAGTTTATGTTCTGCCAGGGACTCTGCTGTAGACACTGGAGATTCAGTGGTAATGGACATACCACTATGTGGTATGGAGAATAACTGTATCAGGAAATAACTGCCATATATGTAGCAGAAATAGCCAATGCAGTTGTAGTGTAAAGACTTGTTTGTTTATTACTTTGAGATTTCCTTTTTGCTCCTTATGTTAAACAAGATGTAGAACTTGTGAAAAAAGTTATATAGAATTGCAAAGCGTGCATTTGTACATAATACATGGAAAAGAAAAGTGAATGTTGTGTCTTATAAACCACAAGCTAGAATTGAAGTATCTTTATACACAAGATTAACAAAGGATATAAAATTACCACTAAGAAAGCAGAGGAGCAATGCTTGATACTACTACTACTACTACTAAGTCGCTTCAGTCGTGTCCAATTCTGTGCAACCCCATAGACGGCAGCCCAACAGGCTCCGCCATCCCTGGGATTCTCCAGGCAAGAACACTGGAGTGGGTTGCCATTTCCTTCTCCAATGCGTGAAAGTGAAAAGTGAAAGTGAAGTCGCTCAGTCATGTCTGACTCTTCTCGACCCCATGGACTGCAGCCTACCAGGCTCCTATGTCCATGGGATTTTCCAGGCAAGAACACTGGAGCGGGTTGCCATTGCCTTCTCCAATGCTTGATACAGTTTCCTGCTTTTCATTTTCTCCTGCTTTTTCCTCTTTCAGAGTGATTCATTAATAACATATAAAAATTAATTTGATCCCTGAAAAGAAGTAGGGAAACTGGATTTTTTTTTTTACTGAGGCAGGGAAGAGTCATATTTCTGTAGCTGAAATTCAACTTTGTCATTCTTTTGGAATTGAAACCATTGTTTACAGAAATAACATGAGCTCTTTCAATAGCTGATTCACTTAAGATTTTCCTCATTGTAATCAGAACAGGGAAAATAGTCAGACATAAAATAATTCTATGAAATGTACTACTCATTGTATGCAGGAAAGAAAAATAATTAAATTTAGAATTAAGTATTTTAATCTTAAAGTTTTTAAAAAACATTTTTTACAATCTCAGAAAAGTCATATGTACATTTTAACAAAGTTGTTTTAGATTTTAAAAGTACTAAACTTGTTTTTTTTTTTGAAGAAACACAATTCTGTGTTAAATAGTTATTTTCCAGAAGAGGGGACTATGATATGACAGGGTTGTAGTTATCTGTGTCTAACAAAGTTGAAAGATATAATGAGTGTAGATTATAGAATATGGGCCTACAAGACTCTCCATTAGTTCCCAAGGCTGCTTGTCAAATATTAGGCTTATTCTAGGGTTTGGCCATCTCAGAAAAGTATGAGCCTTTTGAAAAAATATCTGTTCAGCTGGGTGTTTGGGCAATAAAGAAATAAATAAAATACTCTTTCCACTCAGATTGCTTGGAGTTTAATGGGTCAGACAGAGGTAAAACAGACTTGCAATTAACCAAACCAAAGGATGGATGTTCATTTACTAACAGCTGAAAGACAACCCTTGTTTCAGTAGAGTAAATGTAAGGTCCCATCTGGTGGGAGGTTTGAGCTTCACAAAGGAAGCAGCGTTTGAAATTAGCTGCACAGGATGGCAAATTTTTATACAGAGATGAGAAGAAAAGAGCCTTCCTTGCAAACAGAAAGAATCGTGTGAACATAAGGCAGAAAATGCAGATCACCATTGGAGTGAAGCAAATAATGCTTTGATTATAGTATAATTGTAATCAAAAGGACTCAAGGTGAAAATTGAAGTTAAATTGTAAAGGCCTTGACTTTATGACATCTACTGTGTTCAATGGACAATGAAAAAATAATATTCCTGAATGAATTGTAGGAATGCTACTATTTCAGTAGAATCTTTTAGAGTGGATAGAATTTGGAGAAATATTGGTTTGGACAAAAGCAAATTTTGTGAGCCTGAAGCCAGCTTTCTTTGAGATCAAAATTCTTGGTGAGATTCAAGCAGTTCAGGAAACAACTCTGCACAAAAATATTTAGGTCCACACATTTTAAAAAACATTCCACAAGCAAAATATTTATTCTAATTTTTAAATAAAAGATTATTTTTTATTCAAAGTGTAAGTAATTTTGGAAAGTTTAGGTGAATTTTCTTTATACTTGACTATGAATCAAATTTGAGGCTTCCCAGGTGGTGCATTGGTAAAGAATCCTCCTGCCAACACAGGAAGCACAAGAGATGCAGGTTCAATCCCTGGGTCGGGAAGATCCTCTGGAGTAGGAAATGGCTGCTGGCTTCAGTATTCTTGCCTGGAAAATGCCACGCTCAGAGGAGCCTGGCGGGCCACAGTCCACAGGGTCACAAAGGGTCAGACACAACTGAGTGCACACACACATCAGTCAGTTTAACCGATGTTTTCTTCCCATATGAGCTCACTGAAATTCCCCAGAAAGCTAGAATATTAAAATAAAGATTCTAGAATTATATGCAATAACAGAAAAGCCTAACGTAGAAGCAAAGCAAGCTTGGTAGAATTACAGAGCTCTCCTATCATAATGGTATAGAATATATAGGCACATATATCTCTCAATTATTGATAGATCAAGAAAACGAAAAGTAAGCAAGCATAAGGAAAATTTGAACAACACAAGGTACAGGCTTAATTTATTGAAACTTGTACGTAAAGCTCATGTAGGTATATCTTATAAAATACACATATTTAAACTATATATTGTTCACTTAAAAAGTCACCTACTGAGTCATACATAAAGCAAATCTCAATAAATTTTAATACATTTTAGATAATTCATATCACACTGTGGTATAGTAAAGCAGTAGGGTTTAGTGAAAAATACTACTGAGCCCCACTATGTGATTTCAGATCTCAGGTTCTTGACATACTAAAGACTCCGGGAAGCCTGGCATGCTGCAGTCCATGGAGTCTCAGAGTCGGACACGCCTTAGCAGTGGAACAACCACAGAGACTCTAGGGTGATTCTGATGCTTTTTCTACTTGTTTCCTCAGCTACTAATAGAAGTAATAACAGTGCTCATCCATAGATCTATTGTGAGCGTTCAATAAGTTAATGTATGGAGAATACTTGGGAAAAGTATCTGGAACATAGTCAAATGATCTAAGAATTGTTATTGAAATAATGGTTTTTTGTAGTCCAGGGGCAATGGGGAAATAGTCTTTTCAGAGCAAGGCAGGACTTTCCCAGGCTGTCTGGGTAGAGATTGGAGCAGGAGTAAGGAATGAGTGAGTAGGTGAGAGGCAGAGCGAAAAGGAGCCCGTAACTGGGAGGAGGAAGGGACTGGGAGAGTGAGGGTGAAAATCCAAATCCCCCTGCTGTGAGCTGAGCATGCTGGGAAACAGCAGTGGCGCCTGGCTTCTGGCTCAGCCACATGCTTGGCCCTGGTCCTGTCCTTGGGGACTCTGGAAATGTCTTTACGGATCCCAGGTGGGGCTGGGGTTGGTCCGGATGCTGGCGTAAGCATCTCCATCAGCCCCCTTCTCACCATCTCTAGGTTCTGAGCCCCCACCTGAGTGTGTGGCTGTGGACCTCAGGGACGTTGGAACCGAGGGCCCGCGGAGGAGCTCCTGTGGTCTGTGATGATCGAACACGTCTCTGTTTTGTATGTTCTCTGCAGTTTCCCTTTCACCACTGATTCACTGTGAGAGGCGAACGTTGTACTCTGGGGTTTGGATCTGGGTACATATACTCGCAGATGTTTTGATAGACTGTCGAAGCCACGGTGGTCTTTCAGCCATGTTTATTACCATAGAAACTTGTTCTGTTCTCTCTGAGAAGGATAGCCAGATGCCCACATGAAGAACAGAACATTTAATCTTCATTCGGTCTGATTATCGGTAAACATAAGAATGCTTGCTTGAAAGGCCCTGTTAAAGAGTCCTTAAAGAGTCCTCCAAGTGTTTCTTTCCAATTAACATTGTGAAGAAGCCTCAGAAATTTCGTGTGTCTGCAGCAAAGACGTAGAAAATAACTCCTAAAGAATTCGGGCTTTTTGTTAGCGAAATTTCTAGTTAGAGAATAACCCTGCTACTAATATGCAGTTGTGGATGAATTAAAGAACAGTTGATCTCAAAAAGTCTATCCTAGAACAAAATGCTAAACAGTGAAAAATCAAGTTCTGTAACAATGTTTCCTGTAAGGTTTTGAAAGGAAACCTGATTTTTTTCCCCAACAGAATATCTATTTCCTTTAGACAGAGATTGGGTCATCAATATTCATTAAGCACCTGGGGTGAACTGCCCAGGATCTGAAATAACTGCTCTGCCTTGCTGGCTGTAATAAATAATAAATATTGGTGCTATGTACAAGAACAGGAATTCCCTGATTTGAGGTTTTTTTTAAGTCAGAAAAGTTGACATAGGTCACAATGAATATTTTATTACTTTTTATTATTTATCTGTGCAAACCCTATTATGAAATAAAAAGAGAGTGAGAAGATTCAGATCTGTATTGTCTAAGGAGAAATAGAAGCTTCAAGGGGGATTTTAGAACTTGTGGAGACTTTCATGATCATCTAATCCGACAGTCTCATGAACATTTATTGAAACTGAGTCCTAGCAAGCGTCTACAGAATGACTATATCAGCCAGCTAGTATATGGCAGAGGTGAGAGCAGAGTTCTCTCCTGGCTTCTTAACTCTCAGTCAAGGATTCTTCCCAGTGTATCAGCATCTATCCTACCTTCACGGTTGTTCTGTGTAACTTTCTTTGTAGGTGGGAAGAAAGCCTTGCTTCAAAGTTATATAAAAATGATAAAATCATGGGTTATCATGTTTCTATTTTATTTGAGTTTTAGTTGCAATGAAAGTCGATGTTGCTATCCCTTTGACCGTGGTATTTTATGGTACAGAACTTCCGCATGTTGAATTGGAAGATCGATAGTGTCGTATTTGTTAACAGACTTTGCTGAAGTTGGTCATGGCTCCTTCTTACTTATGCAGCTGACGATGAACACAGGCCAAGTTCAGAATGAACGAAGTTGCACAGTTGAACCGTTCACGCAGGAGTGTGGCAGGCCATCGTGTCCCAGGCACTGTGCAAGAAGTGAAATGAGTAAACAGTTTTGCTAAATTCTCCTTGCCTAGAGTGTGATCTTAAGGTTGACACTCTTAGAAATTTGAGTTTGTCTTTGAGAGTGTAATCATGTTAAACCATGTCGTAAGAGACTCTATATAAATTTCAATTCAGTGTTCATCAGACTTCAATTTAAAAAAGTACCGCTTTCGCAGAAAGCAGATTTCTCTAGTTGGCTTGCCCAGCCGGCGTTTTGTGTTACCGTAGTCAGACCTACAAGCGAAACCAAGTCACAAGCTCAGGGTGGTCTTGAGATCACGGATGCGGAGGCAGATGCGTGCGTTCAGTGGTTCACATGGACTCACGCGCTGGATTCTGCGTTAGGTGCCCACCTGTCCATCTTTCGTCTTCCTGTCTTTAACGAGTGAGGCTAGGCTGATAGACCCCACCCCTCTTCTGATTGGTAAATCGTATTTTATGTATTTTATTGAAATATAGTTGATTTACAATGCTGTGTTAACATTTTACTGTACAATTTCTGCTGTACAGTAAAGTATACACATTATCGACATATATATTCTTTACAGTTTATCTCAGGATATTGACTATAGCTCCCTGCACTATACAATAGGGTCTTGTTGTTTATCCATTCTGTTGTAAATTCTTTATTTTCACAAGTTAATATTTTTGGCTAAGTGTGGCTTTGGGGATATCGTTTTTTAAGGACTTCGCTTACTTATTAATGCTTTAAGGACAGTGACAGTAACTGCCGTCAATTAATCACATGCTTAATGTTCTCCAGGCACTCGCTGGACTTCAAATGTGTTATGTTTCATGCCTCCCAAGCCAGTGGGGTGTGTCCTTTTCTCTTTCTTGCAAATGAAAATGTTCAGGTCTCACAAAGTTGAAAGAGCCTGCAAGCTCTCACCCTGGATTGAGCCCAAGTCTGTCTGACTCAGAGCTTTCTCTGCCTGCTGTATTTTGTATTTCATTTTTATGGTCACGTCCTTGTCTTGCAGCCAGTCAGGCTGTGGCTAGTATACACATCTGTTTTCTTTTTCTTTCCGTCTGCTGTAACCTTAACTCTGGGCGCCATCATTTGCTATCCAGATTACTGTACTAGCCTTCTATAGGGATTTCACAACTCCTTTCCCAATTCTAATCTATTTTACACAATAAACAGGTCATTTTTCCTAAGGCACATTCTGATCACGATGCTTACTTTCTAAAAAGTTGTCCAGGCTCTCCACTGCCTACATAACAGTCGAAATTCTTGGTCAAAGAGACACTTCAGAGTCCCTTTCTAGCCCATCCTCCCGCTGGCCGCCTTCACGAGGTCTGTGGTCCAGCCAGACTCACCCTGTTCCCCATTCAAGTCTGCTGTTTGGCCTCTGTATGGTTCTCGTTTCTTTAACTTTGTTAAGAATAGTCTCCATTTCTTCTTGTGTGTGTACCCTAATCAAGTGAGGCTCAACCCACAGCAATGGATTTCGAATATAACATTTCGTTCTTTCTTCTTCGAGTGCGTCTCTATCAGTTCTTCCAGGTACAGCCCCTGCCTGAGCTTTCAGAGCCCTGGATCTGCACTTCCCCATGACTTCTGCTCCTTTTAATATTATACTACTGTGATTTAAAGTTGACATTTCCTGCCAGAATGCAAGTTGCTTGTCCCAAAAGTCAAGACTGAAACGAGGATTTGAGTGTAAGCAATGTCTTCTGAAGCTGATCTTGGCGTCACTTTCAGGAGAAGGGGAGGGGTGAGACAGGGAGGGAAGCGTGCATGCTGTCCGGCAGGGCAAGGCTCCGAGAAGCTGAGCTTCCGTCCTCTGTGTGTCTGCACTCGGGGTGGGGACCTGAAGTAGTCACGCGTTTGGTCCTTTCCGTACTGGCCGAGGGCCACACCCAGTGACGGTAACTCAGCTCCCCCAGCCTGGCCAGGAAAGATGGAGCCCCTCATGAATCCGGAAAGCACCCAGGGAGACAAGCAAGCGCTTTGATGTGGGCACAGCGAGAGTCTGCAGTAGCCTTCCAGAGCAGAGCCTTGTGGGTTTATCTCCCTGTTCTGTGTAGTGAGCACGAGTCTTAGTACGGTGGCACTGATTCAGCCGCTCATAGACTTCCAGCCATCTATCTGGTGTCTCTGTTGGATGGCAGACCTAGTGTGAGCCCTTGTGAACGAAGCCCTGGGCACGGCGGGCCCACCTCAGTGTTGCTCACGTGGAGTTTATGCACAGGGGGACGTCCCCGAACAAGGAGGACATAATCAGAGGCCTGACCTCTGTGCACTCTCCTCTAGGGATACCTGTAATCAAAATTTTGTTTGCCACAAGTTAAGTTAAGGAAGCAATAACTACATCAAAAACATTTAAAAAATCCAAGTAGTATGGCTTCAGTAATTGAGAAATATGCCAGTGGGCATGATTTAATATGGATATCTTTTCGTATTAAGCAAACAAACAGAAAAACAAAACATCCCAAGTTATTTACTTAAGGCATTTTAAAATTGTTATATAATGTCTTAGTTCTATGAATCCAGTAAGATTGCTTTTTAAAGACTGTATAAAAGCGGTTAAGATAGGTGCTCAAACGTTGTTTCTGGTTAATAATGAATGCATTTGTCATTTTTCATATCTTCACTTTATCCACAAAACAATCTTAACAATAAATTCATCATTTCCTTGAAAATGTATGCCTTGGCAAATATTTCTCTGAGGAGAGGTTAAAATATTCCCCGGTGTATAATTGCTGTTTAACAGGTCTCCCTGTGAAATGGGTAGAAAATATTCTTTGTCGTACTTGCTTTTTGGGAAATCAGCACTATGAGAGAGTCACAGTGTTACTGGGATTCCATCATCCAATTAGCACTGTAATTAATATAAATAATAGATCTTAGACTTGTATGTCAATATGCCATTGATGAGCGATGCATGTTCTCCGGAGGGAATTATACTCGTATAATTGGTTTTTGTTGTGCTACAACGGACAATGCGCTACTCAGACAGGAGAATCGATGTGGTGCCTGGCGTATGGCGGGAGCACGTGGATGTGTGCTGAATGAAGGAGTGAGTGAGCGTCCTGATCGCTGCCACTCTGGCTCTTGAAGTTAACGACACCTAAAGACGTTCTCTGCTGTCTTCACCTCCATCCCCCTGCTCCCACTCCCACTCTAGCCCACAGAATACTTTACCTTCTGTTTATGTCCCCAGCATATACTTCACCCCTTGCTGTGAAGGGTCCAGTGTCACTTTGTTTTCCTGATCCTCAAGAAAAAGATTGCAGAGCAATCCAGACATTTGGTAAAACGTTCTTGGACAGGTGATTCAAGCAAAAGTTGTCTATTATATAAAAATGATTTATATAGTGATGGTATTAGGAATTCACTAGTATCTGGGAGCTGCCTTGTTGTCCTTCCATTGCTTAGTTGCATCTGACTCTCTGAGACCCAGTGGACTGCAGCACGCCAGGCTTCCCTGCCCTTCAGCATCTCCAGGAGCTTGTTCAAACTCATGTCCATTGTGTCGATGACGCCATCCAACCATCTCATCCTCTGTCATCCCCTTCTCCTCCCCCCTTCAATCTTGCCCAGCATCAGGGTCTTTTCCAGTGAGTCAGTTCTTTGCATCAGGTGGCCAAAGTGTTGGAACTTCAGCTTCAGCATCAGTCCTTCCAATGAATATTCAGGACTGATTTCCTTTAGGATGGACTGGTCGGATCTCCTTGCTGTCCAAGGGACTCTCAAGAGTCTTCTCCAACATTACAGTTCATACCCGTCAGTTCTTCATTGCTCAGCTTTCTTCATAGTCCAACTCTCACATTCATACATGACCACTGGAAAAACTATACCTTTGACTATATGGACTTTTGTTGGCAAAGTGATGTCTCTGCTTTTTAACATGCCGTCTAGGTTTGTCATAGCTTTCCTTCCAAGGAACGAGCATCTTTTAATATCATGGCTGCAGTTGCCATCTGCACTGATTTTGGAGCCCGAGTAGAGAAAACCTGTTACTATTTCCACTTTTTACCCTCCTATTTGCCATGAAGTGATGAGACCAGATGCCATGATCTTAGTTTTTTGCAAGTTGAGTTTTAAGCCAGCTTTTCCCCTCTCCTCTTTCACCTTCATCAACAGGTTCTTTAGTTTCTCTTCACTTTCTGCCGCTAGAGTGCTGTCATCTGCCTATCTGAGGTTGTGGATATTTCTCCCAGCAATCTTGATTCCATTTTGTGATTCATCCAGCCTGGCATTTCACATGATGCATTCTGTATATAAGTTAAATAACTTAGGGGGTTACCTAGAATACTATAATTGGATTTATTAAAAATAGGTGAAACTCATGTGCAAATATTTTTAACTTTATAATTACATATATTATTTTATTATAGTTTATTATGTAATATATAACCTTTTATTATTTATTATATTAATGTTTATTATAGTTTGCACATGAGTCTGAAAGATCAATAGTAATTAATAATTGAATGACTCATAATTTCATATTATACCATTATATTTAATTGATTTTTAAGTATTTCTACATTAAGTTCCCCAAACCAAAAGTAGTTGTTTGAAGTCTTCATCTTTATTTTCCAAAGATAAAGAAAATAGCTATAATTACCAATAGATACCACACAGATTATTTCTATCTGGACTCTATTCTATGGTTTTGTTTCTGTTCTTAATGAGATATTCTCATTCTGTATCAATCATTTCCAGTGAGAAAATGCATCTTTTTCTCTATTCATAGATATTGTTTTTTGCCTGAGATTTATAAAACTATTATTTTTGAGATATAAATTGTGCAAGTATATATCAAGCCCTACTTATCTGAATATGCTGTAGAGTTAATTTCCTCTGTGCATGCTCAGTTGCTGAGTCGTGTCTGACTCTTTGCTACCCCATGGACTGGAGCCCGTCAGGCTCCTCTGTCCCTGGGATTCTCCAGGCAAGAATACTGGCGTGGACTGCCATTTCCTCCTCTAGGGGATCTTCCTGACCCAGGGGTCACACCTGCCTTTCCTGCATTGGCAGGCAGATTCTTCACCCCAGTGCCACCTGGGCAGCCCTCGGTGCTAATAAATAGCGTCGTTTACCTCGTGCATCAGGATGGCATTACCCCAGTAATACATTAGACATTTCTTTGTCACCATATGTTCCTGATGAGTCATTGAGATCAGTGTCAGCCTGTGAGAACTTGTCCCGTGTGTGACCAGGAAACCCCTGCAGGCAGATTTTTGAGCGGATATGCTCTTTGATTATAAAATGTAACTGCAGTTCTGCTTTGCAAACTATTTGCAGCTCTGTTGAAAATGCATCACTTCATTTCCAACTGCCTTCTTATTTACTCATTCTAAAATTTTAGGGGAAAAGCTCTTAATCATTTATTGTTATTGAGCTCGGTCTTATCGTTGTCGTTTCCTTGTGCAGTCTTACATGACTAATTATTTGACTCAAGCTGACTGTTTAGGAGGAGGAGGACCAGCCTGGGGACAGGGAACAGGGAGAAGCAGGGAAGCTGGGCCAAGTGCGGGCCTGGGATGAGAGTCATGCCGGACACACGCGGTAGCGTGCGTGTGGAGGCTCTCCATCGAGGTCGTGAGTCTGTGTAACCTATAAAAGTCAACCGGAGCAGAACAGGCACATCGATCAGTGGACGTGAATAGAGAACCCAGAAATAGACCCTTGCACCTGTGCTCAGTTAACCGACAACAAAGGCGCGAAAAGGACACAGTGCAGGAAGGACAGTCTCGTCAATGAATGCCGCCTGGAGACTTGGACAGCTACGTGTGAAAGAATGACACCATACACAAAAATGAATTCAAGATGGATTAAATACCTAAATATAAGACTGGAAACCATAGAACTCCTACAGGGAAATATAGGCAAAATACTCTGACATAAATCATGGCAATACTTTTTTGGACCTGTCTCCTAAAGGAAGGCTTCCCAGGTGGCTCAGTGATAAAGAACCCACCTAACAATGCAGGAGACGCAAGAGATGTGGGCTCAATTCCTGGGTTGGGAAGATCCCCTTGAGTAGGAAATGCAACCCACTCCAGTATTCTTGCCTGGAAAATTCCATGGACTGAGGAACCTGGCGGTCTACAGTCCATGGGGTCACAAACAGTTGGACACGACTGAGCACACGCACACACACACACACACACACACACACACACACAGCAAAAGCAAAGGAAATATAAGGAAAGATAACCAAAGGGGGCCTAATTACACTTAGAAACTTTTGCATAGCAAAGGAAACCATCAACAGAATGAAAAGACAGCCTACTGAATGGGAGAAAATATTTTCAAATGCTTTGCCTGATAAAGGGTTAATACCCAAAATATATAAACATCTCATACAACTCAATAAAAAAAAAATGGGCAGAAGAACTGGATAGACATTTTTCCAAAGAGGGAATGCAGATATCCCACAGGCACATGAGAAGATGCTCAACATCACCAGGCATCAGATGCAAATCCAAAGGACGGTGAGATCCAAACCTCATACCCGTCAGAAGGCTGTCAGAAAAATCACAAATGCCAGTGGTGTGGCTGTGGAGAAAAAGGAGACCTCGTACGCTGTCGGTGGGAATGTCATTCGTGTAGCCGCTGTGGACAGCAGGGTGGAGACTGCTCTAAAAAGACTCAGAATAGAACCACCATAGTGTGCCTGCATGCTCAGTCATGTCTGACTCTAGCAACCCCATGGACTGTAGCCCACCAGGCTCCTCTGTCCATGGAATTTTCCAGGCAAGAATATTGGAATGGGTTTGACATTTCTTGAAATTCCATTCCTGGGTATATATCTGAAAAAAAAAAAAAAAAAACCCAGCAATGATTAAAAAAAAGTGCCCTAATATTCATAGCAGCATTATTTAAAATTGCCAAGATACGGAAACTGCCTACGTGGCTATCAGCAGAAGGATGAAGAAAATGTAAATGTTTTCAACAGAATTCTACTCAGTCATAAAAACATGCAGTTTTGCCATTTGTGGCAACGTAGATGGACTTGGAGGGCATTATTCTAAGTGAAACATGTCAGGCTGAGAAAGGAAGCCTGTATCATCTCACTTATGTGTGCAACCCAAGAGAACAGCAGGCTAGTGACTACAACCGAAAAGCAACAGACTTGCAGACACAGAGAACAAACTAACAGTCGCCAGTGGGGAGAGGATAGGGGGTTAAGAGGTACAAACGATCATGTAGAAAATAAGCTGCAAGGATATATTGTATAATGTAGGGAATACAGCCAATATTTTATAAAAATTGTAAATGGGGTATAACCTCTAAAAACGGTGAATAACTCTATTGTACACTTGTAACTTATACAATACCATATCAACATAATCAAACTGACTCTTTGCAACCCCATGGACTGCAGCCTACCAGGCTCCTCCATCCATGGAATTCTCCAGGCAAGAGTACTGGGGTGGGTTTCCATTTCCTTCTCCAGGGGATCTTCCCGACCCAGGGATCGAACCCATGTCTCCCACATTGCAGGCAGACGCTTTACCCTCTGAGCTACTCTGTGCAGCATAATCAACTATACTTCAATTTTAAAAAGTGGTGACCTTCCATCCAAAACAAACTTCTAAGAGGTAGAAATAAATCTCAATTGGGAACATTCTAGAAAGTTGGTTGCAGTATCTTTTTTTCTGTCTGGGCATAAATAAAACGTATATGCTATTAACTATTTTAATGCACATTCTAAGAAATATCATCAAGTTACTCCTAGAAACCGACACTTGAATGATTCAGATGGCAAACAGGTAAGAGTGACTTATATTTTCATTCTGTCACCTTTTTGCAATAAAATATTGCTGAGTGCAGAGACCTGTATTTTTGAATGTTTTAATCTTATTCCTTAGTATCAAACTGAATGAGATAGAATTATTTTTATTGCTTCTTGTAAACATGTATTTATGACTATGCAGAAATTTTCTATTTTTTGAATGACTGTATGTTTTAGTACCCCTCTCTCTGAATTATCCATGCTTATGTTTTGTATTCTTCAGAAAGAATATTATGACCTCTATGTTAGACGAAGGAAATTGTTTCCATTAGGCATATTGAGTGCCCGACAGCAGTGTATTCTACAGGACAACGGATTATTTGCAATGCTTTTATAGCTTATTGACACCATCAGACAATGCAACAAGAAATCTACAAATAATTAGAAAAACTACTTCTACTCTAGTTCCTTTAGCATCTCTGGAAGTCTACTGTGAAACTAAGTAAAATTTAGCTTTCTAGTTTGAATCCTTTTTCCCAAAACAAGTCAATGTTTTAGTGTTAAGAAAAAATGATTATATAGTATAGAAACTGTACATGGTTAAGAAATATGGGAAATGATGTCCTATCATTATCAAAGTTAAGTAAAATTTAATGATAACATTTTTCTGATTTCCCCCATCAATAGTTTTAAAAAATCATTTGGTTTTAAGATGTCTGTTGCTGTTAAGGGTTCAGTGAATGGGAATTTTGCATCACACTGGAATGTTGATAAAACCTATTTCAAAGGTAATTTGTCTCAGTAAGCTTATAAATATTTACCACGTTTAACCTAGGAATTTCATTTATTCTTAGCTATTCAGTAGAAGCAGCAACTACAACAAACTCCCGAGAAATGCTTTTATGAAATTATTAATAATAATCTCAAAAGCTAGAAATTACATAATGACTAGTAAAGAGGTTACTGGTGCTTGCTTATGTAGCTTTAACAATGTTGTTTACCAACATTTAACAATAATATTTTAGTATTCAGAGTAAAAGGAGGGGATTATGGAGAAGTTGATGTGGTTCTCAGCTGGCTTCCACACTGGTTGAACAGACAAAACACAAAGTTATAATTCGTGGAAATACGTGTAATTAGAAATGAGGACCTGCTCCAGTGGTTGGCAGGCCATTAGGATTTCCTCACTGCCTGGGAATCCACTGCCAAGCTAGTCTAGGGAAAATTGTCTTCATATGGCGGAGTGGCTTTCATTTATTTTAAATTTTGGAGAGGGAAGCTTCCCCTCTCTCCTCTGGCACTCCCTCCATATATTTTGCTTGTCTGTCACGAGTCTTTGATTCACTCTGGCTTTTTGTCGTAACTTGTTGAACTAAAAGCAGTGACTTAGCAGACTGGAGTTTATAGACCCCAGAACTGGGAAGGACAGAGAGAGGTACCATGTAAGACCCCTGACATCTGAGAGGTGATCTCACACCCAGACGGAACAGTGGGGGTGTAAAGGTAACGTGGGCTCTTGCTGTCCTTGGGGGTTATTTCGAGAACTAACAGAAGGGGTGTTTTAAAGAGATTCATAACTAGGCGGGAAGGGATGAGTGGGTTTTTTACTTATTTGTGCAGAGTTGTTTTTGCCTGTGAGTTGCAGCATCTTATTTTCAGAGAAGCCTGCTGACAGCAGCAGTAGCCAGGGGTGTAATCAACCTGCGCGAACAAGTCAACAAGGGAACGCCAGCAAGGAAGCACTCCCCAACCTACGGAACTGGCTGCCGCCGCCGCTGCCGCACTCTGATGACAGTGTCCAGATGCCTTACAGACAGACTGCAGCTGGTTAAAATAGCGTATTCAGTGTGTGTGTGTGTGTGTGCGTGCGCACATGCGCGTGCATGTGTGTCTATCTTGGTGCGATTGGGAGAGAGGCCATAACACACAGTCTTTGTTCTTTATATCCCATTGGACTGTAGGTCACATCATTTAACCAATCAGTATGTGGTTATTGTCCCTGTCCTCAGGGTCTTTATAGTCCAGCAGGGAACATAAGATTAATATATATAACAATAACCTTGACACAAGATAAAATGAGATCAATGCCAGGAGAGGGGCACACGAGTCAGAGTATAGAAAAATCACTGAAAAGAGTTAGTAGCTCAAGAATGCACAGGCATCATTCTTAGACAAGACTATGTCAAATACTCCTCTGTTAGCTGTGATGTTGTCATTTTAGATTCCGGGGCTCGCTTTTCCTTTACCCTCCACCAAAAACAGTTCGTGAGTAAAGGGGCAGGGCTGGAGGAGAAGCCTGTGTCCTTTTGCCAGTAATCTGTGCATGATGTGAATTCAAATCTAGAAGGTTACAGCAATTTGTACACTATTTACTGTTTCACCAGCATGATTAGGTATTTTAATAAAAAGAACGATTTTATGAGCATGACCTTTTAAAAAGGTCTGTTTGAGGCAAGACAAGTAATCCATTTTTTATTTCCTTCTTTGCCACTTACCCCTTTCTCAGTTTAATCTGAGTAAAGAAAAATTAGTCATGAAACGTATGTGTATTTAGATGGGAATAGGGAGAGGAGAGCTTTTCCGATTTCATAGTATCTTCCTGGGTGAAATGGACTAGTCATCATTCTAACTCCAAGAGAAAAAGGCAAGCTGCCAAAGCGCAAATACTGGCTGAAAACATTTGGCCTTTTTCTGCAAATTAATTATTTTATTCATTCAACCATGTTGTCGTCCTGATCACTTGGAATCTAGAAATGCCCACTATTTAGTCTGCCACAAAAGGCACCTTGGCTTCGGTATGCCTTTACTGTATATGTCTAATAGTCAAATGTGGAGCTAAAACTTATTAAACCAAATGTATCTCTGAGACTCATGAGAATATGTGGTCTGGGTTCTCGTTTCCCACTAGGGTTCATGCAGCTAGATTAAGTCTTTATCAGCGTTTCCAAGCTCCCAGCCTCCCAAGTCTCCTGGTGGAAAGTTGTTTTCTTGACGGACATCAGGGTCTCCCACGGGCATCTGATAGCCTTTGACCCTGCAGATATCTGGATAGGGTTAGGTCACCAGTGGGCTGCTGTCCTACTCCCCCAGGTGGGGCGTGTTCACAGCCATGTCTCACCTCTGGCCTGGAGTGTGCTGGGGAGGGGACGCAGAAGTGAACCATCTTCTGGAGGCTCTAATGTCAGGCTTCCCAGTGGCACCGTGGTAGTGAATCTGCCTGCCAGTGCAGGAGAGACAGGAGGCTCAGGTTCAGTCCCTGGGTCTGGAAGATCTGCTGGAGGAGGAAATGGCAACCCACTCTAGTATTCTTGCCTGAAAAATTCCATGGACAGAGTAGCTTGGTGGCCTATAGTCCACACGGTTGCAAAGAGTATTATATATAATTCACTGACCTACAGTGCGTGCTATCAGCAGTGGTTCTCATCATCATTAGTGACATGACCACATTACACATCTTATTTTATCTTAATTATGTGCTTCCCTGGTGGCTCAGATGGTAAAGAATCTGCCTGCAATGTGAGAGACCCAGATTCAATTCCTGGGTTGGGAAGATCCCGTGGAGGAGAAATGGCAAGCCACTCCAGTATTCTCGCCGGGGAAATCCCATGGACAGAGGAGCCTGGCGGGCTACAGTCCACGGGGTAGCAAAGAGTCAGATGCAACTGAGTGACTAACACTTTCACTTTCCATGATATTCTTATGTGATAAGCATTGGTATTCACATGATATGTATAAGAAAACTGAGGCTCAAAGAGATTAGCATTTTATTCAAGTCCCCTGGCTATAGGCAGGAAGAGCTAAAAATACATCTTTCTGGATCCAAAGCTTGTTTTCATTGTGCCACAGATTAACTATGTACCCCAGCATAAACACACACACACACACACAGACCCAAAACAACAGCAACAACTCTTAGCAGAATTTTAGGAAACCACTGGCGGTATAGCAGAAAGTGAATATATTTTCAGTATCTAGTATCTAGCTCTTGGATCTGTCTTAATTCAGTTATGATGCTTTTCTAGGCACGGAAAAGATCCATGTGTTTTCTCTTGTCTCACCATGTGGCACTGTAGATGCTCCTGGGTGATGACCTTCCCAAAATTAAATTGCAGGGCTCATCAGTGGCTGATGCTACTGTATGCTCTAGTGTAACTAAGTGATGTGATGACAGGACCAGACTCCTATTTCTATAGCTTCTATTCTTTTGCTTCCCTCTTTTGGGAAACACAAATTGTATCCTGGGAATGAATTTTGATATCACATGAACAATAGAGGTAACAGTATAAGTTAATCTTCGCTTGTGCCCTAGTGGCTTTTAATGGTATGATATTTCTACTAGTTTTTTTTTTAATGTCATTGATTTATTTTTGTTATGTAGATTAGAAATTAGTAAAAATTCTTTGCTTAGTCTTAAACTAATACAGATATACCCATCTTTCAGGCTAATACTAATGTATGATTTTGCTTTTTACAAAAGTAATAGATCTGAGATGCATTACTGGCTTCCACTATTTGCACCATTTTGCTTTTTAAAGACTCACATATATGAACAGAAATGTAAAATTGTAAGCTGTTGGAATCTTGTATGTGACCAAAATTCTGGCACTGCCTTTAGAAATTCAACAAAAAGAAAAAATAACAGGTTTAAGCCATTTTGGAAAAGGAAAAGAAAAAAAAACAAACCCACAGAGGCCTTGCAAGTTGTTAGAGAGTGAGCTTACTCTGCCGCAGCAGCATCTGCATTAGGGCACGTGTGTGTTCTGGGAGGTGGGTGAGGGCAGAGTGTGGGAGCCCACTGCTGTAATTCCTGCAGTGCACCGTGGGTAACAGGCTGTGAGGCTAGGCACTGGCTTAAGAAACTGGCATAACGACTAATGGGTTAATGTTCCAGACATTGTTGTATCCTAATAGAATAACTTATGAACCCAGAGGAACACCCACTATTTCTAGAAGACTTGAGTGAAGGTGCTTTTGATCCAGGCGTCCCTTTTCTCTCGGGGGTTGGAGAGGGCACTGTCTTGCTTTATGAATTCCCGTATTAGCTCATTCAGTTAGCACGGTGCTTTTTTTCCAACAACATTGTCCTCACGCCCCACCCACTGCCTTTCTCTGAACTCTAAAACCCTTGGGGAAAACCAAGTTTTGCTAAAGGGTGAGCTGTGTGCACAGTGTGTGCACACCCCTCACGGGCGGAGGAGGCAAGCTGAGGCGCAGATGCGGCGGTGACGCGGCCATGAGGCCCTGTTGCTTACGCTGCTCCAGCTGTGTGTGTGTGTTTCCCGTCATAGACGTGATCTGGGCGCCTGTGTGCTATGACCGCATGTGGGCGAAAGATAAGGAGCAGCCTCAGATCTCGCTGTTGAGAGCAGTCAGTTAGAATAAACGCATCCCCGGGGGTGCCCGTTCTGACCCTCCTCTCTTCTGTCGTCCCCTGTGAGACTTAGGAGAGACTGCTCGCGCTTTTCTGGCGGCTGTGCCCCGGATACACGGGTGAGCAATCCCGCGGCCGTCTTCTGAAAACCTGTGCAGAGAAGATGCCTGTTCAGTAGCACTCGGGGCATGGCCCAGCTCTAGCGGGGAAGAGAGGGAGGTGGGCACGTCCACACGTGACTTCCTGTAAGGCTGCCCCGCCGCTGGGTGTTTGGGCTTGCAGATAGCTAATGCATCTTTTCAGGTGTTCATTGTGTTCAAAGCACTTGCCTACACGTGTAAAACTCAGCGGGGTACGTGTACACCATGTACAAACCCAAGTGGAGCTGACCCAGCGCGACCCGTCAGTGCTGTGCATATGAAAGATGAGTATTATTCACACACTCCATGTGTATACTTTTATATTTTTTCATGTTATTCTATGTAAAATATAACATGTTTTATATATTGTTTTACATAATTTACATGACTGTTAGTTGCTCAGTCATGTCCAACTCTGCGACCCCATGGATGGGAGCCCACCAGGCCCCTCTCTGTCCTTGACATACTCCAGGCAAGATTACTGGAGTGGGTTGCCATTTCCTTCTCCAGGGGATCTTCCTGACCCTGGGATCAAACCCAGGTCTCCTGCATTGCAGGCATTCTTTACCATCTGAGCCACCAAGTACAGTGCTCAAAATCTATGGGAAAGAGTCCAGAAAAGCTTTGTGAAGTGGAATGAGTGAGGCTGCTCCCAGGGAGCTAAGGAAGAGTCAGCAAATGTGAGGATAACACAGAGTCAGCCTAGGAGCAGTAGGTCCGTTTACAGCAGTAGTAAAGTCCCAATTCCTATTTTCCCTTGTGTTTCCCCTTATTATACAGCTTCCTACAGTCTAGATGAAAGAAGTGAAAAGTGAACGTGAAGTCACTCAGTAGTGTCCGACTCTGCGACCAGGCAATATTTTCCAGGCAACAGTACCGGAGTGAGTTGCCATTTCCTTCTCCAGAGGATCTTCCCAACCCAGGGTTCAAACCCAGGTCTCCCGGGTTGCAGGAAGATGCTTTGCGCTCTGAGCCACCAGGGAAGCCCAGTCTGGGTAGCCCTTCCCAATCTACTATAGCTAGCCCTCTGGAGAATTCAATATGGCAGAGGAAAGCAGGAAAGAAGGGTTTTTAGGAATTTTAAACTTTAGTAAAAATTATTATGTGAATCTTCAAGAACACGTTTCTTAGCAGTTGCACCCAAGTTGTGACATTTATTGAGAATTCACAGATGATATAGAAGCTCCTGTTGAGAGTGATATTGTTGTATTATTTAGAGGTAATCAGGGAAATAATTTGAATCATCTCCTTAGGAAAATATGCCGTATCTTCTATACTTTTAGACAAAGATTCCTTCCCCAGTTTGTTTTCTGCAAAGCTAGTCATCACACTGACTTCCTAAGAAAGATCGTGGCAATATACAATATTACGTGCTTTCCTAGTAACACCCGTTCCTGTATTTTATACTCTAGGAATAGCTCTCCTGCTCTCCCACCATTTGTGGCATGCACATCCCTCTCTGGGGTGGACATTCCATGAGCATACAGGTGGTGTGTGACACAAAGCACTTCGTCACTGGACTGAGGCTGCAATCCCAGAGGTAATTTACAGAGTTTATAAGTTGCAGGGTCCCTAATTGCACACAGACTCTGAAACAAGACTTGCAGTGTGTGTTAGCCTGTAGAGGGCACGCTGGTTGGTTCCTGCAGTGTCTGGAGCGCTCACTTGAGACTCTGTTACTCATTTACTAACTTACAGTACAAGGAAAATGGTGACAAGTCATCTGAGATGCTTGCCCGGTTTTATGTAATAATATTAAGTACCCGAAAACATTGAAGAAGTATGACTTTTTATTAAAAATTCATTAAAATGATTTCTTTATGAAAAGTCACTTTTGCAATGGACGTTCATGCACAGTAACACCGAATGTCTTTTAAGGAAAGAGCAAGTAGCAGATTGGAGTACTACAATTGGTAAGAGACTCACTGTGTACTACAGACAGTGAATTAAGTCAAAACACAGAAATACTGAGAAAACACTAAAGCAGATTAAAGTCCCAAGTTAAATTCATGACATGGACTAAAGGTAAAAAAAACAAAGCAAAAATAAAAATCTCAGCAGCTAATGTCAGTCATAGTAAAAAATGAGAAGAAACCATGGTGAGCATGGCTCAGGTCTTCCTGTTGGAGAGTGTTCACTGAGCCTGACTCTCACTGCGATGTGCAAAATGTGTGAAACGCGTCTGTGTGTCAACATTATTCTCAGTAACTCGTTTGTGCCTTCGTGAAAACAAATCACTTAAGGCAAAACAGTAGTGAGAAGATTCTCGACCGTATGTCTGTATGTAGAATCCTACTTGCTGAGCGTCCTCTCCCATGTTTAGTGAGAAGATTCTCGACCGTATGTCTGTATGTAGAATCCTACTTGCCTGAGCGTCCTCTCCATGTTTAGTGAGAAGATTCTCGACCGTATGTCTGTATGTAGAATCCTACTTGCTGAGCGTCCTCTCCCATGTTTAGTGAGAAGATTCTCGACCGTATGTCTGTATGTAGAATCCTACTTGCTGAGCGTCCTCTCCCATGTTTAGTGAGAAGATTCTCGACCGTATGTCTTTATGTAGAATCCTACTTGCTGAGTGTCCTCTCCCATGTTTAGTGAGAAGATTCTCGACCGTATGTCTGTATGTAGAATCCTACTTGCTGAGTGTCCTCTCCCATGTTTCCCTGAACAGACAGGTGTTTGGTCTTTCCTGAGCCACTTTAGTAGCAGGCTTAGAAGATAGATACTGTAGAGATTTTGCTATTGATAATTAACAGGGATGGCTTTTACGGTATTGACCAAGAGCTTCATGGATCAAGAAAACAATACATTTTGACTCCATTGCACAGAGTAAACACGCAGTACTCATGGGAGATTGAGTCAGTTCTTCTGGGCATCTGTCCCCAAAGTCCATCCTGTGTATAACTGTATGTGGCCAGAGGAACTGCACAGTTCATTAGTCTGATTCATTTCAAACTAATTTGTAAAATGAGCAGCGTAATGGAGCATACATAGCATCCCGTGAGGATAAGGCAGAAAAGGAGATTTATGGTTGGCCAAGTAAGATGCTTAGGTCAAGGATTGGCAGACTTCTCTGTAAAGGGCAAGACGATAAATATCTGGCTTTTAGCTTTGTAGTCAGTGTGTGGTCTCTTTCACATGTTCTTATTTGCAGCGCTCTTCTACACAACCATTTAAAAATGTAAAAATCTCCTTAGATCTTTGCAATACAAAATAGACGCAAGTGACTGTGAGACTCGGGTTTGCCTGCTGAACCAAATCAGTGTGTAGTCGGTGCCTTGCGCATCCCCTAAGAGGAGTCCATTAAATCGGCATTCTCTGTCATGATGAACAAACATTTATAGGCCATTTATTAATCTCAAGAGATTAGTCAGAGTGTCTTTCAACTCGCACACGGGCCTGTGTCCTCTTCTTGTGGCCCGTTCGGACGAGGCTCTTATCCTCTGTCGCTCTGGCCTTTTCCTTGCCCCTTGGACCTGACCTCTCTGCTGCGCCTCCTTCTGAACAGGAGACCGGTTTCCCGCGTTCAAACCAGGTAGTGCAGTTCAGGGAGGAAATGCTCATCTGCCATTTCCTCCCTGCTGGATTCTTCTTCCTCTCCAGCTTCAGAAGCTGGAGAAACTGCAGGAACTGGTTCCAGAAGCAAGGGCTATAATGGATGGCTGCTGCTGGATTCATGGAAGCTTTCTGTCTTCCCCTGCTGTCTGCAGGGATGCTCCTAAACCCACAGAGCACTGAGTGTGATGCAGGTCCTAAAGGCATGGAGAGCGGTTCCTCAGCCTGGAACTCTGAGGAGAAGTGCCAAGACCCAGAGTGTTCTTCAGGACTAGTTTCTGGAACAACCCACGGGAAGTCAGAGGTAGGGGTGCAATGGATCTTACCCATTTTAGTCTTTTCAGAGGAAATGTTTTACACACTTATTTTAGTTGGCTTCTTTATGTATATTATCATATTTATTTATTTATTTGGCATGGCAAGCACTCGCTCTTTTTTTTTTTTTTTTTTAGCAAAAGACACACTGGTCTCAAGTCTGTGCCTCAGAATATGCAATGGGCGGTCTTTTGTGTCACTTAAGTATTTTTCTGGCCAATTTTCTGCTCTGCCATGCTGAAATTTTAGGAACATATAGGTTACACAGTGAAGCAGATGTGGATTCCAAACCTGGAAAAATAAAAATGAAGAATTACTGAAATTAGAAAATGCCAAACCTTGATAATAACACCTCTTAGACAAGAAAAGCAACTGAGGCACAGCTCTTTGGAAATTGGGAGTACAAAATAGTCTTACATTTTTCCTTTAAAAAGTGCATTAAACTGTCTCACATTTTCATCTTTTTTCTGTGCTTCTTTGTAAGCGATTGCATGCCTTTGCAAATTAATTTGCAGCCATCTGTTCAATGAAAACAAATCCCTTATTTTGCAACTTAAGCTAGTCAACTTAAAATTTAACTTTAAATGTATCTTAATATAAAATTCAAGTGAATAGGTAAGGAATATTGATAAATACAACAATATATAAGGGCATTTTAACTGTTCAGTCTGTCATATGACAGTTAGATGAAACAGTAAAATTTTTTGACCAGGGAACATGTATCAGAGATAAAATATTTAAAAACCACATAAATTTCTGATCCAAATAGCAAACATATTCTGAAGCCCAATAAAATTGGACTGAGCACAAGGGAACAAACAAAATGACAACCCAGATATGGGTCTGCTTGATTTTAAACAACGGTCTGTGAAGCCCAACTGGATACTTGGAAATGTGTTACAGGTAATTTAATAAATCAAGCCATTAAACTAATTCTGCTTCAATGCTCAATTGCTTCAAGTGGAATTTTTGTCTTGAAATGATAAGATTGACATTCTTTTCAGTTTCACTCTACTTATTTACCCAACCTTCTTATACTTACGTTGGGCCAACTTTTTCCTCAACATCCATAGAAATTAAACAGATAATAGTAAGACTGTGACACATCTGGACAGACGAACATGCCTACTTCTCCAGCAGGTCATAGATAGGTGTGGTTGTTGGCCCCACAGTCAGAGAAAAGGGAATCAGTGTCAATTTATTTCAGTCTTATCTGTAGAAAAGGTAAAACTCCATTTGATTCATAGCTTCATATTTTCCCAACAACAAAGACATTTTTTAATATAATTTGAATTTATGGAGAAGAACTTAATTGGAAGCAAATGCAAATTAGATACATTTTTTGTCATGGTTTTATTTTTTTTTAATATATAAAACTTTATACATGCCATCCTGTTTTCTGTAATTTCATCACGCCAAATTATGGCTTGTTTAACAAAAGTTAAATAATACAAATCCCTCCCCACCGTCCAAAAAGCCACATTTAGCATGTAACTATGGAAGCATTTAGCACAGAACTGTGGAAACTGAGCCAACACATTAAGTGCACGTTAACTGCGCTTGACTGTGTGCACAGTGGTCTGGCCAGTATTAGAAGACGTATTTTGCTCTGCTTTGAATGCCTCCCATCAACTTCAAGTATGCTGCTAAGTCACTCCCGTTGTGTCCGACTCTGTGTGACCCCATATATATATATAGAGTCATCCCTTGGTATCCTCTAAGACTTGCTTCCAGGACCCTCCAGGGAAGGAGAGTCCACAGATGTTCAGGTCCCTTGCAGCAGGACCTGAACCTGTGGATCCTGCCTCCTAGGAGAAGAAGGGCCAACTGCAAGTTTAAAGGTTTTTAATTAATTGCTCCTTTCCCTAATGACCAACACAGTATGTCAGAAATATATTGACACTACACGATTTGAAATGAATTTTGAGATGTCAGGGTAAGTATGGTGGGAAGAGAGACAATGTAACTTTAGCATCAAAGCCTATATCTTCCTTCTTTTATAAATGTTAGAACACCGAGTAATTGAGAACGTTTTTAGTTTTGTATTTAGTGACTCAGTGAACTAGAGCTAAGGATGATAAAATAAAAGTGAAAGTCGCATCTTACTTTTTGTGACCCTTTGGACTGTACAGTCCATGGAATTCTCCAGGCCAGAGTACTGGAGTGGGTAGCCTCTCCCTTCTCCAGGGGATCTTCCCAACCCAGGGATCGAACCCAGGTCTCCTGCATTGCAGGAGGATTCTTTATGAGCTGAGCCACAAGGGAAGCCCAAAAATACTGGAGTGGTAGCCTCTCCCTTCTCCAGAGGATCTTCCCCACCTAGGAATTGAAGCGGGGTCTCCTGCTTTGCAGGTGGATTCTTTACCAACTGAGCTATCAGGGAAGCCCTAAAGCCCTAAAGTTATATATCAGAAAAATAATGCAGGTGAACTATTCTATTGCTTGAGGTAGAAATTTCACTGTTTAAAATCATATTTGGAATACCTATGACTTCTATACGTGACTAACACAAGCTCTTCTTACGGACAGGAAGTCATTCTGTAAGTCTCCCGTGTTTAAGTAGCTAGTGATTCCCTACAAAGTAGAAACATTCGCTACAAGAATATGGGGAGCGGGCACTTAGGTAAGGACAGGTGGACTAAGGAAGAACATCCTAAGTGAACAGATTTAATTCCAAAGCAGATGGTACTTAATACTTAATAATTTTAATTAATTAATCACTTAATTGATTGGCTATTTCTGATATGTATGTAAGCTGCAGAGAAGAGGCAATTGGGATAGTATTTCATGACAGAAAATAATTAAATGATTAAAGATGAAACTTCAATTCAGAAATGCACTTCAGAGGGAGACCTTAAGCTTGATATCTGAAAGTTTCATTTTGTAAGTAGGAGAGTTGAAATGTTTTGTAGAGTTCAAAATGGAAGCAGGCACTGTACTGAAGGAACAGCAATATGATGAATCTTTAGCTTTCAAATGTGACTTCCTCCTATGCTTTCATTAGGGCTATTTCACTTTCAACTCAGAACCCAGTTTATAATGCAGACTGTCATGTATAATCCCTAGGAAAAATTCTGGAGTTTTCCATTTGGAAAATATCAAAAATGTGCTTTTGGCTTTGACCACTATTCAGTAACTCAAGGAAATGCATTTCCTTCCTCATGTTTGCATATTTGATCTATCTTTTATCATGTGGTTAAGACCTGGCAGGCTCAGTGGTTGCCCGGTCCAGTTTAAGGTTCTTAAGATTGTCTTGTGTCACCCTTTATTCTTATCACAAAACCGTTTGTGTGTGTGTGTGTGTGTGTGTGTATGTGTGTGCACAGTCCAGTGATGACAAAGATTGTCTCTCTTCTAACTGTTACTTACGAGGCATCCGATACTTATTTGCTAAGTGAATGAAAGTACAAGATATTTAAAGATTATTTCAAACCAAATGTAAGAGATTACCATACTGAACTTGGGGGCGTAAAAGGATGAAAAGGAAAGTGAGATAGAAACTTGATAAGAGAGAACACCACTGCCAAATGCACGATGAATAAGAAGTAGTTTAATTTGCTCAAGGGTAATAAAGGATGTAGCAGCCCACCAGGCCCCTCCGTCCATGGGATTTTCCAGGCAGGAGTACTGGGGTGGGTTGCCATTGCCTTCTCCGATACATTATGAAATACTCATCACGATAAGTATAATTACCATCAGTCTCCCTGCAAAGTTATTATATACTAGTATAACTGTAATAATATGAGTATATTCACTTTGCTGTACATTATATCCCTGTGACATTTATTTTATAACAGGATGTTAATACCTCTTAGTCCCGTTCACCTGTCTCACACATTCTGCACTCCCTTCCGGCAACTATTGGTTTGTTCTCTGTATTTATGAGACTGTTTCTGTCTTACGTTTGTTGTTTGCTTTGATTTTTATATTCCACATATAAGTGAAATCATATAATATTTGTCTTTTTCTTCCTGACTTATTTCACTTGGAATAACAGCCTTTAGGTTCATCCACATTGTCATCAAAGGCAAGATTTCATTTCTAATTGCTGAACAATATTTTGTTGTATAAAAAAATACATCTTCTTTATCCATTCATCCATACATCGACACTCAGGTTGCTTCCATATCTTGGCTGTTGTAAACAGTGCTGCAGTGAACATCAGAGTGCTTATATCTTTTCAAGTTAGTGCTTTGGTTTCTATGGAGAGATGAGATCTTCGGGTTTAAAGAGATTGTATAAGGTCTATTAAAAGTGTTTAAGTGCTTTTGTTATCATGGAGCTGCTGTGCCGTGTTAGACACCAGGAAGAAGCAGTACTCTCTTCACAGTTTAAAATCTTGTGATTTGTGGGTTTGTGTTAACTTCCATCCTGCTGCCAGGATATTGTTTTGATTTCCACAGGATCCACATTCGGAACGTTTTCAGCGCAGGTCACTGGATGTTGGTTTCGTAGAGCAGAGCGGACGTTCTTGTTGTCCGTGCTCCCCCACAGCTGCCAGCGATATGCCTCACACACAGGCGGTACATAGGGTCTCTGAAGTTTTGTGTTTCCATCTTTCGGGACTTCTCAGCTACAGTCTTTCCAGCATACAGGGCATGTCTAGGGAATTTAATGTATTTTAAGGGGTGACAAAACATGGACTTTTTGAGTTAGTACACCGCAATGGGAATTGCAGGACGCTAGATGTATTGGAGAGTCAGGGCCCGTAGAAGCAGCCAGATATCCGGGCACTTACATAAATGGGAACCTTCATTTCACACTTATCATCCTCTTGGGTCCCCAGCAAATTGGCTCCATACTATGAATGAATGCAATAATTCATCAGGATTATTGCACGAGGAACTCCAGCTTTAGATGTGAGTTCTAACTAGGTGGCCTGTATGTTTTTTCTTTTTCAATATTGGAAATCTATGATGGATACATGCATAGACAATCCTAGGTTGCGTGATCATTTTAATAGCTACCCTGTTGGATCAAGCATGTGCTCAGAGCAGCCATATTTAGTAATATGGTTTTCCAAGAGGGACATGCAGGCTGGAATCCATCCCAGGTTGTAACAGGCTGACCCGACTAGACTGAATGCTTTAAATGAAATATTTGATATGGTACAGCAGCCTTGGAATGGTATCTTATTACTTCGGCTTTCCAGATGGAAATAAGGATTAGGGAGGTTTTGTGACCTGCCTTGTGGATGTGGCTAGACATACCCCAGGTTTGACGTCAGGTCTCTCTGCACGCAGAGCCTTTCTCCCAGGCTCTGCTCTTAGGGCCATCAGCAGACATCTGGAGAAAGGAGACCTCCGTGTCCGGCGGGGCTGCAGGCAGGCTCCACAGGAAAGACTGTTCAGGAACAGCCTCACAGCCTTGGTCCTGAGTCCGGGGGCTCCACCTCTGCCCCCGGGGCTCTGGAACACTGAGGTCAGGCGGTGGAGCAGGAAGGATGTGCTGGAGCACCTCCTACCTCCTAGAACGTAAGCCGTCAAATCATCATCCGCTTCAGAGACTGCGTCTCCTGGCTGTCTCCGCCTGGGCCCTCTGACTACAGGAGGAATGTGGACGCCACTCCTCACTGCATGCCAAGACCAGGGGATGAGTTCTTTAACGCTCTCTCTCCCTCTCTGTCTTCACTCCCCCGACTCCTTCTCTCCTTTCCTTTCTTCCTCGGTTGCTCTTCTATCTCTGTCTCCGTCCGTCTGTCTGTCTCCCTCTCTGGTTAAGTCATGCTGCTGCTGCTGCTGCTGCTGCTGCTGCTAAGTCGCTTCAGTTTCGTCCGACTCTGCGACCCCAAAGACAGCAGCCCACCAGGCTCCCCCATCCCTGGGATTCTCCAGGCAAGAACACTGGAGTTGCCATTTCCTTCTCCAATGCATGAGAGTGAGAAGTGAAAGTGAAGTCGCTCAGTCGTGTCCGACTCATAGCAACCCCATGGACTGCAGCCTACCAGGCTCCTCCGTCCATGTGATTTTCCAGGCAAGAGTACTGGAGTGGGGTGCCATTGCCTTCTCCGGGTTAAGTCATGGTATACATATAATTTCACCAGTGTTTTTCTTTCATTACCTGCTGAATGCTTCCGTGTGACTGTATAAGGGCTTTAAATCTGCAAGGTTGAAAACAAAGCCCTCAGCGGTGACTTCTTCCATTTCTCCTGAGCCAGGGTGTGGGGGATACACAGAGCACGCCCAGAGCCTTGTGAATTCGTATGTAGCTTGAGAAAGTTTTTTTTTTAATTAATTTCTTTATTTTAATTGGAGGCTAATGACTTTACAATACTGTAGTGGTTTTTGCACGTTCTAGCAGCAGGGGTAGGAGTGTATCTGACGGCTGGCTGTGGACCTGCAGTCAGAAGCCCGTGTGGCTGCGGGCTCCTCTCGCAGGAGCGAGCTGGGAGGGTTTTGTGCATTCTCTCTGCTACCACCAGGAGTGGGATGAATGTACGGAGAAGGAGAAATGCGGATGGAGACCGTCCCCAACGTCCATCCCTCCAGGGAGAGAGGCGTCTGGACTCTGTCGCAGGAGTGGCTGGCGGACGCCGTGGGCAGAGCCCGGGGTAGGAAAGCCCTGCGCAGGGACGGACAGGCCAGTCTCCTGCAGCGTGGGGCCAGCCAGGCCCCGGGCTGGGGCTCCTCTGTGCTGTGGAGAGAGAGAAAGGCAGATTCGCCGGAACACTGCAGACAGCCGTGTTCTGTTTGTCTCTTCAAGAACACACAGAACTCAAATTATGAAACCGTCTCTATTTGAAATGCAGTCTAGCATCGAAAAGCCAGAGAAGTCCGTAGGATGGACTCAGGCTGCCGGGGCCGCTCAGTCTCTAAATGGGCCTCAGGGCTTCCGGGCTGCGATGAGGAGGACTGTGTTTCCCTTCAGTCCTAGGTGCTGGCGGAAGCTGAAGGTTCCAGCTCACGGGTTGAGACGGCAGGCAGGCAGGGACAGAAGCGTTAGCAAAGCCACTGTCATCACAGTGCCTGGGGGCACAGTAGCCCCCAGGAAGTTGCGTGGCTCTCACGTGTGTTAACTTTATTTCCTATGGTTTGCTGTTTGATAGCCAGAGCACTCGCAACCCAGTCCTGGATATCTGCTCCAGAAGTGAATGTTAGGATTGTTCTAGTAGAGACTCTTCTATGTGTGTTGAGATCCTATGGCAAATCAGTTGTAGACGAATGCGGCCTCAGAGTAAACAGCGCAGTTCTCAGATTCCAAGGAAACAGTCGCCTATGCACATGACGAGATGCCCGCGAGGATGGAAGTCATGTGGACTCAGCAGACTTAGAAAAGAACGCCTCCCATGACCTCCGTGTTCGGTTCAGATTTGACCGTCCACAAATAGAATTGTGTTGGATCAGGCTCCCAGAATGGGGGTGGGGGTGGGGGAACAACCCAGCAGATCTGCAGCCTTTGGTGTAAACAGATGTGTTTCAACCTGTGTTTACCCAGAAGGTGGGAGGAATCACTCCTCTCAGCACAGCATGATTTTACTCTAAAGTGATCAGTCATTAAAAGGACATGGATTAGAACTGCAGTGCAGGCAGGTGGGTAATGCCTGGGAAAATAACAAACTCTCCCTGCTTCCCCAGCTGAGTTCCTTCCATCATCTGATTTGGCTAATTTGCTGCTGCAGTCTTTAAGGTGGTCAAATGCAGAGCTTAAAAATCTACTCCAGCAGGCATTACTAGACTCTTGACACGCCTAGGAGCTGTGGCTGTTACGAAAGTGAACAGAGGAAAAGATCAGGATATGGTAAATAGAAATCTAGAAATTTCTTTAAAAAGTGATAGTCAACTATCCAGTCAAGTGATAAGCGTGACCATATCACCGTAAAAGAAGAAAGAATGGTAAATGTTTACATTTATGGAAAATGAGAAAAAAGGAGACTGCAGACATGGAGTCTAGGGGCAGAGATGGCAGCAGTGGGCAAAAGGAACAAGGCCATGCTGAAGCAACGGAGAGAATATTCACAGAGTGAAAGTGCTCAGTGGGTCAAACATTAGAAATGTCTAGGAACCTTGTTAACCTGCAAGGTAAGAAGTTATTGGTAATGTCTGTAGAGAGTTGTCCAGATTTCAAGTAGTAAAGAGAGTAGGTGTGAGGAGACAGACATAGATGGCTCTTTCAAAATCATTTTGATTAAAAAAAAAAAGAAAATTGGTAGCCTGAAAAGTGGTAGCAGCAGTAACATTTACTGAGGACCTGCCCGGGGCTGGGCGGTGTGTGTGATCCCCCTCACTTACTTTGGGTGCCAACAGTCATGATTGGAGGTTTGGAAGCGAGAGAAGGTGAAGGCGTGAGGGCATCACTTCACCTCCCCTCCCCACACGTGTTCAGCAACTTGAAAGATGATGAAGGCAGAAGATTCCTTTTTTCTCATTGAGACTCAGTCCTTTTTCGTCTGGGTGTAGCCCCTTCTCCCACTCTCGTCAGCTCTTGGTTATAACTGCTGTGCCCTGGGCCCTGGGCCCAGCTTCCAGTGTCTGCCAGCTGCCTCCACAAACACCTTCCTCCTATCTGGGTTCTCCCCTCCTTCCTTTTGGGGGGTTTTCTAGTTCTCCAGCCCTCGTGTGCAGCAGGATCACCTGGGGAGTTTGTGAGACTGGTGCAGGCTAGCCTCCAGCTCCAGCATTTCTGACTCAGTAGGCATTTATGGTGAGACCTGAGGTTTGCCTTTCTAGTAAATTTGAAGATGATGCTTATACTGCTGGTCAGGGCACTGCACTTGGGGAATTTTGTAGCTGAAGCATATATTGGATGGACTCTGGAGAGCATGGCAGACTGCTTCACACAGCTCTGTGGAAGAGGAATTTTGTTGATGTTTGTTTCCAGTAGATACAACCAGAATTAATGAGTGGAGGGCACACAGACATCTTATTGGCTCACAAAGAAGAATTGAGCTCACAGAGGGGACCGGGGGTGACATGTGAGCTTGGCAGACACTGCAGAGGATTGGGGAGCAGTTTCCAGCAGGATATGCAGTTGGAGTTGCTGCTGCTGCTAAGTCACTTCAGTCGTGTCCGACTCTGTGCAACCCCATAGATGGCAGCCCACCAGGCTCCCCTGTCCCTGGGATTCTCCAGGCAAGAACACTGGAGTGGGTTGCCATTTCCTTCTCCAGTGCGTGAAAGTGAAAAGTGAAAGTGAAGTCGCTCAGTTGCGTCCGAACCTTAGCGATCCCATGGACTGCAGCTTTCCAGGCTCCTCCGTCCATGGGATTTTCCAGGCAAGAGCACTGGAGTGGGGTGCCATTGCCATTGGAGTAGATGGTCTTGAATCTTCCACCCAATTCTGAGATTTCAGTGATTTTGATTCTTCCAAGTTCAACATTTTTATTGAGCGTGGCCTTGTCCCTCTTGGTTTCCCTGGTGGGTCAGATAATAAAGAATCTGCCTGCAATGCAGGAGACCCAGGTTCAATTCCTGGGTCAGGAAGATCCCTTGGAGAAGGGAATGGCAACTCACTCCAGTATTCTTGCCTGGAAAATCCCATGGACAGAGGAGCCTGGTGGGCTACAGTGTATGAGATCGCAAAGAGTCAGACACAGCTGAGCGATTAATGCTTTCCCTTTGGCTCTCTTACTTTTCTAGAACCAGTCTCTCCCCCCAGCATTAAAACAACCATAAAGCTGTAAAATGTGTTTTTCTTTACTGCTCCTCCACCGCCACCGTCACTCCTGGAGTTAGCAGCTGAACTCCCTTCCTACCAGACTCAGCATTCACCATGCTCTCTGCTGAGATGTGCAACCCACATAAGGTCCAATCAACTGTTAAAGAGATTTCATCTGAAGACAAATTGGTGTTTAGAGATCATCACAAGTCCTGTCTTCAGCCAGGCAAGCCACTGCGTATCCCACTTTTGAAAAGGAGGGATTTTTGTGTCTTTGTTTTTTAGAGGGGACCAGGGGGGGTCGCATCACTCGGCGTATAGGATCTTAGTCCTCCAAACAGGGATTGAACCTCCGTCCCCTGCATTGGAAGCACAGAATCCTAAACAATGGACTCCCAGGGAATTCCCAAAAAGGAGATATTTTTAAAATGTGTAACCTGCCTGCCCAGGAAGTGAAAGTGAGTTGACCAAACACCTGATCTGTAACTCAAGTGCAGAGTTTCTCCCCCATATCAAGCCGTGGCCCTTCGTTATACTGAGGAGGAGATTAGGAGGGAAAGGAGGAAAGTACATGCAGTGAAAAGGAATATGCTATGATGCTATCTTCTGGGGTTAATTTTACACCTGTCTGAAATCAGGGAGCAGTGTTCCAGAGTGATTGAAAGTTCTCTTTTCCAAATGCAAAGACTCGTGAATTTTGAACCTTTCAGCACTGTTTTATCCTTGGTAATAACTCCAGCTAAGAAGTGCAAATGAGTCTGATGCCTTTGAGAACATCTGAATGGTCTTGATGGAAGCATTGATAGGGGAAAGTGGGAAATTAATGTTGCCTTGAAGGGTGACATAAATGGGTTTCAATTACTGCCTGCAACGGACAGCCTAATTTATACGGTTAACATCAGTCTTCCCAAAGTTAACTGTGTTCCAGTCATTGAACTTAGCAAACTTTGATAAAGCAGCATCAGAAGAAACAGCTAGTGTGCCATATCCCTTACACTGATCGATTTACTTTCTTTTCTTTGGAGCAATACTTGTAATTGCAGGGGGAAAAAAATTCCGTCCCCTTGCAAGAAAGCACTGTACGGCAATCTTTTGAGTTATTGTTTTCATTTAAAAACTTCAGAGGAGGCTTTTAATCCAGTCAGTGTGGCCAACCACAGTGGGGAGGCAAAGTCTCTAGAGGTCTCTAAGGCAGGAATGTGTGCTGTAGACAGTGCTTTGCACACTGTCTGTCCTGATGGCTGCACTCTTCCTAGTACATCATAGCCTCTGGAGGTGTACAAAGCTCTCGTGTGCCACGCACAACTTATCACTGAGTTCTGAAACACTCCAACTAGGAGATACTCTTGTTCAACAGTCGTCTCCCTTGATTAGACACAGGAATGCTGCAAATTATTGCATCATTATAAAAAGTTCCAAAACACCTACTTTCTGTGGACCTTAACTAATTGTCTGTGGCCACAGCTGGAGGTGTGCGTGTGTGTGAGTGTGTTAGTCGCTCAGTCGTGTCTGACTCTTTGCGACCCCGTGGACTGTAGCCCGCCAGGCTCCTCTGTCCATGGGATTCTTCAGGCAAGAATACTGAAGTGGGCAGCCCTTCCCTACTCCAGGGGATCTTCCCCACCCAAGGATTAAACCCAGGTCTCCTGCATTGGCAGGCGGATTCTTTGACGCTGAGCCACCGGGGAAGCCCATGGTGAAGGACTTGTGGAAGAAGCTCCTCCATATCGAAGAACTTGGTTAGTTTTTGAGACATCTTTTAAAAATGAAAGTCTTTCCAGCACAAGTGCCCAAAGCGGCAGATGTTGCCATGGACACCATTCCATCCCTGGAATCTTGGAATTTAAAGTAGGAAATAATATTGATACAGACACTTCTATGTCAAAATCATAGGGGGTACACTGGGGTTATCAAAGCAGAGCAGGGTACACAAGAGAGGTCAGTGTTCTATGCAGGTTAAGGAACTGCCCAAACTTGTGAATGAGTGATTAAGAGCAGTTTCAGGGGATCTGCTCCTGTGATGGAAGACTCTAGGAAACTGAGCCAGCAGCCAGTCCTGGGAGACAGCTGGGACAACTGAAGGACAGCTGCTGCCTGTGAGCTTTACACGGACTTACTCATCATCACGTCTTATGATCACCTGAAATGGAATGTTGGCCATGAAGTAGATTCTTTATGTTAAAATTTTAATCACAGAATGAAAAGCTGCAGATTAAAAGCTTCAGTGATTATTTCTCACGTAAAGTCAACTTAAATCCATAGACTTGAAGTCATTTGTCACAGGCCCCACTGGTCGTAAAAGTTGAGACAGGGTCCCTTGTCTAGGGCTTCTAACCCACATATGAGATCTTTTCCTATAGCCTTTTCTGCCTCTCTCTCCCTCTTCATTCTGATTCTTTTCAAAAGTTATTTCACAGTGCTTTTCTCCTTTAGTCTCTATAGCCTACTACCCATTAGGTAATTTAAAAAAATTCAAGTATCTTGTTTCTTCGCTTGTAGGAAGGTTTACAGTCATGCTCTCATTGACCCTTTCATTAAAAACATAGATACAGAAAAACTACTGATAAGTATATAACATACCTATTGTATATGCTGGTTAACTTAAACTCTATTTTATCATGCTCTTACCTCCATAGTCTGACACTGTTTCCACTGTTTCCCCATCTATTTCCCATGAAGTGATGGGACCGGATGCCATGATCTTCATTTTCTGAATGTTGAGCTTTAAGCCAACTTTTTCACTCTCCAACTTCACCTTCATCAAGAGGCTTTTGAGTTCCTCTTCACTTTCTGCCATAAGGGTGGTGTCATCTGCATATCTGAGGTTATTGATATTTCTCCCGGCAATCTTGATTCCAGCTTGTGTTTCTTCCAGTCCAGCATTTCTCATGATGTACTCTGCATATAAGTTAAGTAAACAGGGTGACAATATACAGCCTTGACGTACTCCTTTTCCTATTTGGAACCCGTCTGTTGTTCCATGTCCAGTTCTAACTGTTGCTTCCTGACCTGCATATAAATTTCTCAAGAGGCAGATCAGGTGGTCTGGTATTCCCATCTCTTTCAGAATTTTCCACAGTTGATTGTGATCCACACAGTCAAAGGCTTTCGCATAGTCAATAAAGCAGAAATAGATGTTTTTCTGGAACTCTCTTGCTTTTTTGATGATCCAGCGGATGTTGGCAATTTGATCTCGGTTCCTCTGCCTTTTCTAAAACCAGCTTGAACATCAGGAAGTTCACGGTTCACATATTGATGAAGGCCGGCTTGGAGAATTTTGAGCATTACTTTACTAGCATGTGAGATGAGTGCAATTGTGCGGTAGTTTGAGCATTCTTTGGCATTCCCTTTCTTTGGGATTGGAATGAAAGCTGACCTTTTCCAGTCCTGTGGCCACTGCTGAGTTTTCCAAATTTGCTGGCGTATTGAGTGCAGCACTTTCACAGCATCATCTCTCAGGATTTGGAATAGCTCAAGTGGAATTCTATCACCTCCACTAGCTTTGTTCATAGTGATGCTTTCTAAGGCCCACTTGACTTCACATTCCAGGATGTCTGGCTCTAGGTCAGTGATCACACCATCGTGATTATCTGGGTCATGAAAATCTTTTTTGTACAGTTCTTCTGTGTATTCTTGCCATCTCTTCTTAATATCTTCTGCTTCTGTTAGGTCCATACCATTTCTGTCCTTTATCCAGCCAATCTTTGCATGAAATGTTCCTTTGGTATCTCTGATTTTCTTGAAGAGATCTCTAGTCTTTCCCATTCTGTTGTTTTCCTCTATTTCTTTGCATTGATCACTGAAGAAGGCTTTCTTATCTCTTCTTGCTATTCTTTGGAACTCTGCATTCAGATGTGCATATCCTTCCTTTTCTCCTTTGCTTTTCCCTTCTCTTCTTTTCACAGCTATTCATAAGGCCTCCCCAGACAACCATTTTGCTTTTTTGCATTTCTTTTCCATGGGGATGGTCTGTCTCCTGTACAATGTCACAAACCTCATTCCATAGTTCATCAGGCACTCTATCTATCAGATCTAGGCCCTTAAATCTATTTCTCACTTCCACTGTATAATCATAAGGGATTTGATTTAGGTCATACCTGAATGGTCTAGTGGTTTTCCCTACTTTCTTCAATTTAAGTCTGAATTTGGCAATAAGGAGTTCATGGTCTGAGCTACAGTCAGCTCCTGGTCTTGTTTTTGCTGACTGTGTAGAGCTTCTCCATCTTTGGCTGCAAAGAATATAATCAATCTGATTTCGGTGTTGACCATCTGGTGATGTCCATGTATAGAGTCTTCTCTTGTGTTGTTGGAAGAGGGTGTTTGTTATGACCAGTGCATTTTCTTGGCAAAACGCTATTTGCCCTGCTTCATTCCATATTCCAAGGCCAAATTTGCCTGTTACTTCAGGTGTTTCTTGACTTCCTACTTTTGCATTCCAGTCCCCTATAATGAAAAGGGCATCTTTTTTGGGTGTTAGTTCTAAAAGGTCTTGTAGGTCTTCATAAAACCGTTCAACTTCAGCTTCTTCAGCGTTACTGGTTGGGGCATAGACTTGGATTACTGTGATACTGAATGGTTTGCCTTGGAAATGAACAGAGATCATTCTGTCATTTTTGAGATTGCATCCAAGTACTGCATTAGAAATAGATGGGGAAACAGTGGAAACAGTGTCAGACTTTATTTTTCTGGGCTCCAAAATCACTGCAGATGGTGACTGCAGCCATGAAATTAAAAGACGCTTACTCCTTGGAAGGATAGTTATGACCAACCTAGATAGCATATTCAAAAGCAGAGACATTACTTTGCCAACAAAGGTTCGCCTAGTCAAGGCTATGGTTTTTCCTGTGGTCATGTATGGATGTGAGAGTTGGACTGTGAAGAAGGCTGAGCGCCGAAGAATTGATGCTTTTGAACTGTGGTGTTGGAGAAGACTCTTGAGAGTCCCTTGGACTGCAAGGAGATCCAACCAGTCCATTCTGAAGGAGATCAGCCCTGGGATTTCTTTGGAAGGAATGATGCTAAAGCTGAAACTCCAGTACTTTGGCCACCTCATGCGAAGAGTTGACTCATTGGAAAAGACTCCGATGCTGGGAGGGATTGGGGGCAGGAGGAGAAGGGAACGACAGAGGATGAGATGGCTGGATGGCATCACTGACTCGATAGATGTGAGTCTGAGTGAACTCCAGGAGTTGGTGATGGACAGGGAGGCCTGGCGTGCTGCGATTCATGGGGTTGCAAAGAGTCGGACACGACTGAGCGACTGATCTGATCTGGTCTGATCTACCTCCATAGTCTATTGTCTACTAAGTAATCATGGACTGAGATGAGAAATTGGGGTAAGATTCTGACAGCACAAGTTTTATGAACACTGGCTGATGCAGTCCATCCGTCAGCCGAGTGTGTGACCTCAGGCGACATGTCTGATTTCTTTACCCCTGAGTTGCCGGGTCTAGAGAATGTGGATCATACAGTGTGTACCGTTTGGTCCCACTGTGAGGTTCATCCGGGGCCATTTATTCAGGCACTGCCACGGTGCCCAGCAGTAAGCAAACCATAAGCTTCACTCTTATCATACCTGTTTACATCATTATATTCAATAGAAAAATATTAGCGTCCTTAAAAGACAACAGGGAAGGAAAAAGAAATCACGGAGTGAATTAGGAAGGAACAAGGTCCATTTATGTTGTTGAGCTCTGAGAGAGTGAAAGCCATTTGTTTGTGTTCGTCTCCCTCCAAGGGTAATCCAGATTCTGTAACGTTCTGCTTTCTGAAGGAACAAGGAAATTATTAATAGAAGAATGTAATTAAAGTAAAAAAGACATCGGAGACTGCCGTTTCTGGGCAGCGTCGGGTGCTGCCCCGCACGGCCGATCCCCTCTGTGCTGTGGTCCGCCCGGCACACGGATGGGGGTCGGGGCGGCCCTCCTGCAGGGACCCTGCGGCCCGGCCCCGCGCAGAAGCAAGCGCACGGGCCTCCGCCTCGGTCCCGGTGATCGTCTGGACGCGGCCCGTCGCCAGTGGAGACGAGACCCGGGGGGACCTCAGGCCTCCTTGTCTGTTCGGTTTGCGGCTTAGCTTTGATCACAGACGAGAGACTGTCTTTTGAATGGAAGGAATCAAACCACTGCAGCGGTTATGAGGCAACGATTTGAAAAAGCTTTGGTAGACTTTTTTTTTTTTTTTTGCTGAAAGGAAGCTCTGTACCTTTTCATACAAGCCTTTCGCACTGGGTGACATTTTCAGTGCTTTCATTTTTTTTTTTTTTTTTAATCCTCCTAGCGCATGTCACAGTAAAATTACAAGTATAGCAGTCCACCATCTGGCAAGACTCCTTCTCCCCGCAATAAAGCCGGGGATGCGGAAGAGGCTTTTTGTATTTCACGTCCCTGCGTCCCTACCTCTGTTCGGCTTTGTGTTGTTTCTCCTACCGGTTAATCAAATCTTGAAAAAGAACCTTCAGAATTAATTTCTAAGGCTCTCAAGGCCTCAATACTTCATCCTGGAGCTCAGCGTAATTCAGGAGCTGAGGACTTCCTGTGTGTTTATGGCTCACATCTGACATATTTTTTAGACTGTGTATGCCCCAGCCTCGGTTTTATTGCTGTTATTACCATCTGTTTGTTTTTAAGGGTTCATTCCTTCCGGTTTTTTCCTCCTTTTGGGGGACTGTCACTCTTTATTAATATCTCTGTCAGGAGAGAGCAGAAAGAGGGGGAATGCAGGCTTCAGAACTTCTCCAAATTCAAATGAAAACGGCTGAGTTTAATGCGGTCACCATTGCCTTTGCACATTTTGTTTTGTTTTGTTTTTAGATCCTTATTACCTAATCAAGGTACAAGTTATAGAATGTGAGTTCAATATAGGATTAAAATATAACTTTATTAAGGTGTGTACAGATTAAGGTAGTTTAATTGAGGTAAAATTCAAAGAGTTTTTAATATTTTGGTATGGAAGGATTGAAAAAAGTAGGGTCCTGTTTGTTTATGCTGGCTGGGGACTTTTTGTATCAGTCCATGTAAAAGGCCTGTTTCTCTTGCTTTGAAATCCAACTAAAGGTGTTTCATACAAGGCACTGTTTTCAATAAAAGTATTCTTGGTACCAAACATGTTTCTTATTAACTAATTGGGTATAAACAAAGATTGATAATTATAGCAAAAGCATGCTTTTTTTTTTTTTTTAAAGCCTGTCTCCCCACCTGTTTCCATATTAAGTAGTATTTAGGAGTACTCTTGAGAATATTGTTTGAAACTTCTGTTGAACATCTGGGTTTTGTCATAGATCCATAAGATATTTCTTCTTCTTTTTACAAAATCCTCCGTACAAACCCTCCTAGAGCATAGATCCCCCCAAGATGATGAGGAAGGCATTTGATACGTTCATGGACATTTCTCTGGACTTTTTCCTTCATGAATGCATATACTTCACACTAGGTTGAAAGGAGCCCTGTAAAAGGAAGGTATGCGTTTGGTGCAGCATCACACTGGTATACTGCATTCAGCTCTAGAAGCACTTCCGCCTGTCTGCTGCCAGCAGGGCACTCTCTTATCCCGTAAGAATAGCACAATGATGAACAATATACGGCCTGTTCTCTCAAGTTGCTTATAGTGTAGTAGAAAAATAAGGTAAACATACTACCATAAGGGCTTCCCAAGTGGCTCAGTCGTGAAGAATCCACCTGCCATTGCAGGAGAAGAGGGTTTGATTCCTAGGTCAGGAAGATCTGCTGGAGAAGGGAATGGCAGCCCACTCCAGTATTCTTGTCTAGGAAATCCCGCAGACAGAGGAGCCTGTTGGGCTACAGTCCACGGGGTCACAAAGAGTCAGACACTACGAAACAACAACATAACTATTATGACATCTGTTTGTGAGTGGTACGTTACTGAGCATTTCAGAAGGAGGAATCACATTATTTGAAAAGATAAAGTGTAGAAAAGTCATTGTCATTTGAAGTGGCCTTTCATCAGATAATTTCCTAATACCTGGATTCAATCATTCCCAAGCAAATAAAACCCACAGAGACATAACAACTGGGAAAAGCATTTTATATACTAGTATTCCACACAAGATAGATACTAAGTATCCCTGCTGATTTTTATAGAATTGCGTTGATGCTGTAAAGCTTAGCTTATATAAAAAACTCAAAAGTGGGCTGTCTACACAATATCGTAGGATAACTGATAGCCTCCCATCTCCTTCTCATTGGATGCCAGTGACTGCCAAATTTGATCAAATTGTTAAATCTCAGTGAGCGTGTCATCACATGAATAGGCATCAAATTAATAATGTGCTTTTATATCATATTTTTATAGATTATGTAAATATACATATAAATGTATAATATGTTCTGTATTTTTACATATAAAACCAAAAAGAATTAATTAATGTGGATAAAACTCACAATCTGTTCATTTACTAACAGTAACTTTTCAATTGTTTCATCTTGAAATCGAAATTTATAAAATAACCATGTTTTTCTATCCTAAACAACATATATTAAAAGAGCAGAAAATAATACAATGAGAAATATTTTGTGACCTTCTCTAAAATTACCTTCTTAGTCCACTGAACCTTAATTGTATCTAAGAGAGCAGTTGATAGTCATGTTTTCTTTTTAAAATTTAAATTTAATGAAGTAGCATTAAATAAAATTAAAAAAAAATCATCTTCTCAGTGGCACTAATCACAGTTTAAGCACTCAAAAGCCACACATGGGTCATGGCTTCTGGGTTTGATGCTGATGATAGAGTATTTCTATCATTATAGAAAATTCTATTGGACAGCAGTGTACTTAAGTTCCTTTGAGGGCAGTCATAATTTGTATTGCTTAGGAGATTAAATAAATATTTTCTGAAGAGTTAATTGACAGAGAGACCTGGGAATTCCCTGGCAGTCCAGTGGTTAGAACGCTGTACCTCATTGCAGCTGGATCCCTGGCCGGGGAACTGAGATTCTGCAAATTGTGTTGCCTGGCCAAGAAAGGAAAAAAGAAAGAGAGCCCTACTCTAGAATTTTTGGTCTCTTAGAGCTTTTGGGAGGGAGGGGGCTTTGAAAACCCCTGTCTTCAGTTGAATGTAAGTGCTAAGCTATAATGACTATATTGATGATGGTGGTGGTAGTGATATTTATGAAAAGATGATGATGGAGTTGAGGGTGATGAATATAAGAAATAAGAATGTTTACCAAGACTGAGCTGATCTGAGGGTTTGTTATCTAATGAGCAGTTGTCAGTTTTTCCAACAAGGGATGGATTTCTAGAAGTTTGGTTATGTCTGTGATGTGGTTATGCATGTCAAAGTCAATCAGTCGTGTCCGACTCTTTGTGTAGCCTGCCAGGCTCCTCTGTCCATGGAATTCTCCAAGCAAGAATACTGCAGTGGGAAGCCATTCCCTTCTCTAGGGGATCTTCCTGAGCCGGGGATCAAACCTGGGTCTCCCACATTGCAGGAAGATTCTTTACCAGCTGACACACCAGGAAGTTACGTGATATGGTTACACGTACTTACATAGAATCCTTTTCAGTTACATCTGAAGTCTGGTGAAAACTTCCATTAGAAATGTTCTATGTTTGGGACTAAGTCCTTATGCAGTAGACCTTGAATGATTTACCGCCAGTATCTGGTAGGGATTGTAATATGCCATAAGGGTTTTAAATGGTGCAGGAAAAGTCACTGAAGGACTAGTCTGGGTTTCTTAAATAGTGAAATCGCTCAGAAGAGTTTCTGAAAGCCACATCCAAGTTAAGATTTGATCCCTCTGTAGCTTCCAACTAGTGGAAACCAGTTTTATAAGAGAATGAAGAGATTTTTCAAAAGGATTTTCTTCCAGGAGACATTTCCTTAGAGGCTGCAGTGATACATTTGCCATGGAGACTGTCTCCTCATCTCCTTCCCAGTATAAGTGATCTTGTGAAGCACGTTTCTGATCAGACAGCTATTCTGTTAACAGGCAGTCAAGCTGAAGGCTTTGATCCAGAGAGAATGTGGTGAATATTTGCCCATCTCCCTACAAAGCACATCTTGCCTGGTAACCAGAGAGGCACTTGGCATATAGTTCTCTTGGGGCTTCCCTGGTGGCTCAGATGGTAAAAAACCTGCCTGCAGTGGCATGTACTTCTCTTATAATAAAGGGTGTTTTTCATTCATATTATTTAATGTTAGTCTGCCCTCGAGATGATACCATATTATTGAAGACAAAACTCTCACTTGGTTGGTTTTTCTTCCCTTCCCCAGCCTATATGCTGTCTGCTTTAGCTGTGTTCTTGCCCACGTTAGGGACTGGACCATTTCAGGAGATCTGACAGAAGTAACTGAGGGAATGTTCATAAAACAAACCTTCGGCCAAAAACAAAGACTGTGACTTTAAGGGGCAGCTGTGGTCTCCATAAGAATTACTCTTTTTCCCCAGCAAGAATACCTTGATTCCAGATGTAATGGAGAAAAATGGAAGCAATATATTTTTCCCTAAGGGTAGACTATTCCCTAGAAGCAAATTTTATCATGACTTTCTAAGGTCCCATCATTATCTTGGTGTAAAAAATTTATACAGGCATTTTCTAGATGGCAGCAAACTGACCCTATTCATCCTTTCTTTGCTGTCATCTAGAAAACACACATATCCATGCAAACAACTGGGGAGAGAGTCTAATTATTTGTATTAGAATAACGTGCATTTCCAAAATCAGGAATGATTGTGTGTCTTGGTGGTCTGGAAGTCCCCAAAATAAAAATATTTTGGAGCAAACAGAAAACACAGAATAGTGACTAAATTAAACATTTCAACTTTTTTATGACTTGAAGGACAAAGGCCTAAAGAGTTAAAGCCTAAAAGAGGTTCTCACAATAATATATAACACAGAAAATAAAAGGGTACCATCTTTATACACTGTTAGAAATAACTTGAAGTGTAAAGTTGTGCGTATCTGCGGCTCTTGAAGATTATTATCACCCTGCCTTGTATTATATATTAAACCAAAATAAACAAACAAGCAAAAAACAACAACAACAACAAAAAAAAACACAGAATATCAGTCAGAGTTCTTATTTGCAAGCAGCTAATATAAGCATGAGAGTATATTGTATTTAAGGCTACTAGAAACTCTGGGGCTAACAGAAACTAACAGAACAGGGACTCTAGGGCAGCCAGCTAGCCAGGTTTGAAAGCTGTGTGTTTGCGAACAGTGCAGTGATCTCGCAACATCCAGCCGTAGGAAGAGGTCACATCTCCATCTCTGGAGCAGTGTTCACTGCTGCCACTGCAGACATTCACCAGAAGTGGTTCCACCCCTTCTCTCCGCTTCATCTCGTTCGCTTCCTGTCCACAGTAGGGACTGAGTGCTTCTGGTTGGCAGACACTAAGTCCTTGGGCTGTACCCTGGCTGGGGGCGTGGACAGAAAGAGTATGGAATTTTCAGTTGGGTGCTGAGAGTTGGGCTCTGTTTCGAAAGGGAGGAGATTCCGAAATGAAACAGCCAAAACTAATGAAAAAGCCCTACTAGTCCTAACGTCTAGCTAAGGCTCTTCATCACTGACCTTGGAAGCGTCATTTGTGTGACTTGCATAATTAAGGAAATTACTATTTGCCAGATTAGATTTTACCTTAGCCTACCTGAATGGCCAGGTATGGGAACAGTCATATGAATGTGCTTAATCTAAAAGCTGCAGGACAGAATTCTCTCACCAGGTATGCTGAACAATTAACAACTGCGTTCAGATACAAATAATTGATGTTTTTAGGTTAGAAGATAGGAAGGTCAAAGAACTGAGGGCCATCTCGTAGCCAATCCTAGAAGCCATGTGAGGACATGCACCATTATCCCATAGCCTGTTCTGTGTGAGTAGGGGCTGGAGTCAACATCTTCTCGTTTAGAAAATCCATTCTTTTGTTTTTTTCTGGATGATGATGCTTTGCTTGGGACTAATCTTGCTTTCCAGTTATCAAATGAAAAAGACCGCCTCAAATGCTGCGTTTAAGTTTGCATTGAGAAAAGCTCCAGTGAGGGGTGGTGGGGTAGCAGTAAGCATAAAGAAATGAATGTGACGGTGAAATCTGTGCAGGATAGACTCACCTACTTCAAAGGAACCCAAGTGAGAAATCTAAGTATAATAAAAACCCTTATTAGGCTTCATGAAGTGACTGCCAGTATAATCTGTCTTGCTGGGTCCTTATACATACCCATCCTCTATTCCCAGCAAAAGAAATATGAGGTGAAGGAAGAAATTTATAATGTCTGGAAGGGAGCAGAGTTCTGCTTACATTCCTGAAGAATAATTTGACTTTCCCTCCCACGTAGACATCAGGGAGAGCAGTTTTCGGGCGTTTTATTGCCACTAAGGATTGGATTCTGTGTTCCGGAATACTGCAGACATCCAGCTTTCTCTTCCTCTGCAGTTTAGGAGGATGTTGAGAATGTGTCCTTAAAGGGAATAACTCGTCATTTATCCAGACGTGTACCTTATAGTCACTGGTGCCGTTGGAGCTGGAGCTCAGATTCCCTGTGGAGTTAAGCTGCTGATGGCTCCTCGGCGGTTTCTGCCTCTGCAGCTCCAGACACCCCATCCCCCGCCTCCCCTCCACCCCTTCCCTGCCTCGCAATCCACAGCGCATATCCACCGGAACAGAAACTATCGACTCCTTTCCCTCTGCTACAAATCTATCACCAGATATAAACTCTCAATGGAAAAAAAGAAAAACAAAAGCAAAGCCTCCCAAGATCTGCACTAGCGTTTCTGTAAGAGCGTCTGTTTGTTTTCCTGTGCTGAACGCCATCCTTGTTTCTGTTTGTCCTCAGTTAGGGGCTTGGCTTTGGAGTAAATTGCAGGGACAGTTACATTACTTTCTCATTTCCTTTCTTTCTAAGCCAGTGTTTTGCTTCTGTTTGAAAATGCTTGCACGCGTTACGATCAGCGCCAAATTCGGTGTTGTTTTATACTTGAGCATGACTGTAAACATAGCCCATTTTGGATCGTAATTATAAATATGTATGACGAGCACACACATATACACACGCACTGCTCTCGTCTCGTAGACTTAGCGTATGAACTTTGTGCAATGCACTGCCTTAGGCTGCATGGTGGTGATTTAGTTGTTAAGTTGTCTTGTCTTATGCAACCCCGTGGACTGTAGCCCACCAGGCTCCTCTGTCCGTGGAATTCTCCAGGCAAGAATACTGGAGTGGGTAGACATTCCCTTCTCCAGGGGATCTTCCCAACTCAGGGATCAAACCCAGGTTTCTCACATTGCAGGCAGATCCTTTACTGACTGAGCTACCAAGGGAACATAATCTGCTAATATCGCAAAAGCAAGTGTGTTCTCCTGCGATGCATGGCCTTATCTTGAGTACTTTCCTGGGGCTAACTGCAGTAAATGGTTTGAATTTATTTAAATTCAAGTTTCTTTTGAAAGAAAACAGCAACATTGACTCCAGCTTGTGTTGGGAGCACATTAGGTGGGGCACATCCGCTCTACATTCTCCTGAGGGTGGTGATTCCACACAGAAGTCAGTTGCATAAGCTTCCTGACTGGACAAAGCTGGGTTTGGATCACACCACCACCATTTACAGTGTTTTGACCTTGAGCATATCTCTCTTCTTTGGCCGAAGAATTGATGCTTTTGAACTGTGGTGTTGGAGAAGACTCTTGAGAGTCCCTTGGACTGCGAGGAAATCAAGGCAGTCAATCCTAAAGGAGGTCAGTCCTGGGTGTTCATTGGAAGGACTGATGCTGAAGCTGAAACTCCAATACTTTGGCCACCTGATGTGAAGAACTGACTCATTTGAAAAGACCCTGATGCTGGGAAAGATTGAAGGCAGGAGGAGAAGGGGACGACAGAAGATGAGATGGTTGGATGGCATCACCGACTCGATAGACATGGGTTTGAGTAAGCTCCAGGAGTTGGTGATGGACAGGGAGGCCTGGCATGCTGCGATTCATGGGGTCGCAAAGAGTCGGACACGACTGAGCGACTGAACTGATATCTCTCTTTCACTGTCTGCAGAAGGAAGTAATGTGTATTTTTTCAGATGCCTGACACAAAAGTTTAAATGAGAGAAATGTCTTTAAAGCCTGTCATACAACATGAAAAAAGAGGTCTGTGAAAAGCCAGTTTCTGTGAATTATGCAGGCCAGCTGTGGGACTGATCATCGGAAGACTGGTTGAAAGTCTCTTTGCGCATCAATTAGACCCACCGGTCAGAACCTAAACATCCAGGGAACATTCTTGCTCCCATTTTCGCCTCCTTCAGTTTATTCTCTGGGGTAAGTGATATGGAGAAAGTGAGACTTGAGGTATCTCGATTCCAGGGTGAAGTTTAGAAATAAAAATACAGTGATTGTATCGCATTCGATACTCTGAAAGGCGGGGTTCCCTATCTTCTTATCATTTTACCTGAGAATGCCTGTGGCCAGGTGTGTATTCCCCAAAGTTCGAGCCTGTAAAATTCTTCTTTGGATAAACCCAATAACCCCAACAAAAGACCTAATGATGCTAAAACCTAGGAGCCCACAACAGACAACTGGCTCAAGATAAATGCCGCTGCAATAAAAGAAAAGAGCAGGATAGGATGTAAAATAAATTGTCAGACAAGTGAAAAAGAACTCTTGGAAACTGGGACTATAATTGCTGAAAAAAATTACCAGAGGAATTATAGTCTAAAGTTGAGGGAATTTCCCAAAAAGTATGATGAAAATGAAAGAGATGGGCAATAGTCTAGAAAATATTAGTAAATGATATAAGACAATGTAGGAAGTACCAGACCTAATTACTTGGAATTTCAGAAAGGGAAACCAAAAGAAAATAAATGGAATATTATCAAAGAAAGAAAAAATTCAATAATTTATGCCAGGATTGGAAAACACGGATCTTTACATTAAAAAGACCGCCAAGCATGGAGAATAATGGATGGGGGAAAAGGTACATGACCACGCAATTTCACGCTTTCAGGCATAATAGTGAGAACCAACAACATCTAAAAAGAAAAGAAGTTTCGTGCAAATGTATCAGATTTAATTATATGTCTTAAGAGCAATGCTGGAAGCTAGGAGACAGAACAAAGGCCTTTCAATTTCTGAAGGAAATATATTTTAGAATTATATAGCCAGCCAAAGTATCAGTAAGAGTGCAATAAAAATAAAGATACTTTTTGGAAAAATATGTAAAATTCTAAAAGAAGTTTTTGCTCTCTCTCAGTTTTTACCATGATGTGCCATCAAAACAATGAAGTAAATCATGAAAAGAAACAGGGAGTGTAGCAAGAAGAAAAAGAAGTTCTCTATAGGGGCCGGACTAGAAAATTCCAGTGTGAAGTACTACATAAAGCAAAACAAAATGAAACAAATGAGCAAGCAAAAAAAGTAGAATTTATAGGTTGTCTGGTGCATTTGAAAATAAGTGGATTAGATGATAGAGCTTTTACAGTTGTCTTTGGGAAGTTTTCACAATGGATACGTTAAAAAAAATAAGCAATGAAGAGATTCAAGCCAATTGTTAATTCTAAGAAAAACAAATTTGTACGTTGTACAATTTGTCATTGTAATAAAAACATATTACAATGTTTGGGTTCAGCAGGGAATGATATTTAATTAGTTATAAATTGTGCAAGTTAGTTTTTAATTTAAGTAAGAAATTGCTTGAGATGGCAGAATATCCATCCCCATAATGGAAAATGAGTAGAAAATTCCTAAAATGTATATTTTAAGAATTAATTTTTAAGCGTTCTTTTTTTTTAAGAAATATAGCTGTAGATATTAAAAGAAACAACTAAAATGTGCTTGTTTCTGAGAAACGAGACTGGTGAGTCAGGAGCAGGTAGACAGAGGATGCTTGTCATAATAAGCTTTGTAATAGAAATTGATATTTTAAACTTTCTGTTGTATTAATTTTAGTGCATGCAGCTTACACCGTTACTTCTGGAGAGTGAAATTAAAAGTCAAGGAAATTTAACAACTAAGCTAATGTCATTTGGATAGTAAGTGAAAGAACCAAATTTAAATCAAATCTGGTGACTCCAAACTTTCATACTCTCAATCTTGACAGTGTCATCAACAATTGTGTGTGTGTATGTATGTGTGTGTGTGTATGTGTGTGTATGTGTGTGTAAGTATGTGTGTATGTATGTGTGTATGTGTGTATATGTGTGTATGTATGTGTGTATATGTGTGTATATGTGTGTGTATGTATGTGTGTATATGTGTGTATGTATGTGTGTATATGTGTGTATGTGTGTGTGTGTGTATATGTATGTGTGTATGTATGTATGTGTATGTATGTGTGTGTATGTGTGTGTGTGTATGTATGTGTATGTGTGTATGTGTGTATATGTGTGTATGTGTGTGTGTGTGTGTGTGTGTATGTATATAGACCCTTTTCCTGAGTCAGTGAGTAACGCAGTGTGAATTCCTTCCAAACAGAGATACATGTGACCAGCGGAACCGGGCAGTGTGTACCTACTAGAGTTTACAGTCTGCTGTGATCTCCTTGTGTATTTTTCTCCAGATGGCTGCATGGCTTTAGGAACCCTCCCCTTCTCAGTCAAGGCAAACCCACTAAAATGAACACAGGTTATCACCTGTTTTAACTAGAAAGAAAACAATGATGGTGCTCCAGATGCTCCTTCACCCTGTTCCCTCCATCATCACCCCGGGACAAGATCCTAGACTGTCCAGGAGGGTTATTGCTCAGTATGACGTTTCGGTTGTTTTAGAAAGGAGGATCTGTGAACAGACTCATACCTAAGTTGATCCAGGATAGTTGAATTTTATTCCATGCGTTTCTCCTCTCTTTATCAAGGTTAGGCCTCAGAGAAAATGACCTCTGAAAACAGGAAAGTGACCCCAGTTAGTACCATGGTAAGAGGTTAGAGAACTTTCCCTGACTGAACCCCAGAGCAGGGAGACACTTGAAAAGTAGATTGTAGTTGCTTTTGGGTGTGTACACTGGCAAAACACCTTTGGAGGGTAATTTGGTGTTTATCTCCTGAATTTTAACCCTGTATATCCCTGATCAACAGTTTGTATATACCAGCACACTTGAGAAATTATGTATGTCCAAAGATAACTCATTACATTATTTTTTTTTTTTTTGGAATAAGAAAAGATAGGAAATAACCTAAATTTCTATCATCAGGAGACTGGTTAAATAAGTTATGACATATTTATATAATGAAACAGTAATTGCTATTACAAAATTATGAGGATAGCCTTTATGAATTCCCTTGAGATTTCCTAGAAAAATATGTTTAAAATCTAAACAGACAAAACCAACAGCCAAAATGTGGAACAGTGTGTATGGTATTGATGCTATTTGCATGAAAAGGGTAGAGATTTTATAAATGAATTGGCTTGTATATTATACACTGGAAACTGGGAAGATGAGTAGATGGGGTAAGAGTGGAGAGGACTTTTCCACACATGTTTTATGCTGTGAGGTTTGAATTTGCTGCTGTGCCGAAGGTGGTGTAGGGAAGAGTCGAGTTGTTTGCTAAGAGACTGTTAAGTTACAAAGTGTTAGAGTCAAGAACAAATGCAACCAAAGAAAAATAGGTTTTCAAATCAAACACTGTTTCAGTTTATAATAATTTGTAGCTAACAATTTTTTTATTTTATATTTAAAGATAGATATTGTGAAAAAATTGAAATTCCCTCCTTCCTCCTCAATAGACATTTTGATGAAAGTTTTCTTAATAAATAAAAGGCCTTTAAAAACAATAAAATATTCAGTACAGAACAGAAGCAGCCATTTTTAATTGAAAATATTTAACTAAAGTCTGAAAAATGGATATACTCAAGGAAGCAAAGTAATTATAGGTGAAATACACGGTCGAATATCAGAAAATGCAAATAAGTTTTTACTACAATAAGGCATAAAGTTCAAAATGAAATTATCCATTTTAATTTATGAATGCTAAGTTAAAATTAATATTTCTCACTAAAGTTCATTACAAGCCATTAATTCCAGCTCTTGGAATTTTTTTTTTATTTAAATAAGATACTTGGTATATTAGTATGTTCATATAAGGTATTCTTCACAAATCCGCTGCTACAAAGGAATTATTTAGTAGTCTCACATGAAACATACCAGAAATCTTATAAATAGTTGTCTTGGGGTTAGTAATTCTATTGAAATGTTACATACTTAAAAATTAGGCATATTTACAATTTCAGTTTTTATAGCCATGATATGTGGCTTTAGACGTAACTTATATTCAGTATAATCATTATTTAGACAGTTATCTAAAACTCACCAAAGTTTCTCAATGTACCAATTTTTTATCCCTTCTTTCTCCTTTACTATTGATCTGTCCATGGGATTCTCCAGGCAAGAATACTGGAGTGGGTTCCCTTCTCCAGGGGATCTTCCTGACCCAGAAATCGAAGCCAGGTCTCCTGCATTGCAGGCAGATTCTTTACCAACTGAACTACAAGGGAAGGCCTTATTATTGATCATTAATCCATAATGACCATACTAGCTTCTTTCTAACTTCTTGCCCATACAGATAAAGAAAATAAAAAATAGCACGTGGGGAGGGGAGGCTAAGGAAGAGAGAATGTGTCCATAACCGTGGAGGAGGCTGGTGAAGGTGGGATACAGGCCAGGGACTCAACACACAAAATGTAAAAATCAGGGCAATTAGAAAAATAAAAACCTCCCAAATGCAAAATGATTCCAAATATAAACATCATGTAATTTACAAAAATTAAAGCTGCGAGTTATTGAGGTTTTTTTGTATAGCAAACATTATGAGTTATTTCATATATACATCATCTAATCTGAATTCCCAAATTCTAAACATGTCTGTAAAATATTATTGGTTCTGATATTTCAGTTGTATATATATGTAATATTTGTGTATATACCAGAAATATACACACAAGTTATAGGTATCTTCACACATAATACATATACATGTACAAACACATGCATACATGCATGCTTGCCGACCTGGAGATGTGAAATACTTTGCTCACATACTAGAAAGTGGGTAATAGAGCTGGTATTTAAGCTGAGTGTCTGACTCCCGAGTCTTTAATTCTACCCTCTCTTGTCTGTGTTCATTCTGCTTTCCATTTGAGTGAGGTTCTCAGCTGAGAAATGGAAATCAGATTTGAATCATCCATTATCAAACGGATGTCCACCATGATTAACATTTGCAAGGTCCTGGAAGTTTTGAAATGTAAATTACACATAGCGTAGCTTCTACCAGAGACACTCCTGTACTTCCTACTGTTTTAAGTCTCACAGACTCAAAGATGACTAATAAAGGCTCTTACCAAGAATTATGGATGAGCAAATGTACCTCATATTTTCCACCATAAAACTGCACTAATTCATTCAACCAAAATTTATTGAACCCAGGCATTGTGTTGAAAATTGCATCTTATTTATGCTTTTCATAAAGGTGTGCTTAATTGTATAGGCTTCCTAAATACAACAGTGTATCAGGAAGACACTGGATAATAAACCAAGGGTACACAGTGCGATAGAGAAAGAGCTCAACTAGAGGCCAGGAGAACTATATTACTTGTGCGTTCACTGGCAACCTGTTATCTTCAGTCTCTTAAGAACCCAGTCCTTTCATCTATAAAATGAGATGGACTAAAATCTCTGTATTTAAATTAAGAGCTTATTCTGGGCTGTGAGTAAGCACAAATGAGACAGCAGTGTTAGGAGGAAGAAATAAGCAAAACTGTTTAGGTACAAAACTATGAATCTGCCTCTAAAATGATTTTTTAACTTGTTGAGAAAATATGTGAGAGGAGAATCACTGAATGTACCCTTATGCCATGGTGACCCTCACCACTAGGTGTGTTGATTTAAATAAATAATAAATAGTAAATAAAATTAAATAAATAATAGTGTGTTGTGGTTTCTAGGAAGTTAAAGTTATGTTTTACGATTAAAAGGTGCCCTAACCTTACTTACGCATCCAGATTCATGGCAGTTCTCTTACCAATTATATATACATGTGTGTGTGTATTATATAATATATATATCAGTTCAGTTCAGTTCAGTCACTCAGTCGTGTCCAACTCTTTGCAACCCCATGGACTGCAGCAGGCCAGGCCTCCCTGGCCATCACCAACTCCCAAGGCTTGCTCAAACTCATGTCCATCTAGTTGGTGATGCCATCCAACCATCTCGTCCTCTGTCGTCCCCTTCTCCTGCCTTCAGTCTTTCCCAGCATCAGGTTCTTCTCCATTGAGTCAGTTTTTTGCATCAGGTGGCCAAAGTATTGGAGCTTCAGCTTCAGCATCAGTCTCTCCAATGAACATTCAGGTCTGACTTCCTTTACGATTATATATATACTCATTTTTCTCTGAGTGTTCAACAACAACATATATATTAATATATACTCATCTTTCTGTGACTATTAAGACACAGTAGGTGCTTTTGTATTTTTATTCCCTTTCACCTTAAAGGTAGTTGTTACTGGTCCTATATCACATTTGAGAAAACTGAGACTTGGAGGGGAAAGAGTTACCTAAGTTCAAGTAAGTTGGGGAGCTGGGATCTATAACCAGAACCAATTCCAAAGTAATGTCATAGAAACAGTTTGTTCAGGAGGAAAAGTAACTGTTTTATTGCTATAAATAAGATTTGATTATATATATTTGGTGGCATGGGAGTACTTTGTTAGTGGGGCCCAGTCCCTGTTACAGGCAGATTCCCCCCCACCATCCCATCAAAAGAAAATGAAATGTATCAAATTTCTCAAGAATTTAGTCCCATGCAAACCAATCATTGCTTTCACAGTTGATTTTGACTTTTTAATGAAATAGAAAGAAATACAGACAGATTTAGAAGCAAATGCAGCCTGCCTTATCAAATCCTCAGAAGTGAAATGGAGAGAAGAGTAAGGAGCATGTGGAGGAAGTAAAAAGTGAAAGACAACTTGGCTTTCCATTTTAAAAGAAGGATTCAGGCTGAGAGGTTCCATTCCTGAGCTCCTAGGATTTCAAATGGTATCTTCAGTCTCCTGATCATTTCTAGTTTCAACGTCCGTTTGAAGAATCCCTGGTCCACGTTTTTAACAAGTACTGGTTGCTGCTGCAGGGCATCACGTAGAGTAATTTCACCCATGGCAAAACGTCTTTCTCCATCTCGTTCTGTCTTTTAATGGTGGAGTGCAGAGAAGCAGATGGTGGAATGTGCAGTGTTTGTAACATCACTACGACTTCTGTGACCCCACATGCACAGTTTAATCATTGTCCTCTTCAGTTTCTTCATCTGTGTGTTAATGAAGGTGGTGACTTTCACCTAAGGAGATCTTGCAAATATCCACGAGGTGAGTGTGCAGAACAGTCAGCCCAATACTTAGAAAAGACCGTGGCTCTTGAATCTGACAGTCATGTTTTAGCATGTCCCATAGTGAATTGTGTCTTCTGTTTGATGTGTGTGTTTATGACATCTTTTTTGGGGGGGAAACATACTATATTATCTTCATTGGGTCAAAGCTGGTGGCAGTTAAGAGGGGCAGTATCGCAGAAAATTCTCAATAAGTAATCATTACTTAGCTGATGATCAGGCACAGCTAGTTCTTCTTTCACTTCCATTACAGAGAAAAAGGAAAAGAACTTTGTAAAAGGACTTTGCACAACTAACAGAATATTGGTGATTTCCATGCAACTCTCACTGAAGAATGTTTCGACTGTTGTATTTGTTCTGAATATGTACTGTTCTTTGCTATATAACCTCAGAACTTTTATTAAAATTCATTTAAGAATTTTTACCATTTTTTTAGTTATTTAGGCACATATTAAAAGGGTAGATTTCTAGACATCCTTCTATGTTAGGTCGACATTATTGGTCTGACATAGCCATAAATATAAGTCAAATTGAGAAGATTACTTTCCAATATATTGGGTGGGCCTTTTTAGTTATAATGGATCGTTTAACTTTAGACTTAGCATTTTTATGTGATTTTGTTTGAGACTCAAAAAGAAACTACTAAGAATCACATAGTCTGGATTTCTTTAGCAGCAAATAAAATACAATGCTTTAATCCATAAGTAGCTGAATTAAAGTAATTTCTTGATTACTTTAAACTGGGCCAGATTTATGTAACACAAAACCAAGTTACATTTGATTTCTCAAGAAAATTGAGATTTTGAATGAAAAATAAAATTTGTGTTTCATCATATTTTTTTCACATATCCAATATACCACTTCACCAAATTCATTTTTTACACAAAATCAGTATTTAGAAAATTAGTTCATTGTATATGTAACAAATTCAGCTATCAAAGGGAGGTAACAAAGAATTGGCATTGACTGCAAAGCCTTCAAACTAGAGCCTAATTTGGGGAGGAATAAATTGAGTCTTTTAGCTATTTTTAAACTTTTCATAGTTCAAAATCATCAGGTGAATGATTTTAAATAACGTGAATTATTTATGAATCTCAACACATCTCCCATCATTTCTTTTTTATGCAAATATATTATGCTGAGTTGTCCATAAGATTTTATTTTGCTTCACTTGTTTATATACAGACTTGAGAAACATTTACCGTCCATGTATTAATGTGTGTGTGCTCAGTCGCTCAGTCGTGTCTGACTCTTTGCAACCCCGTGGACTGTAGCCTGCCAGGTTCCTCTGTCCGTAGGATTTTCTACAGTGTGCTAAAAACTATGTCTGGAAGTGAGGATAAAAAAAGACAGGACAGTCTGTCTTCAATTTATCCACAAAATAAAGGAACCGCTAGAGTATTATGGCTTAATTTTTTTTAAGAAACATACATTTTTACTAAATCTTTTTCAGACTTTGTTTATGTTTGTTTTATTCATATACAACTTTTTTTATTTTCAAATTTGTGAACTACATCACAAATCATCTAACAAGGCCTAACATTCATATGAAATATTTGAGAAGAAGTTACACAGTATAAATGGATTTCAGATACTTGCCTTTCCTAATGTTCCAGTGTTAGTTGGTTGCTGCACTTTTTGACTTTGAAAAAATTCTGTTACTAAGAAAAAGGGACCTCTGCTTCATGGGAGACAGAAGACGAGCTCTTCATTTTCCTGATTCTGATCTCAAAAGCCAAGTGCATGTGGATGCCACTCTTATGATATGATACAAGCTGTATAGAAAGTCAGAAGAGAAATACATCCTGGGGTACTTTGGTGACCTGCTAAGGGCAGCCGTACCAGAGGACCGCAAGTGAGGCAGTGGGTGGCTCAGGTGGTCAAGAGTCTGCCTGCAGTGTGGGAGACCCAGGTTCCATCCCCGGGTCGGGAAGATCTCTTGGAGAAGGGCATGGCAACCCACTCCAGTATTCTTGCCTAGAGAATCCCATGGACAGAGGAGCCTGGTGGGCTACAGTCCATGGAGTCACAAAGAGTCAGACATGAGTGAGTGACTAACACTTTCAAACAGGTGGCTTTCCAGATGGCACTATTGGTAAAGAATCTGCCTTCGAGTGCAGGAGACACAAGAGATGGGGTTCAATCCATGGGTTGGGAAGATCCCTTGCAGTAGGGAATGACAACCCACTCCAGTATTCTTACCTGGGAAATCTCATTGCCTGAGGAGCCTGGCGGGCTGCAGTCCAGGTGGTCGCAAAGAGTTGGACTTGACTGAGCAACTGGGCACTCAAACAATAGCCTGGAGCCTGCCAGTCTGCGATCAAGGGTGGTTCCCTCTGAAGCTGTGAGGGTGAATGTGTTCCAGGCCTCTCCCTCGCTTCTTGGGGTTGCTGGAAAGTTCTGGCATCTCTTCATCTCCGCATCACCCCAGTCTCTGCCTTCATCTTCCAACCACTGTTCGGTGTGCGTGTGTCCAAATCCCCCTTTTGATGAGGACAGCAGTCATGCTGGCTTAGGGGCCCCCCTAATGCAGGACAGCAGTCATGCTGGCTTAGGGGCCACCCTAATGCTCTCAGCTTTACTTGACCATTTGCATTTTTGATGGTCCTATTTCCACGTGAGGGACGTTCTGAGGTACTTGAGATGAGGTTGTCAGCATATGAATTTTGGGGAATTCTATGGGAAATAGATGGGGAAACAGGGAAAACTGTTCCAGACTTTATTTTTCTGGGCTCCAAAATCACTGCAGATGGTGATTACAGCCATGAAATTAAAAGACGCTTACTCCTTGGAAGGAAAGTTATGACCAACCTAGATAGCATATTCAAAAGCAGAGACATTACTTTGCCAACAAAGGTTCGTCTAGTCAAGGCTATGGTTTTTCCAGTGGTCATGTATGGATGTGAGTGTTGGACTGTGAAGAAGGCTGAGTGCCAAAGAATTGATGCTTTTGAACTGAGGTGTTGGAGAAGACTCTTGAGAATCCCTTGGACTGCAAGAAGATCCAACCAGTCCATCCTAAAGGATATCAGTCCTGGGTGTTCTTTGGAAGGAATGATGCTAAAGCTGTAACTTCAATACTTTGGCCACTTCATGCAAAGAGTTGACTCACTGTAAAAGACTCTGATGCTGCGAGGGATTGGGGGCAGGAGGAGAAGGGGACGACAGAGGATAAGATGGCTGGATGGCATCACCGACTCAATGGACGTGAGTCTGAGTGAACTCCAGGAGTTGGTGATGGACAGGGAGGCCTGGCGTGCTGCGATTCATGGGGTCGCAAAGAGTTGGACACGACTGAGCAACTGAACTGAACAGAACTGATTCAGCTCACAACAATGAACTCTTGGCTCAGATTTACATAAAACGAAGTTGATTTTCCAAGTCTCTGCAAGAATGCACGAGTGCATTTTTACCAGCGTCTTGTTGGTGTACCTTCTTCATGACTGTTAGTAATTTTCCACAAGTGTGTATAGTGTGAGTAATTAAACTTCACCTCTCCCTGTCTCTTCATCCTCTCCACTGCAGCGTTTGATCGTTTGCTTAAGACACCGTTCCGAGTGGCATCCGTCACCTCTCCTCCCATCCCTCAAAGTGTTTGTTCTGATCGTGTTTGGTAGACTAGTCGAAAACATTATTTTCCTCATGACTACTCCTCCTGACTCGGAGTCTGTACCATTCCTCACTATGTAGTTTTTATTTCCTAAATTTTAAGATGAGCACTCTCAGTGTAAACAGTTGATCTGCTCCACTTAAGCAAAACATCTTTAATTTTGAATGCTTTCTTTAGTTCAGATCACTCACTAATTCCCCAGGACACAACGCAAAAACCACTTCAGCTTCTCAGAACAAACACACTTCAAAGTTATCATTCAGAATGTCCTACATAGAATTCTCCCTGGGGAAGTCAAGTCTTGGAGACCTTTAGATGCTGTTGGACCTGTGAACTGCATATGGAGAATACGATAGTCTCTAATTTGCATTCCTTCGCTCCGAGTGAAGCCCCGTATCTCTTTTTCTTGCACTGTGAGTGTCGTCACCGAGACTTGGATTGCATTAACCCTTAAAGCGTAATAGAATGGTCTGAGCATGGACTTGAGATCACAGCAGAACTGAATTTGCGTGTCAGTTTAGTTTTTCCTTCGTTCTTAGCTCTGAATTCCTAAACTCCCCTATGTAACTCCCCTATGCCCATGTTCTTCATCCGTAAACTCAGGATAGTAAGACCTGCTTTGAAGACTCACCACAGTAAATCAGGTAACACAACAGTAAAAGGCCGTTAATGCTATGCTTTGTTCCTCTCTTCAACTTGCTTTTCCATATTTTTCACCAACGTATACCTACTCGAATGCTGAATTTAAATACTAATCGCTTCCAAAAAGGTACAAGTCCAGACTTAGTTATGTCTATGGGGAGCTATATTGTTTAATTACCAAAATGATAGCATACATACAGTGCTCCATGAGATGTGACCTTTGACAGTGTCTTCAACTTGCAAAAAGGAATGGAGGCAAATGAAACCAAAGGGCAGGCCTGGAGTGTTTTCACAGTTGCCATGACTTAGTCACTTACATGTATCAAGAATCTGAAAACTTTTTCTAGAAGGAAAGATATTTTTCTTCCCCACTACTATTGCATTCCCAGATTTACATGGAGAATTCAAACATCACAAAAATAAATCCAGCTTTGAAAATATTTGTCATGATTTTCTGATGTCATATTTTAAAATTAAATCTTCTGATATTATTATTTTTCATGTTCCAAGGTAGACTCAAAGGACCACCCCTTGAATTTCCGTTTTGGCCAAAGTCCGTAAGACTGAGGTATATTCCCTTTAATTGTCAGCCTAGCATCAAGGTGGTTTTAGTTTCATTTATTAGAAAGCTGAGAAAAAAAAAATTCGACTCCAGTGTGATTCTTCATTTATGTGGGACCCCCAAACAAAGGACTTCCTGGTAGCTCAGATGGTAAAGCATCTGTCTACAATGCAGGAGACCTGGGTTCGATCCCTGGGTCGGGAAGATCCCCTGGAGAAGGAAATGGCAATCCACTCCAGTACCTTTGCCTGGAAAATCCCATGGACAGAGGAGCCTGGTAGGCTACAGTCCATGGGGTGGCAAAGAGTCCGGCACAACTGAGCGACTTCACTTTCACTTTCTGAAACAAAGAATGGATTAATTCACAATTATGGATTGTATCCATTATAACAAACTGTCATCTTAAAAAGTAAACAGTAGAGTCCAGTAAAAAGGAGAAGGGAAGAGAGAGGGGAAGGAGGACAAAGGAGAATAGCCGGTGGGGAGGGCAGAGGAGTAGAGACGGAGGAAAAGGTGAGACAGGGTGGGAGGTGGGGAGCACGCAGACACAGCCAGCTCCTCCTAACCGTGGTGCCGTCTCTCCAGGCGTTTTCAAGGGGCCTGCAGAGAAAGTGTCTCCAGGGCAGCAGGCTGTCCCAGGAACCTTCCTGGCCACTCTAGTGACAGAACAAGAGTCTAGGCTCTCCTGGCTGGGTCTTTCCGTCCCGTGTCCTTTCGTTTGGTCCTTCTACTCCATTTAAAAGGTGCCCTCCCGCTTCTCATTGCCATCAGCCTCACCCAGGACCTCCGTGTAGAGATCCTTATCTGCTTCAGGTTGGTGGCGTTTTCATTAGGAAATGCGTTTTACGTCACCAGACCCAGGAGCCACATTCTACCGGTCTTTTCTCTGACCTCTCAGTCCTCCAGGCAGATTCTTCCTTTGGGTTGAAATTTTGAACTTCTCAGGTGGCAGGTCACAGACACTGGAGCTAGGGTTGCTCGTCTGTAGGGTGACGAACACGCTGGTTTTGACACTGCCTCTGGCTTTCCCTTGGAGAGTCTCCCCACTCCCACCTGGTCTGTGGGCCCTCTTGCTGTCTCTCCTACATACCAACATTGCCTTTACCGTGCAACCTTAGACTGTTCTGGAAAAGTTCTACACCCAGACATTCCCATGGCTTTTCATCAAGTTCTTCCATCCAACATCACCGTTTAAGAGAGCTTCCCCTGCCACACCCAGCCTACTTTATCACACCCAGCACCACCATTAATGATTTTTGTGGATTATTTGTTATCTGCTCCCCCCATCCTAACTAGAGTATAAGCCTTATAAGAGAGGCGCCTGGTCTAACTTATTCACTGTTGACTAGCAAAGACTTTGGAGAAGGAAATGGCAACCCCCTCCAGTATTCTTGCCTAGAGAATCTCGTGCACAGAGGAGCCCGGTGGGCTGCCATCTGTGGGGTCGCACAGAGTCAGACGTGGCTGAAGCAAGTTAGCAGCAGCAGCAGCACAAAGACTTGGTGCTCCAGTAGACTGGTTAAATGAATCAATAGGGTGGCCACATATGGTCATAAGAGCTGGACCGTAAAGAAGGCAGAGTGCCAAGGAAATGATGCCTTCAAACTGTGGTGCTGGAGAAGACTCCTGAGAGTCCCTTGGACAGCAGGGAGATCAAATCAGTCAATCCTAAAGGAAATCAATCCTGAGTACTCATTGGAAGGACTGATACTACAGCTGAAGCTCCAGTATTTTGACCACCTGATGCGAAGAACTGACTCATTTGAAAAGTCCTGGGTGCTTGGGCAAACTCCGGGAGATGGCGAGGGACAGAAAGGCCTGGTGTGCTGCAGTCCTCGGAGCTGCAAAGAGTCGGCCACGACTGGGTGACCGAACACCAACGATGACGACAACAAGGGTGATTTCCTCTTTCTGTTTCTGCACTTTGCTTTCATTACTGTCTCTTTCCCCTCAATGCTGGTGTGCTTCATGTGGTTGGAATCTGAATTTCCAGAGAAACCCACTGAACCCATTAAAGATTTACAGAGACATTGTTGAAACAAAATTTTGCTTCAGGGAAGATGAAAATTTTCCCTTTAAAAATAATATAGTCTATGGCAAAAGAATAGAAACATAGTTAAAGTAATTTATACAATTTTCTATTAACCCCTACTGAAAATATGAATGTCTTTGGGAAATAACAGTGTCCTGTCTTATCCCTCTTCCTTCCCATAAACTTTGCATCTAAATATACCCGTCAAGAATCCAAGTGAATATGCAAAGGTTTTTGTTTCTTTTTTTCAATATTCTGTTCTGTGTGTGCTCAGTCATGTCCGACTCCTCGAGACCCCACAGACTGTAGCCCAGCTGGTTCCCCTGTCCTTGGGATTTTCCAGACAAAAATACTGGAGCAGATTGTCATGCCTTTGTCCAGGGGATTTTCCCGACCCAGGGATTGAACCCACGTCTCTTGCATCTCCTGCATTACAGGTGTGTTCTTTACCAGGAGAGTTACCTGGGAAGCCCTAAAAAATATTAGACCATTTTTTATTTCAAGCTGCTGTCATTCTGTGCTTGAATTTTAGCCCTTGCTTTCCCATATAATCAATTTTGAGTAATTAAAAATACTTTAGGGCTTCCCTGGTGTCTCAGACAGTAAAGAACGCTCCTGCAAACCCAGGTTTGATCCCTGGGTTGGGGAGATGCCCTGAAGGGAATGGCCACCCACTGCAGTATTCTTGCCTGGAGAATCCCACGAACAAGATTCATCCTGCCCCTTCTCTGCTGTTAGTACTGCTCGGGAAACAAAAATGCTCAAGTAAGAGAGTTTGTGTCTTAAAGGAGTACTTTTGAGCAGGAAGGAAGATGAGGTGCGTGCACAGTAGAGGGTGTGTTCCTCAGGCTCACAGGAGCACCCGCGGAGCAGAGGAGGCAGCCTGAAGGGCAGCGAGGTGACAGAGGAGTCGTGGGCCTTCAGGGACCCACAGAATTAGTATCCACGCATACCAGCTAGTCAGAGAGGTTGATTAGCTAGGCGTGATTTTATTTAGAAACTTATCCCCAAGTTGAAGATACCTGTCCACAGCTGTGCTCATGGAAAAGTATTAAATATCCTGAAGTCCCTTATGGGTGGTAGTGAAATAATCCACTAGAGATAACTAAACTGAAATGACATGATTTTTTTCCTACTTTGCTGAGGAAAAGGATCACGCCAGTGTGACATGCTGAGATGTTGCTGGTTTTCCATCTTTGAAACCTGTAATTCCCTGTCCTGTTTGGAATGGAGGAGAGCTGGCCGGGGGTGGGGGGGGGTCCACTTTCCTGGCCCCCTCCCCTCACCAGGAGTACCCCTGACTTCCCCCTCCTCCAGAGCCTCCCTGGGATCACTTGGGCCTCGCCCCTGGCCATGGGACTCGGAACCGGAATGGTGTGTTCCACGATGTCCGTGTGCATCCTGGCTTCAAGCTCCGTGATGGTGGTAGAACGGGAGCCTCTGCCCTCAGACTCCCGAGGCTCCAGAATAGGGGAACAGACCTCAAAGTGGGGGTGATCAAAGCATGTCCTTCCCCCTGCAGGTTTCCACGGGAAACGGCCTGGGAGATGTCTCTAAACTCAGAACCAAAGGAGGTCCCAGGCAGGGCTCGCTGCCTCCCAGCCCAGCAGGATCCTGGGGCGGGAAAGGTTTGGGGACCCGACAGGGAGGGGCGTGGAAGGCTCACCAGGGGGCTGGCCGGAGGCTTCGGAGCGAGGCTGCGTGGATGTTTTTCATGCCGGTGATGTGGTCACAGGAGCAAGGTGGTCCCGTCACCAGGTGCCCGGGAGACCCCACAGGACAGCCTCAGCTGGGAGCCCGGAGGCCAGGAAGAGTCCCGAGTGAGCCCCCAGAGAGAGGGCAGCTGTGCGGGTGGGGGCCAAGCCAGGGCGGGGCAGGGGTGGGCAGTTCAAAGGGGAGGGAGGGGGCCAAGGAGGGGGAGGGGGCAAGGAGGGAGGGGGCCAAGGAGAGGTGGGAGGCCAAGGAGGGGGAGGGGGCGAGGAGGGAGGGGCCAGGGAGGGGGACCTGCAGGCAGAGCCCCCAGGGAAGAGGCTGCTTGGGCTACTCAGGCCTCTCCGGGAGCCCAGCATCCACACTCCAGAGCTGCGAGCAGGCAGAGATTCCACACACCCCCCCACAGCCCCACTGCTACTCACGCACACACTCACACACACACACACCCATCCCCCCTCCACACACCCCCATACACACCCACCCCACACACCCCGCACACACAACTACTGACACACCCACCCACATAACCACCCACACACTCACACACACACACACACACACACCAGCCCCCCCATCCCCACACACCCACTCACACACATACACACCCCACACACACGCCCCACACACACACCCACACAAACCCCCCACACCCCCCAACACACCCCTCCACACCCCCACATACACCTACCCACACACACCCACATACACACCCCCCCCACACACCCCGCACACACGCACCTACCCACATACCCACACACACCCACACACCTCCCCCCCACACACACACCCCACACATCCACACACGTCCCCCCACACATACACCCACACTCCCCTGTAGAGAACGGAGGCAGACCCGGCGCTGGGTCGTCTTGGTCTTCAGAACAGCACCTCCACTCTCGGTTCTCCTCATGGAATTAAGTGTTTGCCACATAAAAGCCTGTAAGCCCGTGTGTCTGCGTGTGCAGAAATGGCCCAGAGACTGTGCCAGAGGTTCACCACGGAAACAGAAAGATCTCCCCACTGTCTCTATCGTCAAGGGGCAGCAGAAAATCAAAATAAAACTGTGCTTTCTCACAGCACTGCTGATGTGATTCTCTGGGTTTCTTTTGTACATGTCTAAACTTTCTTGTACATGTGTGCATTTAATTAATTTATTTTTTAATTGAAGGATAGTTGCTTTGCAGAATTTTGTTGTTTTCTGTCAAACCTCAACTATGTGATTCACCTTTGTGTAGAAAAAGTATTTGTTATTAAAATTAAAACTAAACATAATTTAATTTTAAACTTATAACTCAGGAAGAAAGGTCAGACTTTTTGAATAGTTCTGGGCCGTGCATGCTTTTGAACTGTGGCGTTGAAGAAGACTCCTGAGAGTCTCTTGGACTGCAAGGAGATCCAACTAGTCCACCCTAAAGGAGATCAGTCGTGGGTGTTCTTTGGAAGGAATGATGCAAAAGCTGAAACTCCAGTACTTTGGCCACCTCATGTGAAGAGGAAAAGACTCTGATGCTGGGAGGGATTGGGGGCAGGAGGAGAAGGGGACGACAGAGGATGAGATGGCTGGATGGCATCACTGACTCGGTGGACGTGAGGCTGAGTGAACTCTGGGAGTTGGTGATGGACAGGGAGGCCTGGCGTGCTGCAATTCATGGGGTCGCAAAGAGTCGGACATGACTGAGCGACTGAACTGAACTGAACTGAACTGGGCCGTGCATGCAGCTGTGGTGAATTGGAAAGCATGCTGAACTTGGACTCACACAACCTGCCCCCCGACGCTCGGACTTTCTGCTCTGACTTGGGGTGTGCCCCTCGGTGGTGATGGGAAGGGTCTACTTGATAGGGGTGCAGAATGGGCTGGGCAGACACGGTCGGGCTCTCCCAGAGCTTACGGTCCCCTGTGAGTGGCAGATACTCATAAACCAACACATCTTTGCTTAAATGATACCACATTTAAGCAAAACCGTTGCGAAAGAGAAGCTCTGGGGCTCTGGACCCCGTCAGGGAGGGGGCTCTGAAGAGGTCCTAGGGGTGGGTGCAGGCGCCCTGTGAAGGCGCAGAGGCCCCTCCGAGGTGCTGTGTTTCGCTTTACTCAGAGATGGCAGCTGCTTCAAGAGCCGCATCCTCTAACGTTTATCGTGATTCTAACCAGCGCTCACCTGCACACGTGGTCCAGGTGGGGGTGAAGAGGCCCTGCAGTGTGACCTCTGGCTCTGTAACCCCCTTACTCAGGTCCTGTCCCTCAGCAGAGAAAAGACTTTCAACAGTCTTTGAGAAATTGTTACATGTTAAGCCCTAGATGTACCTAAGAGGGAATTCATAAAGACAAAAATGCCTTGAATCCTATCTTATTGTGCATAGTTAAAGATGTCTATATTTTCCAAATAAAACTGAAGTCTAGAAGAAGCATATATATATATTTTTTTGCTGTAAATTTCTGTGAAAAGACCAGCAAACCTCTGAAAAAATAAAGTATTAATTTCTTGATCTAATAAATTAGTACTGCTGAACATTTTTAAAGCTGCAGGAAACTGAAACTATTCCAGAATATATGATGTGTACAGCCCTAGAGAGAAAGTCGGATACATGGAGCGTGAGTCAAAACTGCAACTTGCAATCTTCATTTAAGCTGCCTGGCTTGCCAGGGTGGCTCAGTGGTAAAGAATGTGCCTGCAACACAAGAGACCTGGGTTTGATCCCTGGATGGGGAAGATCCCCTGGAGGAGGGCGTGGCAACCCCCTCCAGTATTCTCACCTGGAGAATCTCCATGGACAGAGGAGGCTGGTGGGCTATATAGTCCATGGGGTCTCAAAAGAGTCAAACATGACTTAGTGGCTAAAGAACAACAACAAGCTTAAGGAAAGGGAATGTGTGTGTGTGTGTGTGTTCAGTCATGTCCAACTCTTTGTGACCCCATGGGCTTTATACCCTGCCAGGCTTCTCTGTCCATGGAATTCTCCAGGCAAGAATAATGAAGTGGGTTGCCATTCCCTTCTCCAGGGGATCTTCCCTACCCAGGAATCAAACTGAGTTTCCTGCATTGCAGGCAGATTCAATGGCTTCCTTGGTGGCTCAGATACACACACACACACACACACACACACACACACACAATATATACATATAAATAAAAAACACCAATTATTTGCCAAATACTTTGTTAATTGCCTTTTAAGCTACAACAAATGAAACCAGTGTTCAAAGAAGTTAATGGCTTTGCCCCAGGATGGTATAGGATGGTGTCCTAGTTTAGTGAACCTTTCTACCCACTTTTCATGAGCTGTGGACACATTTATACAAAGTGAAGGATCATTCTAGAATTTTCTGTGCAGTTAAAGCTTTGCAATTTCCTGCCCACCTCCTTCCCTTCTCCTCTGCACTTACCACACCTTCCCTCATTCCCAGCAGATGAATGCCATGCTCACAATTAATCCTTCACACTCAGAATGTCATCTAGTGATCAAGTTCCTTGGGAGAAAAGAGAAATGCATGCAACTGAATTGTAAACCTGTTACTCCATGAATGCTTCAGAGAAGGTCACCGGTTTCAAAAACAGTTTAGCCAGGATTATTTTTCATTTTTACACACACACAGAAAAATAGTCCTTGTGGCTCTGTAATTATTTGTGACCTGGTTAGTAAGAAATCCAAAAATTCCTGATTCCACTGAAAAAAATAGTCAACTGACTGCTGTGTATAGATATTTTTCTCAGTTTACCTTGGGAGAAACACACTGGAAATGTTACCACATGAGAGGAGAAGCTGTCACTCTAAACCCATATAAAGTGTTCCAGAAATTTCAATTCAAACTTCCGTAAGGCATAGGAGTCAAAGGCATGTATTATTTTGCTCGTTTTTGCTTCTGTTATCTCACATTTCACATTTAATTCTTTACCATATAATCACCCAGGCTGTGGGTATATCGACTGAATAACATGATTAAAAGCAGCTAAATAGAATAACTAAAAGTCTGTTAAGCAATATTTTGACCATATTTTATGTATTTTCACCTGACAGTTTAATATTATATCTTTACATGTTCTTGTAAGAAATCATTTTGTTCCTTTTTAAATGTGTTTATTTTTAATTGGGTGGGTTTCAGTGGTGGAGCTCGCTGTGGGGTTCAGAGAGGTGGTCACCATGCACTCAGCACACATGGCCCACCCCTGCTCCCCCACGCCCTGTTCTGTGACTTTGGGAAAATAGCTTAAATCTACAAATCTCATTTTCTTCACTCATTCAAAGAGAATAGAAAGTACTTGTTTGGATTGATGAGGATTAAATGAAAGCATGATTGCCTCTACAGCAAACGCAGGCATAAAAGATATCATTTGACTTCATCCACAGTTCCTGTTCAGGGGGTAGGAAACACCAACTTCTCCTCCTTTCCCCGGCAGGGGTGCAGGCAGAGTGGGATGGTGACGGAAATAAGATGAGAGAGGAACAGCAGCTTGGAGAGGCCGGGTCAGGAGGTGGATGGTTAGTAGACACCGGCGTGCAGTTCAGTATTAAACCACGGAAGGAGGTGTGATGATCTAGGGGTGTGGAAAGAACTATGCCAAATGGAAATAGAAACTGGCGCCCCTGGAGATAAAACATTTAACAGGTTGGTGATGGAGACCAAGCAGCAGGAGGCTGAAAATCCAGACAAAGAATCATAGAAACATATCACTTTGTAGACACTGTAGACTCAGCACATCTAATGGCCACATGATACCCAGTGAAGAATTTAATGGCAAAAAATGTTAATTAAGAAATGTTTGTGTCGTTCAGACAATGCCAGATGAGAGTTTAATTGAAAATTTAATATCCAATAACGGTAATTGATCTGTTTTATTTTTTCAAATCAATTTATTGTTCTAAAGTCATCAAGAACATTTCCTTACGTTCATGGAATTGCTTTTAAAAACATTTTCTTTTGTGAAATTAAACAATTTGTCATTTTGTCTAGAAGGATTTACCCCTAAGAAAAGATAACCCCTTCCGTTGTGTAGTGAATGGTTACATTTCCAATAAGAATTCTGATAAAGGTCTACCCTGGTGGCTCAAATGGTAGAGAATTCACCTGCAATGCAAGAGACATGGGTTCGATCCCTGCGTTGGGAAGATCCCCTGGAGGAGGGCATGGCAACCCACTCTAGCATTCTTGCCTGGAGAATCCTGATGGGCAGAGCAGCTTGGTGGGCTACAGTCTGTGGGGTCACAAAGAGTCAGACATGACTGAGCAACTAAGCACAGCCCTGGACAAATAGCCAACAGAAATTCTTCTGAAAGGTAGACTTGAAAATACCCATACAGATAAGAGGTGTGACTCAGAGAGGTGTGCTCTGTCCACCTGAGACTCCCGTGTTATATCCGGAAAGGAAGCCCTAAGCACAGTGGTGAGGCTCAGTTCCAAAGTCATAGGTCTTTGTGTCCAAAGAGTGTATTTTCTGTGGTCTCTGGGTTGCCTAGCTGATGGTGATGGGCAGCTTTCTTGCCAGCCCTGCATTGTGCTACCATTAGCTAGATGGCCACACAACTGTCTCCAGCCTGTGTATGGACCTTTTGTCCAGAAACCCTTACCCTTAAATGTTTTACACACTCTGGACAGATTATCTGGGTCAGATCACTTGTCATATAAGGTTAGATTTTGAGGGAGAAGGAAAGGAAGGAATCTGCATATACATATAGAACATGGTGACTAAAGTCGTTGGAACCTTTCTTTCAGTTTGAGAAATTTGCCCTTAATGTTACTGTAACTTTGAAAATTCTTGTTGGCTTGAGCAGAACATTCTGGTCCACATTCGTATTAGGACTTCAGGATGATTAATGATACACTTTCAGAATTCTAGGGATTCCTGAGAAAGAAACCAAGGGGAAAGAAGTTGTAATGCAACATGATAAAGCTACTTTAACATTTTCAACAGATGGGTAAAGATGGATTCCACCCCCTAGAGAAAAGTAATCAGAACAACTCTAATCACATCGAGTCAACTAGCACGTGTTGGCTGATGACCCTGTCTACGAGCAGGTGATGGGAGGGCAGTGGGGATGAGGAAGCAGGTATCCTAGTGGGGCTGGCTGACCACTATCTGCCAGTGAAGTACAGAGGTGGCCACATGAACATGAGGACAGAAGGCATTATGCAAGAGTGCACAGAATGCCAGCTTTCTTCTGAAAGGGAAGGTTTAGTGTGAATGGTGATATCTGAATTGAGCCTTTTAACACTGTAGGGATGATCTCTCTGGTCCCAAAGCCCAGCCACTTGCCCACTCCTGGTCTGTTCCTCTCTCCTGCAGAGTTCTGCCGCTAGGAACGGCCTCTGCACTTTGTAACAAACCCCTCACACCTCACGGATCGCCTACTCAGCTCCCTTCTATCTGTGAGGATGCAGTCCTCAGAACTGAGCCCCAAGCTTCCAGGAGGATCTTACGGTTGAGCAGTGGGAGGGAAGGAGGGAGGGATGGTCCTCTCCTGCATAGATGACATCATCTCCTGCCACCGGCCTGCCACTCCTGCCATCATGAGTATGCCCCTGGTCCCCGGATCCCCAGAGCCTTCACTGTCCTGTGCTGAGAGCATCTCGTCTGCTGGTCTAGTCTAAGACTTAAAAGTTAAGTCTTTCCTTGTTTCCTCAGGCCTCTGCCTTATTTGTTAATGCATGCAGGTGGCACATATCTTAGAAATGCAACTTACCTGTCTCTTTCCAGTCTCGTGTCTTAGCCTTCGAGGGTAGGCACAGGGCCCACCACACTGCAGGATTCACAGTGTGGACTGAACAAATGCTGTGTGCTTAGTCACATCTGACTCTTTGCCACCCCCTGGACTGTAGCCCGCCAGGCTTCTCTGTCCATGGGGATTCTCCAGGCAAGAGTACTAGAGTGGGTTGCCATGCCCTCCTCCAGGGGATCTTCCCAATCCAGGGATCAAACCCAGGTCTCCCACATTGCAGGCTGATTCTCTACCATCTGAGCTACCAGGGAAACCCAAGGATACTGGAGAGGGTAGCCTATCCCTTCTTCAGGGAACTTCCTGACCCAGGAATTGAACCCAGGTCTCCTGCATAGCAGGTGGATTCTTCACCAGTTGATCTACCAGAGGAGCCCCAAATAAATGCTATTTGAAAACAAAACAATGCAAAACAATGAGGCAGAAATAAATTCTGATTGTTTCAACAGAAATAAACTGGAAAGGAGAGCAATCTTTTCAAGGCAGTTTTACCCTAAAAACAGAAGTAGGGTACTTTTCCATTATTAAAAAGTCTTCCACATTTTTGAAAAATGAAAGTGCAGAGAACCATTTTAAAAACCACACGATCCATTTTCCATCACAGTAGTGATCTCTACTAACATTCCAAGCCTGTGACTCTCTCCTAGACAGGAAATACGGCATCATACTTACTAACCACTATTCTTTGATTACTGAAGAATCCGTGGCCATTTTTCATGAAATTATTGATCATTGGTTAATTTTTAGGGAGTTTTCCTGGTGAATTTAAGACCATCTGAAGGTAATTAGCTGGTTTGCATAAAGGCGAATTTCTTGTGTAGAAGGATGGGCTGAGACAGTCATCCAAAGTGAAATTTAAATGAAATTCTGAAATGCATGTAAAGAAAGCATGGTCTTAGCAACTAGTAAAATAGTAAAGATAGTCATTTTTTTTTAATATGCACAACAACAACAGAGCAGCAGGACTGTAACTAGTCCTGTAACTAGACTGTAACTAGTGGCACGTCTGTGTAGCCAGGAGCAAGGCCAGCTGCTGATGTCCACTCTGTAATTTACTGTATTCAGCAGCCGCAGCAGAAAGCTATGATGGCTCCAATTTACCTCAGAAAACAAATTCAGAGGCTGAGCCTCTTTCTAGAGACCTTCCCTAAGTCCATTCCTCACGTTCCCTTTCAGTATCTTAGTGATGATGGGATAAAGGAGACGCTCTGAGCCTTCCTGTGTTCTTGTGAGCACGAGTGTGTGCATGTGTGCACATGTGCGTGCGCATACTTGCATGAGACTATTTTTAGGAATGTGCCTATTTTACTAGTCACTTAGACCGTGCTTTCTTCATGTGCATTTCAGAATTTAATTTCGGTTCACCTTGTTGACGCCTGTCTTAGCCCATCCTTTACATACCATTATGCAATCCACTGGAGAAGGCAATGGCAGCACACTCCAGTACTCTCGCCTGGAAAATCTCATGGGCGGAGGAGCCTGGTAGGCTGCAGTTCATGGGGTCACGAAGAGTCGGACAAGACTGAGCGACTTCACTTTCACTTTTCACTTTCATGCATTGGAGAAGGAAATGGCAACCCACTCCAGTGTTCTTGCCTAGAGAATCCCAGGGATGGCGGAGCCTGTTGGGCTGCCATCTATGGGGTCGCAAGAATTGGACACGACTGAAGTGACTTAGCAGCAGCAGCAGCACCATGCAATCCACCTTTATGCAAACCAGCTAGTCACCTTCAGGTGGTCTCAGGTTAATGAAACTTTATGAGCAATTTTAATAAGTGACTCCAAACTGGAAGTATAAACTTATCTCTGGGCACAAACATCTGGTGAAATTCAGGGGATTCATTTCCTAACAGAGGATTAAAAAGTAACCCTTTTGCATTTTCTGTGAATCATTAAAAATCACAGGGTGAGAGCAAATTAATTCCAAACATCTTTTAAGTGGCATCAAGCTTTCATCACAGTGGGTCTGCAGCATCATTGTCTGCACAGTTTCACAACCTGAAGATCTTTCCTCTTCCTTTCTTCTGGATCTCAGTCTTGGGGAGTGCTGACATATAATGGGGCCTTACAAAATGTTTATTGACTGCATAGATGAGTGTGTAGTTACGAACATAAGAAAAATACAGACTTAGCATCAGCGCCCCATAATACTTCAGTGCATAACATGGAAAGGAAAATGTAAAAAGCAAGCATTTAGTAATTTCTGATTTTGAAGCTTTTAGGGCTTTTTTTTTTTTTTTTTGAAAAAACAAAAAACCCAAAAAACTGTTATCTGAAAGTGAAAACTCAGGAGATGATTCCAATATTTAGTGCACTGTCTATCTACCAAGAAGCGTGTAGTATGCTCTGGACCCAATCTCATTAAATTTCATACTATCCCTCTGAAGTAGATGATGAGCTATGGCTAAAAAACGAAAAGTGGTTAGATGGACAACAGTGTCTGAGGCGCAGAGTCTCAGAGGGCAGAGAGAGTGGCTTGGACTCTAACAGGCACATCCCGGAGCGCACAGGGCAGAGCGGCTCCTGCTTCTGGCAGCCCCGGAGTCCTGGAGTGTGAGCGCGTCTGAGTCCTAGAGTGGGGGAAGAAGGCAAGACTGTTGCGGTTGACACACGACCTCCCTCCAGTGGGAACCACTGCTTGTGAAGGTTTGTTTGCATTTGTAAAATGTAGCTTTGCAAATGGAAACCAAGGAACACAGGTAGATTTCGTTATCTAGGCATAAGATGCATAGACCACGGAGCCAAGAGGGCCCCTAGGGAAGTCAGGGCTCCAGCTCACAGCACAAACTTCTCTGCACCCTCCCCGCCCCCCAGCTGACAGCAGCAGCAAGGCTGCCTGGGTGGGGTGGGGAGGGGAGGGAAGACGCTGGGCTTCCCTGTCCCAGAGAGGACTTAGCGCTGAGACGCCAGGATACTGAACAGGGGGTGATGGTTTGGTTAAGGTTCAGCAGGGTGCGCTGTGCCTTCCTCCAGTAACTTTTGAAAGGACAATTTCAAAATAAATTGGAAACTATTTGAATTATCAGTATACATTTTCAGTTAAGTGATTCATCATTTCTACTTAAAAAATAATCCTTGACCCAAATTTCCATATGGCCCTATATTTTTATAATTTTGAAGATGTCAATTATGTTGAATAAATGATATAAAGATACATACACAATTTAAAAAGTAGGTTTTTCCTGCCCTCATAAAAAATAAGAAATATTTTCCATTATATAGAGAAGAGATATTTCACAAGTTCATATCCTCTCATGATTTTACAGTGTTTGGTTAGGTATCAAATAATTTTGCCATCAAAGAATTATAATACCCTACATTTTCCATAAAGATCTTATTTCTGACAACCATAGAAATTACACAGTTTAAATTTGTTTCTGCTGAATAGACACTTGGCTTTCTTCTAAAATTTTGGCTTTTAAAAAATTGACTTTGAGCATTAATTTTTGCTTGAAAATGTATGTCATGTTGAAAAGAACATGCTGATCTTCATTTTATGCTGCTTCTCTACCTTCACATTGACTTTAACAATCTTAGGAATCTTCTAGTTTAAGTTCTTACATAATTAATGAAGAAACTGAGGCCCAAATTGTTAGGTGACATAAATAATGAAACACAAGACAAATCTTTTTTTTTACTTATTTAAAATAACCAGTCATTGATATGGGGTCTAGGACGAGATTGGTGGATGGCATCACTGACTCGATGGACATGAGTTTGAGCAAGCTCCGGCAGTTGCTGATGGACAGGGAAGCCTGGCGTGCTGCAGTTCATGGGGTCGCAAAGAGTCAGACATGACTGAGCAACTGAACTGATTCCCCTTGGCTCACGATTAAAATTGGAGGGGAAAAGATCTTTCAATAATTTGAAATGAAACATATTTTGGGGAAAGTGGGTGATGATAGGTTCCTATAGCATGATTTTGTGAATTAAATGATACTGATATTTTCAGGGCTTATCAGTGTTTAATCATGTGTGTGTGAGTGTACAGGGTGTTTTTACATAAATGTAAATGACTCAAATGAAAATACATTTATGGTAACTGTTGAAGTTAAATGCAATTAACTTGTTGGATACCTGTTTCTTAGCTGAAATTTCATTTACTGAGCATTTAATATAGGTGGAGGAAGAATTAAGATCAAGACTTTAGTAATGAAATCTGTAAAAAATCTTAAGGACATTTGCTTGTCTATTTAAAATGGTATAAGAGTTTCTCTTTTTCTCTGGTTCTTTATTGTTTTTCTTTATTATCCTCAATATTTTCAGAAGCTTTAAAGGCCATTGAAAAAACATAAACAACATGACAAGATGAGATAAAATACAAATAAATGTGAAAGATAATGTAAGAGAGCAAAATATCGCCACCAATAACACTAAGGTATTTAACTCTAGGTTACACTGAGTCAGAGAAAGGAAAATATGTTTTCTGAAGAATTAGCATGCCACAGATGGCTTTATACTTGTTAGAGATGATCCACAAGCTTGTCTATAAGTTTTATTGCAGATAAAGCTGAGATGGCAACCTATCAGTTCCAATATTTACAGTGTTCATATTGTAAAAACAGAATTCTTGCTCAAGAAAAAAGCTATCATGATGCTAGCAATGTATGTCTACCTTAGAGATATCCTCCATAGTCTTGGAGTAAACACGGTGATAACTCTTTCTGGTTTGCTTGTTAGGATCTCTCTCCTTGCATGTTTTATGCAGAAAGTTAGTGCTGAGAATAGAGATGGTGGAGGAGGGGTGGTCTTCTCAGGTGGCACAAGTGTGAAGAATCCACTTGCCAGTACAAGAGATGTAAGAGACACAGGTTTGATCCCTGGGTGGGGAAGATCCCCTGGAGGAGGGCATGGCAACGCACTCCAGTGTTCTTGCCTGGAGAATGAACAGAGGAGCCTGGTGGGCTATGGTCCATAGGGCTGCAAAGAGTTGGACACAACTGAGCAACTCAGCATGCACACACACACACAGAGGGAAACCTGGAGTTCTGCCAAATAATTAGAATTGTAAAACTAGTCAAACTTCTCCTTTACAGGGAATTCAGAGCTGTTTATTATCTCACTGCAGCAACTGTAGCATGTCAGGTTCTAAGCACCCTATTGCCCGTTGGAAGTCTTGACATCTCTTTCTTCCATGTCAGGTTCTAAGCACCCTATTGTCCGTTGGAAGTCTTGACATCTTTTTCTTCCACCTTCCGTTTCCCTCGCCCACTGTTGTTCCCCTTTGTCCTGAGCTGTCTGTGTGCTGCTGCTGCTGCTAAGTCGCTTCAGTCGTGTCCGACTCTGTGCGACCCCAGAGATGGCAGCCCACCAGGCTCCCCCGTCCCTGGGATTCTCCAGGCAAGAACACTGGAGTGGGTTGCCATTTCCTTCTCCAATGCATGAAAGTGAAAAGTGAAGGTGAAGTTGCTCAGTTGCGACCCCATGGACTGCAGCCCACCAGGCTCCTCCATCCATGGAATCCTCCAGGCAAGAGTACTGGAGTGGGGTGCCATTGCCTTCTCCTGGCCAGCTGTTAAAAGGAAGTGTAGGGTATGAAGAAGGGGGATTAAACCACCTGTGCAGGTAAACCTCAAGTTCAAGCCATCCTTGGGAGACTGCAAAGTGCTTGCAGAAAAAATACACATGCTGGGGCGAAGATCAGTAAGAACAAATAATGAATGCGTCACTGGGCCAAAAGAATAAAGTGCAGAAAATGACAGCTTCAGCTAATGCCTTCAATGGTGTATGTTCTTGTGTTTATATTTGTGGCAAAGATAAAGAAAGTCAGCCATGAGTTAAAGATGAATAGAGTGGGAAAGCCACTCCAGTGTTCTTGCCTGGAGAATCCCAGGGACGGGGGAGCCTGGTGGGCTGCTGTCTATGGGGTCGCACAGAGTCGGACACAACTGAAGCGACTTAGCAGCAGCAGCAGCAGCAGCAGAGTAGGAAAGAGGGTTCAGGAAAGAGTAAAAGGAAAGAAGTTCATAGACGGGGAGATTAGGAGCAGCTCTGAATCTAGTGGGAAATGGGAAACCGCAGAGGCTTTTGTTGGGAAGGGGGAGCTGATCTGACTTGTCTCGGAGACTTGTCTCCTCCACTGGGTGGATGAGAATGCAAGCGGGCATCAGCGGGGAGCCGGCGTTGTTGATCCCAGAAAGACGTGGAAGGAGGCTTAGGCAAGATGGGGAAGGGGATGGACTCTCGAGGGTGATGGGAGGACTAGCAGGGCGAATGTGCGGGCCAGTGGGGCGACTGGGAGCGGGAGGAGGGGGCGAGGAGGACTGGAGGCCCCGCGTCCACAGCAGAGACTCGGCGGTCTGCACGCCTCCTCCGGCGGGCTTTGCTCAGACGTCTCCGAGGCGGGAAGCAGGCAGCTGCGCACCTGGCCTTAGGCGAGGGTTGAGGAGTTGGAGATGGACGCGTGGGGCCATCAGCACCTGGGGGGCATGGACGCCAGGGCCCTGGGTGGGACCCAGAAGGCGCCAGTGTAGACTCATTAGAGGACCAATCCCAGGGCGGCTGCAACCCCGAGAGGCTGAGAGTGAGGGTGACAGAAGACGCCCAGCGGGACAGCGGGTGGTGTGCGCAGGAGCCCACGGGGTGCTGGGGTCAGCTGAGAGCCACCGAGATGCCAGAGTTTATCATCAGCGTCGACAACGAGGAGTGACTGATGCCTCTCTCTGAGTCGTTTCTCTAGAAAGAATGAAGGCAAACGGCTGATGGGAACGTCTTCCAGAATGTTAAAGATTTTTCAAATTTTCTGCGATGAACTATTGTATTGTCTAAAATGTCTGGAACAAATTATAACGTATTTCTCGAGGTAGCAATACAAAGAATTTAACATGTATCACTGTAGGTAAACTGTGGCCTGAGGCATTAATTTTTACAGTAAAAAGAAAAAGGACTATTATCTTGATAGTCAGGGATTGAGAGTGTTCTGCTGTGAAGTTTATCAAAAATTAACTGGGCTCTCCAAACTTGTGGTTGCTGGAAGGGACAAAATCGATGGTCAAAATGGATGAGGGGGATTAAGAGGTACTAACCTCCAGTCATGAAATAAGTAAGTCACAAGGAGCTAATAATACAGCATAAAGAACAGACTCAATACCACTGTCATAGCTTTGTAAGGTCCGATGGTTACTGGGTTTATTGGGGTCATTTCATAATGTATTTAAATGTTGTATTGTACACCTGAAACTAACATAATATTGTAAAGTCAACTATGATTCAGTTATTATTAATAATAATAAGAACTAGGTTCTCAATTGCTGAAAATAGCTTACCTGTTTTTCCCCACAGCCTTGGTATTCACCACATACCTCATGAAGGTTTCTTTTTTTTTTTTTTTTTTGCCTGTAGGATAAAACAATTTTACTTCATCAGTTTTCTATTCAGGGATAATACCTTTGGACAGAGAAAAGAAAATGTGTTCCCTGAGGATCTGATGAATGAATTTTGTGTGCAAAGTTATGAAAAGAATCACTTGAATTTATCACCTCCAAACACAGTTGAATATTATTTTTCAAGTATGAAATAACACAGTATATTTTAGTGTAAAGGCTTATTACGGTGAGACTATGAGATGATACTTACATAGTACCAGCATAATTTTTTTTTCTGTGAAATGGAATGATTGAAGTTGAACACACAGCTTCAAAGTAAGTGGGCGAGGGGCACACATATATATATTTATGTTTATTCTGTTGGTTTAGGTGAGTGAATTCATTCGCTCTTACATAGTTAGACATGTTGGGATGAATGATGTACAAATATCAAAAATTAACACTTAAGTTAGGATTAGGAATACATTTTAAATGACCAAGATCATTTTAAGCTTCAAAATCTGTAGAATATACTTATTCTTAAAAAATAAAATAGTTTTTATTTAGTTGAACTAAATCTTTTCTGTGACTTGGTCTTAGAGCTCCTGAAAAATGAGAGTATCCTTTTTACAACTAATAATAGTATTTACTATCAATTAGAATATGTTCAGAAGTACAGATTCCCTTTTCTTATGTTTTAATATAGAATCTTATGTAATAACATCTTACGTAACAATTTACTGTTGCTTTGTTAATTTAAACTTTCAGAATCTTTAAAATCATAAAATGAAAAGGAGAGTAAAGGGACATTAATTCTATCTTCAAATTATTTTGAATAGACATGGTGTTGGATAACTGCATGAAACACATTTGTAGGAAATCATATTATGGTGGCAAACCCAATTTTCAAGAAAGATTATTCCCATGTATTTCCTATGCTGTTTATTTTTATATGATTGCTATCACAGTTAATTTTTCCTCTATAAGGAACCACTGTCAATGCTCTCAATAATGTTAAAAGTCTATTAAATAAAAGGTGGACGTGTAGGAGGTGACGACGTCACTGGTTGTTGCCTTCTGTCACAGAGACATATCCCGGAAATAAGTTTCACTACCAGCCGGTTGGATCTGGTGCCCAGGAAAACATGTGGATGTTTCTTGGAATAACCCGTGACTGAGGTTACCTCCAGCTCATTTATCACCAGCCCTGGCAGGGCTATAATGACCAGGCCCTGGGACACCCAGCAGATGAAGACAGTGGCTGCCGAAGTGGGGAGGAGAGGAACCACCAGCCGGAAGACTGCCATGCCCAGAAATGCCGAGAAAGGTTCTGTTTTCATGGAATTAGAGAAGCTTTCGTTCTGTAAACCCGCACCATCCCTTTTATTTTTTACTTTCACCTAATTTGAATTTCTGAATTTAGCTTTCCTTGGGAAGAAATAAATGTTAATAATTTCTTCATACAATTTTTCAAAAGATTGTAGCTATAGAAATAACCCACAAAATTAGAAAATTACAGTTTAGGTGGAAGAACTGAGAAAATTTAAGGACTCTAAATAGATTTTCTGTTTGCCTTTACTTCGTCATATTTTTTTCTCCTTTCTGGATAAAGCTGTAACAGATTTAAGTATCAGGCTTAAGATATGTATAAATTTAGTGTTGTAGAATATTTTTATTCCTTGACATTTCTTATTAGCTGGCATAATTACCTCCATGTGTATTGGGGAACCCATGATTTTCCCAGTGTTGATGGATGACAGGATATTATCTCAAACTGTGATATGGGAGGAAATTCAGTTTTCACAGAATATTCATGTAATGCTAATTGAATTAATTCTTGGGTTGTGCAGCATGTCTTGTTTAAGATATTGCACACCCAGTCCTTTTATTTGTTAGGAAGCTTCTCCATCATGGGCTTCCCTGATAGCTCAGTTGGTAAAGAGTCCACCTGCAATGCAGGAGACCCCAGTTCAATTCCTGGGTCAGAAAGATCCTCCGGAGAAGGGATAGGCTACCCACTCCAGTATTCTTGGACTTCCCTTATGGCTCAGCTAGTAAAGAATCTGCCTGCAATGAGGGAGACCTGGGTTCGATCCCTGGGTTGGGAAGATCCCCTGGAGGAGGGAAAGGCTACCCACTCCAGTATTCTGGCCTGGAGAATTTCTTGGACCATGGGGCCGCCAAGAGTCAGACACGACTGACTTTCACTTTCACTCTCACTTTCTCCCTCATGCATTTCCCGTTTAGCTCTCTGTCACCCTGGTTCGCCTGTTCCCTTGTGAAAGATGTGCCTGCTGGTGGTTTCAGGGGTATCACGTGGTTCACCCCACTTGCTTAAATATGTCTTGAGTAGCTGATACCAAAGTAAAAGCACGCTAAAAAACTGCTTTCTCAAGCTAGCAAAAAAGTGTGTCACAGGTTAAATTGAAAGTGTCTCATGGAGTCTGGTAAAATACCCTCGCGAGCACCCATTGCCAACAATGAAAATAGTTTTCCTACATGCTGGTGAGATTTGGAGGGAGGAGGATGTAGGTGGGACTGGAGGCAGATGAGAAATCCTAGAAATCAGATCCAAAGGTGCTCAATACCTGTCTTCTGATGATGAGTACAAACTTATCTTTAAAGTTCATAGAATTTAGAAGCTCACTGTACTGAACCAGTGTTGTTTGAAAGGTGCTCCTATTTTCCCTCCTGTAAAAATAATTAGAGCTACTTCCCAATGTCTCCAATAAGATGCCAACTAAGTGCTACAGGAGAGAAGACGGGGGAGGGTTTCTTGGAATAAGTTAAATGTTGATAGTTTGAGGAGTAGAGATCTTTTTTGGTATTTATCCATTTGACTTTTTTCTTTTAATGCCAACAACGTGGAAGACACTCCATTGGGTACCAAAGACGCAAAGATAAAAGACGCTCTCTACTGATAAGTCACCTGCCATCCAGTGGGGAGAAAGATAAATACAATAGGTTACATGCAAATTATAGGCTAAAAGTATAAATGGGATGGTGTGCAGCACAGAGAATCAAGAGACTCTTCCTCTCTTGATTCACCCTGGGAGGTGTGGTCGGCTTCCCCGGGGGAAGTGACATTTCACTGGATTCCTGGGTGATGAGTAGGAGTTAATTAGGAGGAGAGCTCCGTGTGTGCACCTGTGCACTGTGTGCGTGTATGTAGGGAGTGAGGCTAGTTGAGGAGCGTATCCCAGATAGAATGAAAGGATTGGCACGGAAGGCTTCATAGAAACGGAAGAATAATGGTGCATGTGAGTAACTTCAGAGAGTTCAGTTTACACAGACACAGAGCACATGGGCAAGATGAGCTGGAGGTACAGCGGGTTTTACGCATCTCATGATGGAGCGACACAGACCTGTCAAACACACAGCTTGAGGAGGGAATGCTGATCACATTTTTTGTTACAGAAATATCTTGAGAGCGGTATTAAGGGCAAGAAACCAGAGCTAAGGAATGATTTGTGGCCAGAGGGTTGTTTTAATACTAGTAAGAAATGATAATGTGGGCGGGGGTGACAAAGCATCCATGAGGCTGCAGGGCTGGTACAGTTGGAGTAACAGGCTCCAGGTCTAGAATAAAGAATAAAAGTCTGCAAATCAAAGCAGAATGCCACTTGATTTTCACTTATCCACCCTTTTGTTAATTACTTTTACTCTTGTTTGTCTGTAAGATCACTTTGGTGACCCTCTCCAAGGTTAAGTTCCCCACCTATCTAATCTGTAAACAATATATGAATTTCCAAGTAGTTACCCTACCACAGCCACATGCTAGGCACCCTGCTAGAAGCTGGGGTGGACCCGGTGATGGCCAAGACATGTACTTCCTTTTGAACAGCTCGTGATTCATTGAACTAGAAAAAGCACTCTATTCAATTTCTACGACTTCTATAAATAAGCCATGCCATTTCTACAAAACTGGGAATTTGGTGGCGGAACAACATACTGAAATGGCTTGGTTACTTTGCTTTGTCAACGTGATGCCCAGTGGGCAATCAATGCTGCTGTTTTGTGGAGAGAAAGCTTAGGTTACAGAAAAGTCATGAAAAGATTTACTAAATGTTAGTTGTGTTCTAGTATGTAGAGCTCAAAAATATTTCACCAAATATATGAAAGTCGGCGCCATACAATCAGAGAGGCTGTTCACCCTTTCACTTGTGTATGTAGCCGGCACGTAGACACAGTCCCTAGTGACACCCAGGGAGAGAGCTTCTGTCTCAGAGGGCTTTGCCAAATGCGGAGAGATAAATCAGCCCTGAGTCTGGGTGTCTGGAGTGTGAATCTGTCTAAGAAAAGCCCTGCATCCCCTTCCAGTACCGTACTTGTTTGGTGCAAGTTCTCCCAAGCCTCTACAGAGAGAGAGATGCTCTCTAGCTTCCAGACTAATGTCATATGTTTAGTTTCATTTTTAACTCCGAGCTCAGAACGGGTAATAATACTTCATTTGCTTTTGCAAATGAAGGAAGAGATTTTAGAGTCCCTGTTAACATATTCCTCCCGCCTCACTTTGTTACGTAGGAATTTTTCTCCTTCATTTGGGATCCCAAAGTACCTCCTCCTTGTCCGAAGGACCTACTCATCTGTCACTGCACTGTCCCTGGCAGCTGCCAGACGTGGTGTTATTCCCTTTGCACACGCTGAAATACACACACCCAGAGTCCAGGCCAAGGTGCAGGAAGCCCACTAGATATGACCTGCAGAATCCCTGGTAGGTGGACTTACCTTATCTTCCCTACTAACACCTATTTAAGTTGTAGCCCTTATTTTGTAGCAGAGTACATATTTTACAGAATGAACTATAATCATACATTCATCAATATTATTGTCTATATACACACCAATACTTATTCCTTCTAACATGTATTTACTAACTCCAAGTTCTATGTGTCTCCAAATATTACATTGCCACTAACATCCTTTTCATGTTTGTGGTAAAAGTGAAAATGAAAATAGAAAGCTATAGGGTGGCTATATATATATGCAATAATTTTGCAATTTAAATAAATTTAACTGGTGTAATCTAAGTGATACTGTGCAAATGGAATGCTATTTTGGAACAACATCAGTCCTCTGGGTAGATATTCAAATTGCACTCTATATCTAAGCAAGCTTTTTTTAATTTAAAAGACTCAAGCAGAGTTATCTGTATTTTTCTAATTGCTATATTTCAAAAATTAATGAGTGACATTAAGACATTCTGGTGGGAGAATTTAATAAGTGAAATAAGAATATATTATACTTAGTGTTTTAGGGCTTTTTTACCTTGACATTATTAAGTACTTATATATTTGATTTAGTGCTATAATTTCTGAAAATTATGTTTGCATCATAGTCATAACCTTATTTTTCATTTTAACAGTAACAAAATTAGCCTTGACCAATGATAATTTAAAAGCTATTTGATTTCCACCAATCTTCTCTGTTCTTGTTTCCATTATGTTACATCTGTCTTATTCCCTTTGTCAGCATATTTTTTGATAATATTTGAGTTTTGGTATTGTTTTTCAGTAATTTGACCATTGCATCTTCTGGTTGAAGTATTTGCAGAGATGAGTATTGCATTTATTTCTGATTCCTGTACCTTTCTCTCGCTACTCTGATCCTTTCCGCACTTCAGACTCCCACACGTGTAGACATTAACAGCAGAGCAAGTGAACGCCTAGTCTTTGCCAAGAGAGCTTTGAAATATATGCAGTTTTCTACACATTGGTGTCAGTCGCTCAGTCGTGTCCAGCTCTTTAAGACCCCGTGGACTGTAGCCCGCCAGCCTCCTCCAGCCGTGGGTTTCTCCAGGCAAGAATACTGGAGTGGGTTGCCATTTCCTTTTCCATCCTATACATTAAAAAAAAATACTTATTTCTTTCAGCAGTCAGGTTTTCAGAGACATGGCAACTAAAAATTAGGAAGCCAACGTTTACCTAAATTGTACAGAATTTATATGTAAATTATACCAAATAAATATAATATTTATACCAAATTATAACAATATAAATTATACCAAAATTATATATCAGAAGAGTACTGATTTCTTTCTTATTTTACTTATCCAGTACAGTCAGGGCCTACATACATTTTATAATGTTTTACATTAGTTTCAGGGGAAAAAATCATAAAATAAAACTCACAAATTAAAAAAATGGTAAATTGTTCTGTCTTTTTTTCTAATTTTTTATAACTCATGGGATTGAAAACTATCAGATTGGCTGAAAAGTCTTAGATAATGAGATGGTGATGATGAAATTAAGATCTGTGAAGGCTATATTTACAACTCTAGTAGGTTTAAACTGTTTTATATCAATCTATTTTCAGAGAGCCTTTTATTAAGAATTAATAAAATTTTCTATTTTTTTCATGGAAAGGTCTTTGTTTTAAAGAAAGTGAATGTCATCCAGTGCATTTGCTTCTAGGAATTACACAGGATCATCTTTAACAATATAGAAAAATACAGTACAAGGAGCCACAATACCATATGTAATGTAAATAGTGAGCGGGGACCTCCTAGAAGCACAGGGAGTTCAGCCAGGTGCTCTGTGATGGCTAGAGGGCTGGGCTGGGGGCGCAGGTGGGAGGGAGGTCCCAGAGGGAGGAGCAGATGTACACATTTAGCTGATTCACTTCATTGTACAGCAGAGGCTAACACAACATTGTAAAGCAATTGTACTCCAATTAAAAAAAAAATTCTAAGTATGAAGAAAAAAATGTAATGGGGGATTTACACCATCATAAGAGTTTTAGGCTTTTGAACTGTGGTGTTGGAGAAGACTCCTGAGAGTCCCTTGGACTGCAAGGAGATCCAACCAGTCCATTCTGAAGGAGATCAGCCCTGGGATTTCTTTGGAAGGAATGATGCTAAAGCTGAAACTCCAGTACTTTGTCCACCTCATGCGAAGAGTTGACTCATTGGAAAAGACTCTGATGCTGGCAGGAATTGGGGGCAGGAGGAGAAGGGGATGGCAGAGGATGAGATGGCTGGATGGCATCACTGACTCGATGGACGTGAGTCTCAGTGAACTCCAGGAGTTGGTGATGGACAGGGAGGCCTGGCGTGCTGCGATTCATGGGGTAGCAGAGTCGGACACAACTGAGCGACTGATCTGATCTGATCTGAAGAGTTTTAGGAATTTCCTGGCAGGAC